>NC_086170.1:9255928-9855928 GCF_035149785.1 Candoia aspera
TCTATCTCTATCTATCTATCTCTATCTATCTATCTATCTATCTATCTATCTATCTATCTCTATCTATCTATCTATCTATCTATCTATCTCTATCTATCTATCTATCTCTATCTATCTATCTATCTATCTATCTATCTCTATCTATCTATCTATCTATCTATCTCTATCTATCTATCTATCTATCTATCTATCTCTATCTATCTATCTATCTATCTATCTATCTCTATCTATCTATCTATCTATCTATCTCTATCTATCTATCTATCTCTATCTATCTATCTATCTATCTATCTATCTATCTATCTCTATCTATCTATCTATCTATCTCTATCTATCTATCTATCTATCTATCTCTATCTATCTATCTATCTCTATCTATCTATCTATCTATCTATCTATCTATCTCTATCTATCTATCTATCTATCTATCTCTATCTATCTATCTATCTCTATCTATCTATCTATCTATCTATCTATCTATCTCTATCTATCTATCTATCTATCTATCTCTATCTATCTATCTATCTATCTATCTATCTATCTCTATCTATCTATCTATCTATCTCTATCTATCTATCTCTATCTATCTATCTATCTATCTATCTATCTATCTCTATCTATCTATCTATCTATCTATCTCTATCTATCTATCTATCTCTATCTATCTATCTATCTATCTATCTATCTATCTATCTCTATCTATCTATCTATATCTATCTCCTCTTCAGCATTTAGCCACCTTGCTAGAGGTAAGTAGGGTCAGATCTAGGAGTCAGATCTAGTTGGTCTTTGGATGAGAGAAACCTGATGGCTATTGGCCACTCCTACAGGACAGTCCTATATCGAGGCCAACGAACCTCTCTGGAGTTCACCCCCCCTCCTTTCTCTCCCCCTAATTTAAATAATTGATCACCTTGGTGCTGCCCGCTACAGTGGTGCCAAGCTGAAGCATAGCTTTCACTCAGTTTTGCGTGCCTCATTTTATGCCCGGAAGCCAAACGTGTTTGAAATGCAGATGAGCTGAATCCACTTGTCACGACTCATTAGGAACCAGGATTCTTTCCTCCTTCTGCTTGCCATCGCTGACTGAATAGCCCCCTTTGGAGAACGCTCGGATTGATAAGAATAAAACCACACTTCGGCTTGTGAGATAACACCTTCTGATTTGCACATGTTCCTTTAATACGCTCTAATAAAACCACTAATCCAACTGCTATTTATAAATGTATACAGCATTAAAGAGAGATAATTCATGGAGACAGGGTGTGTTAAAAGCCTTTTTTTAAAAAAATAAAAATAAAAATATTTGAATATGAGAGGTAATTATATTTAGATAAGAAAATGTCAGGAAATAAATATTGAAGCATTGTGGTATGTATTTGCATTATTTAAATCAGAGGAGGTTGGTGACTCATTTTCCCATTAGCTACATTGCAGATACGATGAAACATTACCACTGAGCATCTGCAGCAAGGTGAGATCACAAGCACCAGAAGCATCTCAGCAGAATGGAGAAGAAAAAAGAAAAGAAAAGAAAAGAAAAGAAAAGGAGGGGCGGGGAAAGGAGAGGAGAGGAGAAGGAAAGAAGGAAGGAAGGAAGGGGGAAGGAAGGAAGGAAGGAAAGGAAGAGGAAAAGGAAGGAAGGAAGGAAGGAAGGAAGGAAGGAAGGAAAGGAGGGAGGGAGGGAGGGAGGGAGGGAAGAGAAGAAGGAAGGGAGGGAGAGAGGGAAGGAAGAGGAAAAGGAAGGAAGGAAGGAAAGGAGGGAGGGAGGGAAGGAAGAGGAAAAGGAAGAAAGGAAGGAAGGAAGGAAGGAAGGGGAGGGAGGGAGGGAGGGAGGGAGGGAAAGAAGAGGAGAGGAGAGGAAAAAGAAGAAAGGGAAAGAGGAGAGGAGAGGAGAGGAGAGGAGAGGGCAGGATAGATTGGTATAGATACAAACAGTTCAAATGTCAGTATATTTATTGGCATTGAGTCTTCAGTGCCGGAATCCCAAATCCATCATCCCGAGCAGACAGCTATCTGCTGTGTGGACCCTTTCCTAACATTGAATTCGAATCTGCCTTCTTGAAATTTCAATCCTTTAGTCCACATCTTCCCCTCCAGAACGAGGAAGGAGTTCTTGATGCTCTCCTGTCAGAAGTTTCACCCCCTTCTTCTGGGTAAGCCTGTCTGGTGTCTTCAGCCTCTGTTCACTGGATTCAGTTTCTTAACCCCTTGTCAGCCCTTTGAGGTGGGCCAGATCAGGAAAGAGACACCCCAAAGAGAACTGGATGTTATCGCTGTAGCATATAATAAGATTCTTGAAAGCCTGGCAGAATTTCTCTCTACCTTGTCTTATACCAACCAGAATCAAGGCAGGACAATTTTGAGCTTCTTTCTCACCCTCTCTTCTTTCCCAGAGCCAAACCAATGTCCCACCCAAATGTGAGCTCTTCAAGGTGGGCCAGATCACAAAATAGACTCAGCAAGGCTTACTGGAACTCTGTTGCTGGAGGGTATAATAACAGGATCTTGCAAGCCTGACAGCGTTTCCCTCTGCCCCCTTAATTCCAAGCAAAGTTAAGGTGGTGTCAACTTGAGTTTCTTTTTTGCTCCCTCTTGCTTCCTAGGGCTAAGTGGAAACTCACCTAAGTGTTCTTCCATTCCTCCTCCTTAGTTCTGTGCTTCTGTACATCCTCTGATTCTTCTCTTTGTTTTTCTTTGCACGGTCTGGCCAAAAGCCAGCAGAGCGGCCTTCTCCATTTTTAAAAACGTGGTGCTCCGATTTAAAAACTTAACCCATCTCTGCACGTAGTTATGGAGCCTGGGCGGTCCATGTGAATGCTCTGTCTTGCCTTGCAGAATCCTCTCTCCATATAATAGTATGTGGGAATGACCTTGGGAGACTGGGCCCAGAGACGCTGCCTAGGGAATGGTCAGATAAGAGGGAGCATAGCCCATAGATGGGTAATGGGTGAGGCAAGAGGCTCAGGAGGGACCCTCCCTAGTTTCTCAGTATGAAGGGGAGGGTGGGAGAATTGCACTTTCAGACTGGCAAGATTCTGTCAATGTAGCCTTACAACCTTCAGCAAAGGATCGTTACCTTGTCGTGGTGCTGGAGCTTGAGCACCTCAATGATGCCGTGAGCTAAACCGTGAAGGGCCACCCAAGACGGGAAGGTCACGACAGAGAGGTCAGACTAAATGCGATCCCTGGGGAAGGTCATGGCAACCCACCCCAGTATTCTTGCTGTGAAAACTAAATGGATCAGCACAACCAGAGATATGCCGGTATACCATCGGAAGATGAGACCCCCAGGTCGGAAGATGGTCAAAATGCTACTGGGGAGGAACAGAGGATGAGCTCAACTAGCCCCAGACGTGATGACGCAGCTGGCTCAAAGCCGAAAGGACGGCTAGCGGCCGACGGTGCTGGTGGTGAATGGCGAATCCGATGTTCTAAGGATCAACACACCATCGGAACCTGGAATGTAAGATCTATGAGCCAGGGCAAATTGGATGTGGTTATTGGTGAGATGTCAAGATTAAAGATAGACATTCTGGGCGTCAGTGAACTGAAATGGACTGGAATGGGCCACTTCACATCAAATGACCACCAGATCTACTACTGTGGACAAGAGGACCACAGAAGAAATGGAGTAGCCTTCATAATTAATAGTCAAGTGGCTAAAGCAGTGCTTGGATACAATCCAAAAAACGACAGAATGATCTCAATTCGAATTCAGGGCAAGCCACCTAACATCACAGTGATCCAAATATACGCCCCAACCACAGATGCCGAAGAAGCTGAAGTAGAGCAGTTCTGTGAGGAGCTGAAGCACCTGCTGGACAACATGCCTAAAAGAGACGTTATTTTCATCACGGGAGACTGGAATGCTAAGGTGGGCAGTCAAATGACACCTGGAATTACAGGTAAGTATGGCCTGGGAGAACAAAACGAAGCAGGACATAGGCTGATAGAATTTTGCCAAGACAACTCACTCTGCATAACAAACACTCTCTTCCAGCAACCTAAGAGACGGCTTTATACATGGACTTCCCCAGATGGACAACACCGAAATCAGATTGATTACATCCTTTGCAGCCAAAGCTGGCGGTCATCTGTACAGTCGGTAAAAACAAGGCCTGGAGCTGACTGTAGTTCAGATCACGAACTTCTCCTTGCACAATTTAGGATCAGACTAAAGAGATTAGGGAAGACCCACAGATCAGCTAGATATGAGCTCACTAATATTCCTAAGGAATATGCAGTGGAGGTGAAGAATCGATTTAAGGGACTGGACTTAGTAGATAGGGTCCCGGAAGAACTCTGGACAGAAGTTGGCAGCATTGTTCAGGAGGCGGCAACAAAATGCATCCCAAAGAGAGAGAAAACCAGGAAGGCAAAATGGCTGTCTGCTGAGACACTAGAAGTAGCCCAAGAAAGAAGGAAAGCAAAAGGCAACAGCGATAGGGGGAGATATGCCCAATTAAATGCAAAATTCCAGAGGTTAGCTAGAAGAGATAAGGAATTATTTTTAAACCAGCAATGCGCGGAAGTGGAAGAAGACAATAGAATAGGAAGGACAAGAGACCTCTTCCAGAAAATTAGAAACATTGGAGGTAAATTCCAGGCCAAAATGGGTATGATCAAAAACAAAGATGGCAAGGACCTAACAGAAGAAGAAGAGATCAAGAAAAGGTGGCAAGAATATACAGAAGACCTGTATAGGAAGGATAACAATATCGGGGATAGCTTTGACGGTGTGGTCGGTGAGCTAGAGCCAGACATCCTGAAGAGTGAGGTTGAGTGGGCCTTAAGAAGCATTGCTAATAACAAGGCAGCAGGAGACGACGGCATCCCAGCTGAACGGTTCAAAATCTTGCGAGATGATGCGGCCAAGGTAATGCATGCTATATGCCAGCAAATTTGGAAAACACAAGAATGGCCATCAGACTGGAAAAAATCCACTTAGATCTCCATACCAAAAAAGGGAAACACTAAATAATGTTCAAACTATCGAACAGTGGCACTCATTTCACATGCCAGTAAGGTAATGCTCAAGATCCTGCAAGGTAGACTTCAGCAGTTCATGGAGCGAGAATTGCCAGATGTACAAGCTGGGTTTAGAAAAGGCAGAGGAACTAGAGACCAAATTGCCAATATCCGCTGGATAATGGAAAAAGCCAGGGAGTTTCAGAAAAACATCTATTTCTGTTTGATTGACTATTCTAAAGCCTTTGACTGTGTGGACCATCACAAATTGTGGCAAGTTCTTAGTGGTATGGGGATACCAAGTCATCTTGTCTGCCTCCTGAAGAATCTGTAGAACGACCAAGCAGCAACAGTAAGAACAGACCACAGAACAACGGACTGGTTTAAGATTGGGAAAGGAGTACGGCAGGGCTGTCTACTCTCACCCTACCTATTCAACTTGTACGCAGAACACATCATGCGACAAGCTGGCC
The DNA here is from genome assembly GCF_035149785.1 of Candoia aspera. NCBI lineage: Eukaryota > Metazoa > Chordata > Lepidosauria > Squamata > Candoiidae > Candoia > Candoia aspera. Next base: position 9,261,373 of record NC_086170.1, read on the forward strand.
TTGAGGAATCCAAGGCTGGAGTTAAAATCGCTGGAAGAAACATTAACAATCTCAGATATGCAGATGATACCACTTTGATGGCTGAAAGCGAAGAGGAACTGAGGAGCCTTATGATGAAGGTGAAAGAAGAAAGTGCAAAAGCTGGCTTGCAGCTAAACCTCAAAAAAACCAGGATTATGGCAACCAGCTTGATTGATAACTGGCAAATAGAGGGAGAAAACATAGAGGCAGTGAAAGACTTTGTATTTCTAGGTGTGAAGATTACTGCAGATGCTGACTGCAGTCAGGAAATCAGAAGATGCTTAATCCTTGGAAGAAGAGCAATGACAAATCTCGATAAAATAGTCAAGAGCAGAGACATCACACTGACAACAAAGGTCCGCATAGTTAAAGCAATGGCGTTCCCCATAGTTACGTATGGCTGCGAGAGCTGGACCATAAGGAAGGCTGAGCGAAGGAAGATCGATGCTTTTGAACTGTGGTGTTGGAGGAAAATTCTGAGAGTGCCTTGGACTGCAAGAAGATCCAACCAGTCCATCCTCCAGGAAATCAAGCCAGACTGCTCACTGGAGGGAATGGTATTAAAGGCCAAACTGAAATACTTTGGCCACATAATGAGAAGACAGGACACCCTGGAGAAGATGCTGATGCTAGGGAGAGTGGAGGGCAAAAGGAAGAGGGGCCGACCAAGGGCAAGGTGGATAGATGACATTCTAGAGGTGACGGACTCGTCCCTGGGGGAGCTGGGGGTGTTGACGACCGACAGGAAGCTCTGGTGTGGGCTGGTCCATGAAGTCACGAAGAGTCAGAAGCAACTAAACAAATAAACAACAAACAGCAGCCTTACAATAAAGTAGAAGTAGCTGATCTGGTCATGTTTCCTGTCTGGTCCACCTGGGAAGGCTGACGCTCCATCTATCTGCAACTACTCTAGATTCCAGACCTTCCAGTCAATTCCAAGGGGGAACATCAGGATGGGACACCGAACGGGTGTTTGAAACAGTGGAAACCCTCCTGTTACCCCTAGCTCATCACAATTCCACATGGGTAGCATTGATCTGGAGAAAATTGGAGAGATCATTCACTCAGTTTCTTGGCCTGCACAGCTGGTGTAGAAGTTCAAGAGACCTTCAACCCTGGCCCTCCTTTCTTTGCATTCTCAGCTCAGCTTGGTGTGCTTTAAGGCGGATGCTGCTGTCCTCACCTGGAGCTGATGGGAAATCAGTGACATTCAGCAGTGTGGTCCAACAGAGAGCTGAAGAAGTGGAAGAGAACTACCACCACGTGCCCCTAATACTTCCTCCTGCACAACTGGGCATCCCAACATGGAAGAAAGATGTCCCTTAAAGCTTCATGCAATGTGTAAATAAGTATTTCCTTTCCTCCGTCTTCAATCCATTGCTAATGAGCTTCCCATGAATGATCCCAGTGGTTAACTTCTTTGAAAACCAATAATTTACTAGCTTGGTATGTAAAATGCTCAAGCTCACTGCTGTGAATTGCTGGGCTCAAAGGCTGCGAACTGGGGAAAACAGAACTTGGCTATTATAAGGGTCATTGCGAACTGATGACCGAGGGAGACTGGCTGTTTGTTCCCATTTGCAAGAATTGCAGCGGCATTGAGAGAAACCAGGTTGCTTCTGGTTCTACAATATAGCTTAGAGAAAACACCGCTTTTAACAACCAAGTCACCGCTTAGAGAAAGGGTCAAGTGTTTGCTACTTGGCAGCAAAAAAGAGAGGATGTGAAATGCCACATATTTCAGCCCAGAGGAGAAAGGGGAAGAAAAGATATATAATTCTGCACAAGGTCGTAATGCCCAAGTCATCTGAGTTAGAATAAAATGCTACCAGGATCAGACATACTATGGAAATTATGTACAAACAGCAGCAGTTAGCAGTTACAGTAGTCCTCACTTAATGACCATTCATTTAGTGATGTTTCAGAATTATGACGGTGCTAGAAAAACTGACTTACAACTGGTCCTCACACCTGCGACCGTCGCAGAGTCCCTGCAGTCACATGATCGCAATTTGGGCACTTGGGAACTGGTTCACTGTCGCGACATTCCATGGTCACATGATTGCCATTTTCGACCTTCCCAGCCAGCTTCTGGCAAGCAAAATCAACGGGGAACTGCATGATTCACTTAAGGACCACGTGGTTCATTTAATGCCCATGGTGATTCGTGTAACGACCGCCACAAAAAAGGTCGTGAAATTGGGTCGGATTCGCTTAATGACTGCTTTGCTTAGCAACCAAAATTCCAGTCCCAATTGTGGTCGTTAAGTGAGCACTGCCTGTACATTAAAAAAAGAGCTTCCATCTCTGCAGGCATTTTTTTAAGCGCCCTAGGGAAATGGACATCTCAGCGTACAAAAGCTTTTGCAATCTCAGTTTTTAACGAATGGTCCTCAGGCCATTTATATTATTGGCTCAGAAAGGTGTGTAGAAAGGCATATACTGGATGTAGGCAACTGGAACACAGCAATTCATTAGATGAGATTTTTGCAGATCCAGATGTTCCCCCGTCAGGTTTCAGAATCCAGTCATATCCAAGTCAAAGAAAAGGCAAAATTATCCACTTACGCAGGAGGGCCTGGCTCAAAGTTGCTTAAATGCCCAAAGAATAAATGGCGATGGGGCCAGAACGGTGTCCCACGCAGAGGTCCAGCGGACAGCCTCCAGGACAGGCGGACATGTCCGGGGCTTGCCCAAGGAAAGGGAATGCTTTGCCGGGCCTATTTCTCAGGAGGTGTCTGTGGCCCTCTTAAAATAGCAGCTTTGGGCGTTCCTGGGTGCAACGCTCCACCCTAACCCTGTCGGCTCCCACCTGATTCAGCGAAGCCTGGCTGTCAGGCCGCATTTAGGACACTGACGAACACATCTTCAGTTCGCCGACCCTCTCCTCTTTGCGAGCCTCCGCTGCGTCCATTTAATCCATAATCAGGAAAGCGTCACCCCAAACTCGTTTCTCACCTGTCAGATTGTCGGCATCGGGAAAGACCAACTCCTGTCCCGATTTGCCGTTTCCCTTCTGCAAACACCGCGGCCTTGTTGAGTTCTGCTTGATGGATACAGAATCTCTTCCCATTTTGGTTTTCCAAATGGGGACGAGCAACGGGGCGGAGAAGCCGGACGAGCACAGCATGATTATTTGCAGCAAAGAACGCGTCCTTTGTGCAAACGACGGCTGGCAACTAATTTCACTTGACGCTGTTATTTTCAAGAATGGTTTCTGCTGCTCCAGCACGGTCTCGCTTGGCATCAGCCTTTTTCGTCGTCCCCGGGTCCACTGGCCCTCCCCGGCCCGAGACCTCCCTCGGGCTGGGAATGCAGTTCTTAATTCCCCACTCATGTTGGACAGCTGGCTTGGCTGCCAGAAAGATCTCACCCCATTGGAGCCACCATTTAGGTTCTGCTGATCAATTCAATTAACGCAGCCGAATGATTCCTCCGGTCCCTGCCTCACCTCCAGGGGCAAGATGTTCCAACTTTTACTAACTAACTCGCTTTTGTTAACTGCAGAGAGCAGGACCAATGTCAAATACCATGGGATGGATTATCTGACATTTCAACACTCAGGAGTCCTGCCAAAGGGATGGTGGGCAATGGAGTCCAGGAGTATTTGGGGCCAGTTTCCATCAACATGGCCAAAGCAAAGGCATTTTGAGAGTGTAAGTGAGGACATCTGGAGACACCTTAGGCTTTGCCACACTTCCAAATCAAGGCTGCAGTAATCTCAGCGACCACTACATGGCAGCAGGCATCATTGGCTGTCTCTCTTCACTGCCATCTAGTGGCTGCGTAGGTTGGTACAACTCTGATATGGATAAATCTGGGGGCGAATGAATTGACTTGAATTGAACTTATCAATTCATGATAATGAATTCATGATCATGCTAATGACGTATCGTTATCGATTCATGATAATTCATATGACCAACCATGAAACCACTTCATGATGAGTTCATTATCGTGAATTGATAATGATAAGTCATGAATTGACTTATCATTATCAATTCACGATAATGAATTTATGATAATAATGACTTATCATGATCAGTTCATGATAATTCATAAGACCAGTCATGAAACCACTTCATGATAAGTTTACCATCATGACTTGATAATAAGTCATCATCATAAAGCCATTATCATGAATGGATAATGTCATTATCATTATCATAAATTCATTATCATAAGACCGATCGTGAAACCACTTCATGATAAGTTCATGCCTTCTGAACCAAATCATCTCAACACACGGGAGGCTTAGAGATGCCCATTTTTAGCCAGGGAGAAACCCAAGGGTGTTTTGGCTCTTGCAGAATGCTGGCTGCAAATGATCATCTGCGCAATAATTACCTTCCAATATTTATTATCTTCCTGCATGTCCTCCTTGAGCCATGCTTCTAAAACTGCATGGTTTTATGGGGCTGGGTTCTTCTGATACCTGCCAGAGATGAGGTCTGTTGGAGAAAATTGTAAGCCACTTGCATCTCATATCTATGTAGAGAAAAGTGAACTTCACCAAATGTGCTCCAAGCACATTTCACCTTCCGGTTGGAGGTCCAAATCCAGTTTCCAATGGATGGAGACTTCGTCCTGGGCCACCCCAGTGAGAATTAATCAGCCACTTGCCCGGCCAGTGTTCCAGATCAGCTCTCCCTAGTGCCTGAAACACTTGGAAAGGACGCGCTGTCCCTTATCTTCTGCTGTAATTAAAACCAAGGAAGGAGAGCTATAAACATCATCTGTAATAAACAGAAGCAAACACCTGTTCAGTCCTTAACCAATGAACTTCCAGGTACAAAAGCTTGGTAATTAAGTGCATAAATCCCGGGCTGGAATTAGATAAAATCCAAGATATCCAAGGTGACCCTGCCGTTAACGTATAGCCGAAGGTGAGACAGAGAGGCAGAAAGGAGGAGGGTGTTGATCTTATTAAGTTGTGCAGGGATCAGAGTTAATAACCAAACACCTTCAGCAGCCTGGTTGCAAAGCCATTTTTACAGCTTCTAAGTTGGAGCGTTGAAACCTGCGAAGTTTGCCCCAAACTGCGGAACATTTTCTGCAGTTGGGATCCTTAAAAAAAGGGTAAGTCCAGCTCTTTTCACTTCTTGAGTTTTGTTAGGCCGATATTCTGGCCTGGCCTGGTTTTTTTAGGAAGTAAAAAGAAATCTTGGAATTGCATTGCCTGGATGCTTCTGAAAATCACTTATGAAAAGGGATGGTTGAGAAGAGTTGAATTTGGAGAAAGGTCAAGGGGGGGGGGCAAAAATCAAGATGGCCGCCGTGACAGTACGATGGAAGTTCCATCCGTCTTTTTCTGTGCATCCCATAAAAGTGGAAGAGATTTGGAGAAGAGCAATGAAGATGATCAGTGGATGAGAACCTAAGACATTAAATTCTGATATTTTGTGGGAAAGGTTAATTAATTACGTTAACACCAATCATATGCAGCTCTGCATTTGTCCGTCCGTCCTTCCTTCCTTCCCTTCCTTCCTTTCTTGTCCACTTCCTTCTTCACCTCCTTCTCCCCTTCCTTCCTTCTCCACTTTCTTCTTCACCTTCTTCTCCCCTTCCTTCCTTCCTTCCTTCCTTCCTTCCATCCTTCCTTCCTTCCTCTCCACTTCCTTCTTTACCTCCTTCTCCCCTTCCTTCCTTCCTTCCTTCCTTCCTTTCTTCCTTCTCCACTTCCTTCTTCACCTCCTTCTCCCCTTCCTTCCTTCCTTCCTTCCTTTCTTCCTTCTCCACTTCCTTCTTCACCTCCTTCTCCCCTTCCTTCCTTCCTTCCTTCCTTCTCCACTTCCTTCTTCACCTTCTTCTCCCCTTCCTTCCTTCCTTCCATCCTTCCTTCCTTCCTCTCCACTTCCTTCTGCATTTCCTTCTCCCCTCCTTCCCTCCCTTTCTCTCTTCTTCCCAGAAGCATTCTTTCAAACTGAGAGAGGGAGAAAATTAAAAATAACAATAACAGAGAGCAAAGTGCCCATGTTTAATCCTAATCTACCACCTGCTGTGATGATGCTAATAGAAAGACTATTTTGAGGGTTTCCAAATGGTTTATTGTTAGAGGTGCAAATACATGGATTATCGAGGTGATGAATAATTGGGAGGTTGGTCCAGAGGCATTTTGTCCATTCCAGAAACCGGCCACAGGAATCTATACTTTAGACTCTCCCTTGTGAGGCCAATGTCCTTGCCTGTTCTTAAAATTGACTTTCGCACTTGCCTGCCATCAGGTGAGTCATGAGAAAAACGGACACAATTAATAGCAATGTGTCAGCATAAATTAGTGCTGTGCTGAGAAATTATTTCCCTTCCTTCCTTCCTTCCTTCCTTCCTTCCTTCCTTCCTTCCTTCCTTCCTTCCTTCCTCCCTCCCTCCCTCCCTCCTCCTCCTCCTCCTCCTCCTCAAATTTGCTGAACATGGAATAAAACTTGAGTAAAATTCTCCTGGTTGGAGGCTAATTTTCGGAGAAGGCTGCTCTGATTTTAGGAGAAGGTGAATGTCTGGTCATCAGTTGCAGAGAAGACTTCTAGAGGGAATTTTCGTTTAGATGGGGAAGGGGAGCAGCAAAAGGATCAAAGCCTCAAGAAGGACCAACCTTGATGTACCCACTGATAAAACTGGGCTAAAGCTCCAGTTTCTTTTCCTTTTTTTAGTAAAAACTCTATTAAAGTTTCAAAGAAAAGTTAAAATACAAAATACAGAAAAGTTAAAACACAGGATTAAAGGAAAAAGGCAAAGAGAAACATGAAAAAATGCAAGGAGAGCAAGAAAATTAAGAAGCCGGTGACTTCCGACCTTCTCCAACGCAAAGGACTTATTAAACGACCTTAATCTCTTACTCTTAATTAAACCTTAATTAACATTATTTCTATAAAAACAAACCAATTAATTGTCAAAGCCCAAAATCAAAACTTCCTTTTTTTTTTCCAGTTACAAGCAAATAGTCCAAAAACAGCTCCCAAGTAGAAACAAATCCAGTCATGCACAGCTCCAGTTTCCACGTTTTTATGACCCAACTTTTTTGTTTTGTACCAAAAAAATAATACACACCCCAACTTATTGAAAACATGTAAGAATCTAGCTTTCTCAATTACTTTTCACACCCCTTCTTGGCACTCCTGCATTTCTTGACACTGCTGTTTCCAGCCTCAGCCTCAGCTGTGCATGAGTTTAAGGGAAGTGAAAAGACAGGAAAATTGGGGTGGGAGGGAGGGAACAAAATCCGATTAAAAAATATTGCAGGGGTGGCTTGGGGGAGGGGCTCATGTTTTTATTCCAGCCACTATGAAGTTTTAAAAAATAAGAAAAAAATGGAAATGAATGCAGCCTTTGGAATACATTGACAGAAGGTACCAACTGTCAATTGTAAGTCAGACCATATTGATCCTATCAGCATCTTGGCTAGGCAGAAATTTGGGGAAAACGTTTCCAGCCAAATCTCTAGATGGGCTGTTTGCAGCTCATGGGTGCGGCCCTCAGAAGTTCATTTAAACCTGCAGCATCCTGAAATTGGGGTCCCCAACACCGGGCAGCGAAATGGCCCTTTTTTCAGTCGCACAATCGATTTGGGGAGTGCAATGGTTATAAAAGACTGGAAACCTTTTATGGGCGTTTTGCTGAAAACGGAGGGTGGGGGGGGGAATAGTGAAATGGGGAAGTGTGGATTTGCTGATTGAAAAAGGGGTTGAATATGGGGCAGAAGGGATCTCTGTAATGTAATTTGAAAGGGAGAGGAGGGACAACAACTTTATTTGTTAACGCTGCAAGGAAGATGGGCAGTCGTTTCTTTAATTAACTTTTCTCTCTTTTTTTAACTGCAATGCTTTCTCCACTTCTGCTTTTATCTTTTTTCATTCCCTATTTCATCTGTATATATTTTCGTATTTATCTTTTATGTAAACATTTTCAATGAAATATATACATTGGAGTGCAATGGAAGCAAAACAGCCCAGGTGGCCAAGGGTCGTAATTTCCCTCCTGAAAATGTGCTGCTGATATTCAGTGGCAAATTGTTTTTAAGGATGCGCTTGAGCAGTGAGAAACTTCCCTCTCCTATCACCAATTCCCACCTTTTCAAACCCTTTTTCTTTTTGTTTTTGGAATTAGACAATGTGTTGTATTTTAATTCAATTTTATTTATTGATAAGGTCACAAGACTAATCAATTAATAAACTACTACATTGGCTCCGCCTCTTCCTGTGACTTCATGTACCCTCCTGGTGATGTCATCGGCAGGTGATGTCATCTGGTTGGGGTCGTGGCTTGAGCAAGTGGCCGTTCTGAAAGCTGAATGAATTGGGTCGTCTTCTCTGTCCCTCAAATCTAATACATTCCCCAAAAATCAGGAGGGGAGGAAAACTCTAATTTCTGTAATTTTGGGTTTCTGTAGCTACCAAGGCTAATTTTTAAAAAAGATGGAAAGGAAAACAGATCAATCCCTTATTTTCTTCCCACCCCCGTTTTCCCAATGTAGCATGTCTGCCTTTAGGTAAAAAATAAATGTTCAAAGAAGTTAAATCTGACAGTGCAGAGAACTAGAGAAAAAAATGGTGCTAGGAAGATTAGATGATCACGCGCGTGCGCGCACACACACACACACTTGGTCACCTCATCCCATAATTAGTCCACAGTCCTCCACTGAGAACATCCTTCGTTCTCCCCCCAAATGATTGCAGTGGGCAAGCGTTGAAGGCTAAGGACCAAAATAAATGTGTTTGTGGCTGAGGACCCCAAACTTTCCCCAATTTTCAGAGATCTCTTAAGCCTTCCAAAGCCTTAGGATATTGATTTTAATTGGAATGTCGTCCAATACGCCTGCAGCAAAGCAGAAACAGAAGAGGGGTGGGTTTACAACTGAATTTCTGGGTGATCGGAGGGGTTTGGGGGTTTAAAAAGTGGGAATTGGTAGCCTCATGTGTCTTGTGGATTGCCTACCTCCATCTGTGTGTGTGTGTGGGGGATAGTTATAAGCTTTCTGTGTTTTCTTCCCTTGAAGCTCAACCAATAAGTTAGAAGAAACCCATCACGTTATCTCTTGCTCAGCTCCTATTAGGAAGATAATACAGAGGAAAAAAAAAACTATTTGAACATCATGACTATGCATATTACCCATGCAACAGCGGCCAGCAAGTGCCAGCAAGGCAAAACACAAATGCAAAAATTGGCACACAGTGGAGCCTTTGTGGACAGCGGACAGCTCTGAATTAATGGTGGACATTCAGTTAGAATCTGAGATTGGAGACTGTCGTGGGTAGAAAGAGAAATCAGTGAGCAGTGCAATTCCTAAATGCATCCTGGTGTTGCAGGGGGCCAGTGACCAACTGCTGGTGCAACACAGGGTCATTAGACTGTGGCTTTGTGTTAATAAGGAGATAAGGCTCCCAAACAGATGTAAGTTTGTCGTTCAGCTTTCAGCCATTTAATGACTTGTTGATAGGGTGTCTTTCCAGATATGGAGAGCTACGGCTGGGGAAATGCGCATGTTTTTATAGAAAGGGAAGCAAGCTGGCCAAGAAGTTACATATTTTGCTGATAATATCTCCAAGAGAAGCATATTAAATGCCCGGTTAACCTTTTTCTTTTTTGCTGGCCACGTGATCCCTGATGGGCTAAGATCACTCAGGGAAGAAGAAGAGAAACGAGTCGATGGAGGCAGATGAGTCCTAAAAATCTGGGTTGTAGAGACAATACCTTGGCAGGCAAGGGGATTTTTGCCCTTTTCGCAACCCTTTTTCTGTGATTCCAAAACATCGACCTCACTTGAACACCGGGAAAAGCTGATTTAATACCCCCCTTGCCTTCCGTCATAGCTCAACAGCCTCTCAGGTGGATGTGGGTTTATTTTCTGCGATGGGAACTAAATAAATAGGACAGAACCGTAAGCGGCTTCGGAAGATAATGTCACTTGCCACAGCCCCCGCTTGAGCGAGAATTGCATTTGATGTGGAGTTGGGAAACGGGGAGATAAATGGCTTAATTGGAATCAATATTAATTTTGTGCCATTTCGCTTTCTCCTCCCTCCCAGCAGCCCTTCGTGGCAAGTGCAGTTATTCCCATCCAAGATCTGTTTGAAGGATGAAACCAGTCCAACTGGTCCAACAGTCCAATTTTCTGCAGGAGCCAGAAAATCATCAGATGGGACCCATACTCTGCAAGTGATGGGTGACCCACTCAAGGTGCAGGAAACTTGGCTGGCGGTTCCCAAGATCAGCATCAACGCGAGGGGCCACCTTCTGTGTTCTTCTGAAAGAGGCCGGCACGTCCACGCTATTTCTGAGACGAGAACTAAATAAATAGGATGGGTTTTTTTTCTTCCCCAGTTCAAATAACATGCTGGGCTGAAGCAGGATGATTGGATCAGCGATGCCCGGTTGGAAATTAGCGCTGAGGAGTCGCATCAAAACAACTTGCGACACCTGCTCCCACCGGGGGCCAACGGCGTGTGACGTGGGCATCTGCTGGTGTGAGTTTCCAATATTTGTTTGGGATATTGGAAACAGCCGTGAAGCAAGAGGGAATGCTGGCAAGCACTGGGAGGGGGGAAGGTGAGGCCTGGCCCTTCGCCAACACGCAATGGCTGTTCGTTTTCCCTTCCACCATGACAAGCAGATGGCGGGAGGTTGATAAAAGGCTTTGGCATGGAAGGACGTGTTCTCCTGCCATAGGATCCCGCCAAATCCATTTCTCTGCAGCGGAGGCTGATTTCTGGAGCGGAATGCCAGGCACTCCAATTGTATCGTGCACCACGTTCCAGTCGAGCCCAAGATTGGCCCACTGGAACCACCGGCATTTCACGGTCCTTAATTCTGCTGGCTGGACAGCAGCCCAGGCGCACTCCCCATGGCGTTGACTTCTGCAGAACCAGCAGGAAGAGGGCCAAAAGAAAAGTAGCAACACCGGCAACTCACGCTGAGGATCGTTGCAAGAGGAGATCCAGCGTTCCTGAGATGCCCGGCAAGATTAGAAGCATTGCAGGGATTAAATTCAAGGCCGCGATGCAGAAGGGTGGAGGAGTGGATCGCCTTGGCAAGGGGACGCTGAGAGAGGTGCCTACGCACAGGTCACTCTGGTTGTGAGGATGAATTGAGGAGCAACATTACTTGCCGCGCCACCCTCCTAAAGGAATGGTAGGCTCTAGGGATCGTAGTGGTACTAATAAAAGGAGGAACATGTTAGGAGTGAGAGCAGGACGTCAAGATGGTGGCCACCACAGTATGACTGAAGCTGTGCCTTTTTAATGGGCGGAGCCTCAGTCACATTGAGGCCACCATGTTCACTCTTTTGACCTCATCCTGCGGATATTCCTCTTTAAGAGGGGAAAAAAAAAACATGCCTATGATTTGGACAGAGTGGATAGTAAACTCCGGCCAAACGGACTTGTTGAGAATTTAGGGGGCTTCCAAATCTCCTCAAATAGGATTGCATTTTCGGGAAACTATCTGGAAACAAGGGAATGCCCCTTTACCTCAACAAGGGTCTGAGCATCTGGAGAAAGACGAATCTTCTGACTCCATGCAGCTCTTGTCCAGGACAGAAGTTCACGGCGTAAGGTCTCTGGACCTCCGAAGCTGAAGGAGCTCCCCTTTTCTGCTGTTTTCTAGCATTGTGCTGTTGTGGGTCCCAGGAAACCCTCAGCAATTCTCTCTAGTGCTGGAGCTGTGCCCATAATACATTCATCATAAGTGAGTTGATAGAAGCCGTCCCGCTGGGAAACAAATCTGTCTCTTGCACGCCTCTGGCTTGGAAAGAACTGTCTTTGGTGGTGGATAACCACCATATCTCCTTATTCCACTTCCCCATTCTTCTCCTCTGATTTGTTCTTTTCTCCTTTCCCCATGTCTCATCAAAGCATACTTTGTCTCCTCAAATGACAAACAACCCCATTCAGTGCTTGCTATTCTTTCAGCCTTGGAAGCCGTCCCTAGCTTCGGCCCTCCCTCTTTGGTGGACATCTGCCAGGTGCAGCTGACTCTTCGGCCAAGCTACAGCTGCCATTGTGAAACATTAATTTGATTTCAAACGAGCGCCATCTCACGTCACCTTTCCCCCCGAGGAAGCAGCTGGTGTAGAACAGGCGTGTGGAAGTGTGTGTGTCCAACAGAGGAAGAGCGTTCTCAGAGCAGGGCAAATGTCTGTGACACGGGAATTGTGCTGGGAGCTGTTAACCCAGAGAGAGTTTGAAGCAGATACAAAGCTTATACACCCCGCAACCCTCCTCATTCCAGCCTTCTGCTCGGTTACAATTCATAGAAGGATATTCCACCTTCCTCTTGAGTAGTATTCTCTCTTTAGTAAACGTCTCCCAGTAGGGGTCCCTCACAGCCAAGGACGTGTAGAAGTAGGGCAGTACTGGAACTTCGACTGAAATTGCCTTTTCAGGATGAAAGGTGGGAACTGGAGTTCTACAAGTGGGAATAACGGATCTCCATTGTGAAATAGGGACCCTCTCGTAATTGGTTGGCAGGTGAAGATTCGTAGAACATTTGATAAGAGGGGGCGGCTCAGCAACTTGGCCACTTCCTTGAAAGAAGGATGTCTAAAGCTTGGGTCAAGCTGGATCCTGACCAGCAGATAAATAGCATCAGGGCCTGGCCTAAGTCAGCCCTGCCCACTCATTCCACTTGAACTGGAACCCAGGCCTTCTTAGACGTCTCCTATCAGCTCTCTGGTCAAGAATAACAAGCTTCTCACAACCTTTCCTTCCTGGTGGATCACAGTAGGTGGTTGCACCTGGTTTGGCCAAACCCAAAACTTGAACCAAATTGAACTGGTTTGGAAAGAGCTCCTCAAAACCTAAAGACCCACCAAAGCTTGGTGATAGGAGACACATTTTAGTAGCAGAAGGCCCAGCCATATCTAGATAGAAAAAGACCTCTTCTGAACACCGGAGGATAGCCTTAGTCTACTCCAGGAAGAGCTTTCTCCTCATTGTCCATTTAAGCAGTTCTAACTACTCTGGCCAACAGCCAAGGATGCTAAAAACTTGTGGAGGATCACTGATTTACTCCATGATGTAAACAATAGGCCAGTATTACACTTCCACTCCTCCATTTCACCTAAGGAAGGGGATGCTGGGATTCATGTGAACTTGTAGTCCCCCATCACAAGAACTTCCTGATTGCCAAATTCCAAGGCTGGGGAAAACAGAGAAAAGAACTAGAGTAAATGCCACCAATCCAGGCTGGAGAACCATCCCTTGCACATTTAACATTCAGAGAAAGATGCCGATGCCAACCAAGTTAGAAGCCTCTGCAAAGAAGTGGGGAGGTTGACCTATTTATGTGAAACTCTGTTGGCACTGAACAAGCCATGCAATCCTTCATTGTTGGAACGGATCCACCTCAATTATCTTAAGCGCCATTATTTACATTTTATGTTTACTTCTGTCTGCTTCCAACCTCCTGGGACATGAAAACATGGAAAAGAACAACCAAGTCATTATAGATAAGGTCAGCTACTGAGTCACCATCTAGCTCAACAGCTTGGGAAGTGTCTTGCCCATTAACTGCTACTTGCTTTATTAGACTGCAAGGACCAAACATGTCTTCCGCTCTGTGAAAATCATCTCTTTTAACCACAGTCCCCTCCCGGCAACAGCTTGGTACTCTTTTCCCAAGGTTATAGCCCAGACATTTGATGGACTGTGATCCACAAACATTCATCTGACAATATATTGCTTAGTCTTTAAGGTGCCACAGAATTCTTGATTGTTGTTTCTCTCCTGGAATTTTGATTTTCAGAATGTGAAATCGGTCTGCAGTGTCAGGTTGTACCTTCCTTGGAATTAATTAACAGGATTCTTTCTCAACTACAGAACCAGATTATGATCAAGATGTCAGCACTTCATCTTGCCGTTACCGATTTCTTTCTCAGTAATTAGTTTTCTTTCTCCCATATCTTCTCTTGTTAGTTTCTGAACAGAATATTGATTTACCAAATGATCTTGATGTTGAAGATTTCAGTCAAGCAGCTGGTTTCAACTGGGGCTTTAATTTTTTTCCCCTCCACCGGACAATTGATTCACTGATCCAGTTTGTTTGTTTTTCCTGGATACTGCCAATGTAGAGGATGTTTAATTGCAGTTGGTAAGAAATACTGAATGTGGAGGAAGAGGTGGAGCTGGGGGACTGACTCAATTAAGGATGTCAAATTTTCTGACTTGAAGACTGTAGTCACGCAACAAGCTTAATTGGGTCAGGGAAAGACCGAACATTTGAACAACGTGGACTTATTGAATATGAGGATTGGAAGGGACCTTGGAGATCACCTAATCCACACCCTGTCCACTGCAAAAGCCACCACTACTGTGTCCCTGAGAGGTCACCATTCAGCCTCTGTTTAAGCCCTCCAGCCAAAGAAGGAACACCATCTCCTTAGACGCCTGTTCCGCTGTGGAACAGCTCTTTCCATTAGGAACCTTCTCCTCATGTCCAACTGAAATCTACTTCTTTGTAGTTTAAGCCCACTGCTCCTCATCCTGATTTTCTGGACCAACTCTGAATAATTCTGCCTTATTTTTTCCAAGACTCCCTTCAGATACGTGGAGTCCTTGGGGCTCTCTGGGCTTGGTGGTTTTCTTGCAGACATTTCATTACTTGACCAGATAACATCATCAGTGCTGATGACGTTGCCTGGTTGGGCAATGAAACATCTGCAAGGAAGTCACCAAGCTCAGCACCAAGGACTCCACAGTTCAACCCTGAGCTACAGATATTCTCTTCTGTTGGTCCCTTCAGATACTTGTGATAGTATCACAACCATCAGTCTTCTACTTTCTCCAGGCTAAACATACCCAACTGTTCCTCCTGGTTTTTTCCTTCCAGATTTTATCTTTGTGGTTCTCCTCCTCTTGACATGCTCTAGTGTGCTCATGTCTTTCCTAAAATGCAATGGCCAGAACTGGATGCAATACTCCAGCTGTGGTCTGACAAATGTTGAATGGAGAGGATGGTGACTTTGCTTGCTCATGCTGAGCCTGGTTAGTATTAACCTTGGTTTGACTAACCTGGACTAACCAGGAGGGACCTGGACCTGCTAAACAAGTGACCATTGCAAGGATCCTGTCCACTTGCCCAAGAGTCACGCCTCGGTCACCACAACGGGATCTGCCCATCCGGAGTGTAACTTAGAGTAGATCTGAATAATTTTATCCATCAGATGTCTAGAATATTCTTCATGGTGGTCCGTAGATCTTCTTGGGATACATCCCTATCACTTCAAACAGAGCTGCTGGATAGCTATCTGAGGAGTTTAATAAATTTCTCCTTCTTTCTCTGCTTGTTTCCTCTTTTCATTGCATTCTTTTTCAGGGATACGATCCTCAGGAACACAACAACTTCCTAATATCGGCACCTTGGGATGAAATCAAATTGCCACCCTTCCAGGAACACTCTTTCCCTTTTGTGTGAGTGGAAGGATCCTCAATACGTAACAGATTATGATCCTATTAAGAAATTCACGAAGTGAAACAAAACGTTTTAACCTTATGTGGACTTGAATAACGGACAAGGCAACACTGTTTAATTATACATTTAACCACACCACCTCATCTTTTATATGATAACCATTCCCAGTGTGTTCCATTGGTCAGATAGATTTGTATTTTTATCTCTCTGAAAACAGACATTAATTCATTTTAAATCCCAGATTATTGCTAGAGATGGACCGAAGTGGGCGTTCCCAGCTGGTCTATGATCTGTGGCCATTTCTGTAAACAGCTAAAGGACCCCATAAAAAGGATTATTGACTTAGTTGTTGCCTTCAGAAAGGGACAATTCCATGCCAGGGATCATGAAACTAATTGCAGATAAAACTGCCAATATTATGTGTCCTGTATGCCTGTATGCAGATCAAGGTTTATAAAATCATGCCTGGCACCAAAAAAAAAAGGGAATTTTTCTTGTTCAACATAATCACTAGGACCAGGGGTCATCAATAAAACCGACTAGGAGGAGATGGAAAAGGAAATGAACTTCCACCCAGTGCATCATGAACCTATGGAATTTGTTTTCTCCTGTTACCTCTGGTTGAGAGCAGCAGGCCCCCACATCCCTGGGGGACAACAGTGGGAGAGAGGTAAGTCTCTACTCCTCAATAAAAAGAAAAACTTCCCAATAGCATGACCTGTTCAACAGTGGAACAGTCAAGTTATGGTGATTATGGGTTCTCCATCTGGAGGTTTCTACGAGGCTGGGCAGCCTTCTCTCTTGGACAGTTGGCCTGGGTTCCCTGCACATTTCCAGGGCTCAGACTAGGTGACCCCAGGTTTTATGATTCTATGATTCCTGCTTACAAGTCCCCCAGAGGTATCTGGTTGGCCATTGTGAAAGCAAAATGCTGACCAAGATGAGTGTTGGCCTGATCCACCAGTGATGTTCTTCTCTATTAACAAATAAATGAATAAATCCATGGAGGACAGGTCTATCAAAATGTATTGGCTTTGAAGACTCCATGTTAGCTCTGGTTGAGAGCAGCAGGCCCCCACATCCCAACTGTAGGAGAGTAACAGAGGTAGAGGCCCCCCTGTGGTCTCCCTAGAGGCCTCCAGTTGGCTATTGGGAGAACAAAAAGCTGGGTTAAGAAGGGCTTTGCTCAGATCCAGCGTGAACCTACTTCACAATCATCCTTTTTTCTGGCTCTTGCCATGCTTTTGTGTTTCCCTGGGAAACCACAGACGTGTCCCTCGGCAATTCACCCTCTTCATTTTTTGACCTCTCAAACAAGAGACCCTGGCCTTCTTGAGGTTACTATAATTTCCTGGAGTTAATGAGGTTGAGGCTACAAAGGGCAGATGCTTTTAGTGACTTTATACTGTTCTTCTCTTGTTGGAAAGCTGCTTAGATAATCTTAGATAATCAACCCACTATGAACTCAGATAATCAACCCACTATGAACTCAGATAATCAACCCTCTATGAATGGTTAATTAGGCACCCCCTGCCCCTTTGACCCACTCTTCCCAGCACTTGCTGCCTCTCCTTTGCAACGCGCAAGGGATTCGGGAAGCATCTCCAGAGCATCCAGGGTAAAATGTTCTGAAATGGAGCATTTGCCTTGCATGCTAGCACCAAAAAAAAAAAAAAAAAAACCCCACACAGAAGGGGACTTTTTCCCTTGGCTGTTCCTGGACCCTTCCGAGCTGCTGTTTCACCAGAAAAATTTCCAAAAGGAGAAGAAAGAGGGAGGGGAATAAAAAGAGAGAATGTGACTCAAGGATTTGGGTGTGAGCAGTTCTGCCATGGATTTATTTGCTCATGCATCCATTCCCTTTGCATGGACCAAGATGAGTGTTGGCCTGATCCACCAGGGATGTTCTTCTCTATTAACGAATAAATGAATAAATCCATGGAGGACAGGTCTATCAAAATGTATTGGCTTTGAAGACTCGATGTTACCTCCGGTTGAGAGCAGCAGGGCCCCAAGCTGGCGGCACTTGGCAGCTTGGCTCCTTTCAACTGTAATTGGGGGGCCTGTGGAAATCAGTTGGGGTGGGCTAAGACGCCACAGGTGAGGTTGGAGAACAACAACAGTGATGGAAATTAAATATTGAATCTTTTTTCTCCCTTTCTTGGGTTAGAAACAGAGAGTCTGGCAAAGGGCAAAGAAGAACGTCAGGTCCAGAAGATTGATCTCCACCACAGGTACCTCTGGAGTGGTTTCATAAGCTAAATGTGCCCCAAGCTTCCTCTTTGGATCACCAGAGCCTCACTTGACCACTAATCCTGAAAACCAGGGGCCCAATTTTGCACCCCTTTCAGGTAGTGGGCTTGTCAAAACCACACCAGGAGCCCTCCAACTGGGTTTCATGGTTTTTAAAAAACAAAGATCTTCCCCGATATCCCCAAACTAAGGGGGAAAAAATGCTCCCCTTTGCTTCATTGTCTGACCAAATGTGATCCACAAACCACCCACAGATCTTCATGTTTGGTTTTGAGCTGTCCATCTAGTCCTCTCCAGTGGGTGGGGAAATATTCTTCTCCCACCCACCGCAGCAAAACAACCAAAGACAGAATGTTCTCCTTGTCCCCTTACTAGGCTGTTGTCGGCCAAGCTTAGATCATTTCATTTTCTGATTTCAGAGCCACCCGATCTGGTTCAGTTGGCAAGCTCATGAGCTGTCTTAGCTCGTCCACTTCATGCCTCCTTCTGTGTGGGCAAAGGTGGAGCTGTGGGTTGATAAAACCCTGCTAAAAAAGCATCTCGTACAATCAAATCCATGACTGCATTACAAGGCTCTGCTAAAGCTTGGAAAGTGACAATGCTCCTGAAATTTTCTTGGATTTATTCCTTTCTTTGATGTCTAGCCTGCCTTAGGGAGGTAGCTGGTGCTCCTGCCTAGCACGTTCCATGGAACAGCTGAGGTAGGGTGGGCTGAGAAGCATGCTGTTGGAAGCGCAAGAATGGTCCCAGACAAATGACTGTCCAGCCTTGGCTTGATGATGGAGTTTTTAAAGGTTAATAAAAGACCTCCAAGCAGCTAACAACGATCTTGCAAAGTAGAAGCCCGAACCAGGAGAGAAACTTGCACGGTAAGCTTAATTACGTTTGGAAAAGAATCCGGTCTTCACACAGGAGTTAGATGAAGAGGGAAAAAAAAGGTAGCGTGCATTTATTCAGTAGACCTGGATACAAGTGGCTTCATAGTAAGGTAAAGGTAAAGGTTTCCCTTGACGTAAAGTCCAGTCGAGTCCGACTCTAGGGGGCGGTGCTCATCTCCGTTTCTAAGCCTTAGAGCCGGCGTTGTCCGTAGACACTTCCGGGTCATGTGGCCAGCATGACGACACGGAACGCCGTTACCTTCCCGCCGAAGCGGTACCTATTGATCTACTCACATTTGCATGTTTTCGAACTGCTAGGTGAGCAGGAGGAGCTGGGACTAGCAACGGGAGCTCACCCCGCCGCGCGGTTTCGAACCGCCGACCTTCCGATCGGCAGCTCAGCAGTTTAACCCGCAGCGCCACCGCGTCCCAGTGCTTCATAGTAGAAAGCACTTATTCATCACTGGTTCTTTGTAGACATTTTCTATGGAAATAGAAAGTCTGCGTGCAAGCAAGATGTTAGGGACGAGAGCTGCATTCTGCAGCAGCTCCTGCTTGCAGGTGTGCCAGAAGGTCATTAATCCCCAAGCCCAAGGAGGAGGAGGAAGTGGAAATCAGGTGACTCATGTGACAGGCCACAAGCACAATAGAGATGCGTTTACTAGAAAGACCCCCTTATGCTTATGAAACAATGCTGAGTTGACCCCTGATAATTCCAACACTTGAAACCCTTCAGTGATGGAGTCCCCTCAACTCTTAGACGGACGCTTCAGAGCAGTCACAGCCAGGAAATTCCTCCTTATTCCATGTTTGGGTCTCCCACTCTAAAGCTGCCACCTGTTGCATCTTGTAAGTACGAGGCAGGAGCTATGGAGAAGACATCCACGCCACCTCAAGGATAGGAAGACTGCTATGAGGTCTCTTCTCTTCTTTAGGCAAAACACACCTGACGCCTTTAGCTGTTGCTTATAGGGTTTACTCTCCTTCACGATCTCAGCCTTCTTTTCCAGAAATTTCAACAGCTGTGTCTCTTTTATCAAACCAAATGAGAATGGGTGGAAAAAACCCATGCAGGATTTCCTTCCTTCCTTCCTTCCTTCCTTCCTTCCTTCCTTCCTTCCTTCCTTCCTTCCTTCCTTCCTTCCTTTCCTTTTCCACCTCCTCCAGCTCCTTCTCCACCCCATTTCCCACCTCCTTCTCCTTCCTTCCTTCCTTCCTGCCTGCCTGCCTGCCTGCCTTTTCCACCTCCTCCAGCTCCTTCTCCACCCCATTTCCCACCTCCTTCTCCTTCCTTCCTTCCTTCCTGCCTGCCTGCCTGCCTTCCTTCCTTCCTTTTCCACCTCGTCCAGCTCTTTCTCCACCCCATTTTCCACCTCCTTCT
The DNA here is from genome assembly GCF_035149785.1 of Candoia aspera. Lineage (NCBI taxonomy): Eukaryota > Metazoa > Chordata > Lepidosauria > Squamata > Candoiidae > Candoia > Candoia aspera. Next base: position 9,281,305 of record NC_086170.1, read on the forward strand.
CCTTCCTTCCTTCCTTCCTTCCTTCCTTCCTTCCTTCCTTTTCCACCTCCTCCAGCTCCTTCTCCACCCCCTTTCCCACCTCCTTCTCCTTCCTTCCTTCCTTCCTTCCTTCCTTCCTTCCTTCCTTCCTTCCCCCCCCACCACCACCCTGTTACATTCAATTTCAATCTTACATTCACTTTATCATTTTGCTATTCTGGACATCGTTCACTTGCTACATTCATTCTGCAACATTCCCACCCTCCCAGCCTCAAGGCACGGGTGAATCAACTCTTTCTCAATAGTTTTCTTAAGGGCTGTGGCAGCTAGACAGATGGTTAACAAGATCCCAAAAAGGGGAAAGGATTTGCATATTTCTTTATGGTGGCAAATAGGCTGGGCAATTGCTCTGATGGAAAAATCAACTAAATTAAAGAGAGAAGGCGAGAATGACGATGATTTTTACTTCACCTGGTTTAAACTTATTAATTATATGCCACAAAGGCATAACGGTTGTCTAGCGCCCAAGCCCAGATTCCTAGATAATCTAATTAAATAAGATTATATGTGTTTGCTTATTTCGGCATACCGCATTGCATTGTTAATTGTTAATTAAGGAAATGGGCAAAAGGGGACGGAATTGTTTCCCTGGTCTGTGGGCCGTAAACACACCCTGACAGCTGCAGCCCGTCTGTTCGGACACGTCGATGGGCCCCCAAGGGCCTATTAATCTTAGGATTATTGGCAAGGTTAGGGGAAGTTAATCATATCAAAAGGCATTTGCATCATTTCAAAGCAGTCGCTTGCGGGATCCGGCCACAGGCCCACAGGGGAAACAGGGGAAAAAGTGGGCCGGAACTGAAAAGCAGGACGGCCAAGAGCTATGCTGGGTGGCTTGCACGCCCCGAACCAATTGGAGCACCGTCTTCCATTTCCTGCACTCTTTGGCCAACTCCTTCTCCTCTCCAACATTTAATGGATCTCCCCAGTGTTTAATGGATGGACGCGCAACAGCCTTTTCACTTACTTGTAGACCGATGGAGGAAGACTGAGGATGCACAAGTCAAATGCAATCCGTTGCCTTTCCTTGTGGTGCACCGTGAAGCTGGAAAACATGGGAACGGAATGGAAATGGGGGTTCTCTTGCTGGGGAGAAGCCCTTATTGAAACAGAAGGGGGTCTTTTCCAGACAAGTTGCTACAGGAGAAGGCTTATGTGCCCTGTGGGTGCACACGTGTGTGTGTGTGTGTGTGTGTGTGTGTGTAAACCATGTTCCTGGGGCATCTGTGTGAGCAAATGCCTGGCTAATCTATGGGTGTAAGAACACTGCTGGGAGAATGGATTACGATTAGACATGAACATAGTTGGCTTTTTGGGGTCCTCCACCCCAAGCTGTGATTTGGCTGCAGATCTTTGGCGAGGGGATTGGAGAAGGAAAGAGAAGGCATTTCACTTTTCCCCTAAAGAAGGACAACATCTCCACCTAGGAAAGTTCTACTCCATCTTCTCTGGAATTCACGTTCTCATAAACCTTGGGCAGATTGCCCCCACAGCCTCTTTGTCCTTAGTCTCCCCCACAAGGGACGTATCTGCTCCGCCTTCTCTTGAACCCCTGCCATGCATCTGGGGGCAGGAGGTTCTTGAGAAGAAGAGGAGGAGGCACCTGTCTAGAAGATCCAGTTCTTAGATCTCCAAGGAAGTCCGGTCTATACGTGTGGGCGTCTGTTTGTGTGGACTGAAAGAGAGAGAACGATCTGGAGGGAATGTTGATAAGGCCGAGTGCTGTTTTTCTGGCTAGAATAAAGCTCATGTCCTTCTAGGTTTTCCTCAGGTGGTCTTCTTGGTGGCATCAAGGGTCTACAGTCTCCTGCCAAGTGCATACTTGGAGACGTGATGGAGATTCATGGACCTTGTTGCACCTCTCTTGGGAACAACTACCCTCTGGCTCCATTGATCGTGGTCCTAATTTGCCATCTTGACCCTTAGCCTTTGACCTTCTCCCTTCCTCAATCATATGCTTGACAACAGCACTTAAAAGCTTTTTAAAAAATCCCAAAATTGTAAGCAAATGGCCTGAGGTTTACCCAACCGTCCACTTTCATTCGCAGGAGCAGACTTCTATTTTTCTCAAGCTTGCTCCAAACCAGCTTACTCTACTTTCTTTCTGGGGAACCTTCTGATTATTTTTCCCCTCCAGGGCCTGAAATCTGCTGTTTTCCCCACTCAGGCCCACTGCTGGCAGAGAGGAAACCGCCCACACTGAGAATAAGGATTCTTCATCGCCTGCATTTTTCCAACCCATCCTCTCGATCTGCACTCAGTATAAAGGATTTTGGTTGAGTCTAACGTTGTCCAAGCCTCTGCCTGGACTCCCTTGAATATTACTTATCCTTGCAAAGAAGGATTTTCTTATTATCTCATGGCAGGATAATCTAGAAGGTAATTTTGAGCAGTTTAGTAAGGATGGATGGATGGATGGAAGGAAAAGGATCCTTGTGGGTAAAACCGATCTTCCTCTCGGTCCTTCTGGGCAGCGTTTAGAGCGTGTGTGAATGCAGCTGGTTGGAAGCCCATGCATGCAGCAAGGGAGGACCGAGCACGTGTTGGGCTCTGACACACGTTTCCAGAACACGCCCTGAATACTTCTGCCATGTTGAAGGTTTCACGGTGCAGCAGACAAAGGGGACATTAGAGAGTGAGGGAAGCCCCACCTACTTTTTGTTCTGCCCCACCCACTTCCTCTGAGCAGCCCTAGATGGAAAAACAGAATGACCCAGCCTTGGTAGAGAGGAACTCTGATTTCTCCAAAGGGAAAAGAGACCACCAAGCGATATTGGTGGTCTCTTTCCCCTTTGGAGAAATCACCCATCCAGTTTCTCCTCCTCTGGGCTAACCCAGTTTAACAAGAAGGCAGAAGAAGGATTAAATTAGAGCAGCTACTTAGAACACGCAGGAGATTATTGTTATTGAAGAGTTCGTTGGTTCATTGGATGCGAAATTTTGGAGCTTTCAGGAATGAGGTTCAGACCACTCTCCCTGTTTATGGGTTCCGTTTGTCAAATCTGTTTCAGGGCATGACAGTCTGCTATGTGGCAGACAAGCTTCCAATTCCCTTTCTCTACTCCCCGCTTCCGTGGAGAAAAACTTAGCAACAACAGATGCTGAATTTGGAAAGCAGGTGGTGTGTGAAACGGGGAAAAGGCGGGGGGAAACCGGGCTGGGATGAACATCCTGGAATATGACCAGGAAGTGTTTTGTTCCTCAAAAGCAAACCTTAAATGGCTCTAGCACTGCAGGAAACCGTCGGAGCCAGCAATTAACACAGCCCCAGATGGCTGGTGAGCAGAGCGAGCTACGAAGTTCCATAAAACTTTATTACATTTTGCATCAGATCCGAGAGATGAACTTGCAGGAATTTTTGATTCCCTCACCCCCTTTCCAAAAGACGGCTTGGTTTGCAGTGATTTAATTTACAAGCATTTCCGCGCTCTTTGATACTTACATGCATGAGCACGCCAACCAAGGATGCACTTAAAACCTGGTGGGCTCAAACAATCAGGGTTCATATTTTTTGATCCTGGGTTTTGGATCCTGGGGATAAACCATCAGGGGTGGATGATGCCATCACATCTTCCTCCTGGCTTTCATAGGAAGGCCTGTTAGCTACCGTTGGAAGCATTCCCGTCGGATCAACGAAAGTGATTCTCACATGCAAGGAAACGGGAGCATATCTTTTGTTTGCCCAGTGTTGCGACCAGCGTTAATTCTTTTTGTCCAGCCAGGGTGACCTTAGTTTTATGTAGCCGTGAATGTATGCCTGGGAAATCAGTTGGCCTTAGCCATTTTTTTCCCCATGATATCATTTCAAAATACCATTTCTTTCAAAGAGTTTGGGCCTACTGGAGAAGTTTCAGTCAAAAGTTTGAAGAAGGAAAAAGGAATGTAGGTACCACATTTATTGATTTCCCCCCCATATAAATGGAATAAATTCCATATAAATTCCATTTATATAGAATTCTCCTTCCCTACTTCTTTCCTTCCTTCTTCCTTTCTTTCTGTCCCCTCTTTCTCCCTCCCTCCCTCCCTCCCTCCTTCCTTCCTTCCTTCCTTCCTTCTTTCCTTCCCTTTCCCTTTCCCTCTTTCTCTTTCTTTTCCTCCCTCCCTCCCTTCCCTTTCTTTCTCCTTCTTTTCCCCTTCCTTCCTTCCTTCCTTCCTTCCTTCCTTCCCTCCCTCCCTCCCTCCCTCCCTCCCTCCTTCCTTCCTTCCTTCCTTCCTTCCTTCCTTCCTTCCTTCCTTCCCTTTCCCTTTCCCTCTTTCTCTTTCTTTCCCTCTCTCCCTCCCTTCCCTTTCTTTCTCCTTCTTTCCCCTTCCTTCCTTCCTTCCTTCCTTCCCTCCCTCCTTCCCTCCCTTCCTCCCTTCCTCTTTACTGCTTCCAGCATCCAGATCTGAATTTGGCAGGTGGGGCCTAACCAATGCAGTGGGAAAGAAATACTTTTATATTAATTCTGTTTTTGAATAGAGCAGAAGCATCAGCAGGAGAGAATGATTAATGTCAAGCTGTGTTTTCAGGGGGCCACCCCCTTTTTGCTTGCACATGGGATGCGCCTAAAATGGGGCAGGGCTTCAACTGGATGGCTGCATTTGCCATCTTGACTTTTGTCATCCTCCCCTGCGGATGCCCCTGGAACAGAGGAAGGAAGACCCACCTTTATTCCCCTGCATAGCTAATACTTCATGTTAACACTGCATCAAGGATAACCAGGCGAAGAGGCACACGGAGAACAAATGCTCTGGTAAACAGCAATGAATTAAGAATAAACTATATACCTTGGTTTAAATTCATCCAGGGCAGGAGACCAGGCCAGAGATGTGGGAGGAAGTCTGGTCGATGGCAAAGCGAGGCAGCCAACTGGGTTGGCAAATCTGGTGTGCGCTGGTACAGCTCGGAAATGATTTGGCTCAAATTGGAGCAATGACTCTTCAGAGGTGGGTAGAGTTTGGCTTCATGAAAATGGCCCGTTTGAACTTTCTACATTTTGGACACAGGCTAAGGAACACATTCAAATTATTCCTCTGCATTTCCTTCCTTCCTTCCTTCCTTCCTTCCTTCCTTCCTTCCTTCCTTCCTTCCTTCCTTCCTTTTGCTTATTCTTCTCCTTCCTTCCTTCCTCTTTCTCTTCTTTTCTTTCTTTCTCTTTTCTCTTCTTCTCCTTCTCCTTCCTTCCTTTCTCTTCCTTCCTTCTTTCTCCTTCCTTCCTCTTCCTTCCTTCCTTCTTTCTTTTGCTCTTTCTTCTTCCTTCCTTCCTTTCTTTCTCTCTCTCTCTTTCTTTTCTCTCCTTCTTCTCCTTCCTTCCTCTCTCTCTCGCTCTCTTTTTCTTTTTCTTTCTCTTTCTTTTTCTCCTTCTTTTCCCTTCCTTCCTTCCTTCCTTCCTTCCTTCTTCTTCCTTCCTTCCTTATCTTTCTTTCTTTTGCTCCTTCTTCTCCTTCCTTCCTTCCTCTCTTTCTTTCTTTCTTTTTCTTTCTTTTTCTTTCCTTTTCCTTCCTTCCTTCCTTCCTTCCTTCCTTCCTTCCTTCCTTCCTTCTCCTTCTCCTTCTCCTTCTCCTTCTCCTTCTCCTTCTCCTTCCTGAGGCTACAGGTTGCATTCCAGTGATTGGATGAAACGGCAAGCCAACGGAAGACACTGGATTCCGTGTCTCTCTGCTGAAATGACAAGCACCATATAAACTCTTTTCCCCCCCTCTTAAATCTAAGGACTAGGAGATCCCCCTCTCTCTGACTTGGCTTCACGCGTAAGAAATGCCAGAGAGGACCGCTGTGTCAACGTGGATTGGGGGCCTCCTAAGACCATCGAGAGAACCGTGAAATACCCACTGCCTGTACTGCAGAGCCCTCCCCTCTTCTGTGTGTCTCGGGCCTTATATCTGGGTTCGCATCTGAGAACCGTTGATCAAATGAGGCCGTTCCTTCAAGCGCCCGGAGAGCCGAGACCCACCGTTGAGTCTGATTTGAAGCCTGAGCTTTGGACCCACGGCCCTCGCTCGGGTTTGGCTTCATAAGACTTGCAGATGTCTCTCTCTCTGTTAATTATAAGATTGTGGATGGTCCTCACTAGGAAACATGGGAGTTGTAGTGGGACGAGAGCAACAGATTTATGGGTTGAGGGAAGAGACAGAGACTTTGATGAACACTTCCTCTGCTAGAATGCTTTCAGTTGGGGGGGGGGGAAATCTGATAAAACCTTTTCACATTTATCTTCCCTGCAGGACTGAGAGACGGCCAGGATAATAGCTCAGTCTCATCATCATTATTATTAATTAGATGTCATATAGCCACCCACTCCATATTGCCTCTATGTGCAGTTCCTCCAGGAGCAGAGCGCGAAACCTTATGTGACCTTTTGTGATCCAGCTCACCAACAGGGCATCTTGCTGACAGGAAACCCAGGACAGGCCACACCCAACGTGGCAGCCATTTTGTGAGTGCACCCACCATATACTTTCCAAATTCCAAATACGCCCCTGAGTCCTCAAAGGTTGGCTGCTTCTGAAATAAAATATTTCAGAACAGATCAGCTTTCCCAGCCTGAGACTGCCCCCCGCCAATGTATTAGATTAAAGCTCCCATTGTCCACAAACTTGGAGTTAATGGGAATTGTAGTCAAACCCACCAGAAGGCTTCCAATTTTTTGATGGCGCACTGATTTGTTGTCCCCCCCCCCCCACTTGTGGCTCCGGATTATCTTTCGAAGCCATCAGAGCCGCTTCACACCAAGACAAAAGGCATCCTTAGAAATTCTCCCTTCTTTAGCCCTTCTCAACGTTACAGGAGATTTTGTTGGTATATTTCTTTATTTAGGGAAATAAATCACCCGCACGTTTCTCCTAACTGCTCAGTGCAGCTTACAAAAATTAAAACCAACAATACCAACAATAAACTAGCTTAGAAACATTAATGGGAAGGGGGGAGGGGGGAACCCAGCATCGGAGATCAATAAAACAATTGCAGCGGAACAAAAAGAAGGTGGGGGGGGGAATCCACAGTGTTAAAAATATGGGGCGACGGGAGGCAAGAGGACCTTCTTTGCAGCCTAAAAGATAATGCTGATGCCACCGGGTCCTGTGTGCCCAGCCCTTGTACTCCAGAACCAGGGAGAGGCCAGTCAAAAGGAGATTCCACTATTCCCTTGCCAAACCTCCCAAAAAGATGAGGTTTTTATGGGAAAGGCTTTCCCCAGGAGAGCTGGTGGATTTTGAAAAGCAGCACCCGCATTTTGGTCTACTGTGGAGAGAGAAGAAACCTTCCCGCCTTCTGCATTTTTCTTCCTGGCAGCAGAATAAATGCCCTTCCCTACTCTCAGATTGGTTTAAAGTTTCTTTGCAGTTCCTTCTGTGATGCTTTACTTTTTTTCCTGAGCTTCCTTTATCACCGCCAAAGAGCTATGAGGACGGAGACGGTTGGGTTTTTTTGCTGTGCTTTGATTTTTCTCACCAATCCTCTGCTGGGCCACCTGCCTTGGTTTATTGTTTTCTTGGGAAAAGAAAGGTTTTGTTGGAAGCAAATGCTACGTTTACCTCCCTGTCTGAAAAAGCAGCAAGGAGATGTTCCCCCTGGTGCCGCGCCTGGGCGTTTCGTGATGGGGGAAAGTCAGGGAGGCTGCAGACGGTGGCTGAGAAAGCGTCGGGTTGCTCGGCCAATCTTCCTTGGGCCTCCTTGTTATTAAATCCATGCCAGAGCACCCCGGGACCATTTCACAGATGGTTTTGCCTCCTTTGAAAAAAAAGGAAAGAAAACTGAGATTCCCCACCCCCACCCCCCATCAAATTCAAGGATAATGTTCAGATTATTTTTATTTGGATAAAACCTGGCTGCTCTACAGTGAAAGCGAGGACATTTCCAAACGGTTTTGCGAAGCAGCGCCTTGGGAAATCCAAATCGAATTCGCTCGATTTCCTTTGCTTTGGTTATTCTCAGCTCTTGCTGATCAACTTTATTGCAGAGGTACCGTTTTCACACAACCTGTAGCCCCAGCAGTTTCTCTATGTGGAATAATGCGCCGGAGAGACCCAGTTTGGGGTCTTATTGCAAACTGAAGTCCATCCCAAGAGCATACAAGAGCTGGGCAAATCTTTGCTCTGGGTTTCAAATGCTACCAGCCTTCAATTCAGGTTGGTTCTTCCCTCATTAAATTTTTCTGTGCATCCCTCCTGGCAGACCCGTTTCTTTATAAAATGAAGTTTAGCGCACACCTTTTATGGTTGCACGGGGGAGACAGATATTTTTGCACAGATTTCCCCAACTATTGTGCATGTTACTTATTTTACTAGTATAGGAACGTTGGGGAGGAGACGGATATTTTCCCCTTCTATATATCCTCAGTTTTCTGCTTTGAAACCTGTGATGCACGGCTAGAAATGTGCATATTTCTGAAGGATAACTGCGTTTTGGATTGTTCGCTGCTCACCCTAAAAGAGCTAAATTGGGGAACTGTGCTTTCAGGCATAACTGTGGCGGCTCCATCCAGAACATATCCCACATGCTCTCCCTGCACCTGTGCCGATCGACTCTGCAAATCTCAGAGGTATCTTCCATCAATGCTTTTTCAGCGTTTTTGACTCTTGCAAGACTCCCAAAAAACGCCATATCCAACCATTAGGGAATTGCCAGGAATGTAGCTTGATGGCACAGCATCTCCTAGATTTTACCTATTTTCTCCTCCTTTTCTGTAACACCTTACAAGGACTTTTTGAGTAAGGCATGGCGGAGGACGATTATGGTGCCCCTTGCCAACTGCCGTGGTGGAGCAGAGAGAGGAAAAGTTGAGAAAACGTTGAAGAATTCCTCCCCAATTTGAGGAACATTGGCTGAACAGTTTCCTCGGTTTTGCAGCCCCGCAAGCTGGGTGGAAACTTTGCCCAGCTGCTAGAAAAACTGATTACATACATTCGGTGCCGCTCACGAGATGCTGCCATCCAGCTCCCAGTTGGGCCTCCAGGCATGCGTGCGGCCATTGACAAACCACGACCAACCAGGATGGGTTAGAGAAAGCGGAAACGTGGGGCCCAGAGACTCATCAGTCATGCTCTTAAGGAAATGGGAAGACATACGTCTACAGGTCTGTGAAAACTACATTTCCGAAGTAGAAAACATTGATTTATTTAAGTCCAGGTACTGACCTTGTTCAATGGAATTATATTTATAGCCCACAATAGCCATTTCTTTGTTTAAAAAACCCAGACATTTAAGATTGTTTTTCCAAAAATTTGCTACAGTACAAAATGTGTTTTCATATATATATGAAATGTGTTTTCATATATATAGATCTATATATATATTATATGTATAGTAACCAGAAATACTGACTTTACTAGAAGATTTTGCCCCACCCTTACTCGCCGTGAGTTTTTGACGTGTCCTTATCCATTTTTCTCGAGCCGTCCCTCCTTCCCAGCAGTTCATGGCACATAATGGTTATTATTGGCACAGGTTCAGAAAAATGATGACACTTCACACGTCCCCAACCGATCTCTTGTCTGGATTCCTGTTCTCTTTGTCCCATCACCGTGGTGTATGAGTTTCTCCGTGCCCTCCCTCTGGCACGAAAAATAATGCACTCCTTGAAAAAATTCAGTTGCAGGGCGGGGCAAGTCCCTTTTTTTTTTAATATATAAATATAAAAATATATTTGGTTGCTTTTCAGTCTTCCATCAGTAAACACAAATGGTAGATATAGGTCACCCCTTCGTTTTAATTTTTTTTTTTTTACAGGTTCACCAATGGAATCCTGTTAAGAAGAAAAGAAAACAAGAAAAAAGGAAGAAGTCACAATGAGCATCATTCTGCTGCAATCTATGAACTTGTCTTTGGTTCTGGAAATGCGGCTCTGTTGTGAAGGGCTGTAATCTTTTATGCTTTTAAGTAATTTTTTTTAAAAAAAAAAAGGAAATTAAACAAAAGGGAATACAAAGGAAATAATAGAGAATAAAATAATTAACAAACCATTTAAAGTTCACAATCTTAGCTCTGTCAAAGGGAGTTACTCATATACAGAGAACTAAGCAAGAGAGAAAAAGCAGATTCAGGCATTGATAGGTTTCTAGACTGTCCTGGGTCAAGCCGGATGCCGACCTTGGCAGCAATTAATTCATTTAATTGATGCCCTTCTTTTCCACCAATGGCATCCAGTGAAGGCAGTTGGCAGCAATGAAATGTAAACATTTGCAAAGCCAATTAAAAGACGATTAAATCACAATTAAAATCTATTAAGGAATCAGAACACCTGCCCAATATGCCTACATCCCAGCCGCATTAAAAAAAATTAATTTATATTTATTAAGAATTTTCATGTAATAAAAGACAATCAAAAGAAAGAGAGGAAAGAAAACTAAAAAGGTACAAGAAAAGAAAAGTTAAAACATATATAAATGACTTCCGAACTTCTTTTGAACAGATAATTACAATCTTATTGTCCCTCCGCGCTCCTAAACATTTTACGAATCCTCCCACCCCCTCATTTAGTCTGCATCTTGCTTAATCTTCAAATCTAGAAATCATCCATTCATTTTTTCTTCTTTCAGCAAAAGGCCCATAGAAGGTTTCCAGTCTTTCAAAAAAAAAAAAAAGTGTTTTGTTGTTTGTTTTCTGGCCAAACAGCTCTGCATAAAAAATATTTCTGTGGATGAATAATGAACAGGGGACTGGCCTGATTTCCATTGGCGGGGAGTTCCAATGTCTACAACGGTTATCAAGAGCGCCCTGTCTTGCCCTCTTCATCAGAACAGCTTCGGATGTTGATGGGATGGTGCGGAAAGTCTCTCCCAAGGTCTTAAAATCTGGGCAGGATATGGTTTTCCAACCCATTCAGACCCAGCTTGGATAGAACAGGCTTGTAAAATGAATATAAATATGAACTAAAGTTATATTAAATACGTTCCAATTATTTCACTACTGTAACACTGTCCGGAGAGTTGACAGAAGCTTGGCAACCTTGGCCATTCTCAATCGTTTTCCCAGCCAAGCAGGGGCAAAGTATCTGGATGGGAGACCACAGGGAGATCCCTGAGAGGTAGGCCAGAGTGGGGAGTGAGAAAGATCCTGGCAGAAAATGATGCCAAACCACTTTCCAAATAAGGCCAAAAAACCCTCTGTGGGGTCAACTCAAAAGAGACCTCTTGGCCATCTTTTTATTTGACAGCAAAGGCTATCTGGAGCCAACCCGTCATGTTTATTTCGATGCCGGCCTGCGAAGTCTGATGCTCACCCTCCTGCACCCATTCCCAGCCTGCAAAAGGTGTTTGCAGCTCAGATGCCCATGGCTGAAAGAATAAAAAATTGCATTATTTGCCATGGTGGGCAGCATGGCAGCAAAAGTGGAGGGCGGCGGGTTGGGTGGTGGAGGAATTTTTTTAAAATAACAGGTTGTTCAGGGAGGGAGAGAACACGAGTCAACGCCTGCTTTGCAAATTTCCAGGGGTTCTTGTGATTTTCCTTGAAAAAGAGGGTCCTCGTTTATTTATTTCCCCTGCATTTGGGGATTGGGGTTGAGGATGTATTTATTTTGGATTTCTCTGTAAAAGCCCACAGAGGAATTTCTCCTTGGGCTGAACAGAGGCGTAAAGTGCTCAGCAGATGAAGCCAGGTCACTTGGAGACCCTGTCTGTCACTTCTGAAGTTAGTTTCCCCTTTGAAAGGGAAGCAAATCCTCTTTCATCGCAGCAAAAGCTGCTGGGGGAAAACCTCGTCCTATTTTTCGGTGTGCAAGAAGGGCAGTTTTGAAAGACCTCTCCCTTTGTTACGCTCTGTTTTTTTTTTCCTTCTTGCTTTCTAAGTATTCAATTTCTCCTTTTTTCTCTCTCTGCTTTTTTTAAAAAAAAAAAAAAGATTAAGCTTTCAAAAAATGGCTAAATTGACTTGTCTGATTAGGGAAGGAACAATAACTACTTTTATAAAAGCTTGGAAACCCTTTATGGACTTTTTGCTGAAAATGGACAAAAATAAATTGGCGGTCTCAGGATTTGCTGATTCGAAAGGGTGGTTTGTGGAGAGAAGGGAACTATAATATACAGTTTGGGAGGGTGGGAAGGGCAATAATTGTGTCTGTAACTGCTGCAAAGAAGATTGGAAGTAGCTTCTTTAGATATTTTTCTTATTCTTTCTCTTTTACTGTTTCTCACTTTCTTCTATCTTTTCATATCTTTTTTTCTCCTTTCTTTACGCTTCTGTAGTGTTTTAATCAAGAATAAAATTCTTTTTCAACAAAAATTAGATAGATAGATAGATAGATAGATAGATAGATAGATAGATAGATAGATAGATAGATAGATGGAGAATGAAAAGTGCAGTAAAATTGTAGCCCAAGTTACTAGTCCTCATGTGTACCTCTTGGCAGGAGGGCATGTTTTCCCTGTCTGCCAATCCATAAAGTAAAGGTAAAGGTTTCCCTTGACATGAAGTCCAGTCGTGTCCGACTCCAGGGGGCGGTGCTCATCTCCGTTTCAAAGCCGAAGAGCCGACGTTTGTCCATAGACACTTCCGTGGTTATGTGGCCAGCATGACTGAACAGAACGCCGCTACCTGCCCGCTGAAGCGGTACCTATTAATCCACTCACATTTGCATGTTTTCGAACTGCTAGGTTGGCAGGAGCTGGGACTAGCAACGGGAGCTCACCCCGTCAGCCGGATTCAAACCGCCACCTTCCAATCGGCAAGCTCAGCAGCTCAGCGGTTTAACCCGCCGCGCCACCGCATCCCATCTGCCAATCCACACATGTACTTAAATTCCAGGACATCTGGCATTATTTATTTATGTATTTAAATTTATCGGCCACCCAACTCCAATGGGCTCTATGCAGAGAGGGGGCAGAGCTTTTAAATCAGGAATACGCAAATTGGGCAAAGAGCCCATCAATGTTTGTAAACCGAATTGCTGAGTCCGTTTCCCAGATAATAAGCTGAATATTGAGCGAGGTTGGTGCTTGGATCCCCATCTGATGATCCCAAGTTTGCAGGTTGTATTGGGAATCTGACACACACACACACACACACACCAGTGGCAAACACTTTGGTAATCCTGCCAAGAAAACTCCATGGATGTGCCGAGTTCAACTCCGAAGAGGCCTTGCTTTTAAATATTGGAGAAAGATTATGGGATGGAAGCCCTCTTGGGGTCCCTCAACCGCAAAGCTGGACATCGACCTCTCCTGCGGTCTGAAACAAGCACGGGGATTCGCAGCCACATGGAGATTCAAAGTGTTCCTTTTAGTGTACAAAATCCAATAATCAATTCAGCTCTAGGAAATCTTCACATTAGCTGCTTTCTAATGCTTTCACCTCAACCCAAATTTTTCACACTCCGGGCCCTGCCCATGCGCAGCCTCCTGGCACCCCAAATTCTCAATATGTCCCTGCAGGCCCAGGGGGGGAATTCTTAACTCCTTGGCTGGTGTAGCTCCAAAAAACCAACTTGCATGGTTGCCAAAGAGGAGGTCAACGTTAGCCGTGTATCTCCCGAGGATCCGCAGCCATGACGAAGATGTTTCCTACGCCAATGTGAAGCCTTAATTACATTTTTTTCCCCTCGTTAATTGGTATTTATGTAGGAGACAAATCTCGCCCCAGCTATTATCAAAGGGGATTATTTTCTGCCCACTCTCCGCTGCCATTCAGAGATTTTTATTGGGGCGTGGAGGCAAAGATGATAGTTATTTGGCCCAGCCTGGGTCGTTTCTGGCACTCTCTCCTTTTCGAAAGACCCAAAGTGTCTCCAGAGGCTGGTGGGGAGAAAATTAACTGGGTGCCTAGAAAAACAGGGCGACAGTGAAACTGTAGAGCGATGAAACTTTTTTGCATTTTGCATTTTTTGCAAACTGCATTTTCCATGTGGAGAGGAAAAAACAAAAAACAAAACAGGATATGAACTATTATAGCGCCTCAACATTCCAGTAAAAAAATGGGTTGCATCAGGCTGAAGTCTATCCATTTCTCCCATATTGCAAGTGAGGCCTCGAACTGCCAACGGACTGGAAAGAATTAATCTGATTTGGTCCACTGCCTTGAACAGTAACTAGTTTGGCCCGAATTGAGAGGGAAGGGGTTGGATTGCTGGGCTTGGCTCAAAATAAATCGTGATTCAGCAAAGCCTAAATTAGACTCCCTCTCTCATTTCACCACCCTATATATAAATAAACCAGAGCAGGTGACTGCAACTTGAGGACCTTGGCAAATTGCCCCCCGCCCAAAATAAGCAGGGTAGATTCTTGTTAGTGTTTGGAAAGGAGACCACAAGGAAATCACTTCCATTTTCTTGCCAGGACAACAGCAGGGAGGTGTCCGTCTAGCCGCCGAGAAATGCACGTGACCCGAAAGAGTTGCAAATCTGCCATTTCCAAGAAGCACAACTGGTGGGATTATTTATATATTTGCACGGCTTCTATGCTGCTCATGTACTCTATTGTGGTGAATAGAGAGGATGGCCTTAAAGGACAGAGGGAAGATCCGTTGCCAAAGCAAGAGTCAGATAACAAAGGCTTGAGCCCAGACTGAGAAAGTTGTTTACAAAAAGAACTCGGACAGTCCCCCCGTCCCCATTTCACATGAAGATAAAAGGAGGAGGAAGGGAAGCACGTTCAGACTTGCAAGATTCTGTTACTATATTTTTTTCTAATCAAAGCAGCCTTAGGTCTACGCTGTGTCTGTTTCTCCATCTGGTCTACCTTATTGGGCTGACATGTATTTAAGAAAATCAGGCTTAAAAAGTTCCCAGATAACAATACCTTACAAAACACATTGCCAGAAATAAGGACAACTTTACATTCATTGATCCCTAGATTATGGGAGGGAGCAGCTCAGAACATTCCCACCGGTTGAAAAAGCCTGGATTTGATAGGTTTGGGGGGGAATTGGTTTGGGCTAGCTCATTTTGAGCTCTGAAAATGCTTTTGCTTTAGGACTGGGCAAAGATTTGACACCCTGAGTTGATTAGGATCAATTCTCCGCATCGAATCAATGTGACGAATCAGGCTGAATCTGTTGGGTCAAGTCAGGCCTTTCAAACATGTTTATCATTTGTTTTAAAGGTTGGAAAGGGATTGCTCCTTGGAGGACTAGAAGACCTCCCAGGTCCCTTCCAACCCTATGATTTTGTGATTCTGTGATTCTATGAAGTGGGTCTGATCCAACCACCCCTGCCCACAAAGATTTCCCTCTTCAGCTACATCTTACAAGGGAGGATCAAAGTGGTGGGTGTCTTCCTTTAGGACACCCCCACTCCCCAAGTTCTGGATTTAACTGTGGAGCACAGGCAAAGCTTCCAGAGATCTTCAGAGATCTTCTTCCTTGGTGGTTCAGTTCCCCCAGTGGCAGGCAGGGACTTGCACTTTGAATTGTTTATTTCTCATCTCTTCTCCTGCAGCTGGTGCCACAATGGCCCTGCTTCTCGGTGGGAACCAGACAGGGTGTTTTCCTGCAGCTTCTTCGCTGCTTGATTGACTTCTCTCCAAAGACTGCTTTCTCAGAAACTTCCCGTCCTCCTTGGGTGGACTTGTGATCTCCTTCAAAGAACTCCCTCACTTCATCTAGCACAAACACAGCCGTGTGCACGCGTGTGCGTAACTCTCAGCCGGTGGAAAGTGAGCGGCACAGAGCAGATCTGCGCTACTGTTCACCAGGGGCGGTTTGATGATAGCGGCCAGGGATATTTATCATGCCCTGATGGGTGGCATGGTTTTGCATGCTCTCAATTTGCTAACTAGGTCACGCTTGATGCCTCCTGTGGGATCCTCTGTGACCTCCTTTTGTTCTCAGTGGGGGAACAGGAATTGCCCCCAATGGATGGCCACCCACCCGCCCACCTGCCCAGCAGAAACTCACAGATGTGAGTGCCTCACCCAAGTTTCTCCTGAAGGGTTGTTCTTTTGAAATCGCTGCACATGACTCTTTTTGAAATGTTTCCAACCCTGGGTTGTCTTTGCATTGAAAACCGGAGCTTCTGGAAGTCTCTGAGGATTTACAGCCGGGCATGATGTCGGACAGAATGCAAATCATGGTCAACAGATGGTTGAGAGCTTTTCCACCAAGGACAGCATCCAGAGAGGAGATGATTTGTTGAACAGCAATTCACTTCCAGCCCCGTTGTAGTCCTGAGTAGCAACCACAGGATGGTTCTTCTGTTGCAGAAGGAAAATCCAAACCGGCCATGTGCTGGGCGTAAAGGCAATGTGCATACAGCCATCTGGACCTCACGTTGACCAACTTGATGTTCCATTGCCATTGCCATGGTAGGCATCGTCCTGAGAGGTGGGCATACCATCAGCATGGCAGAAGGAATCCAGAGAACTGCAACAAGCGAAGGTTACGAGCCTGAGCACATCAGGAGAAGTAGGTCTTCGGCCTGGAGACCCAGTTCCCTTGAGCCAGGTTTCCAAATTAACTGGCAAGTCGATTCAACCAAGTCAGGCCTTCTCCTGGCTGATCTTACTGGATTCCTTCTTCCATGAAATTGCAGACTCACAACTGTGGAGGTGATCCCAAGGGTCATCCAGCCCAACCCTCTGCCATGTGCCGAAAAACCAGTGGAGCCATCGTGGAGAGCTGGTTCTCCGGAGACGGAGAATCCACAACCTCCCTCGGTAGACTCGTCAACTGTTGAACAGATTTTAACACTGGGAGGTTTTTACTCATTTGTTTGTTTATTTTCTATCCCGCCTTTATTATTTTTATAAATAACTCAAGGCGGCGAACATGCCAAATATTCCTTCCTCCTCCTATTTTCCCCACCACAACAACCCTGTGAGGTGGGTTGGGCTGAGAGAGAGGGACTGGCCTGAGGTCACCCAGCCGGCTTTCGTGCCTAAGGTGGGACTGGAACTCACAGACTCCTGGTTTCTAGCCCGTTGCCTTAGCCACTAGACCAAACCAGCTTTCCTTATATTTAAAAGAAATTTAGGTAGCTGCAACTTATAACTGCTATTTCTGGGCTCAGTTTCTGAGAGAATGGCCCTCTTTCATGCACCTGAACATGGCTTCTCCAGACTGAATATCCCAACTTCCTTAAGCCTGTCCTGCTGGGGCATGACATCATGTCTTCATGGACATGTTCTTGCCTTTTTTAAGCAACATTATGGAATTGTTTTTTCAAAGCTTTTTCCAAGTTGTGTGTGTGTGTGTTTTTACTGCCCCATCTTTTTACTGCCTGCAGCCCTGATGTCCTGATTGTCTCCCATCCAAGGACTAACCTTCTGAGATCAGCCAAGGTGAACTAGACGGTTCAAATTAGATGCCTCATCTAACTGAGCAAGAAATCAAGATATCGTAGGAGTCTCCTTAGCTGCAGGTAGTTGTTTCTTGTGGGGAGGTGGGGGGTCAAGATTTCTACTCCATTTATAAGGAGGTATGTGCATTTATTCCTTTTAAATGAACTGCACATGGAGAACAAGATACAGTTTCTTGTAAACACAGTAAAGCAACTGATAGCAAAGACTGCATTAAGATTCATATAATCCGGTGTTAACAGCCTAGTTAATTCAGTTAAGCCATCTAGATCTTAAATTATTGTAAACAGGAAAAGCCGGGGTGACATGTCAAGAGGAGACACAGCCACGTGCTAAAATTACATCTGTATTTAAGGCCTTCCAACTAAAAGACCCATTTTTACCTCTAGGGTCTGCAAACTCTACCGGAGGTGCAAATGTCATCTTGCAAAGCTGCCAATCTTCCAAGGAGAAGGAGGAATGATGAATGGAAGGCAGAGAAGCTGCAGATCTGTAACCGAAGGACTACAGATATTCTTCACCCGCTCAGATCGTGAAAGTGGGCTTAACCGCCACCGCCACCCCCACCCCGAAGCGGTGGGCTTCCTTCCTGCTTCCGACCGCAGATCGCCCAGCGCAGGCCCTCCTCGGCGTCCCTCCCCCCACTGCTGGCATCCGACCAGCCGGTCCCTTTCCGTAATTGGACCTCCAGGGACTCTCGCCCACTCTCAAGAGGCCCAGATGCCACTCTGGCGGCCCCGGACTCTTTGCGCCCAGCCTCCGTGGCTGAGGCTGTTCCCGTTTTATATTCCCTTTCCCTCCTAACCTAACCACCTCTGTTGCGACGCTCCGTAATGGGAAATGGGCCATTCGGGGGAAGTCACATTGGCGCTGGCTGGAAAATTTCGTTTTGGATACACCGATGATCCGTTCTGACGTGGGTGGGGTGGGTGGGAGGTTAATCAAACAATGTGCTCGAACAGCCGGTGCCAAGGGGGCCTGGGCGCCCTTGGTGAAGTGCCGAGTGAGGGAGAATGGCTGTTCTCCTTTCCGAGGTCACCTTCAGAAAGAAACACATGAAAGGCAACAGAAGGGAGAAGAAGGGAAGGAAGGAAGGGAGGAAAATGCTACCATACAGGTAGCCCTCACTTAACAACCACAATTGGGACTGGACTTTCGGTTGCTAAGTGAAATGGTCATTAAGGAATCCGATACAATTTTACGACCTTTTTTGTGGTGGCTCTTAAGTGAAACAGTCATTAAGCAAATCCGACACGATTTTATGACCTTTTTCGTGGCAGCCATTAAGCAAATCACTGCAGGCTTTAATCAAACCATGTGGTCGTTAAGCAAATCACACAGTTCCCCATTGATTTTGCTTGCTGGAAGCTGGCTGGGAAGGTCGAAAATGGCGATCATGTGACCATGGGATGCTGCGACAGTCATAAATGTGAACAAGTTGCCAACCTCCCAAAATCTGATCGTGTGACTGGGGGGAAATGCCACAATGGTTGTAAGTGTGAGGACTGGTTGTAAGTCCATTTTCCTAGCAACATTGTAAGTCCGAACTGTCACTAAATGAATGGTTGTTAAGCAAGGACTACCTGTATTATTTCCAGGGTGAACAAGTCTACAAACGATCTCCATTGCTTGGGAACTGATGCTCATTAACCAAATGAGCCAGAACTCATTAGCTGGAGACCACCTCCGATTCCATCTTCCATACTGCAACCTTGATGGTTGACCAGATGTGGCCCATCAGCTTCTAGGCAACTGGTGAGCACGTGCAAGGGGCGGAGACAGGGACGAAGACAGAACTTTAAGCTGAGTGGACTCCAACTCCCAGAATCCCCCAGCTGGCTGGGGGATTCTGGGAGTTGGAGTCCACACACCTTAAAGTTGCTGAGGTTGAGAGACACTGGCCTGGGCTGTTTGGGATGGAGCCAGTTTGCAGCTAACACAGCAGGAGATCCTACATCCGCATCTGGTTACACGGGAGCAAGGGACAATTAAACCGCTTCCGTGTATCTGTCCTTTGGGGAGCAAACGCCCAGCAAACTTCACCCTGTTGTTGTTGTTGTTGTTTTAATTAAAAACCAAGAGGAAGTTTGCCAAATTCGAGACAATCTTCAGAGCATAGATGGGGCCAAGACAGACCAAGGAGCGTTTGGGGCAAGCCGTGATGGTGTCGCGCATGCCACAGTGCCATCCCACAGATCCCCCCCCCATTATGCAGTCAGCCCAAGACTGCGGCAAATGGCATCGTTTGCATCACTGGTGCGATGACACCATGACATGCAGGATGATACCTGAACACACTTGGGTGGCTGATGGGTCAAGTCCAAAGCACCTGAGGACCCCAGGTCGGGCTTTCTTTGCCGGTGGAACGCTCCACACCGGTGGTTTCTCAACCTGGGCAACTTTCAGGTGCCTGGCTTTCAACCCCCAGAATTCTCAGCTGGGCGGGGGATTCTGGGAGTTGAAGCCCACCAGTCGGAGGATGTGGACCCACTCCCAAATTTTCAGCAATGGCCCCACCGGCTGAGGAATTCTGGGAGTTGAAGTCCCAGGGAGGTTTGAAGATCGGTGGCTTTTCGTCTCCCGCCTGGTAGCGCAAGAGGGCTCCTGTGTCGAGCACACCGAAACGACTTTCGATCCGGCTGTGCAGTTACTTGATACCCGGCCGCAGCGGCGGTTCGTCCGTTACAGCCAGCCAGGCGGAAAAGTTTGGATCCGCCGTGGGCTTCCACGGAATCAACCGTAATTGCTCCTGGACACAAAGCCCAGAGGAAGGTGTTGATCGCACAGAGCCGAATTGGGACAGGCTCGCCTGGAAACCAAGTTCTTCGTGGCTGGCCAAAGACCGAAACGGGCCCACGCTGCCTGTGAAGGGGGCCTGTTTTGCTACGGAGCCGGTTACTCTCAAGGAAGGGAAGAAACGCTCGGGAGCCGAGCGGAAGGCGGCAGAGGAACAGAGGCTGAATTCGCTGCCAGGGGAACGGGGCGGGGCCCGGTCTCATCCACCCTTTGTGGTCTTTCCTGCCACGCGAGGAGGGAGCTGGGGGTCCAGAGCGATGGGCAGCAGCCTTTCTCAAGCCCCTTTTCCTTGAAAGAAGTGACTTACCAGTGAAGTTTTAAATGGTCCCCACTCCCAGCCTGTAACAAAATTTCCACATGGCAAAATCTTGTCAAAGCGTTGTGGGCAATGCTGCTAATTATGATTGATTGATTGATTGATTGACCGATCGACTTGATTTGATTGTTATACTGCTCCGCTCCTTTCCCTCCTCCCTCCGTCCCTCCTCCTCCTCCTCCCCTTCCTTCCTTCCTTCCTTCCTTCCTTCCTTCCTTCCTTCCTTCCTTCCTTCCTTCCTTCCTTCCTTCCTTCCTTCCTCTTCTTCCTTCTCTACCCCCCCCCTCTTCAGGAAAAAAAAGAAAACGATGCTGGTGGCACCTCTCGTTTCTGGGAAACCGGTGTGGAATTTTGCCTCTCTAGAAAGATAGGGCCTTCCTTCACTTCCCCTGCGGAAACGCTTTCAAAACACCTTTGGGACCCATGGAGTGCAAGGCCATAAACAAACAAACAAATCACAGAACCACAGGAACCTGGAGTTGGAGGGGGGCCTTGAGCCATCAAATCCAGCCCCCTGTGGATTGCAAAAGGGCAGATTAAAGCGTCCCCAGTGGATGGCTACCCAGCTTCTCTGGGTCACTGGTGCCATTGGCAAATTGGATAAGGAACTTATTTTTTTCTAACCTTTGGCTGTAATCTGCCTTCTTGGACCTTAAACCCATTATCTGATGTCCTTCCCTCTGCAGAGGCAAAGAACCTATTTCCTGGGACATCCCTTCAAGTATCCGAAGAGTACTTCTATTATTCTTCGGTGTCTGAGATGCTTTCTCAAATTACTTTTCCGCTTTGGACTCAGATTTCTCTTATCTGTCTGTTGTCTTGGCTGCGGCAGTTCCTCCTGTCCCTCACGGCCTCTCACACAGCCCGTCACAATCTGGCGTGTGAGGAAGGAGGATGCTGGCCATGCCCATTGCGAGGGCAACCCCTTTCTTCCTGAAGGGCTGCAACAGGGCTGATAGTCCCTCTCAGGCTGTTAGTTAGAGCCCTGTTTCACACTGCAGTCGACGCTCTAAGGGGGTCTTCAGCGTGGCACATTTTGAGGTAGCCAAAGGGGCTCTCTGTGCAGACTATTGCTGCTAGCATGGCAACCCCCACGCTCTAGGGAATGGTTTGACTTTGGGGCAATGAAGGGGCTCCTCCATAGGTGACATTTCCCCACCACCACCTTCTGTCTATACACAGGGTTGTGGGTGGGTGGGAAGCAGACAATTTTGCTCCTCGTTGTTTGCCCCAGCGTAGTGCTGGGAGCAGATTCTTCATTTCGCCCAATGCTAAGAGCTGGCCTCGCAGACTGTAGCTTTTCTTTCTTTCCAAGGAGGAGAATTTTGCCCCAGACTGCTTTGGGGGGTGACGTTATTTCAGCAGTCAAGGGACAGGGGTTAGAATATGGGTGCACGTCGAATAAGAGAATGTTCCGTTTCTGGATTTATATCTATTTGGCAACCCCTTTCAGAGTTCTTGCTTGTGGTAGAAGAAAATGAAATTTTGTTCTTGGGTTTTAGTGATTAAATGGTTTGTTTTAATAGAAATAATGTTACTATGGTTTAACTAATGGTAAGAGATTTTATTTGTAAATTTATTTATATCTGTATCAGAGAAAGTCGGAAGTCACCTTCCGTTTCTGCTTTCTGTCCTTTTATATTTTTTTCTTTTTTTCTTTTCTTCTATTCTCTATCTTTTCTATACTTTCTATTTTTTTACTTTGAAGGTAATAAAGTTTCTTAAAGAAATAGCAAACGGGTGCACTTAAAAAAGGAGGCAACATTCCTAAAAGACACCCTGCCTGCCTTTTAAATTTCATTTTTATCATATTCTACACCCCTGAAATCACTGCCATGCACTTTTATGTTATGTTTCTATTCCTCCTAATCCATATGTACAAAGAAGGGGGAAAAGTTGACAATGAGACAAAACATGTGCATATTTGTGTCTCTCTGTGTGTGTTTATAATCGGGTCCCTCTTCCTTTTCATGAATATGTCGTTACAACAAAATGTGTTAGCCCCTCTGATTTGGAATCAATTATTACAACGCAATTTAAATAGCAGCAGGTTAAGGAAAGGAAAGGCGTGGAAATTAACCAGCTGAAATTGTTTTCATTCCTCTGAAACATGCTTAGCCTTAGCTCTTGCTGGGCCATCTCTGTTGGCAACCCATTTCAACCCTACTGCGAATGTTGAAAAGCCTCTTGTGTCATTGTGATGCTCTAAAATAAACTTTTTTTAAAAAAGAAAAGCTCAATCAATTAACGCAGAGGTAAACATTTGGGGGTATGGCCAGGTTGGCATACACTCCGGTTAAATTTGAAGGGTACTTTAATTAAAAGCAGAGGGAGAGGTGAGTGCAAAGCACAGCAAGGGCAGGATGGGAACTGGCGAAGAGCTGGATATGAAAATGTGGAGTGGAGGATTTTATTTTTTAAAAAAAAGCCGCAGAAGGGACTGACTTACCATGGAACAGCCGCACGGCGTCCGCCTCCCCCAGGAAGTTAAACGGACTTTGGCTGGTCAACAGGAGATTTCAAACCATTTTTCAGATACAAAGGCCACAGGGATGAGGTGACGATCAGAGGACGATGCTCTGCAGTGGGCGGAAAAAAGTGGCTTGCACACTTGGCTGGCAAGGCTAGGAAGGCCTTTGCACATGCGCACTCACACACACACCTTTTCATCATTGTTTGAGCACAGCAGGGACCCCTTTTAAAAGAATGCTGGGAAGGGTTGTGCAGTACCGGTGCCCACGGGTGGCCCCCCGCCCTGTTTTATTTTAGAAAGGGCCTCCCCAGATTAATTGTGGGGCATTAAGCGAAGTCCAACGCTTCTCCAATAGGACTATTTAAAGCTTTACCATTCGGCAGAAATCGTAATTTTAAAAAAAGGGACAGATGCTGCAGTGAACTTTTTGCAATCCAAACATCCCAGCTGGGAAGCAAATAGAGAGGAAGTAAGGGTGGGGAGGAGAGGAAAAAAGATGTCCCTGTGAAACATTTCCCCACAATTCACAAGCAACACACACACATGCACACACAGATAAAAACACAGATTTCTGGGTTGGAGCCCTATTCAAAATGCGTAGAGAGAGATTGTCAGTTAATAAGAAGCCACCTTGAAGATTTCGGCTTTTCTTTGTTTCAGTGACTCAGTGACATGGTTCAAACATCCTGGCCAACAATCTGCTTATAAAGAAATCCACCCATTGGGCCTTTCAGCCAATGTCCTCAAAGATCTTCAAGTTCGCTTTGCCAGACACAACTGTGTTCATTCTTGCATGCCCAAGGGATTCTTGGATGGGCCTTGGGGTGTCTTGACTTTTCTTAAGAGGCTGAATATGACCTTCAAGATTTTGGGCCCTTCAAGGTCGTGTTCGCACAAAACCTAGCCAGACCTGCTAAACTTGATTAGTTTTAACTTAGATTAGCTTTTGACTGTGTGTGTGGGGCTTAGTTTCTGTGCAAACCCATCCCAAGTGGTTAGTTTTACAGTTCCACAACTGCGTGAACACAGAAACTGGGTTCGTTCAGCGAGCTGGGTCATCGCAACCAATGTGAATGGGTTTCCAGGAAGGGGAGAGAGATTTGGGAGGCAAGCTGAGAATGTGGGATCATTGCAAAAGATGGCGGAGCAGATGATGGAGCAGGGACCAAGATGGGAACTTCCAACCACAGTGTGGGAAGAAGCTAACGGAATCAGCACCCAACGGAATGAAAATAAGGTCCACCTTTTCCTATGACCCAACGTTCGGCTGGTGTTTGACCTTCTCCTTCATGGCAAAAGTGGGTCATCAGAAGCTATCACTCAATACATTCCCCCAGAAGGAAGACCACTCTACTTATTCCCCATCTGAATAGGCCAACCCAAGAACCATTCAGGGCATCAAACCCACAAGCCACAGATTGCGGGAGTCCACTTCTGAGGTCTCACCTATTTCCATTGAATGACGTCTTGTAGTCTCCTGGTGGAAGTATGGCCTCCTCGGCATACATAGGGACTGGTGTCCTCACACACTCATGGGAACACTGGAGGGTTTCGTTGTAGGCCGTGAATATGTCCAGATTGCTGGGCACTCTGGCTGGGGTAAAGTCTGTCAGGTTTTGACAACTCTCTTCCTGCTGCTTAATTTTCCTCTGGTGGCCGTTCCGACGGGCGTTCCCCCTTTGAGCACAACTGGAAGGAGAAGGGAAGAGACTGGCTGAAAGATGCTGGGCCAACTGGTCTGCTTCGTGAAATCGTTCCTTACTCTTGCAATTATCTACCATCCTGTCCGCTAAAGGCAATTCAGAGGGGTGCCCCAGGCAATGAACATGCAGCAGTTAGAACTATTACTGGCCCAGTTAACTAAACCGTGTTTTTTTCAAGAGGTGGATTATATCGTCATCAGGGTTGGATGGGGAATTCCAAGAATGGCTGGGGGGGGGGGCTGTCGAGGTTCTCACCAGCTGTCTGGACTGCAAATGGGCCCCCGAGGACAGAAGAATGTCAGTTGAACTGTAGACATGTAATTATTATGAAAGAATTCCAGCAAATGCTGGGTATCAAAAGCGAGCTCTCTTCATACTGCAAGCCACGTGCAAATCCTTGCAGCTCTTCCTCCCGCCCACCCATTCGCTGTACAGGGCTGGATGTGAATTGCCTTTGGGCATAAGGGACAGTTTCTCTCCTTCGTTTTGGTCATGGCCAGATCTGGCATCAAGCTGTTGGTTCCTGACTCTCTTCAATCGAACCCTCTATTCCAGCATTTCCAAACTTGGCCGCGTTCCAGGGGTGTGGACGTCAACTCCCAGAACTTTCAGCCGCGGGCTGGGGGAATTGGGGGATTGAAGTCCACATCTGGAAGGCGAAAGTTAGGGAAGGCTGCGGAAGGGCAGTCCCCTCCCACCCGTTGGGAGCCCCAAATACAGCTTCTCCAGCTTGTGCCAACAGATGGGTCAACTGATAGCCAGTGAGATGTCTTTGAGATCCCAGGGTCCTCTAAATGCCAGCTTGATTGGGGGGAAGGATGTGACAGACCTGTGAGTGAGCATCTATGAAGTTGGTTCACCCATCCCTTGGGGCGCCTTGCCCAGCACGAAATCACAACCTCTGCCAGCTCGGCAGGGTTGCGAGCGCACATGCCACTCAGAGCTCCCTGGGGAGCGAAAAGGTGGGATTAAACCTGCGAATCAGCGCATAAGAAAAGTAACAGAAGAGCCTGCCGGTCCTTGCGTTCCTGAGAGACAAGCAATTACCTGTGATTCCAAATTTAATTATCACTCTTTAGTACCTGAGAAACATCGGTCTCAACAAAGCGACCAGGTTCCAGGTATATTTTATGAATGTATTTGTTTATCTTCCATAATCCAATCTGAATTTTAAGTGGGGGCCTTTATAATTAAAGGGAAATTACTGGTGCTAAGTACCGTGTCCGACTGGAAGTTTAATGCTCACCAAGACCTTTTAGCATGCATAACACATCGTCCAATTTATCATAAACTCAAACACTGCTCCCCTTGCGGGAGAATTATCTCTTCCTTTTTTTCCTCCCCTTGTGGTCATTGTTTTCTTTGGGGTTCCTTCTCAACAGACATAACCTGCCCCCCCCCCCCCCACACACACACGGCATTCAACACCTCCCAGATTTTTGCCTAATGGAGATGAATTTTAACATCCATTCGAATCTGGAGCACTCAGCTTGCTGGCTGCAGACCAGCAGGATGGACAGGGAAATGTTCTCCTCTTGTCTTCCCCTGGTGGCATTCCCTTTTTTTTTTCTTTTTTGAGATCTTTTTTTTACAGAGGCTGGTGGACATTTTTAGCATATTTGGCCCTCTCCCCAGCCTGATCTTTCCTTAAGCGGTGACAGCAGGGGAAGGGATTAAATACTTGCAAACAATTTTATTAACTCATTTAGTTTGTTTTCAGGTGAAATTAGATTAGATTAAACTTCTTGTTTTCTCCTGCCCCTGTTATTTTAAGCCAAATCATTTTGAGCTTGATTTGGGCATCTTGAGTACATATATTACAGAAAGTCGTATCTATTAGGGGCTGCTGGATAGATCTGAAGCTCTTATTGTAGGCAAGCATGAAGTTCCTTAGAAAAATGTGTACCTTTTTGAGAAAATAGATGAACGAGCCATTCAGCAGCAATTTTGAGTTGTGCTTTTTTGTTTTTTTAAACTGTTTGGAATAACAATGAATGGCTGAAAAATTCAATATAATGGAACAGGATCTGTGCTCAGGTAGTATTGAGAAAAAATGTATTTCCAGTGATTTTATTTTTAATCAGCAGTTCTACTTCCAGTCTGTAAACAGCAAAAAGGCACAAATCCCTGGAGATAATTCAGATGTATGGCAAATCCAGATTTACTTTTTGCCTGCCCTGTGTTAAGGGTATTTTTTCCCCCAAACCCTGGCATACAGCATGTCTGTTTGAATGGGTTACATCCTTATATTTCTGCCTGTGGCTCAGAAAAGGTACATTCAGGGCAGGGATTTGTGCTTCCTTTGAGGTTGACTTTCTTTAAATCTTGATGGGAAGAGATCAAGGAAGACAGCAGAATTATGCTTATCTCCTTCTACACATTATGCTGTCAAGAAAGGACATGACAGCAGCAGGCGGTGTTTCTCTTAGATATGCAACAGGTGATCGGTGCATCTAATCCAAATCTTCTTTTTTCACCCCGCAGGAGAGGATTTCCAATCCAGAAACAGGCAGAGCCAGAAGGAATCTTGGCAGCCAGCTAACCCAACCCCGTGCTCGGCAGCGTGGGAATCCTGCAACAACAGTATTTGGTCCCCTTTCGGCAGGACAAGCGTCGACATTCCTGCAGGAAGGATCTTCCCAAAGGCACCCTGACACTTGGAGCGTCGGCCACAGCATTCCCGGGGGAATATTCGAGTCGTATTTGAGCAAAGAGATGGCCCAACCACAGAAGGGAGTTGTGGGGGGAACGCACACTGTTGTGGCCCTCCCTGAGAAGCCAAGGGTGGTGGGTCTAACCCTGTTTGAGAACTTCCCAGTGTATGTGCTCTCCCGGTATCAGAGGAGGATCCAAGGAGACCCTCTGAATCAACCAGAAGTCCTGACTTTCTCCCTGGGTACGGCCTTCCTATGAAAACAAGGCGAGCTGATCTCAGAGTAGGCTGATCTTGCCCAGAGGAGAGGTGATGGCAGAAGTGCCCGGAGCTAAGACATAACCCATTTTTCTATATGCAGAGCTGATCCGCAAGAAGAAAGGGAATTAATTAGGCTAGACAAGAGCCTCCATTCCCATAGAGCGTTCCTTGCCCATGTGTATCACTTGCTGATCCGGCCTCACCGCTTTGCCATCGTTGGGACCGGGGTCTCCCAGGAATGCAATGGTGGGAGGTCACTCAGCACATTTAAGTTAATTAAGGCTGCTCAGAGGGTCTCCCCGCTGGTCCTGCTTCTTCCTTCCCATCATTCCAGCCAATAGTTGTCTGCTTTGCACAGAATATCCAAATTCCTATTTGCATGTCCTGCCTTTTTCTGGTTAGAGTGAGCCGCCAAGCATCCCAAAGGCCCGCTTTTCAATTTACGGGGCGCTGTTAAAAGGTGCCATGTGCCAGGTGGGAAAAGAAGAAGGTGGTGAAGACAAGGAGAAAATTTCCATCAGTGACAGAAATGCCAATATTCAGCCCTGCTGATTCAGTCCTGGGACTCACGCAGATTCACAGCTGGTGGGCTCCTGGATGGGGCTTCCAAGAACGAGTGAAAACTGCCTTTTTTCAGTTAGAAAAGGAACGTGTGTGCTGCTCATTTGCTCTGTGGTCCAGAAAGAGCTCAGTTAAATCATCAGGGTAAATACAGGACCAAGAAGGGAAAACAAGCCGACATTTTAAACCTGGCTGATATCATAATCCCCTTCCCCTGAATGGCCTACAATTCCCTAATTGTTACCCAGAAAGGGAGAAAATTGTGAGCAGAGACATTTTGTGGGGGTACAAAGACAATTTCAGACTGCCTTACCACGCTGGCTGTTTTACATGGATTTCAAAACGGCAAAGCTAAAGGTGGCCACGCACATTTAGGGAAGACCAAGATTTGCTGGTTTCTTCCTAATTTTAAGGAGGATTGGGGAATTTTTCTTGGTCTTTTTTAAAAACGACATTAAGTGTCTGTTTTAGGACATGCGCTTCAGTTAGCCTGTGTTTCCCACTTAAGGCTAAAAAAGGACTGATTTTCTGGAGACTATGGTTGGTGAAGATGGTATAGATTGGGAAGGGAGGGGTCCCTAAGTCCTGAGGTTTCCTTACCCCCTCCTGCCCCCAAGTTTTCCAAGGAAGGTTAGGCAATATACGTGGGTAACATTGCCCTCCCCTGCCTAGAATGAATATATCTGGATAAATCTGTCTGCATTGGCTGCCTTTTTCCATCGGAAAAACGAATGCAGAAAATGAAGGGTGTTCCCCCAAGGCCATATTGTACAGCCAGATTTGGTAAGGCTCCCATTAGAAGATTATTTTTCAGGACAAGGAAAGGATGCTTCGAAAATATACTGGCCTTTTCTGCAGCTGGCGTGGGCCTAGCTTTGACCCCCGATACATGAAATGTCCCCAGATCCTCAGCGTCCCCAAGCTTTCCCCAGCCTGGAGGAATATTGGGCTGTCATTCCCAAAATGGGCCACCAGCTTGAGAATTGTGGGCATTGCACCCCAACATATCCAGAATGGCCAAAGTTGGGGAAGACCGCCTGGCACGCTTCCCTTTCTCCATTCCTCTCGGTGCCAACCCTTGGAATTCGCCCACGATGGTGGTGGAATGTCCTTACCAATTTTTTAAGACGAGCGTCATGATCAGCGCAGCAATTACCATGATGAGTGAGACGGTGATGGTGATAATCTGATGGAGGGCCAGACCTGAGGAAAGAGTAAAAATGAAGATGGGATGGAGACAGATCTTGGGCACGGCTTGGATGTGCCAACTCCTGAGCGGGTGGCCTCATCGCAACCCTTCCACCCCCTCTGTAGAGCTCCCTTGCTTTCTAAGGACAGGCCATTGAGAAAACATCAGAAATATTTAAGGGAATCTGAAATTATTAATATTTCCCATGGCTCTATAGAAGTAGACTTTGTACAATAAAATATGGGACATTTATACAAAATAGAGTAGGTTATATACATATATATATATATAAGAAATATATAGTATATGCATCTGAATATTTGCATTAGATAAATATATGGAGATTTGTGACTGTTTACTGTTATAATGATATACTATACCAAGTTTCCTTTTCTTTGTCATATTTTTTCACTTTTTTGTAATAGCACTTTTTAATGTTTTTTTCCCCTTCTTCTTGACAGTGCATGCATCTTTGTTATTATTATTTTTGTGATTTGTTTTTCTTTTTTCTTTGTTATTAATTAAAAAGCAATAAAAACCATTTTAAAAATATTTCCCATGGCTCTACTATTAATAAGTATTATTATCCAGCAATAACACAGGACAAGGAACCAAGAGGAAGAATCACATTTTTGCAATTTTGGGGGGCATGCAAATTCTGGCCAGGAACCTAGGAATGATCTAAGTAACATCTTGTGATATAAAATGTACCCACCAAGGTGCTTTTTCATTAAAGCCATGGTTGAAATACTGAAATATTTAGTCCTTGTAAAAATCAGTTCATTATTCTACCTGTAGGGATGACTTGGCATCATTTATTCCATTTCCTATTATTATTTACAGAATTTGCGGGCCATCCACCACATGAGGTGTATCGAGGCAAGATAGAGAATTAAAAGTGCAGTTGAATACAATGAGAGACTATACAGGCAGTCCTCACTTAATGACTATTCATTTAGTGATGGTTCAGACTTACGACGGTGCTGAAAAAAACGACTTACAACCGGTCTCACACTTACAACCGTCACAGCGTCCCTGCGGTCACAAGATCATGATTTGGGTGCTTGGCAAGCTGTTTGCATTTATGACCATCGCAGCATCCCGTGGTCATATGATCACCATTTTAGACCTTCCTGGCCAGCTTCTGGTAAGCAAAATCAAGGGGGAACTGTGCGATTCGCTTAATGACCATGTGGTTCCCTTAACGACCATGGTGATTTGCTTAAAGACCACTGCAAAAAAGGTCATAAGATCATGTCAGGTTTGCTTAATGACCACTTTGCTTAGCAACCAAAATGCCGATCTCAATTGTGGCCGTTAAGCAAGGACAACCTGTAGTGTAAGAACTCATAAAATGAGCAAGAAGCATCTTTAATTTTGGGGTAGTGTCCTGGTGAATGCAACATGAACCTAAATGTTAGCAGCCTCCTCTGGAAGACATTTCAAAGGAAAATTCTCCTTCATTCAATAGAGAAGGGGATTTGCATTTGAAATGTCTTTCAGAGGAGAAGAGAAGTCAGTGAAATGCTTAGGGGCAAAGCCAGGGATTTTTTGCTAGGCTGGGCATGGGGAATACCCTGGTTAAAATTCCTAAGTTTTACTCCAAACTCCCCGGATGACTCTGGGCCGGTCACTTTCCCTCAGACCAACCCACCCCACAAGGCTGTTGCTGAGGTTAAAATGAGGGAAGCCCTCCAGCTGGAACTTCCAGATAAAGCTCAAATAAATATAAGTAAGTGGGGACCACCCCAGCCCGAGCTTTAGAGAAATTAGCCAGACCTGTGGGAAACAGTATACACCTTTCTATAGCCCCAGCTAATGTGTCCCTGAAAATAGGAACAAAGCCCAGATCAATATAAATCCAATTTATTTTCATGTCTGCATTATAGCGCAACATCCTGGTCCAAAAGTTTTCCATTTCTTAAAAAACAAAAACCCCTTGCACCCACTGATGTTCTCCAATTTTCTGAGCTTTTGCGTCAATTTTCCTGTCTTATATAGAGTTTTTAACTCCAACCTCTTTGGTTATCCTTCTGAGTTACAGAAATGTCCCAGATGCAGGTTTTTTAAAATGCCATTTTCCCCAGCGTGCTTGCTCTTAACAATGACGATCCCCATTAGGCAGGCAACGTGTAGAAATATATCTGCTGACTTCTATGGTGAGGTTTTTCACAAGCTGCATGTGTGCCCACGGTGGCTAGAGAAAGACATTCACTCGGAACAGTTGGCAATGCCACAAGCATGGCGCCGGGTCTTGCCAGCCTAAAAGACTTCAGATTGCTTTCTGATCCTTTGTTGAAAAGCAGCATTTTGCTGGGTCCCTGGAAACAGCTGGAATAGATCCTGAATCCAACAGAAGGATGGGAGAAACTGTCTCTGAGTTAGGAACAGAGCAAGGGGCACATCAGAGACGTCCCAATGTTATCCCATTCTTTCTGTTTTTCAGAGAGAGGGTCAATCAGGAAATCATTCCGCATGTTCCGGTTATTTTTGGTGCTTGCCAAACCCAGGGGCATGCTGGGAGAAAGGACAGACTGAACAAGGACTCTGTGGCAGGGTTCACGCACACAAGGTTAACCCTAAACCCAGGTTAAGCAAGCAGAATAGTTGCATTCACAGAGCAGGCAGTGTTCCCGCCAATGAACCATGATGCTGCTTAATATAATTGCCTGGTTCACACTAAGGTTGGACTGCCACAGCTACTCTCTGGCGTAGTCTAGGGTGTTGTACGACACCAGCTAACCAACTGGAAGAAGGAAGAGGCGGGATCTAACACTGCTTCACTGCAGGGCTAAGCTTCACCATCCTTATAATAATAATAATAATAATAATAATAATAATAATAATACCCAGTTCCAAGCTCATTCCACATGGGCTCCCTGCAATAAATGGACCGGGTTGGGCTCATCTTGCATCTGGATTAGATGTCTTTTGAGCCAAGCGTGATTCTTGGCGAATGCAGGGCCAAGTCCCTGCAGGGGTATTCGTAGGGTGTGGCCAAAAAGTCAAAAAGGTCATGGTGCAATGAAAGCTTTACCTGTTGTTTTTTTTTAAATGCATCAAGGTCATCTGGATGCTGCCCTCTGCACAGCCTGTAGGAGCCTGGATGGGTGAAACGGCTCCAGCCCCAGGGAAGTGGCGAGCAGTTGCTGGGGCATGTCCCAACGTTGACGAAGAGCTGAGGAACGCCTTGCCAGCACCGCTGACCTGATGTGTCATGACAGAGGGCTGTTACTGTATTTCCCTGCCAACTTTTTTCTTCTTTTGTGGCAGGAGACCATCCCTGGCAATGGTTGTTTGCGCTGATTAACTGCCATTCAGTCCAAGAGGGCTCCTATTGGGCTCTGCTTAACACAGGCAATCGTACCAAACTAGAGCTCGGGGAGGTATCCAGCCGTGGCCAATCTTCAGCTTAACGACCACAATTAGGACAGGAATTTAGGTCACTAAGGAAAATGGTTGTTAAGCGAATCTGGATCTGATTTTATGGCTATTTCTGTGGCGGTCCTTAAGCAAATCACTGTGGACATTAAGCAAATCACATGGGTGTTAAGCAAACCTGTGGTCATTAAGAGAATCATGCAGTTCCCTATTGGTTTTTCCTTATCAGAAGCCAGCTGGGAAGGTTGAAAATGGCGATCACGTGACCCCGGGATGCTGCAACTGTCGTGAATGAGCAACGATTGCCAAGTGCCTAAATTTTGATCATGCAACCGCAGGGGATGCTGTGACCTTCGTAAGTGTGAGGAATGGTTGTAAGTCAATTTGTTCAGTGCCATCGTAACTCTGGACAGTCACTAAACAAACAGTTGTTACGCGAGGACTACCTGTAAACCCCACGCAGCTTTGCACAACGCAGGGAATTGCACTGCTGTGGGCGATCAAGTGTTTGCACCCTTCTGAAGGCGTTTCCAGTTCCCGGGGGAGAGTGTGATGCTCTTGTGCCAGTTTTGTGATGGTGTGGCCGAGAGGTGTGTGTGTGTAACCACCAAGGTCGTCCTTGGGAACAGCTGGGGGGGAACCACTTCGTCCTTTGATTAAGAATTCCAGGAGGTAATTCATGACAGCTTCACAGGGTTTGGGCATCACCCAATAATGCTGTTCCATATGGTTAACCCAGGCTTAAAGGTTTTATGCGAGCCCAGTCAAAAGGACAGCACCTTTTCAGAAACTTCTGTTGCCCTTAGAAATATCACTGCAAAAGGGAAACGCGGAAAAGCAATAAATGGAATTGTCCGGAGCTTGAACGATTGAATATTTTTATTACGGGCACTGGCCAGAATCGCAAACAATTGTCTGAAGCTTATTTTTGAGTTCTGCATTTCCAAATCTCATCGAATTATAGCAACATGCTGGGAGCGTTAGAAGGTAATTTGGAGATCCTGTAATCCACCCGTGCCCAGGGCAGGAATCTACCACTATAACGTCCATGAAAAATGGCCCTGCGGCCTCCGTTGAAGCACTCCAAGCAAGAGAGATCCACCACACTTGAGCAGGTCTTCTCATTAGGAAATCTTTCCTGAAGTCCAACCAGCATCTGTCTCCTTGTAATTTAAAACTTCCTTGTCCTGTCTTCTGGAGCATCTCCAAACAATTTTGTTCAATTTCTCCATGACGTCCTTCAGA
Organism: Candoia aspera; assembly: GCF_035149785.1. Classification (NCBI taxonomy): domain Eukaryota; kingdom Metazoa; phylum Chordata; class Lepidosauria; order Squamata; family Candoiidae; genus Candoia; species Candoia aspera. Next base: position 9,315,127 of record NC_086170.1, read on the forward strand.
TACTTGAAGACAGCTGTCATATCTCCCTGAAGTCTTCTTTCCTCCAGGCTGAAGATGCCCAACATTTCCACTTTGTCTTCCCTCCCAAATCAAGCCTGGCCAGGCTTTGACATGAATCATACGCTCAGGAGGCCCCAACCAAGCTAAAGATGCCAGCCAACAGAAGCCACCCGTAAGGATCACTCAAAGGCTTGAGGGCACCATCACCGGTCAGAATCCCACATAATAAAGCCAAGGCCACCTTTGTTAGTGTGAGTCACTTGAGCTGCTGCTGCCAAGCTTCCTGGCCAATGATTGCTTGTGGATGGCCATTTTATAATCTTGGTCTCCTTCGAGTTCTTTTGTTAACTCTGGTAAGCCAGGAGGAACCCCTCAGAGCTGCAGCAGAGAAGAGATGTCCTCAAACAAAGCAGCAGAGAGGGAGAGAGATCCAGTTTTGACAGCTGGGTTTCAGCTAGTGATTCTTTTGGGGGGTGGGAGATTCAGGGTGTTTTGGGGGTATCTAAAAAGCATGAAGAACAAGCTGGAAATCCCTCTGTGAATTCCAGTCGGAAAGGACCTAAATTCATAAGCAGTGGGTGAGCGAGCCAGGCGGGACGCATCATCTTCTGGATCTTCTCCTTCTCCAGATCTCATAATGGTGGTTGGGATCCAAAAACTACCAAGAGGAATCTAAAAAAATTATATTTCAGGAAGAAACATGTTTAGGAATGCCACGGTGGTGGCGGGCCATTTGGAGAAGCCTTCAAAGCAAAGGGCTGAATTATTTATTACAATATTTATATCTCCGTAGCATCCAAGGGGGTACGAATTCAGCGGTGAGCCACGCAGGGGAAGTGCCACGGAACAGCTGACTCCCAGCTTGCCGAAATCAGGAGTGGAGATCTCTAATGCCCGTTGGCAGATGCATCTTCCGTTTCATTCCTGCGAGACCCGGTGCCAATGGTCTGTTTAGAAGGCTTTCAAGGAGGATTAGACAATCTGTGGAAGAACAGGAGTTGTGGGGTTTGGTTCTTTCCAGAAATGACAATCCGCCGCCAGCAGTTAATGAAACCTTCACCGAGGGGAGAAGCGTGCCAGATGCTGGAGAGAAACGACCAGGGAAAATTGCTGCCTTCAGATCCTCAGAGACCTCGACCGGGGCTGGGTGATTAGAAACATCCTCCTCCTTTCGCCGAGGAGGACCCTCTCTCCAACGCATTTCTCGGCCCCTCGTCGGCATCTTGAACCCTCAGCTCTCCTTCCGTCTTAGGAAGCACATTTGAGGACGATGGGGAGGCGCAGCAGCAGATTTCACATTTTTGTTCCCTTAATTGAACACAGCGCTCCGCTCAGCTAGCCAGATCAGCTGCCGCTCATCAAAACACCTCGATCCGATCCCAGACCCAAGGGTGGAACAACGGGTTCTCTTTCAACCTTGCGTCTCACGGCTTGGCTGCGGCTCAGGAGCCGGCAGAGGTGATTTACAAGCCTGGGGCCTGGAGCAGCCGGGGTGTGTGTGTGAGTGCGTATGTGAACCTCCCTTTACCTCTCTCTCTCCCTCTTGACAGAGGCTGTGCCCTCCCCAGCCCAGATTCCAGACTCAGTTCCCTTTGCAAAATCTCGGCTAGAGGGAGGCGGGGGACGAGAAGGGCAGCCAGGACGGGGGACCACTCCATGTGCCGAGAAGAGCAGGGGAAGGTCAAGGACGTGGGCTGTGCCAAAAAGTATCTCCCTGCCAGGTTCAAATTTGGGGTCCAGTTTCCCCCGAAAGCTTTAAAGACGCAAGACAAAGATGAAAGCTAGTCTAAGAAGCTAAACCGTAGTTTGCAAGCACTAACCAATGGGATCATGCAACACAGGCTGAATTGTGATTTTAGGGGGTGGGGCAACTCAGCTGTGGCTTTTGCATGTTCGATGAATCATGGATTTAGATGCTCATTCCGATTTGGAAGCACCGCTTTCTAATTATATATAATAAGTAGTCCTCACTTAATGACCATTTGTTTAGTGATGGTTCAGACTTACGACGGTGCTGAAAAACCAACTTACAAGCAGTGCTCACACTTACAACCGTCGCAGTGTCCCTGCATGTGATCACGATTTGGGCGCTTGGCAACAAGTTCGCGTTTATGACTGTCGCAACATCCCGTGGTCACGTGATCGCCATTTTCAACCTTCCCAGCTGGCTTCTGGCAAGCAAAATCAATGGGGAATTTCATGATTCACTTAACAACCATGTGGGTTGCTTAATGACTATGGTGATTCACTTAATGACCACTGCAAAAAAGGTTGTAAAATTGGGTCAGATTCACTTAATGACCGCTTCCCTTAGCAACTGAAATTCTGCTCTCAATTGTGGTCATTAAGTGAGGACTACCTGTACAATTTTTTTTAATCCGTTCAATCGTGTCTGATTCTCGGAGACTGCCTGGACAAGTCCCTGCAGTTTTCTTGGCAGGTTCTTCCGAAGTGGTTTGCCATTGCCTGCTTCCTAGGGCTGAGAGAGAGCAACTGGCCCAGCTGGCTTTGTGTCCAAGGAGGGACTAGAACTCACTGTCTCCCGGTTTCTAGCCTGGTGCCTTAACCACTACACCGAACTGGCTCTCTCCACATACAATATGTGCATTTGAGTTATTGTGGGAACCCATATGTCCTTATGGGCTTTCCCCCCAAGCATCTCAGAAACCAGAAGGTGGATGGGATGGGTCTGTCTTACTGCTGCTATGGCACAGTGTTTCTCAGCCTTGGCCAGACTTCTGGGAGTTGAAGTCCACCCATCTTAAAGTGGCCACGGCTGAAAAACTCTGCCATAGGAAATCCTTCCAGATGTCATTGAATATATATTAAGCACCCTTTTTAAAAAAAAACCCAAGGGCCAATTTTTGAACATCGTATTTTAACATCCAAAGTCCTTCAGGAGAAGACCAAAAGGCCACCCCAGATGCTGAACGTGGGAGCCAAAACAGAGAGCCTCGGATCTTCAAACGCAGGGCAGGGTATCCAAGGGCCTTTGGATGGCGGCCTGTTGGTGCATCGGCTCTTCTTCCCAGCCATCTCTCCAGCGAAAGCCCCCTTGGGCTGCTGAAGTGGGTCCCCCTTCCGACTCGCCCAGCTATTTCTCTCCAACTTTCTCCAGTCCGGGCCGACTTTCGTGATCCGTTTAGAGAAAGGAGGACTCCTGCTGCCAGCCTGGGTTAAGATCCAGCTTTAGGTCTGCAGACGGCGGCAGAGCTGATCTCAGCTCAGAGATGCTCGGCTGTTTACAAATCAGGTTCTCCGTCTCCCTCGGCTGTTGTCCTTGCGGGAGTAAATCAAGCCAAGAGATTTGATGCAGCTTTACAACGGCTCAGCTGCTGGGATGGAGGCTCGAGAAAGGCTAAGCGTTTCTCAAAATGTCTTTGTTTTTCAGCAGGACTCACAGGGGGCGTTCGGAGGAGGCAGTAAGGGATTCAAAGCAGCTTCTGATTCAATTGCCCTCTCCTTTCCTGAAGTTGGGCTAAGTCAAGGCAGGAGACGTAAGACAGGCAGAGACGATTACAGCTGGCGCTGAAAAAGTTGGCGTCTTTGTTTAAAATCTTTGCATAATGCTCTTCAGCCAAAAAAAGGCACTGAAGAGGAGCTTAGGCGCACGACTGAATGCCGCAAGCTGGTGTTGGCCTTCTTGACCTGGCTCTCTAATTCGGAATCTAACCTTGGGGTGTTTCCATTATCCAGACCGGAAAGAACTTGGCTCCTCTTAGAAAGGCCACAGCCCAGGAATCAAGTAACATGGAGTCCCAAAGGAAGGACCTCAGCCAGGCACATGACAAATACTCCTACATGGATGCCACCTTCTGCAACACCATGGTGAGATCATCAAGGAATCTCCACCAAGGAAATCGGAGGGCAAAACTAGCATCCGGGGTGGGATGTAGGCCATGTGGATGAAGTCATGGGGTTAGTTTAAAAAATGAGGGTCCCTCGACCACACTGATGCTGCAGGAGAACACACATCTGGAGGTGCTCCCACCATCCTTCCTCGCAAAGACCACTCCCCAAAATCTCATGGTCTTTGCCGTCGGGCTCTCACAAAACAACCCCAACGGCCCCTTTGGGATGAATATCAGGTGGTTGCTCGCGTGCCTTGGCTGTGTTTCTCCCATCCCTTTGAATTTTCCTCGGCTTCGTTTTCTTTCCCTCCCCTGCCGCATCATGCCCGCTGGGTTCCTATATCAAATTGACAGGGGCTATAAAAATAATGGGAGATTTCAGAGCAATTTTGCAAGGCGCTTTCTTCCCCTCTTAAAAACAGGCCATCATTCAATTGAATACTTTTTTTCCCCTTCCCCTTCCCCTTTTTCTTTTCTTTTCTAGCATTATGGACACCCAGAAAGATTGTGGGCAGTAAAAGGGAAAAAAAATATAATGGATAAGAGAAAAAATAGACTTCAATCGAGCCTGTTCAGTTGGGCTAACCATCACTGAAGAAAGAAACTCTGGCTGATTTCTTAGATAATCCTGAAAGCCCTGATTTGCAGGGTTTCTCAGCCTTGGCAACTTTAAGACATGTGGACTTCGACTCCCAGAATTCCCTATCCAGGGGCTGGCTGGGGAATTCTGGGAGCTGAAGTCCACATGTCTTAAAGTTGCCAGGGTTGATTAACACTGATCTAATTGAGAAATGGGATGGTTGAAGAACTCCTGCAATGAGAACAGGACTCCGAAGACTGACTCACACCGCCATGCCCACTACAATTCCCACAAAAAACAGCCCGCGTCAGCCAGAACTTTGTCCTCCCTTTGCTTCAACATGGCTTCCTAGTTTTCTCCCCAAATTTACAAATTTTGAAAGGAAAGAAGGAAGTTCGGCGGAGGCAATTGGATGAGCTCGACGCCCAGCCAAGTGGAAGCCCATCTGCTGGGCTGGACACGGAGGGAATTTTCTGCCAGATGTGGCCTCTTGGCCCCGGCTGCGTCCCAGCTGAAATCCACCTGCAGCGAGGCGTTCGGAGGGGACTGAAGCACTGTTGCTCAGCAAAGTGGCCTTTTGGAGCAGCACCTGATGCTTCAATGGCGTCTCTCCAGTGTAAAAACAATTGCCGCAAACGGTAGCCAAAATGGAACCCCAGTGTTGGGGATCAGCAACTATCTGGAGCACGTGGCCGTGGCTGGAATATGGAGAGCACAAGGCGGTTTTGACAATCAGCAGGGAGGGGGAGGAGGAAGCTCAAGGGAACACACGTGTTTGGTCCGAACGCCCCCAACCACGGAAATTGCCCCAGATCACGACAACGGTGGCATCCTGACATTGGGATGGTTTTCTGGGACAGCGTGTCTCCTCCAGGCACTCTCAGTAAAGTCAGTTGGATGGATTTTGCTTACAGGGGATCCTCGCTTAACAACCACAATTCGGCCCGGAATTCAGTTGCTAAGCAAAGCGGTCATGAAGCAAATCTGACCCGATTTTACGACCTTTTTTGCAGTGGTTGTTAAGCGAATCACCACGGGTGTTAAGCGAACCATGTGGTCATTAAGTGAATCACATGGTTCCCCATTGATTTTGCTTGCCAGAAGCTGGCCCGGAAGGTAGAAAATGGCGATCACGTGACTAGGGGACGCTGTGATGGTCATAAATGCGAACCGCTTGCCAAGCACCTAAGTCGTGATCATGTGACCATGGGGATGCTGCGATGGTTATAAGTGTGAGGACCAGCTGTAAGTCATTTTTTCAGCATCGTCCTAAGTCTGAACCATCACTAAACGAATGGTTGTTAAGTGAGGACTATCTGCATGTGGTTTGAATACAGCATGTTCCTCCAACCAGGGCCTCCTTCCAGAAGTACAGCTCCTAAGTTGTGGGTTTGCGTTGTGACCCCACCGTGGGTGTGTCATCGTTCTTCCATCATTGTAGCTTTCTGCTAACCAGTGGCTGAAGTTTTTCATTGTTTCCTCTGGCTGCTCTAGCATCTTTCCCATTTCCATCACTGGCCATTTCTCTGTGGCCAAACGTGAATTGTCCTTCACTGGCAGTCAGGGGCTGGATGGCCAGGGGAGTCCTCGGGGGGGGGTCAAAAAGGTCAAGATGGCGGCTGTGGCATTACAATTCAAACCCCACCCATTAGTACATTCGCGCTGCCATGACTGCCACTTGGACATTTTTGACCTCTCTGCAAACGCTATAGCATAGAACAGGAGGAGGAAGGAGGCTTAGGTGTGTTTGCCGCCTTGAGTTATTTATAAAAAATAATAAAGACAGGATAAAAGTTGAATGAATGAATGAATGAATGAATGAGTAGAGTCATCTATCAGAGACGCTTCGGTGGAGCACTGAGTAGCGGGCTAGAATAGACGACCTTTAAGGTACCTCCCAACTCTCCGATTCTCTCCCTGTACTTTTGAATGTATGCCAACCTCTAAAAAAAAAAAATGAAGCAGTTATGGATGGGTTTCCCAGGGAGATGAGAACAATAGGGAAACAAAGATGCAGATTTTTAATGAAATTGGTTCCTGTCTCTGCCTGCAGCTTGTCATCTCTTCCTCTCTAATGACCTGGTTATTTTTAAAGCGAGCCTTTGAAAGACTGCATGGAAATTAGACCTACATTTTTAAAAATCATTCCTGGCTTGGAAGGGGGGTAGTTAAAACCAACCTGGAATACGGACCGTTTGGTCTGGCGCTGACGGAAATCGGTGATCACAACAGAGGTTAATGTTCCGGTGTGAATAATAGCAAAGGCAATTAGGTAGCCCATTGTCAGCAACAGGCCAGAATGCTTAATTACATGTTAATTACCAGGCAAGCAGATTGCCTCCGGAAATAACACAAAGAAGACAGCTATCAACCCCGGAACAGGGCTCGGATGCCACTGTTTGGCCTCAATTCACTCAGGTTTGGAGAAAATGCCGTCAAGAGCATCTGTGTAAATCACAGAGAAAAGAAGAACAAATGCTTCCTGGGCAGGCCTGATGAATATCGGAGCAAAGGGCCAGGCAGAAGTTGTCAAATATTCAGGGAAGGGGTTCCCGCGTGGGGGTGAACGAGGAGGAGGCTCAGCCACAAATGGTGAACTCAGAAGGAGTGGAGAAGAGGAAAAAGAAGGGGAGGGGAGGGGAGGTGGGGTGCTGCGTGTCCCCAGGAAAGTAACAAAGCAGACAAAGACGTTGAAAAAGCACGGACGGTCTTGAAAAGTATATTTAAAGATATTGAAAAGGGCGTTGGTAACACCAGCATCTATGCAATCTGTGCCTCTGCGCAATCTGTGTAATTTGTGCGTCTTTGCAACAGCTAGGGATTCTTGGAATAACACACTGGCGAATCCTCAAGAGCAAGAAGGGAAAGAGAAGCTCCTTCTACCCAAGGAAGCAACTCCAGAAACTGCAAGGCCATTTCACTAGAAATGAAAACAGGAGAAAGGCAAATGTGGCTTCTGTTGTGCGTGCCGACCCATGCGCTCTGCAGTGTCTTGAAACAGATGCATTTAGGCTATTTAACCAGGCTAGTTAGAAAGCTGGTGGCTGCGCTTGCACATCAGGCTGAGCTTGGTTTGTTTTAATCTTGATTCTTTTGAGGGTGGCTTGGCGTATCGCACCAAGGCAACCAAGGTGGTGCCTTGAAGTGTCAATGGCTGGGTTACTATAACATGTAAAGCTCTAAACTCAGCTTAAGAGGACAGGATGGAGTCCTGTTCCCCAAAATAAACTGGACAATGGACTCATGATGGGCTGGTTCACACAATACCCTGTGACACGGTTGGGTTCCTGGAATATATTAGACCACAAACTCCCGCAGCCTAGACCAGGATGCTGTGCGCACCCAAGCAAAATCTTTGGAGAACCCCCCAAATGGGTTAATTCAGCAGCCAAGTCAAATGGGGGGGGGGTGTATGTGTGTGTGTGTGAACCAGACAATACTGTCACATTTTATTATGAGCTGCTGGAATGAATTGTCCTTGAGAGCAAGGCAGGAAGAGGCATGTGTGCAGAACTGGCCTTGAACAAACAGGATCAAAGACAAGCAAATATCCTCACCATCAAGAACGTCCTTTGCAAGAAACAAGGCTTGTTCCCATCTAGGAATCAGCATCTGGTAAAGAGGAGCGTTTGAGACGGATCCCGGCAAAAGGCACGTCAATGTCACGAACTTTGGAGTTTTCGCAAATGTCCTGGCCACGTGATCCCCTCAGGCACAAATCAGCCCTGATGAAAATTGATGTGGGACTAAGGCCTTCAATGGGCCTTGGCCGTCAAAACGGCCCGTGGTTGTGGTCGCTGAGAACAAAAGCTGCTAATTATCCACCAGGAGAAGCTGCTTGCTCCCAAGGGGGCCCTTTCAAAAATGTTGGGGCGGGGAACTGTATCGTGCCAACTTTCCCCTCTCTAAAAAAGACCTCTAAAGGCTTTTCAGTGCCATCTTTTGGCGGTGCAAAACTTCCCATAGCTACCATTTTATACCTGCCATTCACACATACTGAATGGAGGTGTATCTGTATCAGTCTGTTGCTTTATCTGCCTTTTATATATTAATCACAAATGACCAGGCTCAAATTTTCATATTTTGGACATAGTATGTGAAGATCCAGCTCCCTTGAGAAATCCATAATGCTGGGACAGGTGGGAGGAAAGAGAAGAAGAGGATGACCAAGGTGGATGGACCCAATTAAAACAGCCATGGGGGCACCATTGGAAGCTCTGAAGGACCAAGTTAGGACAGATACCCTGGAGAAGGTCTATCTGTGGGATTGCTTGATGCAGGCTTGATGGCACCTAATCAATCAATCAATGGGAAGAAAGAGAGGAAGAAAAGGACTCAATTACAGAGGCGATGGGTGGATCGTTGGAAATCCTGAAGGACCACGCTGGGGACAGCTCATCCTGGAGAAGATCTATCTATGGGATTGCTAAGACTTGATGCAGGCTTGATGGCACCTAATCAATTAATCGATGGGAAGAAAGAGAGGAAGAAAAGGACTCAATTACAGAGGCGATGGGTGGATCATTGGAAATCCTGAAGGACCACGCTGGGGACAGCTCATCCTGGAGAAGATCTATCTATGGGATTGCTAAGACTTGATGCAGGCTTGATGGCACCTAATCAATTAATCGATGGGAAGAAAGAGGAGACAATGAGCTGCAAAGTGGATGGACTCAATTAAAGTGGCAATGGGTGTACCACTGGAAGACCTGAAGGACCACACTGGGGACAGATCATCCTGGAGGTCTATCTCTATGTGGTCGCTGAGAGTCGACTCTGACTTGATAGTGAAGGTTGCATTAACAGAACCTTGCAAGTCTGAAAGTTCCTCTCTCCCCACCTCACCTTTACAGTCCAAAAAACTAGGGAGGGTCCCTTCTGAGACCTTTCCCACACCCCCACCCCTCCTTTGGTACTTCAGGCCTATCAAATTACTGAAGGGGACTTCAAACTGAGATTCAAGCAGGCCGTTCAAATTTCTGATCATCTGGCTTTGACTTTCTAGAACAAACTGGCTGGACTCACACAAGAGGCTCAGCCAAAACGTGGCTCTTTTCCAGCTTTGATTTTCTGCTCAACTCATCTGTTGAAGTTCATAAACCAAAACTCATTTGTGGCCCCAAACCATGGTTCAGCGAGGCAGGGGTAGCATCCTGGGTAAATACAGCCTGCCTGGATGAGAGAGGGAAAGTGGAAATGGGGGGAGAGGGTCCTTGAGAAACCCCACCGTCTTCCACGGGGGTTGGATAAAGCGAAAAGTGTTTGGGCTCCTACAGTTACTGGCATTTCTGGTTTCTGTTTCTAGGAGAAGCATTGGTGATGTGTCCTTCATCCCTCCCTTCCTCCTGTGTCTCGGCCTCCTTCCTGAGATGCCCACACAGCTTCTCCTGCACTCGGGCGCGCTGAGTAAAAACTCATCCGAGCAGAGTCGAGAGCAGCCGCTGCTGCGGGAACGGGGTAATTGACTCTAACAGAAAATGTCAAAATAATCAGAAACGTTGCAATTGAAAGATCAGGGGCCGGCGGGACCTCCGAGTTCCATTACTTGGAACAAATTCAGCGTGTGTTAGACAAGGTCGGCCCAGTTTCTCTTTCTTCGTTTCTTGACTCCCTCCCTCCCTCCCTCCCTCTCCAGCGGTCTTTTTAAGCTCTTCTTTTGGGGCGAGGGAGCGAGGAACATAGAGGGCTCCTTGGGGTGCTTCTCGTGGTGGACTCCGGTGGGGAGCCCCCCACCCCAGTGTAACCAAAGCAGGGGCATTGCAAAAGGAGATGTGGCTTGTGGGTCCTGCAGAATCACAATAAAAGCCTTTGGGAGCTCAGCCATGATGCCAGTGCAGGTGATGCTTCTGCTTTTGGACCCATGACACAGAGCCTCACAGACCCCACACGTGGTCTCTCTTTCTTGCAGCTGGCAGCAGAGAGACAGGGAGGCAACGAGGCTTCCCAGAGCTGCCTTGTCCAACGACTCTGAGCACAATTTCTGGGGTTCCAAGGATCACAAAACCAAGGTCTGGGGCCAGGATGCGATGTTTCCCTAGGTGGGGCAGAAACCTCCTGGTCCAACCCTGGTTCTTCTCTGGATGGATCCTGGCACAGCAATGTCCTGCTGGAGGCCACCAGGTTCCCAGATTCAAACCAGGAGAGGATGTGCTCAAGGACAGATTCAGCCGCAAAGCTTTCCTCTTCATGGAGCAACCCACTTCACAAAGGTTCATTTCTGACCGCTCCCTTGATGTCCTTCAAGGACAGTGGGATGGGAGGAACAAGTAGCGTGGCTGTCATATGATTCAGCTGTGAAAGGGTGGTGGGGAGCAACGATGCCATCAGCCTTGCTTCTCCATCTCCTTTCTTGGGTGAGCGAAGGGAGGGGTGGATAGTTCATCAGCCATTTTGCTGACAAGCCAAGACAGATGTCTTCTGGAGCAAAGCATGGATGGTGTGAATCACTGACGTGCTTTTTCTTCTTGCCATCTGCTCCCCGGCATTGTTGTTTAGCAACACTCTGCTGCCAAGATCAGTTGGCTTGAATGGGGAACATGTAGCCAGCCTCAACGCCATGGTCTTGAGAACATAAAAATGTGGAAGGATTAGGTGAAAGGCCCAAAACTACCAAGGAAGCTGATGAAGAGGAACAGTTGTCCCCGACCTGCTCCTTGACAGCAGTTATTGAAGATCCCACAGCCTGTGATTCAGAAGTTAATATTCAGCCAACAACCCCTCTCTATCAATCAAGTTTTATTACAGTCACTGACCAGCAAGAGATAAATAACTAAGGAGCTGCAGAAACCCAAACACTGATGACATAATTAAGGAAAATTATACCACCATTTATTTGAATTAGATCATTCATTACACAAGATGGCATTCTGATATGATCTCAGGCATTATCGGCTGTCGAATTTTACCAGCTATCCTACAAAACTCAGGGAACTTGATGTGACAGATTATGGTCTGGTTGAAGAGAAGAAAATAAATGTAAAACTCACTGATGCAATATTTTAAAAAATGGCAAGTGGGGCTCTGATTAAACTGGGAGAATCTCTACAGAAAGTGCACTACCCCAGAAGGCTATCCAATGTTTCCACTGTCTTTTATTGTGCAATTTTCTTAAATCTGCCCCATGCGATATTAAAATGGGCGAACTGAAATGCTGCATGCTATTTGAAGTCTGCTTTAGAACCGTAAGATGCTGCTTTCTTAATTTGGGGGGCACTTTGCTCTGACCCACTCCATCTGCAATCCTTTGCCTGCAAATTAGTCAAGCCTGCTAATATCACAGAGGAATTCATAACTCAAGAAAAGACCCAGGGAGGTGTAGCATTTCAGTTATGGCCTGCTTCCAGCCACATCAGAATCAGGATGAGAGAGGGCAAATGCCTTCAGGAAAAATAATCAGCGGTAGCCCAAAGCTGGAAATGGTCATCCATGTCTTGGTCTCCATTTCATCTCCATAAAATCGGAGAGGGCAGGGAGATAGAGGAGCAAACTAGAAAAATGTAGGTTGAGTAACCCTGACTCTGAAGTTACACAATGCACAAAGGATGCTGAGGAACTGGAAAGGGTGCAGAGAAGACCAGCAAAGATGGTGAGGGGCTTGGAAGCTAAATCCTACGAAGAGCGGTTGAAGGAACTTGGTATGTTCAGCGTCAAGAAGAGAAAGCCAGGGGAGACGTGATAGCAGTCTTCTGATACATGACGGGAAGTCCTATGGAAGGGGGGGTGGATTAATTCTCCCTAGCGCTTGAGGGTAAGGCAAGAACCAGCAGGTCAAAGATTTACAAGGAGAGATCCGAAGTCAAACAAGGAGGAATTTCCTGGCTCTGAGGGCTATTGAGCGATGGACCAGAATCCCTCGCGAAGTTGTAGGTGCTCCATCACTGGAGGTTTTCAAGAAAAGACTGGACAGCCATTGGTCCAGAATGGTATAAGGATTCCAGCACTGGGCAGGTGGTTGGACTAGAAGACTTCCAAGGTCCCTGGAAGGATTCGGTGATTCAATGATTTAGTGATTCAGTGATTCAGTGATTCAATGGTTCAGTGATTCAGTGATTCAATGGTTCAGTGATTCAGTGATTCAATGATTTAGTGATTCAGTGATTCAATGATTCAATGATTCAGTGATTCAGTGATTCAGTGATTCAATGGTTCAGTGATTCAGTGATTCAATGGTTCAGTGATTCAGTGATTCAATGATTCAGTGATTCAATGATTTAGTGATTCAGTGGTTCAGTGGTTCAAAGTGCCGATGAATCATGTTTGACTCCTGATAACTAAATGGACAAGGGCTGTCTTGACAGTCCTTGGTAACATCTCAAGATCTTTCTGAGGACTTCCAGGAATTGCTTAAATCCTGTTCCATCCACCACTTCACTTGCCTTCTCCTAATTCTACTTCCCTCAGCCTCTAAGCACCAACATTAAGAGGGGCTAAATCTATCACAAAAGCTGCCACATGCTGGCTGGGGAATTGTGGGAGTTGAAGTCCACCCATCTTAAAGCTGCCAAGTTTGAAAGACACTGCTTTAAAGATGTTGATTCTTAAGCCTTTTGATGCACCAGGTTAACTTCTAGATCTTTCCACAAGGACCAACATCTTGATCTACCTTCTAATGAATACTGCAGGAAAACACCAGGCCTTGCAACTCTCTCTTTCATCCTAATAGTGACCATGCTAAAATTACTGCATCAAATGTTAAAAGCACCACCGGTACATTTATTAGCTAGTCTTGTGGAAAGAGATTCCTGATCATGAACATGCTCAACTAGACAGATAATTTCAAAGCTAAGTGGGGGGGGGGTGAGAGGGGGGATGCGCCCTTGCTTAACACCCCTACGGAGAAAGAGCAGTTTGGTTAGATAAGATCACGCGGTGCCCCTGGTGAAGACAGAGGGAGGGAAGGGGAAGTGCATCCCGACTCACGAGACACGGTTACTCTCGCTCAGTGTTTTTCAAACTTGGCAACTTTAAGATGGGTGGACTTCAACTCCCAGAATTCCCCAGCCAGCATTAATCTCTTAGTCCAGTCTATCTGGTTGGGCTGACGACATTACAACATACTTGGAACCCACAGGACTTCACATCTGTGACTTAGAGAATGCAGTTTGGTCACCAAGTCCCTCTCTCCATCAGCCCATTAAATCCAGGACGTAAAATTATCACCTTGCAGGCCCAGAAATGAGGCAAGCTACCCCATCTTTTCCGTTGGGTTCCAGGATCCATTCCAGGGAGGGAGGAAGAATCACAGCCTTTTTTTTGCTCCCAAGCTTGTCCATTTTGATCTGGGCCGCTCCGAGAGAGAGACAGGCTTCTTCATATTAGTCATGATAGCAGGAAGGAAGCTACCCAGATGCGTGTACCTCTCTTTATTGAAAGACTGCTGGGCCTCATAGGCTAACCCCCCTTTTATTTTTAGGGAGGCTTGATTCCTGGTAACATCTACCTCAGAAGTTATTGTTGTGCAGAGAAGGTACATTGATATAATAAATAAAGATGGAAATAAATCTTGTAATGTTTGACTGTGACCTCTGGAGCCTCTCCTTGAACACCTCCAGTGAAGGTGAGCTTTCCACCTCTCTGGGTCATCCGTTCTGCTGCCAAATTTCTCTTCCTGTTGGGAAGTTCCTCCTGGCCCAAGTTGTCTTCCTCTGATTTAGGCCCATCCACGTCTGAATTTTGCATGCCGGGGACAGAGGTCTTGATCTCCTTTCCCAAATTTGAAACGTTCTACCCTCTATCACTCCCTCAGTTGTCTTTTCGCAAAACCTAACCAAATATCTTCATTCTTACTTTGTAGGTTTTAATCTTCTTGCCCGCGGATCATCCTTGCTGCCTTTTCCAATTGATAAATCCCTCTACAGAACTGGACACAGGTGGGGAATGAACGCTTTAATCGAAATAAACCCAGGAATGGCTATGATCACTGACGCCTTCAACACAAAATCCAGGTCCTCATGTGAAAAGGAAGTTGAATGAAGCTTCAAATCTTGGATCTGATCTAAAGAAACCCTCAAAACCTCATTCTGATCAGGATGTCAAGGAAGCCATCACCAGTGTGTTTCTTTTTTAGCCCGAAGTTGCACAAAGTGAACAAAGTCATAGCCACAAACATTCATGTGTTTTGGCCAAGTTGGGGTTGCCAACGTCATGGACCAAGCCCACAGGGCCCTGTGCAGCTCTACGTAGAGAAATGTAAATTTTCAGTTTAAAATTTGCCATCCTTCAAAGCAACAGATGATTCCGTGGCTGAAGTTTTCTCCTTCATGGGGAACTGTTTAAAAGATTCCCCGTCTCCTCCCACTTGAGAAAGGAGGTTTGGGAAGCAGGGCAAGAACACCGTCCCTAAACCTGGGGTGCCAGTCTGCAGAGGACCCCACCGTGCTCAGCCAAAGACCTCCAAGTAAAGATGCTCAGAAAATAGAATCAAATTTAGTGCCTACCTGGTGGTAAATCAAGGGGAAAATGAGTCTGCTGGCCAATCAATAAGAAAGCCACTCTTTTACTGTTAACTCAAGCATGAAAAGAGCTATCTTAAACCTCAGACGGATCTCAATCAGTGATGAATGCAGACTCTTTAAAACTGGAAGGATCAATAGGTTTTCTAACTACCATGGAAGTGACTCGGTCTTCCTTCCCTTTTTAATTTGTTGCTTCAATATGGGTGAGACTCAGCTCCAAAGGGTCATTTTTAAGGGAAGTGACAGCTCTTCACTCCACCATGTGGAAGATGCCTCAAGAGGCCATCTAAACAACCATTTGTTTAGTGATGGTCCAGACTTACGACGGTGCTGAAAAAAACGACTTACGACCAGTCCTCACACTTACAACCGTTGTAGCGTCCCCATGAGCACGATTTGGGCACTTGGCAACCAGTTCGCATTTATGACCATCACAGCATCCCGTGGTCATGTGATCACCATTTTCGACCTTCCCAACCAGCTTCTGGCAAGCAAAATCAATGGGGAACCATGCGATTTGCTGAATGACCATGTGGTTCGCTTAACGCCCGCCATGATTCACTTAATGAATCTGCCGCAAAATGGTCGTAAAATTGGGTTGGATTTGCTTAATGACCACTTCACTTAGCAACTGAAATTTCAGTCCCAAACTGATAAACACTGAGCGCAAAATAAGCCAGACATGAGTGTAGTTACAAGGAACAAGTGTGGATAATTGACACTGCAGTAGCTGGAGACAGGAGGGTCGATGAGAAAAAACCAGAAAAAAATAGCGAAATGTGAAGAGCTTTGGAAAAAGATTGAGCAAATGTGGAAAAAGGACGTCCTTGAGGTGTCAATAGTGGTTGGTGCGTTTGGCGCCATACCAAAAGACCTGGAGAAGCACTTGGACACAACAGGAATGGACAGAATCTCAACTCATAAATTACAAAAATGTGCATTATTTGGAATGGTGCATATATTATGATCTCTTGAGCTGTCTGGGAACCTTGGGAAGGATCTGTTAGTCAAAAGTGCCAAATCCAGTCAGAACTATCTGGTAGAAAGCAACAACATTGGTTTTTAACTGTTACAAGTCTCTTTCCTGTGGTTCTTCTTTGGAGGTGGAGAGGCTAATGTTGGTGCTATCCCTCCTGAAACCTGTTCCACACAGGCTTGATTCCCACAACTTGTTAAACTCTAAAGATATCAACATAAGAACAGAAGGAAGCCATGCTAGATCAAGCCAAGGTCCATTTTAGTTCAGCATTTTGTTCCCACAGTGCTAACCAGATGCCTCCAGGAGCTGGAGACCTGCCCCTCTCTCACCATTGGTCTTCTGCAACCGGATTTGGAGGTCTTCTGGTCTTAATCTTGAAGTGACATGGAGTCCTTAAGATGAATAAGCCTTGACTGGCCTGTCCTCCGTGAATTCTTGTATGTTCTAAGAAAATTCACATGGTGGTCCTCTAACAAAACACAATGACTGTGTTCACATAATAAGCCTGCTGCCATATGACCATGGAGGGTGGAAACCCATGGTATCCTGCCCAAGTCAGGCTCCATGTGAAGAGACTGTGTCCAGGTGTGGGCAACACAATTCAAAAAGGATAGTGACAAACTGGAGTAGATTCAGGGGGAGTTACCAAGCCAGACCCTGAGAGGAAGGATCTGGGTGTGTTTAGCCCACAGAAAAGATTACTTGGGGGGAGATACGTTAGGTGTCAAATATCTGAAGGACTGTCACTTCTTCTCTGTTGCCCCAGAGGGAAGGACCATAACCTACCAAGAAACAAGTTCAGGCTTCACACCAGGAGGAACTTCCTGACTGTATGAGCTGCCAGCCCATGGAACAAAGTGGCAAGCTCTCTTTCATTGGGGGCCTTCCAACAGAGGCTGCATGATCACCTACCAGAGGTGCTGAAATAGATCCTTCACAAATCCAGGTGGTTGGGCTAGGTAATCACTAAGGTTCCTTCCAACTCTGGGATTCCATGAAATCCTCTAGATTTCATTGCAGAACCACCTGGAAAGAAGAAGCTCGGCCCAGTCTTTCCCTGAGAAAGCAAGTTGTTGGCAACTAATCAATCCAGCAGATGTCCCACACCCAGGTGGGGTTTGGCCTGAATGATGGGGTAAGTCTTGCTTATCCATCACAGCTCTCTCTGTTAGGTCTGGCCTGGGTTCCCTCGCTCGGCCCCTGATCTCAGCACATTTTGGGGGATGATTATGTCAATTAGCAGAAACACCGGTGCCGACCTTGGCCAACTCTGATCAGCCCAGCCAGGCAACACCGACAGCCGCAAGCAAGGTTCTCCATCCCACCCAAAGAGGGGGACCAGAGACACTCCTTGCTGCTTTCATTAATAACAATAATTCCATCCTGCAGCTCATGTGTGAGTATTTTCCCCCCTACTGGTTTGGAGATGGAAAATGTAATGCCTTCCCTTGCCAGAAACCCACAGCCAGAGAGGCGAGAACCACAGAAAACCTTCTGCTCTCTCAGCATAAGAAATTGTTAATTACTTCTCCTGTAATGGATTCCACGGTAAGATGCACGCAGGCACAACTGAAAGAAGCTATATCATTGCCTCAAAGGTAAGCTAGGCAGTTTGTTTTCTGAACTCTTCCCAATATGCGGTGTAAAGGTGCTTCAGGGATCTTCAGCAAAGAAGAGCTGGGTGTCCTCGTCATGATGTCCTCCTTAAGAAGTTCAGAAAGGAAGAGCTGGGTGTCCTCCTTGTGATCGATTTTATCTTTCTTCTTGCACATGCCAGCCTGGTAGCAAGTGACAGCAGTGAGATGCAGCAGCTGTCCAGACAGCAAATGTGGTCCTAGGCTACATCAAGAGAAACCACAGAATCATAGGATTGTAGTGTGGGAAGGGAAGACAAAGGTCATCTAGTCTGACCTTCTGCAGTCTGCAGGAAAACCAATTAAACCATCCATGTCAAGCTTCCTGAAAGCCTCCAGCGATGGAAGATCCATCATTTCTGTAAGGGGTTGGATTGTTGGACAGACCTTACCATCAGCAAGATTTTCCTTAGATGGGTGCCAGCCTACTTTGCCTGAACACAAGAGGGCTAAGCTGGGAAAATTGTGCAGGCGCTCTTAAGTTCCACAATCAACATGAGAACGTTGCTGGAATGGTCCCATTGCCACCTGGTCCACCCTTTTGTGTCTCCTGGTAGCTAACCAACTGTATTGAGAAGATCACAAGCCCAGGCAGAAGGATAACTGGTTTCTTTCACAGCTACTGGCATTCAAGGTGCACCATGATTTTTAACTATGATCATAACTAGTAACTATGGATAGCTCAGTCCTCCGTAACTTGATCCAGGTTCATAGTCTCAAGAGGTAGCCCAGTTTATCACAGGACAATGTTAGACAGTCCTTCTTTGAATCTGAATGTTTGCAGCCCAGAGTCCATTAGCATCTATGAGAAGTTAATGGTTAGCATTCTTGAATGTCTAGCTCATCTTAGCAATGCATCCTGTGAACCAGAAGAAGGTTTAACGTAGTGATCGGTGGTGTGAATGTTCTCCGTCTGTGGAAACAGATTTGGCACAAATCCAGAAAATCCTGAGAGGGAAACGACAATGCTATCTTGCTTGGCGTTTATACAAAGAGAAGGCACAGTATAAATTCCATCCTTGTTGATGGAAAAATCCAACAACTGGGGATGTCAAAAGTTGTAGCTCCCTCCTGCAAGGAAAAGCAGTGCAATCTTCAGTGAAGCAAGTTTTTCATGTGTTTATTGACACACGTGTACTGCAAATTCTATAATTCAATGAACCCGAGAAGGACCGACAACTTTTCTTGAGTTCATTGCTGAGCACCTGGTGTCTTCGAGTGGAACACAACGCCTTCAGTTGCAAACCTATACCTCTCTTGGAATGAGTATTGGACATCATTATTGAAACGGAGTGATCCAGAATCCAAGATTGGTCCTCCTACCTCAAATTAATATAATATTAAATTAGAAAAAGGCCTCAGATGACAGGAATGGTCAAAAAGATTTGAGATTGGGGCAAAGGAAGAGAGTAGTCATTTCCAGTACCAGTGAAGACTGAATTCATCAAGTAAGTTGGGTCTAGACACAGGATGATACACCTGGATGATACAGAACTCCTTTTTGACCAATATCTGACACCCAGCAGCAGACGTTATGGTTATTAGGAATGCCACGTTCCAAGTCAGGTGCTCTGGGGACGATTTTGAATGAGGTTGGGTGGGAGCTTGTACTAGTAGCTGAAGGTCGATTGATGGAGGCTGGTGGTCTTCACCAAGAGCCTCCCAGGATGAATCTCTTGGTGTGACAGATGGATTTGTTGACAGAGGCTCACTGTATCCTCGTACTAAGATGGAAGAGAAAACTAACTCTGTCTGTGAAAGTTGCTTGCTTACAGTTCTATGAGAAGGCCAGGCCTTGGAGAGGGGAAGCCACAATGGAGTTTTCCCCTTCTGTTGGACCCATCTTCAGAAAGCTTACCATGGGAACGCAGTTTAGCATGTGATGGAAGCTCTTTGGTAGGACAGTCAAGTATGATTTTGCTCTCCTATCCCACTCCTCCTCCAGACTGGTAGCTAGGACCCAGGTAGTTGACCCTCCATAGGCTCAGTAGGCCTGGTAACTCCAGGGCTTCTATGAGCAAGGTGTTCCTATGTCTCAGTTACAGAACTGCTTGGCCCAGCTGGATGTTCTGAGCTTCTCTGGCTTTGAACTAATCTCAGGAATGGGGAGCAGGCGAACAAAAGGTCTTTGGGCCAAGCTGGGATGAAGGAGCTTATTGCTTCTGATCCCTGGAATGTAGGGTGGGAGTGGGCAGGAAGCTCATGGATGGCTTCCAACGATTGATACACCTTGTTTGAACCCCGTGGGGCTGAAGGTCCCTTTGCTGAGGCCCAGTCTTTGTGGCACAACGCAAACTTCCCGTTTGCTTGCCGCCTGCTGCTACTGCTACTGTTGTTGTTGCTGCTGTTGTTGTCACCATTGTTATCATTGTCATCCATTGGGCAGAGTTGCCAAAGAGGAGGGTTTAGTTCAGGGAGCAGCAGGCATCAGAATCACTTTGCGATTCCTTTTCTGTGGTGTTCTGTCAACACACAGGCAGGTGAAAAATGACAGGGGTCTGGTGGCACTTAAAAGTGCAGGCCGCTGTGCCTATTCTCATTCTGTTCTTGTTATTGCTACAGCTATTATTCTGAAAGGGTGTAGATCACACTGGAATGAAGGAAGAACAATGCACAGAATTCTGCCTAAATCCTGAACCGGAAGGGAGGGAGGGAGGAAGATGGGGGATGGGTGGTGAGAGGGAGGGAGGGAGGGGGGAACAGGGAGGGACAGAGGAAGGAAGGAAAATGGGAGATGGGTGGAGGGAGGGAGGAGGGAGGGAAGGAGGGAGGGAGAGAGGGAAGGAAGGAAGGAGGGAGGGAGGGAGGGAGGGATCTGGGAACGGGGAGGGACGGAGGAAGGAAGGAAAATGGGAGATGGGTGGAGGGAGGGAGGAGGGAGGGAAGGAGGGAGGGAGAGAGGGAAGGAAGGAAGGAAGGAAGGAAGGAAGGAGGGAGGGAGGGATCTGGGAACGGGGAGGGACAGAGGAAGGAAGGAAAATGGGAGATGGGTGGAGGGAGGGAGGAGGGAGGGAGAGAGCGAAGGAAGGAGGGAGGGAGGGAAGGAGGGAGGGAGATGGGAGATGGGTGGTTAGAGGAAGGAGGGAGGGAGGGAGGGATCTGGGAACGGGGAGGGACGGAGGAAGGAAGGAAAATGGGAGATGGGTGGAGGGAGGGAGGAGGGAGGGAGAGAGCGAAGGAAGGAGGGAGGGAGGGAAGGAGGGAGGGAGATGGGAGATGGGTGGTTAGAGGAAGGAGGGAGGGAGGGAGGGGGGAATGGGGAGGGACAGAGGAAGGAAGGAAGATGGCAGATGGGTGGAGGGGGGGGAGGAAGGAGCCGAGGCTCCATTAAATGAGGGTGACCTGGTCCATCCAGTCGAAGGTCCTGCTCCAGCCAGGGAGTGCCCAAATTGCCTGAATGGAGCAGGCGAAGTTCACGCAGAGAATGGCTATTTCAGAAGAAACAACTTTCGGCCACTCTTCCGCAGCAGCCCAGCCAATGGCTCCTGCCCTCGCCTTCCGATGTCATCCGGAGAGAAAGGCCATTGCTGAAGGCCAGAGCGGACCCCGGCAGTTAAGAGCGGTCACTCGGCAGCTGTTCAGGCAGAAACGTGCCGGGCAGCCTCCTCCGCCCTGAATCGGGCCTGTCACACGTGGTTGTTCTTGAACGGCCGGACTAAGTTGCACTCAAGCCAGCGCCCGGGGGAGGCCAGCAATTAGCCCGGCCTGGAGGCATTTGCCGAGGAAAAGCCGGCATGGGGGGGCTGAGCGCAGGGCCTGGGTCGGACATAGAGAGGATGAGAGACTTTGGGGGAGTGCCAGAAGGGAGAAATGAGGGCAGGGGGAGAGCAGAGGTGAGATTTAGGAAGGCATGAGAAGATCTGACCGTTCCTGGACCTTCAGCATCTGGTCATGCCCTGATGAAGGTCTCGCCCGGCAGCACCAGATGTGGTCTTGGTCTACTGCGTAACGAGCGCGTTTGCAAGCAAAGAAGGCGGCGCTGGCGTTCCTCAGGAGGAGGAGGATCCCAAAAGCAGAGGAGGGACGCAGCCGCGAGCCCAATCCAAAGAATTAATCCAAAGAATTAATGATAAATTAATTAATTAGAACTGAGCCTTCGGCCGCGAGGCCTGCTCCTCCTGGAGCGTCTGGGCCTTCCGTCGTCCATCTTCGCCCGGAGGTTGAGCCGAGCTCTGGACCTCCCAACTGAAGCGGGATCGCATTTGCTCCCTGGAAATTGGTGAGAAGGACCCACAAATTCACGCCCACGTGCATTTGGAAGGCAGCAGTCCGCTTTGCCAGCCTCATAACTTTCATCTGGAGTTTTGCTTATTTCTTTAGGAGGCGAGGACACTCTGGTTGTGATATCCATGGCAGGGTTGATCTGCTTAATCGGTGCTCCATCTGTGTCCAATAGTGAAACGTGCATTCCTTTTTTTAAGCAAGGCTTAAAAAGTTCACTCTCAAGCACCTTTGTCACAATCGCGTCCTTTCCGCATCTGAGTACGGTCTCAATCGGGCCCTGCCAAATCTCTAACTCGGTGAGTCTTCTTTGGTTTGCAAACTTTCAGGTCTGCCATAACCTGCCTGATGATTTCTCCTTTTCTTCCCTTACTTCTGTTTTTCTGCCCTATTCCTAGGTTGCCTGAGAATTTCCTTTGATTTTCTCTTGGAGCGCGTCTAAGCCTTCTTTATTGTTAAGGCGCTAGAGGTAGTCGTGTTCGGCTACATATCTTTCCATCGTTTGAATTCTCTGGGGATGGTCTTAATCTGAAAAAGGCCCATGGGAAGAATTAACTCCAACCCTTCTTGGCATGCAGTAGAAAAGCCAGACATCAGAGAGACTGCTGGAGAGATGGCTGGCCAGGGGAAGGCCATCATCCACAGCTCTTTTAGGTGGCATGGAAGAACCCGCAAACGTTTCATCTAAATGCAGGCAGTCCTCGCTTAACAACCACAGTTGAGATTGAATTTTGGTCGCTAAACAAAGCAGTCATGAAGCAAATCCAAACCAATTTTACAACCTTTTCTGTAGCGGTCATCAAGCGAATCGCTATGGTCATTAAGCAAGCCGCGTGGCTGTTAAGTGAATCAGGCAGTTCACCATTGATTTTGCTTGCCAGAAGCCAGCCAGGAAAGTCAAAAATGGTGATCGTGTGACCACGGGATGCTGCGACGGTCATAAATGTGAACAGGTTGCCAAGCGCCCAAATTGTGATCATGTGACCGCAGGGACACTGCCGTGGTTGTAAGTTGGCTTTTTCAGCACCGTTGTAAGTCTGAACCATCACTAAACAAATGGTCACTAAGGGAGGACTACCTGTGCTCTCTTCCTGGGAAAACCATTTTAAAAAATCGAAAAAGAAATCACGGGAACCATTTTTCTGCACAACCCTGAAGAACTCGTCTCGTACTGAAGTTTTCAAAGGGTCCACAATCAATACAACGTCACGCCCGACGAGTTGTCATGTCATGCACCGTCATCAAGAGGAGGCCTCATCTACCATCGCTTTCCTAAGGGCTGATGGATGGAAGATTTGGCAGTAGGGGAGGAAATATTCCCACGGTCTCTTTCCCCAGAGAGAGCACTGAGCAGCTCACGTCCGCTCGCCTTTGAGCTGAGGAGAAAGGCCTGTTTCGCATTTATCCCAAACGATGCGTGGGTATCTTCCCTGCGAGAATTCATGTGCGTGGCACTAGCCACTCTTTCAGTGTGCACCGACGTGCGTTGCCGGGGGCAACAGAGCTCCAGAAGGCTTGGTACGCACTGGAGGAAACCAACTTTCCTCCATGGTTCTCTCAAGAGGCGAACGGGGAACCACACGATAATAGCTAAGTCCGACTTCTCCCGCCATCCATGGGAATTGAGTGACATCATATGCGTCATCATCATACCAGCATGGAAATGACGTCGTGGGGCCTGGGATGTCGTCATGGCTCCCCACTGATCCCTAAGCATCCATCTCCCTCGCTTAATCACCAACAGCTCTATGTTTATTATTTATTTATTTATGTATTTATTGTTCAAATTTAATTACCGCCCGTCTCCCCCAAAAGCGGGACTCTGGGTGGTTTACAATAAAATCCAGCTATAATCCTAAAGGTTAAAATCTCATAAAACCAAACACATAACAATTATTATAAAATGCAATAAATGCATGTAAGATCCAAGAGGGTATAAAATCCAGGCTGGTGGGAGGGACTCTAGGGTGCGAGCCACCCCCAAGAATGGTTGCCCACTTTCCCGCCCCAGGCGAGACGGCAGAACCAAGTCTTCAGGGCCTTCCGGAAGGTCGGGAGTGAAGGGGCCTGCCTCACCTCCGGGGGCAAGATGTTCCAGAGGGCGGGGGCCACCACAGAGAAGGCCCGTTTCCTGGACCCCGCCAGATGGAATTCTCTTACGGACGGGGTCCACAACATGCCCTCTCTGGATGATCGGGTGGGACGGGCTGATGATACGGGGAAGAGGCGGTCCCTCAGGTAGCTTGGCCCCATGCCATGGAGGGCTTTAAAGGTGATAACCAACACCTTGAATTGGACCCGGAAGCAGACTGGCACCCAGTGCAGCTCGCGCAGCAAGGGTGTTATATGTGCTGACCTAGGGGCACCAAAAATGGCCCACGCAGCTGCATTCTGGACCAGCTGAAGCTTCCAGATACTCTTCAAGGGTAGCCCCATGTAGAGCGCATTGCAGTAGTCTAAATGGGAGATAACCAGGGCATGAGTGACTGTTCGGAGGGCCTCTCGTTCCAGGAATGGGCTTTCCGGGTGTTTTTTGCCAGAAAACAGCAAAAAAAGTCACAACATGTGATCACGTGACCACAGGACACTCCAACTGGTCATAAATGCAAGCAGGTTGCCAAGCACCCAAAATGTGATCACGTGACCGCAGGGGGGGGATGCAACATTTTGCAATGTTTGGAAGTGCATTGCAGGCCGTAAAGCACCCTTTCCTAGGCCACTGTAACTTTGAATCATTGTTAAACAAATGGTCGTAAGTCGAGGACTATCTGTAGTACAAACACCAAAAATGGGTGGGTGTAATGAACATCTGTTGGAATGAGGGTGTTGTTCAAAGCCAGTCCTCTTGTTCAATTAAGCATCTATTAATGCCAGCCTTTCTAGCCTGGCACAGCCAAGGCTATTGGGCCTGCAGCTTCAGAATTCCCAGCCTGGTTGGCCATAGACCTTCCTGACTGGGGAAGATGGGAGTTGTAATCCCAGCATACCCAGTGGGGGCTATGCTGGGGAGAGCTGATCTACTTCTTCAGAAAGTGAGCCCGTTAAAGAAATTCCCCGTGATTTCTGGATTTACTGATTAAAAAGGGCCATATATGGGGAGAAGGGAACTATGTTACGTAATTTTGAAGGGGGGGAATGGTATATTTCTGTTTTAATTACATTTTTAACGTGGATTTTTATACTTTTATACTTGTACTGTTTTTATTTGATTATTGTACGCCGCCCAGAGTCACTTCCCATGAGATGACTAATAAATAAAAAATTAAGTATGTCCGTAACCGCCGTAAAGAAGATCGGAAGTTGCTTCTTTAAGTATTTCTTTTCCCTTTCCTTTCTTTCTTTTTTCCTTTCCATTGTTTTCAACACGTTTTCTTTCCCTCGTTCTTTCTTTTCTTCTATATTTTCTCGTGTTTATTTTTTAACTTGGTAAAAAGTTTCTTTAACAAAAATTATGCAACATTAAAAAAAGAAAAATTCACCTTGGTCTAGACAGAGTTTTAACCTTTATCTATGCCTCTTTCTTCTCTTTGCTTCCCCCAACTGTAACCCGCATCCCCAACACTGGACTGGCAAACCAAATTTGAAATAAGTGGGGAAATCTCTTTCTCCTCCATACCAGCTGACCCAAGGGAATTGGTGGGGAAACGATGCGGAGTTCCCTGCTGAAATTTCATTATGCCAATGCCTTACTGATTTACTGGGTTTATGGATAAAATCCCTTTAAATCCCCAGCAAGCACCTCAGGTAAAAACAAAGGATCAGTGAGACTTCCAATTTGTTCACGGCCCGAATATTTTCTTGAAGCTCGTGCCAAAATCAGTTTTTGACTGTAATCTATTTTTTTTTTAAGCTGGTAAAAATACACCCAACTGGGGCCTCTTACAACACAGACCATAAGCGTAAAAATCAAGAACTTATTATTTATTTAATCTTAGCCACCAAAACAATAATTGTGCAACATTGGAAAACTCTAGATAACATAACAAAAGGAGTGGTGGATTCATAAGGCCTCTTCAATTGCTACATTAGAAAAAAATTACAGACAAAGTTAAATTAGAGGCAGGAACCACAAATTTATCAAACCTGGATGGATTTTAGGGTTTATCTCAATAGCAATAGACGATAATTTGATATACTTTATGTACACGGCGAATTTTCATATGTACAGTACCTGTCCCTTTATTCATATTGCATACCTCCTTGGTATTTTCTATATTTTTTTCTTTTTGATCTTTTTTCTCTATGTATCGTGGATTTATGCGAATGTAGTTACCTGATTTTGTTTGATAAGAAACTAATGAAAAATAAATAAAATCTGTCTGAGTTGCAGAAAGCAAAACAAATAACACAGACTATTTGAGACTTGCTGGGTGGCCAAAGAATCTTTCTCAAACTTATTTATTTCTCAGATTTGTGCTACTGCCCATCTCCCCCCAAAGAGGGACTCTGGAGGAAGCTTGGTGTAGCCTCCGGGTTTTACAACACTGCATTTTCTCTGAAAGGCTGCAAAATGCTGGAAGACTGATCAGCAAAAGAACGGCAAAGAACCAGGTGGATTACACAGCAGAAGCTATTAGAGACGGGGAAAATTTCTTTACTTCTTACTTGGGATTGAAGTTATCTAAACTGCACATGAGCCAAAATTCTACCAACGTTAGAAATGTGAGCATCATCACTGCCAATTAGCAAAACACCCACTTGGCAATGTCCTTTTCAAAATAAGCACGGCCCAAAGGCTTTTATCTCAGGGCAAAACTGTTGGCAAGAACAGCGTTCATTCAGCAGCAGTGGGAACGGGAAAGTGCATGGATGGTAAGCATGCCCAACAATACGTACCAATTTTAATCTCAAAGTAGCACGGAAACTATACCAACTGAAAGAAACCACAATGGACAGGTTTGTGAAAACAAGACACGGAGAGAAACCGGAACGGACAGATTCACCCCCCAAAAAACCCAGCGAGATAATGAAACCAAAACTGACAGGCCGACAAAATTAAAAACCGAAGCCAACACTGTTGCCATCTCTGGACAAAGGCCCCAACTTGGAGAGCGTGATGCAGAATTTGTCACAGAAGCGCCTTTTCAGAATCTTAAAATAAATGAAGAAGGCACATCGCATCCGTGGCTGAAAAGAAGCTGTATTACTGATAGGATGGGAAACATCTGAGAAGATCGGGTGAGAAGACCAACCTTCTGGAGGGCCTTAAGGGATGGTCCAGTGATATCGCTGGAAGAGATGTGGCCCGAACTTTTCAGCACTTCTTGAGGCGGACTTTAAGGGTGGGAGTGGGAGCAGAAGGTCTCTCAGGAGCTCTTGACCCCCATTAGCCCCCTTCAAACCATCCTCAAAGACAGTGAAATCTCAGCCTGCTGGGCTGCCTCAGAGATGGAATGGGGACCACCACCCAGGTATTCCTGCCTACCGAGGGACCCCTACCAGATTACCGCTAGCTCCTCCATAGTAATAAGAGCACCCACTAAGATATCAAGAAGACAGGAGCACCTACCTGAAGTGTCTCCTGGTATTTTCGGTGGTGGTGGTGGACCTTCAGCTTTTTTCCTGCTCCCAGCAGAAGTCGACGGGGGCAGCTGTGTGCTGATCCCACTGGAGTGGTTCTTAGGCGCACCAAACCCTGTACCAGGTCCTTTGGACTGTACTGTTGTAGAAGCAGCTGTTGCGGTGGTGATGGTGGTGGTGGTGGTCATACCGCCGGTCACGCTTTCCACAACTGAGGTGGCAGGGCCATTATAAATCCTGGGAAGTGTGCTGGTGTCCAAGGCTTCCAACGGGCTTGTGGATCCCCATACGATCACCTCGGTCTCCAGTGTGGGCTTGCTCTTTGCTCGGAGGTACCTTTTCCTCCTTTTCAAGTAAGTCTGGGACCCGGGACCCCCATCTGCCAGGGAAGGGTTTAGTTTCACGTGGGTGAAGGACGGCGTTCGCCTGCTTTCCCAAAAGAGGTCCGCAACGTTGCGTAGACTTTTGAAATGGTACTGGCTTGGCGGTTGTCCGTTGGACTGTTCCAAGGAGGAGAGATCAAAGCTCCCAGGAAGCCCAGGCTTCCTGGCTGCTGGTCCAGACCTAAAGCTCCACAAAAGATGGTGAGGGAATCCATACCAGCGGGCAGGTCTCTGCAAAAACTGGTGCTGATGGTCTCGGCCCAAAGATTCACAAGACGAGAAATCCATGGCAAGTCGAAACATGGCTATTAAAATCCAAGCATGGCTTCGCACAGGAGAACCTGACCTGTGGATAGACAGGGAAGTGTGTTAGATTCAGGCGGACCAGAGAACCCAACCCTAGGCTTGAGCATTTCAAGGAGGAACCTCAGGTGGTGCTTTTCTCAGCATCAAGGCCAACCAGGTTTCCAACCCTAGGGCAACTGATAGAATATTTATAATAAGTTGGCTGAGAAACAATCTATGTCCAGAATAACTCAACCACAGTCAGACTTTGCCCTTGGAATAGAATCCCAGCTAGGTCCCCCTCTCATTTTCATTTTCTCCCCTCTCCCCTTGACAGCATTTCCATAATGCCTACAGACCAGCGCTGCTCTTCACGCATTGCCTTCTGTCATGTTCCACCTCTTCAGCCTCCTCCAGAACCTACCTTACGGCTCGCCATTTCAGCACCGCCTCCTCTGAGTCACCCTTCGTAGGCTTTCAACTAATTTGTCTGAATAAGCACCCTGCTTGCTCAACTCATCTCCTTTGCAAAATTGTACGGCTGAGGATCCTCACAGCAGAACGCCGGTGGCAAAGGTCTCCTCACCTCCTCCCACAATCCTCCTCATGCTCTCAAACACAAGAACCAAACAATGCTCCTTGGAAACATGCTGTCTTTCTCACTCATTTCTGTTCTTAGCCACAGGCAGGTCAGCCAGCTGCATCTTTGCCCGTTGCATTTAAGGGAGCGAGAAATCCACCTGATTTTCTCTCTTGGCTAAAGGATTCATTGAAAGGAGGAAGCAGAACCCATTCTAGATAGATGGACCAAGATGGAATCAACTCCTCCCCACACCCAGCGACCTATTCTAGAACTTGAACACCTGCATAGGTGGAGAATAGAGGAGGCGACCTTTCGGGGCCAGGGGCTCCATTTTTAATGTCAAGAACATGCTGTGGGTGTTTTCACAAAATGGTTGCTATCGTGGGCAGGAACAAGTACATTTTTTTTTAACTGGGAGGTAAACTGACAATGTCAACCTCTACCCTTTCGGGATGTTCTCTTTTTTCTCTTCCCTAGATAAGCACACTTCCAAGCAAAGCCACCAGCCTTCATGCACCCCAAATATTCTTGGAAAGACTGCAGGAGGGCTTGGATAACATGCATCCCAGGTTCTCAGTGGACATGATCTCCAAAGTAAAAGGACCTCATCATAAGCTTTCTAGGGCAAGGAGACCAATTTCCATGTTCAGGCTAATTCCCATGATGGGAACGCAGGAGTATGTGACCGCTCCAGAGTGCACCAAACACTTTCCCCCCGTGAAGTATGTCCATATGCGCAATTAGCACATTGCAGAGGAAGTTATGTCTGGTTCTCCCTTCCCAGGGAGTTAGCAGTGGGATGCAGGGGTCTGTGTAAATATAACTACAGGTAGTCCTTGACTTACGACCATGATTGGGACTGGAACTTCTGTTGCTAAGCAAGGCAGTTGTTACGTGAGTTGTGTCTGATTGTACAACCTTTTTTGCCATGGTCGTTAAGTGAATCACCATAGTAGATAAGCAAATCACTGCGGTCATTAAGTGAATCCGGCTTCCCCCATTGGCTTTGCTTGTCAGAAGCCGGCTGGGAAGGTTGCAAATGGCAATCGCATGACCCCAGAACGCCGCAACCATCCTAAGTGTGAGACAGTTGCCAAGCGCCTGAATTTTGATCACATGACCGCAGGGACGCTGTGACAGTCATAAGTGCAAGGACCGGTTGTAAGTCGCTTTTTTCAGTGCTATCGTAACTTCAAACGGTCTCTAAATGAATGGTCGTAAGTCAAGGACTACCTGTATGTGGAATTCACAGCACGAACGTCTAAGGAAGGCTGGGTTATTCTTTAATTCCCAAATCTGCACGCGGCTAAAAGAGCTGCATGCCCATTCTTTATTTCCTGGAACCTATCGGATGGCCAAGTTTTCCAAAGGTGCCCTTCACCCGCTTGGGCCGCGTTAGTGCCACGCCTGCTTCGGATCACCAATGCCCTTTGAGAGAAATGACTGGATTTTGGAATTTGAGGCCTGTTTTTTTGGCAGCATTGTGCAGGGCGCACAACGGCACTGGTATCTCACAGGCAACGTGCAATGGTTCGACAGGATTTGACATTTTAGAAGATGCCTTGTCTGCCGGGAGAAATGGAACGGAAAGGAAGGTGGGGGGACGCTAGTAGATGTAATGAACTCCATTTCTCCAACACAGGGAGGTGCCCCCCCCCTCTTTCCAAGTTCAGCATTTTATATTCAAAACTGGAAATTTGGGCAGAGCTTGCTCCCTCTGTGGATCTCCATCCCACGATGCCTCCAGCTGTACTTGCTTGTATTTACTTGAAAAACGGGACGCTTTGCTTTGACAATAAACCGACATCTGTAGAAGCAGAAGGAAGGACGTTATTATCCACGTTCAAAGCCTTTGGAGGACACGCTGCTAGCCTTTCAGCTACCCTTGTGGGCTCCTGCGTCCCATGATTCCTCCCTTGCTCTTTTCTGCAAAGTCATTTTGAATCTCTGCCCAGCCTCACTATTCAGTGCTCTGGAGATAAGCCTTCTGCAGTCTGATAGGCTATAAAACTCTGCTCTAATGAAAAACGCTAGATGGCAAGGCCTGATTGGGCACGAGAGACAATCCAATCCGGCTGAGAGGCAGACTCCATCCAGAGCAGCTCGGGGTCCCACACTGGATGGGACTACTGCAGAGTTGTTGTTGTTCCAAGCCCCCTCCCCAGCCTCACCGTCTTGAGAATGAAAGGTTGGCCAGCTCCATGGAGGCTTGCGGCAGACGTCACCAGTCCTCTGAGACAAATGGGGAGAGAAGAGAGCGTGGAGGTGGCCTTGAGGGAAACGTTCAGAAGCTGGTCCAGAAACAACTAGGGCAGAAGCATTTCTTCAGTCCTGGGAAAGGAGATGGTCTTAGGAAGAAGACCTGATCCAACGGGGTATGCGATGGATGGGGTGGTGGGAAGCACACCTCAGATTTGCAGGATTCTGTAGGAGCCCTGATCTGGACAGCCTTGGAGGGCTGAGAGGCCACAGGCACAGCTGGGGCTGAGGTGGTGGTGGTGATGCTGGTGGTGGTTAGTGTTTTGAGCAGATGCCCTGTGCTCAGAACAAGATGGATAGGTCAGATCCTTCAGGACTGCTGCTAAACTGCAACCAGTGAAGGTCGAGGGGGTCCTCACCAAAAGGCCCCTTGGCTGAAGGACCTGCAGGTCCATACCTCTCCTGGGTCTTGGCTGGTTTAGCTGAGAGGAACAGTCTCAGACCAGAGGCTCAAATCGGAGACTCCATGGGACCAGGGCTGCTTGATTCCAGCCAAGGGGCAGTGACAACCCCACCCTTAACCAGCCAGTCAACCAGAGCTGCAATCTCAGAGCTGGGCCAGCTTTGGAGGCTGAAAGACCTGCATCATCATCATCATCATATCATCATCATCATCATCCATCCCGCTCAGGTCTCCTGAGAATGAAGTAGAAAAACAGAAGCCCCTTTGGCAGGGGAAGAAGACGTTGGAGAAACGGATTTCTTTGTGATCTTAGTATCAAGCTTACTTTAAGGCACACCCTGCGCTGTTTGTGCATTTCCCGTTCCAAACAGAGGGAAAGCCCCCACCAATTTCCAGCAAGCCAGCTCTGAAATTCAGAGGCTCGAACCTGGGGTGGACTCTCAATTCCTTCTCTTTTCCCAAAACGCCCGGCCAGGATTCCAGCAATTTACACTCACCGGCCAGGCTCCGGAGTCTAGTAATTGAAAAACAGTGCGGGGAGCCGTTGCACATCAGCAGGTGACTTCTAAGCCCTGCCAGGTAAAAGTCAGCAGTTCAGGCTTCCGGAGAGGAGAGGAAAACACGCTGCGTCTTTCGACGTTGCTCGCCCGGCTGTCATTTATCACGGCTTGTCAAGCTCAGACCCAAACAGCCTCTAACACGTTCGATG
Organism: Candoia aspera; assembly: GCF_035149785.1. NCBI lineage: Eukaryota > Metazoa > Chordata > Lepidosauria > Squamata > Candoiidae > Candoia > Candoia aspera. The sequence continues at coordinate 9,346,988 of NC_086170.1, forward strand.
CAATTTGAAACTTTCTCTCCGGGGGGGGGGCGGGGGGGGACCCTGCACACACTCTCGTGCAGTCGGTGCGTTTGTGAGACGCACAGTCTCGGCTCACAACCACGTCACCCTCAAACGTAGCGCCCCGTCTCCCCCCGCAGCTGTGGGGCAGCTCAACTTGGCATTCCCCGCATCCAAAACACCCGTTCAACACGGCTCCCCAACTCGCTCTTTCCCTAGCTTCGCGCAAGGTCTAAGCCCGTCTTCAAAGATGGTAGACAGCAACCAAGTTGGGGAGGGGGGTGTGTGCAACAGGCTTAGCCCCCCATCCCAATCAAACTGAGTTAGAACTAGCCAAGCTTTGCACATTGGGCAAAAACGGCCACTCGGATTTGGACTGAGCCGGCTGAGTGGCCCAGGCCAATGTCAGCGGGTTGGGTAAACCGTGGTTATTTTAGTCTCTTCCACACTGCAGCCTCTGCTTGCCGCCGTTCTCTGCTCCTGTCTCCTTTTTCTCTGCCTGGGGGAAGGCAGACCCCTTTGGGCCATAAAAAACGGGGTAAAGTTTGCACTCAAATGGGAACAGAAGAATGTTTCCCCCTCTGGGGGGACCTCGGAGGCTCACGCACCGTTTGAGAAGAGCGCCTGCCCCATCAGATGGGGAAGGTCATCTCTGGGGAACACCCAAATCTTTTGTGTCTGGAGTGTTGGCAGCTGAGCCCGTGTGTGAGAAAGTGCGTGCCGGCAAGATGTCTTTCTGCATAAAATAGGAATGTGTGGGAGTCTGCGGTTGTCTAGGCAACACACCATTAATTGGTTTGGAAGGTGCACAAGGAAATTGTGGGTTCCAGGAGCTGATCCTACCCAAGGGACCCCTTGGCCCGTGACTGAGATGGGCACCACATCAAAGGATGGGCAGGCCTGCCGGTGTCTTGCCCAGATGTGCCACCTGCCCCCACATAATGCTCTCATCTCTCACGGATCTGCTGATTGTTCTGTTTTAAAAAAATCTGCTCAAAGATCAATCTTGAAATGCATATGTTTGGATGCATTTGCTCCCAAACCACAGATCTTTTGCAAGAAACCTCAACGTTCATGTCTTCCTCTCTCCCTCTCTCTCTCTGCCTTTTATCCTAAAACATAAAGGGAAGAACAAAGAGCACCGAAGTGGGCTTGGGGTGTGTGTGTGTTTCCAGTCAAAATTTTGGAGTGTCAGAGACGCATGGCAGAGAGAAGCACGCAGCTTGAGGAAAGACAGACCGGAAGGATTTCAGCACTCTGATTAACCAGGAATATAGGGTCATGTTCTGAAGGCAACTGAACAAAATCTGTAGGTGTTCCTAACGGTGGCCCAACTAGTATTCACGCAGAAAAGCTTTGGGGGGTCCAGTCAAACAAATGCCACCAAGAACAGAATTAGACCCTCGTTTTCCTGACAGACTCCCACAAGCTCCAACCGGTCCAGCCAGGACGACAAGTATTGATGGAAACATTCTGCTTTGAGCCAAAATACACCAACGTTCTTCCCGGAAACCAAACCAAGCACATTCATATATGCGCAGCCTGGCCGTTTTGCAAAAGTCCTATTTGCGCATCAGCCACTGGGTGCCCAAGACCTTTTATTCCCTTCAGACTCAAAAGGGAGCTGAAGTCAAACTGATTTGAAGCATGCTGAGTTGGAGAAGGAACGATCTGTTGTCTGAATGTCAACCCTCCATCCTTTCCAGGCCGGGCTGGAAAAAGCTGGTAAAGCAGCTGAGAAACAAAAACGATGCGACCAGGATAGACAAATGAAGATCTGCCTCCGTGGAAGGCAGTTTCCTGTTTCAAATTGGTCTGACCTGGTGGAAATCATGTTCTTACCCTCCAGTGCCCTCTAGTAATATAACCAGCTAATGCTGTGATTTCTTAGTCCTTCACAGTTCATAACCACAGCAGGGTGACTTTTTTAGATCAAAAACACAGTCAAACAATTGGAACCCTTAAGCTTGGGGCTGGCTTTCTAATGTGATCTGCTTCTAAGCGTTTCACAACCACCTTCGGGGACATCCGCATGTTCCGGCACCCACACAGCCTGGCAACCATTTTTAAAGGCCGCGTTCTCATGACCGTGTCTTCCTCGAAGCCCCAGCCCAGCCCAGGGGCAGCTCAAATCATCTTTAACAATTCTGAAGTTGTGTTTTCCCTCTTCTTCCAAGCCAATTTTTGCTAGAGATCTGCTCCAGCCCACTTCATAGGCAATGCAATTGACAATAAGATTAGAAATTAGAATCTAGCCAGCTCCTCTTGGCCACTTCAGGCTGTGGCAGGCACACCCGTCCCCTTCAGAAGCTGGGCAGTGGCCTGCATAGTGGCCAATTGGAGTTTCCAGATGGGCTTTTAAGAGGCTGCTTCTGCGCATGGGTTTACAGCTCTTTTAGAAGCACACTAAACCCATCTTCAGGAATCGCCTGATAGGTCAGAGATTCAGAGAATCTCCATGTTAGCCAGGCAACTGGACATGTGGCTAAACCAGTTGCTGCAGTCTCCTCAGCCTTGCCCATCATAGCTTAAGGAGAGGAGCTGATGATGGTTTTTCCCAGTAGAAAGTGATGCTTGATGGAAGGAGAAATAAAACCAGGTGAATCTACCAATAGCTTTGCTCAACTTACCACACATTAAACCAGGAAGGAGAGCACCATTCACTGGCCTCTTTATTGAGGAAGAATAGAGATCAGCAACAAGAGTAACAGAATTTATGCCAACATACTTTTCTGCTAGCTCAGACAGTGGAGCAATTTAACACAGCCGCCTGGAGTGCTCTTAAGTTGCTTACTAGAAGTAACCTATTTTCTGAGTTTCACACACTAACAAAATGGGTGGATTTACATATCATGCTAATCCTGAAAATAAACCAACAAAACCCTTCGCCCAAAGCGGCCCACATTGTCAGGACGTCCGTTGAGCTGGTTAGTGGGTTAAGGCATAGGATCCTCATATAGAAAAGAGGCATTTTCTGGGCATCTCATTAGCGAGCGGTCTTAACAATCATGAAGCAAACTCTTTGGGCAAGAGAATTTTAAAATCAGTGCGATCCAGGCCTGCTTACAGAGAGAGATGCGGGTTAGGAGTTTCAGATACGGGCTGTAAACGGTTCCTTAGCAAGCTGCAGCTTGAATTGGAGGGGCCTTCTTCCCCCTTTCGGCTGCCCCTGGTTTACACGCACGTCTTCCTCTCCTTCATTTGTCTGTTCCCAGCTCTGAACAGTCATTTTACCTCACCAGTCTTCTTCCGCGGCTGCTGGGCAAAATTGGGCTGGGCAATAAATAAAGAGGAGGGGGTGGAGGTGTTTTTCTTCTTTGTGGATTTAATTTCATCAGAATCAAAAAAGGGTGAAGCAGCAGCGTTTTCCACGGATGGTGATTTGGGCCGTGTTCACCCGACGCGCATCACCTTAGCTCTCTGCACAGTTGCAAAGGTGGGATTTCCAGAGTTTTAAACAGTGCTGCAAAATGTCTTGACGGGGGGAAAGCGCCTGCTGAACGCAGTTGTCCTTGCCATATGGAAGGCGACGCACACAGCAATTGAGAGGCCTCTCCCGGCACCTTTGTCGCCGCGTTTGAGGCACCGCGTCCGAAGAACAAACAAAGAGGGCCAGTGAATAGCAAATACTTGCCATAGTTCTCAAATAAACACATCTGTGCATCTCTCTCTCTCTCTCTTTCTGCAAAGGCGAAGAGAGACTAGTTGTGTAAATTAATGTAGGTTCCAAAGTGAGCTCACCAGGATAACAAACAAAATCGGACCTTCGGTCTGCCTTAATTATTCTGCCAAGGTTATTTCACCAAAGGAACAGCAAGGTTGACAATAATGAATGCTTGCACCTGTTCAAGTAAATGCGTGCATTTACTGGCCTCGAGCTCCAGCTAACACTCTTGTGATATAGCAGGCTTTGCTTCCTCGCCCTCCAAAGGCAAGAAATAATCAAGGAACTCATTCCACAAATCAATCCATTTTTCTCCTTTTTTTTCCCCCCTATTGCACTGTGATTTTAAAGAACAGACAAGGAACGACTCCGTGTTATGGAATGACATTACAAAGGGAAATGGCCTCACATGGCCATCTCTCCAACTTTTCTGCAGTAAGTGTTGTCACTTTTCTTATATCGCAGTGGGAGCAACCTGAGCTTTCAGGAACATCAGGGACCCACAACCTTCCGTCAGATTCAATTGCTAAAAAGCATGATCTCCTACCCTACTGAGGTATAAAAGGCATTTTAAAAAGCAGAGTAATTCCAAAAATCAAGTTTAACGTAACAAAGACAAATGATCAAGCTTCTTCAATACTAAATGGAAACTCCTGATCCTGCCCATATGTAGACCCAAGTCTACATATGATACATTGCATCATCATCCCAAGACAAGAGTTTGCAGCTCTTCTTTCTCAAAATGTGTTAATCCCTCACCCGCCCCAGCGAAAGCTTGCCTACCTCTACAATACAGGGAAGCCACAGTGAATTTTGGGTTGCGTTCTACAGTACTGAATCACGCAGGCACTTCTTTTAGTTGGTGGCACATCCTTCAGTCCCCTAGAAAGTCCCCCTTTCTGGGCTCTCCATATGAGGTGAAGCTTGTTGCTATTTCCACAATTGTGACTGACTGACTGATGGATTGATTAACATTGGCTTCTCTCTTGCTCAATTCCTACATGCTCTCATCAAGAGTCTGGTAGAAACTGAAATGATGCAAGAACATAATTCACATGTGATACCACTTACCTCCCCACGCAGACAACCACAGCCCCGAGTGCATGGAAATAAACCACATGAACCGTCTTCCTTAGACTACCACACTTTTCCCTAATATTATACATGGATCCCTTCCACTGAGTGAAGAGAGTAACTAAGGGTAGCATTAATCATACTTTGTGGGAGAAAAGACCCCAATGGAGATGCATGTTCCTCAAAAGGCCAGTGGCTGGGTTCATACAATCTGTTGAGCTGCAAATGCTTAATCATGATTTATTGGCTGACTGAAAAGGGTGTGAAGGAATGCAGAGACACCTTGAGGATGGAATGCAGGAGCTGCTAAGGGAGGAAGACTTGAGAAAGACAACCAAAATGGCCCTGCGTGGCTTTCAAGATGGATATCAACCCTTCAAGGTGGCCAGGACAGGAAGTAGACACCTCAAGAATTACAGGAATGCTACTTGATTGTTGTATGGTATAACAACAGAATTTCTATGCCACAACACAACGCACCATAGACAGTTTCTCTCTCATCCCCAGAGCTGAGACTAAATTTCATACATCTCGATCATCCAGAGATGCAGCACAGAGCTCCTTGTCTTCCTGTCTTCCTCCTGACCTCTGCTTGTCTGGAAGAAGGTGGCCCCCAAATCCAAAGGTCTGCTTGGGCAAGAGATGTAGCACGTGTGGCAAGGTCATCGTGCAATTGACACAAAGTATGTACAAATTTTTAATCTGCATCGTTGGCAAAATGATTAAAGGTGCCGTGGCATACGCAGGACCACTTGGATGGCCCCACGGCTTCTAGCAAGACCTATGGAACTGTAATCCTCTCAAGATGTTCAAAGAACATAATGCCCAAGACCCTAATAAAGGCTGGGAAAAATTCCACTGATCTTGAGCCAGGGCAGCTGTGGAATTCTTGGCCAAGCGTTGAGACTCCAAGCCAAGAAATCTGTCCATCGGTCTTGAACAGAATTTGCACAGTGATTTGCACGGCTGGCTTTCTCCCCCCCCCCCCTTCCTTGCACACGCATGTTCACTGTTCCACTTGAGTCTCAGTGTTGGAAAATTCCTGTGGGTAATTTCCAATTTTATTGGCAGGCAGCACACTCCTAGTCAGTGCCTAGATCCAGATCAGAGCTAGCACAGATGCCACGCAGTTCAGCTAGCAAAAATAATGCTTGATGTTTATTTATTAAACATCAGCAGACATAAAAACAGAAGAAAAAGCAGGCAGAAACAGGGGGGGGGGGGGAGAGAGATACACGAACAACAGGTAAGCAATAAGAAGGACCCAAGACAATGTCAACAACCTATTCTATCTTCTTTCTGTCTTTCTGTCTGTCTGTCTGTCTGTCAATCAGCACAGACATTTCCAAATGGACATCCCAAAGCTGTTGTTATTCCAGCTTTAACCCTGTAATGCCCATACCAGCAGCAGAAGGGAGATGATCTTTTAGTCAATTTTCCAGCACCCAGGTAACGTCCTAGATTCCTGGGGCAAACCATAACCAGCTTCACACATTTCCGCAACTTTACTGCGACCCCCGGTTTATCCAGGCAATAGCTGATGCAACAGAAATCCAGCAGGAAGGAGAGAATTGGTAGAAGCGAGTCACACTTGGATACAGATGATATAGAAAAGGTGATGCTCTAAATGACAAATCTACCTTACCAGAAAGCAGTGAAAAAGCAGGTTCTTTGATGGAGTCACTGAAGGGGGCAGTATCTGGCACAAGCGTCAATTCGATCTAGGGATCTAGTGCTGGCACCCACTTGATCAAGAGGTAGTGGGTGATCCTGAGACGTTGGAAGAAATCAGGGTGGCATGCAAGGAAGCCTTGTTGTGATAATGGGAGGCTTTGATGGACCCCACATACGTTCGCTCAGTGTCCACAACAAAGCAGCCAAATGTCCAGACACCCTAAATGATGGTGCCTTTGGTTTCCGACCTGGCCAGACAGAAGGCAACTCTAGACTTAATCCTAAAGGGTGCCCATGATCTGTGGCATCAGTGGAAAGCTGACCAGAATGCTCTAGCCTTTATGGCATACACAAATGAGAAACGCAACCAGGGTAAAAGGAAAAGCTTCCGAAAAATGAGGGAATTGGTGGAAAAGGGGATTGAATAGGCAGCCCCACTGGGTAGACCACACCAAGAGATCAACTCTACTGGAAGGCTAAACTACTTTTATTGAGACTGGCTACAATTACAGAACCTTGCAGGTCTGATTATGTCGTACCTTGTCTGTCTGAGCCGCCTCCAAATATTCTCTCTCTGTTAGGGACTTAAAATAGGTTTTACCTCTATGACCTTGGCGACGGATCTTGCATTATCTCCATCAGTACCATCTTCCATACTCTACAATTAATGTGCTATTCAGCAGGACACAAACTGAACCTAAAACTGAACCTGCTTTAGGCTGGAGGACCTAGGAACTCATGATAATACTTCATGCATTTTACCCCCCAAAATGACACAGATAGTTTGTATTTACCAAGGAAAATTGGGGTCTTCATTTGTCGGAAGTGAAGAAAACAGTGGAGGATGAAATTACAGCAAGCAAAGAGATGTTAATACAGCTAGTCCTCGCTTAATGACTATTTGTTTAGTGGTGGTTCGGACTTACAACGGTGCTGAAAAAACTGACAGAGCCAGTCTTCACACATGACCTTCGCAGCGTCCCGCGGTCACATGATCACCATTCTTGATCTTCCCGGCCAGCTTCTGGCAAGCAAAATCTATGGGGAACCAGGTGATTCACTTAATGACCACATGGTTTGCTTAACGCCCATGGTGATTTGCTTAAGGACTGCCACAAAAAAGGTCATCAAATCAGGTCAGATTCACTTAATGACCAGTTCACTTAGCAACCAAAATTCTGGTCCCAATTGTGGTCATTAAACGATGACTACCAGTAAATATCTGCAAGGAAAACATTTTGAAGGTGGCAGAATCAAAGGCACACAAAACAGTTGAAACAGCAAATGAAAAATTGGAAAAATCAACTTCTGCCTGGTCAATGCCTGAAAGGAGCTGAAGGTGAGGGAAAGAGTAGCCAAACTTGGCAAGGGTTTTTGATTGGATCCATCAAGGAGGAAGCAGAAGGATGAATGTCTGCAGCACAAGAAAAAGCACTAATAACAAAGGCCATAAAAATGAAAATTCCCCAAACTAGAAATTAGAGCAATCAAGGATTACACAAAGGGAAAGACAAGACTGTTGACCACCGAGTCAGCGGTGGTAGCAAACCAGCCCAGAGCGGTTATAAGACAAGACAAAATTGAAGGGCAAAAATGTCACATTGGAATTGACATTAAAAAGGTGTAGATCTGATGCCCCAAACAACACTGAAAAAGTGCTCTGGAAGAGATAATGAAAACATTTTATTGCACTCCTGAATCCAGGCAGATCAACATCCACCGTACAATATAACGTGTTGAACATCACGGTGGTGGACCGAAAGCAACCTTTACTTACGGATGTGACAATACCGACAACAGCAGAGGAATTGGGGAAAAAATGTAAAACTTCAGGACATGGCAAGTAACAGACTGAGATTATGGAATAAAAAGTTTTCCCCCATGGTTATTGGAGCATTAGCAGCTGTAACACCAGAACTGTCCAAACAGCTGGAAAAGTTAGAATTATTCAATGTCACAACATTCAACTTATTAAAAAAAAAAAAACAGCTTTGCTAGGAACCCAATGCCTATTCTGGTGATGCTTGGACAATTCTTAGGCATCAAGATAAAGCTTAAATTGATCCTAAACCACTGGTATTTGCTGAGCTTTCTTCAGAAGAAAATACCTAATAATACATCAGCATTATTTTGTAGATACAGACCATGCCTTGGTAAAGATCTATTAGTAATTATTATTATTACTAATATTTGCCAAGGCATGCTACCAGTCAGAAAGACACCAGAATTGCAATATTCCATCTAATGAGCTTTGTTCACAACTCAACAGCCCAAATATTAACAACTAAGACTCACAACAAAAATGCAGCAACCACAGATCCATGTCCTGTGATATGACCAAGGGCATATGTGTAATTTGCCCAGTTGGCCATTGTGTGAAACAAAATGCTGGACTAAGACGGATGTTTTTATGCTTCTCTCTCTCATCCCCAGAAGGGTATTTCCTTCTAATTGAAACAGCTGATATGAAGAAAAAAAGGGGATGGAAAGAAGGGGGTGGCTGCCCCTGGGAGGGATGGAGAGAAAGAAAGGAGGAATAAAAATGGATGGAGATAAGGCCAGGGGAAGAAACAAATGGGCAGGACAGAAAGAAAAGGAAGAGGAATCAAAAGGGTTACCAAAAGGGTTAAATTCACCAGGCAAGCAGAGTCCACACTGTTAGGTCTGCAAAGGAAACTGTTTCCTTTTCAGGTATTCTCCCTATTTCAGCTATCATATATTCAGAACTACTTTTTTTAAAAAAAAAAATCACGTCCTCCTGCATCCAAAACAGAGAAACCCCTGCAAAAGACGGCGGCATGGTTTGTGCCCATAAATCTGCCAAAGGGCAACTCTCCTTCAGAGAAAAACAACCATCGAAGGAGTGTGAAAAAAACCTCCAGGCGTGAAACACATCTTGAGATATAGGCCTGCCCCGCCGTGGGAGGATGCTCCCTGAGTAAAGAATTCAATCTGGGTTTTTTTGGAAAGGAAAGCATGGCTGGCTGGCACACCGAGCACGTTAACTTCATAGGATAAAGAAATAAATGGGGAACAACTTGGCTGCAACATCGAGTTTCACTGAGTCAGGCAGAAGTTCTCTAATCAAAAGAAGGGATTGTCCATTAAGCAAACAGCAGGGTGGAAATGAGAGGGGCAGGACAGGGGGTCTCCATCCGGCTGGGATCAGAGCACACTTGCACCGGCAGAGGTGTGGATGCAGGAATTAGATCGGAGCAAATTAGAGAGTCAAAGTTAATCCCCTTAGAAACTAGGATTAATGCTGAGTCAAGGTCTGTTGACTGGGCTGAGCCCACAACTCAAGTTTCATGCAAGAATGATGTGGATTTTAGTACAGGTAGTCCTTGCTTAATGACCACAATTGGGACTGGAAGTTTGGTTGCTAAGTGAAGCAGTCATTAAGCAAATCTGACCCGATTTTGTGACCTTTTTTGCAGGGGTTGTTAAAGCAAATCATCGCAGCCGTTAAGCAAACCACGTGGTTGTTAAGTGAATCACGCAGTTCCCCACTGATTTTGCTTGCCAGAAGCCAGCCGGGAAGGTCGAAAATGGTGATCACATGACCATGGGACACCGCGATGGTCATAAATGCAAACTAGTTGCCAAGTGACCGAATCGTGATCATGTGACTGCGGAGACGCTGTGACGGTTGCAAGTGTGAGGACCAGTTGTAAGTTGGTTTTTTCAGCACCGTTGTAAGTCCAAACCATCACTAAACAAATGGTTGTTAAGCGAGGACTACCTGCAACACACATCTAGAAGATGGCAAGCTTGAGAGCAAGTGTCTTAATGGATTGGGGAGCATCTTAAAAAGTTTGCAGGGATGTCTGTCACACCCGGCTAAAGTTAAAAGGGGGGAATTAACTTCACCAGCACCATCCTGATCAACCTTGTTGAAAGTTATTGTCAAATTTTCACATGAGGTCTCCTGAGATCTCATGTCAAGATGCTGAACCTGTGTGAGATTTCTACAAGTCATACTTGATGTGGTGAGAGATCTCCAAGGAGGGGGCAAGACTGTGTAAACCTTGTGAAATTTGGGGAACTCTCAAGTTTTCAGGCTGCTGTAAAATTCAGTACCCACAAACTAAGTAACTGTGCTTTATATACAAATGCCAGATTTTCCTTATATCCCACAGTGGTGCAGCACGTAGGTTTCCAGATGGCCCCTTCAACGTGCTGGAATACAGTGGCCTTTCATTCAATCATCTGCTTTAAGAAGAGTTTGTGGTCCTCGGACTTGGGTAAATATTTCATTTTTATTGGGTTTTGCTCAGTTCTTGGAGACATAAAACACTGGGAGTCCGTGAATCAATTGAAACAAGGACGTAACCTTGATTCTCCCTCTGGTACCAAATGTAATCATGAAATGAAAGAACTGTCCTATTCCATCTTTCTCTCTTCGAAAAAGCAGGAGGGGTCTACCTAAACTTATCTTTGTGAATTCCAGTATGGATCGAGCAGAACTTAAGGTAAAGGCAGAACCTCATTCACATCAAGATCGATTCCTGGTGATATTGAGGACACATGTATGTATTTTTCTTGGCACTAATAAGGAAGCAGATTGCCGTCACATTTTTCCAGAGTGTTTCTTCCAACTTCCAAGTGTATCCTTGTAATGGTAGGTGGGAAAGGCCTTGGGAGATGGGGGAAGAGATGCTGCCTAGGGACCAATCAGATAAGAGAGCTGCATAATGGGTGGAGAAAGAGGCTCAGGAGGGACCCTCCCTGGTTTCTCAGTCTGTAAAAGAGATGTGGGGAGAATTGAACTTTCAGCCTTGCAAGATTCTGTCAATGTAGCCTTATAATAAAGTAGAATTAGCTCATCTGGTCCTGTTTCCTGCCTGGTCTACTTGATAAGGCTGACAATCCTACAACCTTGGGGTCCTCTGGTGGCCTCTCATCCATGTTGTAACTAGGCCTTACACTGTCCAGTTTCTAAGGCCATAGCAGGACAACCAGAGGTGCCACTAACTGCCCCAAATTTCCTGGTGTTCTCCACATATATCCGAACTACCGTTTTCAGGATTCCCCCACCAACACAACTAGACAACTTCAGGCTCGGGAGAGCTAATTTGGGTCTCTGAATACCCAACCACTCATTGTTCTTTTGAAATGGGGGCACCATTGGAAAGCCTGAAGGACCAGGTTGAGGACAGATCACCCCGGAGAAGGTCTCTCTATGTGACTGCTAAGAATTGATACTGACTTGATGGCACATAATCAATCAATCGATCAATTGGAAGAAAAGTGAAGAAGAGGACAAGCAGCAAAGTGGATGGGCTCAGCTACCGCGAGGGGGCACCACTGGAAGATCTGAGGGATCAGGGTGGGGACTCTCACCCTGGAGAAAATGTATTTCTGTGGTCTCTAAGAGTCAACATCGATGGCAGATAATCCATCAACAAATAGCAATATTTATTGATAGAGTACCATAGTCTGCTAAATCATCAGGTTACACAGCTAGTGTATACTTCCCACAGGCTGTGATGCATCTATGGGAATGTATAAAAACTGGGGTTTTATTTGGCATTTGAATTCTTCAAATATCATGAAATCATTATCCCAGGGAAAATGTATTTGCCTGTAGATGTAAATACACCCAACTGTTTATCTCAGATTAATATTGATATAAATAGGTGGCTAAAAATGAGCTTCTGGAAAAAGTTAAATGCCAATAAAATGAGCATTACCTTGAGATTACTTGAAGGAATTCCCAAGTTAATATTGTTCGGAAACTTCAGGCAGGCTGATTAATAACAAAGAAGGCGATACCTCTGACATCTTTGCAGGCTGTGGTTCCTTTTAAGTCAAAATTCACTTGCATTTCCAGTGTACGTGCAAGATGTTGGGGTGGAAGGATTATTCTGACCTTCACTCCCAGGAAAAGTTTATACTCTGGGATAATCCCATTGTGAAAAATGCAGGTAAATCTTTTTGTTTCTTTCTTTTTCTTTTTTCTTTTGGAATCCGTGGGTAAAAAGAAGTGTGAAGGCTCTAGAAGATCAGCTTATTGCTAATCAAGTTTTTCAATCACCTGCTTTTTGGGTGAGATATTTCATTTGTCTAAAACTGTGGAATGGCTTGATATTCAATTAAAACATCTTTTGATTTCACAATTAGGGCCAGACTAGTTAGCAGCATCTAAAACTGAATTACAGTCAGCCTTGAAATGCGTTTTGGACCATTGCAAATGTACTTTTCAAAAAAGACAGTTAAAGAGGGTTTTTTTTAAGTGGATAATCGTGATGTGCAAGGACATCGAATTAAAGAGTTGGGATACTTCATCCTGATTAATCAACGGTACAGTCTCTTAAAGAATATTGAATATGTTGCTTAGGATAAGATGAAACTATTGCCACAAAAAAAAATTTTTTTTATTGGATGCTTTTGTGAACACCATGCTGAAAGTGTCATAGGATGGAAGGGTTATCTTGCTTCACGATCATTCTGTTTTAATATTCATAAATTTGCTAACATGGTTTGGGAGGATCCACTTGGTTTAAAGATGAGATTTTGAATTATATACAAAAAGCGTATCACTGCATGAAGAGCTATGGATTTGCAGGCAGGAAGGATGATGCTGGTTTGCTTTCCACCTATGAACTTGCCTCTCTGGATTTAATGGAAAGAATGATCAATCTTACATTGAGTGGTCAGGGGTTAATGCCGGGTTTAAAAAGAGAAATGTCCTTTACATGTATTAGCGGCCTGTTTCCTGATCCATTCTTCTTCTTTTTGTTTCGGAAAACGTAAATTAAGAAAAACAGGAATGGTACAGCTGAGCTCCCCATGGGCAGCTTGCCTTGTTGTCTTCTTCAGGACCTTTCCTTGACTTCTCAGACATCTTTTCAAGATGAGCTGCATTCAAGAACAGTAGCGAGCACCCGCAAAAGCTTCCTCCAAGCTGGGGGGTGAGGATGCTATTTTTGAAGGCCAGCCCACAACTTCCAGAAACACTGAAGAAAAAGCAAGATGTGATCTTGCCTAACTGATGAACACAGTTGCAATCAGCCCTGTTTAAATCTGAATTTGGGGGAGAGGGGCTCTCTCTCTCTCCCTCTTTTATTTTTAAATCACTTTCTAGAGGTTCAAAAGGGTCCCCACAAAAGGGGAGTCCCACCCTCGAGAAACAGTGGGAGAATGTCTCCCCCTCTCCCCAATTTCTCGGCAGACAAATTTGGTGGAGCGTTCAAAGCCCTACTCACCCATCCAGTTACAGCTGCACGTGGGAATCGTTCCTGGGAAGCTACACAGGGCATGTTTTTGGCTCATCTCTCGCCATCCCCCCCTCCAACGCTGGAGTGCTCAGCCCTTTCTCGCGGTGCCCCTGCTTGGAACCCAGCCCTTCCTCCTGAAGGATCTCCCCAAACACTGGTTGCCTTGTCCCAGGGCAGACAGACAGTTGGGGTTTTCATCAGATCGAAGGCGAGCCCCTCCCTCCGCCTCTCCGACGTTCAGAATTTGTCTGGTTGGAATAAAGCAGTTGTGTGTTCCCTGAAATGTGCACCTGCGTCAGACATCCACTTCCTTGGATCTCCCACGGCCCCTCCTTCATCTCTGGCGTGCCAAAGATTGCCGGAGTGGGAGCAGATAGTCAAGAGGGGGAGCAGAAGAGCCTTCCCCTACTTGGAGGGCCCGCAGACAAGCGTTCGCCTGAAATCTGAAATCATTTATGAAAGATGGCGGCTGTCTTTTAACTTGCCTGGTTAAGATTCCGGTCCTACCATCTGATTTTAACCCCCTTGCAGAGCTCCAAGCAAACCGTTGGTGCTGATCTTCTCTAAAGCCACCTGAGGACCACACGAAGCCCACATCTGGCTCGCTGCAGCTGCTGAGCAGCCTTGGAGACCCTTAAGAGCACAACGGCCAGACGATCTGGAAAGCGAGGCAGGGCTGCAGGAGAACAAAGGCCGCGTTGCTTGGCTCCATCTCTGGGATCAAGCAGAGAACTGAGCAGTGGGAAAGCTCAGTTCCCATAGGTGGGATCTAGGCCAAAGGATCAGGAACACTGTTGATAAGGCAAGATCGAGGACTGGGGCACAAGGTGATGTTTCAAGCAGGCTGAACTCGCGGTCCCTAGTGCTGGTTACTAGAGTACGCATGAGAAAGAGCCTTGTTTATAATCAGTCCATTGCTCGAAAGGGGTTCTGATCATTGTCACATCCCCACCCGAGTTCCTCCTCTATGCTGGGTGAGCCCCCCTGGCTGGGAGGTGAAGATCTCCTTCCTGAAAATAGGAGCCCCTAGTTCAGTGTCTCTCAACCTTGGCTGCTTTAAGATGTCTGGACTTCAACTTCTGGGAGTTGAAATCCACACACCTTAAAGCGGCTGGCTCAGATAATGGTCAGATAAAAGGCAGCTTAGCCCTCCACAGGAATGTGGGAGGGGCAAGAGGCTCAGAAGGGACCCTTCCTCGTTTCTCAGGCTGGAAAGGGGACGGCGGGTGGCGAATTCTACTTTCAGACTTGCAAAATCTGGTTAACGCAACCTTGCAATAAAGTAGAATTAGCTCATCTGGCCATGATTCCTGTCTGGTCTACCTCACGGGGCTGACGTCCTATCGCTGTTCTCTCCATGGCGTCATGGCATCACTGACCCGGGCATTGCAGTCCCTGCATTTTGAAAAACAAGGCAATGCCAACGGCCTCAGCTCTCGGCTGTTCAAAAGATCGCCCAGCCCTTAGCACGCCCATTTGAACCAGACGGGGACGTGCAGCAACAGCAGCAGCGACTGCCTCTGAAGTTATCCACCTCCGAATGGCAGCATTGTTGCCCTTTTCTCTCCAGCTAAAAGATGCCCGCCCTGTTTGGCAGGGTGTGTTAAAACCAGGCTGTTTTTGTCGCCGAAATGCTGCAGTGTAGAGCAGAGCCGGTTCGGTGTCTCCAAGATAAACCACAATTTTCATCTACCTCCTTGTGATGGTGCCCCAGAGGGAGCTGATCACCGTGTCCTTGCCACGTCTCCTGAAAAGTCCTCTCATCCAAGGAGGAAGTCCAGACAAATGCATGACTTTCAGAGAGCATAAGAATAGCTTGCTCACCCACCGCTGGCTCACCGCTCTTACGCAATAATTTTGCTTTTAAACAACAGGAGATGAAACCAAAAAGGCTTTTATTTTTTTTATTTTTTTATGATCTTTGCAATCACGGCAATATAGCAAGCAGGAGCATTACAGCAAACATGGTTTAATATCCTGGAGAACAGGCTGAGAATACAATTAATCTTAGAGCTACAGAGATCAGCTACATTGCCGAGGGAAAGGGAGAGGGACGAAAGAAAGCCAGCCTGGTTTGGGATAGACGATGCAAAACAGCGTAACCGGAATGCAAAACCATGCAAAATTAGGATGTGCCAGAACTGATCAAGTGTCAGGTTTTGCCTACAGTGGCTTAAAAAATTGATCCTAGTAGGAGAAAAACAGCCACAAGAAGAGCAAAAAGTCAGTCCTACTTTATTCACCGCAAGAGCTGGTCAGCGGTGATGTTCCATTTTCTTTTGATGAACAGTCAAACGCTTCCAACCTATTGCATTTTCCAAGGATTTTTAATTTATTTTTTTCTTTAAAAAAACCCCCACAGACTTGAAAGCTGCCTCCCCCACCGTCTGTACTTCAGCTGCAGGAAGTGGGTCACTGATACTGAGAATTCCTGGAATGGAGGTAATGGTCTTGCATTAAGTTGGTTATCTGAGCTATATATGTAGGTGAGATCCACCCATCTAGCCCAGCATTTCTCAACCTGGGCAACCTGAAGGTGGGTGGGCTTTAACTCCCCAGCATGCTGGGTGGGGGGATACTGGGAGTTGAAGTCCACCCGTCTTCAGGTTGCCCTGGGCTACCCACCGAAGCAGGACAGATAGAGGAAGAGAAGGTGGGGTCCCAACAAAACAGAGGGGCTGGTTCACATGGCCACTTGGCTAAAATGTTGCTGAATCACGGCATGTTATAGGAAGCAGACCCAAACTGCTCAGCCATTGCTCAGCTGATTTGGCAGCATTGTGAACATTGCCCGTGAGTTGTATTGCGCCGACCTGGGTGTAATGTGTGGTGTGAACCCAGATCATGGGATGCTCAGGAAAACGGACACAGGCAAACCCACGAAGCTGGGATACCTCCCGGCAGGAGGGAAGGGAGCAGGCAGAATTGAAACTGCAATCAGTAAATATTTAAGAGCTGAAATCAGCCCATCCAGGAAGGAATCTCAATGGATTCACAGTTGAATCTCGATGGATTGACACAGAGCTTATCCATCGGGTATGGTCCCATTTTAGGATTAGACTTTTTATTCACCATCCTTTTTCTACTTCATATCCACTGACAAGTGAGTACACGGGGGTTTATCTTTAACAATAAAAAAAGGAATGCTGGACCTATTCTAAGAGGGTGAAGTCAACTGTTTGCAGATAATTTATTTCAATGCTTTATCCAGCTCTTTGGGAAAGAATCATCATCATCATCATCATCATTGTCATCCAATAAGATAGTTTACAGACCTCTGTAATAATCCTGCTTTTGTGCCTGCATTCAGAAAAGACACAGCACAAGAGGAAAAGCAATTGGGAGGGAGAAGGAAGAGAAAAAGCAAAATTACAAAGTTTCAAGGAATGCTTTCTGCTTTAGAAAAATGAAGGAAGCACCCTGCAGATAGTCTTTTCAAACCCATCAAGAATGGAACTGTACTCCTCTCTCTTCATTGCAAGACCAGGAGTGACATCTCCTAGTACCTCTCCTGGAGATGAGACCAGACTATCCCACTATGGCCAATCATCTCCTTCTAGGTGGAAGGCTCTCCTCCATTATATACATCCAGCAACTCTGAACCTGGAGCTATCTTCCATGCATGGGTCAACCCCCTTCTGAAATCAGCCAAATTGGTAGTCCTCACCCCATCTTGCTCTAGCAAAGCTGAGCGCTTAACTCCGCTGTCATCCAAACATCTCACTGTTCAACGCCCCCTGGTTGGGTCCTGATCCTCACCTTACAACAGCCGACACAGAACAGCTTCTAACCACTTCCTTCCCAGCATACCTGAATTTCTACTTTTCTAGCCTTTTGGTTCTGCTTTGGACCTAAAGAGGCTTGAAAGGTGTCACCTTTCTGAAAGGGAAATTTCAGACCCCATTTCCCCGCTTGGGGGGGGACAAATCTGGTGCCTTCTAGGTCCTTTGGGCTACAAGCAGCATCTTCCATGAGCCACTGACCAGGAAAGTGACTTGTTCTTATTTATTCCATAGGTTGGTGTCCAGGGGCAGGAGAACACCCAGTTGAACCTTGCCACCAACGTCCTATGAGATCACTGGACAGAAGGATTAGGCCAACGTCTCCCTGTGAATTTCCCTGACCGAGCATGAATGTTGCAACCACCTCAATCCATCCCTTGGTCTGATGACCCTCCTCCAGACCTGCCCCATTTCTCTGTGACCAGAATTTGGCAGTGTTCGGGGTGTGGCCGCCCCGTAGATGGCATTAATTCCTGCCCTCTGCCCTGCAACCCAATACGTAGGCACTTCTGACCTTAGTAACGTCTTCCCCCTTTCAACCAGTCTTGAAAAAGAGATCCAAATTAGCCTTGATTCCAGATGTTACTGATGCAACGTAGCGGCTGACCCACAACTCATGCACAAAGCATAAACTTACAGTTAAAACATTATTTTAATAATAACCTTCTTCCAGCCGAATAATTCTGTAAGCGCCCACAAGATGCCAACATAAATTTCTCTAGAAAGCCTGACATGTTTTGGACAAGGAGTCCATCCTACGAGGGCTCCATAAACATGGACCTTCCTGAAAATGAGAGGACATTTGCAATATGGGAAATAGCTCAAACGAGAGGTAACCGGAAATGCGGTTAGCCCCCTCTCTTCTGGGCTTCAGAAAACAGCTGAAAACCTGGTTTTGTCACCATGGTCAGACTGGGGAGAGGAAGAGCCATTCTTGGGGCTGGTTAGTTCCCCAGCCCTGCAGGGACCAGCCTTATCCCTTATGGGCTGAATTTGATCTGCCCTTATTTGGATTTTATTGTATGTTATATTTATTGAAATATTGGTATTATTTATAATTTTACTGAATTTTAAATTGTTTTTGCTGTGAACCGCCCAGGGTCCCCCATGTGGGGGAGATGGGTGGTGATAAAAATATGATAAATAAATAAAAATAAACAAATATTCCCTTGAATGTCCCCTTAGAAGTCCTTTTCAAACCCGATCCCTATATATCACACACGCAAAGCAGAACGCGTTTTAAAAGATGGAGGCAAAGTGGGGCTTCAGAACAGCCAGGCCAAGTTCCAAAGACGGAAACAGCCCACCTGCTTGCTGTAAAATAGCTGAGTGGGAAACCGCTCTCCTTGCATTCACAAACCCCCCAAGAAGAATTTCACCTGATGGAAGTTAACCTTCCTATTAAAGAGCAATTTCCTTTTTTTTTTTTTTTGGACTCGTGGGGAAATGCCAACTGCATCATCAACGCTATTTGCATTGGCCGGTTTCCAAGCGCATGGTCAGGACTTTGCTGGCCTCGTTCTTGCCCTCCTGAGAAAATAAGGTTCCTCCGCCCGTCGAGTCCATTGCTGTATTGATCCGTCTGGCCTGATTCAAAAGCCTCCTCAAATGACAGGGGTATTAATTACAGGTTACTGAGCCACCCTCTCACCCCATGACAAGTCTGGATTCCTGCAGGGTGCAACCTGACAGCCAGGCTTTTGGCAGCCTCCAGAAGTCGGGGAATAATCCAAAAATTCCCAGCCGTGTATTGCTTCTAAGGGCCTCAAGTCTTTCCCCAAAACATGGGGAGTGAGCATGTTAACGTTAATACTGACAATCTTAACGTTAATACTGAGAGCCAGTTTGGCGCAGTGGTCAAGGCACTGGCTTAGAAACCAGGAGAGGGTGAGTCCTAGGCCACCTTTAGGCAGGAAAGCTGGTTGGGGGACTTTGGGGGGGCAGTCCCTCTCTCTCAGCCCACCCCACCCCACAGGGAGGTTGTTCTGGGGAAAATAGGAGGAGGGGGATGCATTATGTACTCTGCGCAGCGTGAAATAAAGGTGGGACATTAATAGTAAACAAACAAACAAGGGCAGGTCATTTTTAATGATGGTTAAATGCTGGTTTAGGGTTCTTCTTTGGCCCCAGTCCTGCCTGCCTATCGAGAGAGCTCTGCTAAGGCCCTTCCCTGAAACGCTGGGGTGGGAATGGAGGATGCAGCACACAGGAACCGGGCAATCCCTCTTGGCCTGATTCACACAGCTGGGAGGCCAGCCAGAGAGCACCCACGGGCAAAGCAGGAGCGGAAGATCTAGACAGGGAGGCATGTCTGGATCTACACCCCCTCTTGACCAAGCGATGCAGAGCTAGAACCGGGGAGCGACGGGGGGCTTGAGCTGTTCCCCCATCGCTTTGTGAAGCTCTCCAGCGCAAGCCAACGTGGGCAGACAGTGTTCGGTGGCATCACCGACAGTGATGGATGCGGCCCGCTTGAAGAATGAAAGCATTCCCCGGGGCTGGAAGATGAAAAATGCCTCCTGCCGGCTCGGCTCGTTCTGCCTCCCCGAAGAAGTTCCCCGCCTCCTCGCCCGTGGGTATTGTCTGCCGAACCGAGCCGGAGATTCACTCTCGACCAAATTCCCCCTGCAAGGGAAGACAAGCCGGGGCTGAGCGAACTCGGTGACAGAGCCAAACAATAGTTTCAGCCCAGGAAGGCTTGTTGGCCAGGGAGGCAGAACCCTGCAGGAGAAGCCGCCGATCCGGCCGGTGATCGCTTCTCGCCCGGAGCGAAACGGCACGGTGAACAACGCGGCTTCGATTAGGGCAGAGCAGCCGAGCAGGACGGGATACACGCTCCTCATTTCGATGTGTGGAAAAAAGCCACGGGCAATAAATGTTGACAAGTCAATTGTGCCAATATGTATTCTGCAGTTCCTCCCGGCTCCTCCGTCTTCAGCCGGGGTGCTGCTCTGCTCTTCTCTCTGAATCACGATGCGGCCCGCTTTCCAGCGGGCCACCGTGGATTAGGGTGAGGTGCAACGGTTCCGTTCCGGCACAGCGGAGGCCCAGGGAGGTTGGATCCCTTGGGAAGCCTCTTCACCCTCGGAGGCAAAGGCAGATCCTCAAAGGATGCTATTTTTGCGCTGGGAAGGCTTCTGACCAGTGCCGTTCCATCAACCACCGCAGCAGGAGTTGGCAATGTTAATGGTGTCCTGCCAACGATGTTTCTTTAAAAAACAATATTTGCCAGGCCTTTCTGCAGAAGCTTCTGCTTCCTGAATTTGCTTTCCAGCAATGCCACCTGGGAAAGCTTTAGAAATGGCAAATTAAGGACTGTGGGCTGAGGTGGCTGAAGGAGGTTCCTAGCCAAATAGGCATCCTGGAGCCAATGCGATGGGCACCCGTGGTTTTTGCACAGCTTGCTAGCATCGGCGCATGAGCCCATCAAGGGCCTGAATGGATTACAGGTAGTCATCGCTTAACGTCCACAATTGGGACTGGGGTTTTGGTTGCTAAGTGAAGCAGTCATTAAGCGAATCCAACCCAATTTATGACCTTTTTGCAGCGGTCATTAAATGAATCACTGTGGGCATTAAGTGAACTAACTGGGTGTTTTATTTATTTATTTATCTATCTATCTATCTATCCATCTATCATATTTTTATCACTGCCCATCTCCTCGGGGGACCCTGGGCGGTTCACAATAAATGATTGTCTTAAGCAAATAACCACATGATTTGCTTAACACAATAAGGGTGTTAAGCAAATCACATGGTTCCCCATCGATTTTGCTTGCCAGAAGCCGGCCGGGAAGACCAAAAATGCCAATCACATGACCACGGGACGCTGTGATGGTCATAAATGCGAACCGGCTGCCAAGCGCCCAAATTGTGATCACATGACCGTGGGGATGCTGCAACGGACCTAGGCGTGAGGACCAGTCATAAGTCAGTTTTTTCAGCACCATTGTCAGTCTGAACCATGACAAAACGAATGGTTGTTAAGCAAGGATTACCTGTAGAAAGAAGAGTTTCAACAGAAATATTTTTGGCAGAAAATTCACTGGGAAGAAGGAAGGTCCGCCTTTGACCCTGTAAGGAGATATCCCCCTCAACCCGTTGAGGCTAAGAAACAGATTTATTCCCTTTTTACAAAGCAGGTGGGTGAGACCCATCAACCTCTGCCGGGGGTTCTCCCATGTCAGAAATACCCAAACTCTGTAGCGACGCATCAGAGGTGTCTGCAGGGAGGGATCAAAAAAGTCAAGGTGGGGGCCACAAGCACATGGTCCAAGTCCTGCCCTTTTTCACACAGGTCGCGACGTACCCTGCAGGGCGCATTAGTTTGCTGTGAGAACTAGATTCCTTCAAAGCTGGACAATGCCATCCCAACAGGGCTTCATCCCTCAGACGCCTGCCTCGAGAGCGACTGCGGAAGCTTTATCCAGCTGGGCTGGATAAGAGGGCCCTGAGTTCCCAGCCAGGCTAACCAGGATCTCCGGACATCACAATTAACACAGCTGGAGGCACAGCCCCAGCCCACCTCTGGGAGTGACCCACTTCCCCTTTGGGGTAACCAAAGCACGTTTTGCCTCCCCAGGCCTCAGAGGGTGTGGGCGGTGACCCCCTGAAGGCATTGGGTGTGGGGGGGGAGGCAGAATTCCCAGCCCTTTCGCACAGTTGGGAGGGAGAGATCTTGCTGTGTGGAAGTTTGCGAAGTCCAACCAGAAAACAAAAGCAAAAACGGAACAAAAATAGAACAGGAGGCTCCTGCGTTAAACTGGCCTTGTGGGAACTCAGCATTTTCAGTACCGGGAGAAATAGCCATCTTCTCATCTGCAGACCCAGCAGTTCTCAAGGGCACAGTTGCAAAGGGAGTCCTTGAATCAGAGGAAGGGTCAGATTGCAGAGAAGAAAATTCGCTTGCTTTGGCTCAGCCACCTCCCCCCCACCCCGCGGGCTCCCCCCCTCCCTCCCTCCCTCTCAGCACCCGGTGAGTTTGCTTGGAGCAAAGAGGACCGCTGTTTTCCCAGCAGGAAAAAGGTGAGCATGAGTCACCATAACAGTTCTCTCCTCTCCCCTTGCGGGCCC
This sequence comes from Candoia aspera, assembly GCF_035149785.1. Lineage (NCBI taxonomy): Eukaryota > Metazoa > Chordata > Lepidosauria > Squamata > Candoiidae > Candoia > Candoia aspera. The sequence goes on from NC_086170.1 coordinate 9,369,474, forward strand.
CCCCGCCCCCCCCCCCCCGTTTCCTTTTTTCTGTGTTTGTCAAAAGATTCAAAAATATTGTACCATTTAGTTGGGCACACAACTTTGTGGAAATCTAATTGCTTCATGACTCAGGTCTTCTGGCATGATTTGCATCTCATTAACAACCATCAAGGAGAGGAGAAGAAATTAAAAATGGGTGCTAATAGACTGTCTTAGGTCCTCACACCCCTTTGCCGCTTCTCCGACCCTGCGGGGGCTGGCGGTACAGTCAACCATCTGGGAATCCAGGATGGCGTGACAAATTGAGGAGGACAATGGGGACAATAAGACAGATGTGGAAAGAGGATACAGGGAAAGTCTTTAGCCTCTCAAGGCACTTTAGATAGAGGCTCACTTTGATGATGATAATGATGGTGATGGTAGGTGTCTTAGTGGACCACCAGGGAAAGACAGTTTCAGGACCATGGACAGATCACGATACATACAGATAGTCCTCCTTTAGCAGTGGGTCTGTCAATTTGGCCGTTAAGCGAAGCAGTCGCCAGGTGAAACCACAAATGTGTTTATGATCTGACTTCAGCTCTCCTTCGCTTTGTCGACCTGAGAAGGTTACTTTTCGTCACTGTCATAACTGTGAGCAGTCGCTAAATGAGGCATTCGCTAAATGAGGACTACCTGCATGTATGTTCGTATCGGGTTTATAGCCTGTCTTCTGTACAGGTGCCCAAGGCCGTGTATATATGCTCCCTCCTCCTATTTGTCCTCATAACAACAACCCTGTGAAGTAGGCTTGGCTGAAAGAGAGAGGGACTGGCCCTAAAGTCCCCCAGGGAGTCTAATCCAGCATCTTTATCACTAGACCATTCACACTACCAAACTAGGTTGGACAATAATGGAAAGATGTACATTTCTCACACTGCAAGCAGCCAAATGCAGAATAAGAACTGGGTGTTGAAAGGGAGAATTTAACCCTTTCCAAATTCCTGCCAGCACAGAAACATGCAAACATTGGTACAGGCAGTGTGCTAAAATCTTGGCTTGTTTAACTTAGATTTATTGAAGAAATCCCAGTTGGCTGGGTTGAGACACTATCTGATGTCGAAACCAGGCAAGCTGCGTTAAGGCTGTGCTTGCGGGTGGAGCCAAGCTACTGCTGCTTTGCCATCGTTTCTGTGGCGGGCTCACACAACGTGTTAATGAAGTGTGGCTGTTGAAGCACAACGGCTGGGCTGATAGCACAGCCAAAGCCGGAACAAGCCACAGCTTGGGTTTGCACAACACTTTTGAACCATAAATGATATAGTCTGCAAGCAACGGTGGTCTGTTGGCCTTGCATGGTACCACAGAACCAAACGAAGCCCGGCGTAGTTCAGGGCGATGTGCAAGCCCATCTCCTCCTGTCTACACGAGGTCCTCTCAAGCACCAAGCTGTGAATGGGTAGATGCAACTAGTCCATGCGTTATCCCTGGACGGACTGGGGGACAGAACTGTGAGACGGCACACCTGGGCACCCTGCAGGTCTTCACTGGTGTTTCCTTCTGCCGAGGCAGTCCCACCACTGAGTAGCTGGTGAGCTGCAGTGGTGAGCAGCTCCCTGCTTTGTAAAGCGATGCTTAGGGAAGGTCCCTTCCTGCCCTGAGGCACCATTCATCTGAATGGCACCAAAGGTAAGCGGGTCTTCCTTGCACCAGCCCAGTCCACATTCATCATCCCCGTGTGTGATGCTATAACGGGCAGAAGGAACGACCCGGAGGAACAGGAGGAAGTGCTGGAACCAAGACAAGGGACAGATAAGAGAAATCCTAGTCCGGGGCAGAACTGTAACCTGAAAAAGCGTCTCAGACAAGCCCCGTTCTGGCTCTCACAAAAATAAAGGCGGGAGGGGGAAGCATATTGAGACTTGCAAGATTCTGTCCCTTTAGCCTTATAATAAAAGTAGCATTAGCAGGCAGGACTCTGGTTTCCTATTCTGGTCTCCCCTGAAGGACTGGCAGATAGTTTGCCTAAGCCCTCAACTGTTGGAGGGGGTCTCTCAACATAGCCACATCCAAAATCGCCCTCAGACATTCAGTCAAAGCCTCCATTCCCCAATCCAGGTTGGGAGCAACTGTCTGGATCTGAAGCCAAAGGTCCTCTCTTTAATAACCATCTTACAAAGACCCCGTCAGAAAGGCAGCACCATCCTGACCATTCAACTATTCTTCCAAAGACCACCATGGTGGAATCAAGCAAGACACTCATCCTGGTTAAAGACCAAGCAGATGCATTCGTTTAGTGATTAGTTAGCTGTTCATGTGCCTTGGTGTGCTGTGCAGATCCTGCCGTGTTTGGTTAAGGGCCTCGTGCAAAGATAGAAAATGGTTTAATTCAGAAACTTGGTTAAGTGTACCACAGAAATGAAGCCAGAGCTTCTGTTATTTTTAGGAGGAGAAACAGCAATAAATTTCCTGGCACTTAGCAGAAATAAACACTAAACCAAGATTCCAGTCCTCATGGCTTTACATTAAATAGGGACATAAGGAATTGACTTATCCATCTAGTTGCATGCTGCGTGGACTCATAAGCAGCTCTCAGTCCTGAGTTTTTCTAGATCAACATGGAAATAACAGGAACGCAGCTTGGGGCATTGAAGGAAGTAAGTGTTTTTCCACTCCTTTTATGCAAATATAGTAAGCTTCCTTTCACAAAGAAACAGAGATCATAGCCAGGTTGTAAAAACACAGATAAAACCACTAGATGGCAGCAGAGATTGGGAGGTGGGAGAGTTTAGCTCAATGCTTCCTCTAGTGGTTAGCCCAGTTATTGCAGCCCAGATCAGATAGGGCGACTTAATATCAATGCTTTTGAGTTCTTGATTTATCGAGTTATAAAATGATACCTGAAAGCTAGTTCTCTTGAATCCCATTGCCAGGTTTTTTTTGTTTGTCTGGTTTTGTTTTTTAGTGAAGTGTTTGGCTGGTCTCACCAGCCGATTGCAGACAAGTTAGGGCCAAGATCTGTAATGGCCTTTTTAAAAAAAGCACTTATAATAAAAAGCCTCTGAAGGGGGAGGCTTGTACGCTCTGGCAGAAATGCCTGGAAGGCTTTGAAGAGGCATCTGCTCACCCGCGGCATTCATGGAAACCCACGCTCCGTAATCGGGAGACAGAAGGGAGACACAAGGGTGCCACTGCGAAAGGGGAGCCAATGCGTTCCTCTTTCTCTGGCACTCATCAGAAGTTCCAGGAAGAGGAAAAGAGGACATTTCCTTTGGCCATCTCCCCCCAAGGTCCTAGCGTCATCCAGTCATCCCTGAAATGGTATAGTTTGTCCACATTAACTGTTATTTTGGGACAACGATGGTTGGATGATGCTAGAAGATCCGAGTGGTAGATGTTAGAAGATGGTAGTGGTGAAATGAACTTCCAGAGCAGAGCATGGAGTCCGTCCGTCCGTCCGTCCTCCTTCTCTCTTTCTCCTTCCTTCCTCTTCCAGCAGTGGCAACTGGGGAGGCCCAGGAAAACAATGTTTTTGTGGGAAGGTGGCCATCATGTGACAGAAGGCAGTTTGGACAGAAGCATGTGGGTGATTTCCAGATATTCCACTTTGGAAATAACCTTGATGTCTTTTAAGTGCATCTCATGCCCCTTCCCTCCAGCTAATGTTCAATTCAACATTGCCACACCAGTGTGTCTCAGGTCCCTTTCAGGACACCACTCCACAAGAACCCACAGGTGGCTATCTCAGGGAAGGGTTCAGCCTCAAAAGCGGGCAGAGTGTTTCCTGCAGCCACAAACAGCTAACCCAGGCCTTCCTTCCACAGCATATTAGAAGCTCCTGGCAAGCAAAGGAACCACTGAGCTGGCTAAAATGGCAGCAGGGCCAGCAGCACCTCTGCGCATGCTCAAAGGACATTCTCAACAAACCGAGAGAAGCAGATTCTAGGCAGCCAGGCTGAGGGAGGGGAAAAAGCCGTTTTTAAAGCGGGGGGTGCACAATCCTGCAACAAACACGGAACCTGGGAACGGATTTGCAGGAAACCCAAAGCCAGCCGGTGCAGCTGATTGGAAAGCGCACTGTTGCTTTAACAGCTTGGCAAAGCCCTCGGTTGGCACAGCTTTACCGCTCGCTGCTGTGTCCCAACAAGCCAGGCGATGCGGCTATCGAGGGAAAGATGCTCCATAAAACTGCAGCTTCAGAGCGCCTGCAGGCTGGCCAGCCGTAACCACAGCTGCCCTCCCCTGAGTTACGGCAGTTTGCAGATCAGCGCAAAGAGACACCCACTCTTTCCAAACACGGGTGTGCATCTTCAGAGGCATCCAGGCCCCTTCGCAGTGTAATTTTTAGGAAATGATGTGCTTCGAAGGGATGATTAAGCAGCCTTGGCCAGGCTCAAAGGCCCGGCCTTGGTTTTAGCCTGTTGGAGGAACATGCCCATGTGGGACACCATCCCTCCATGGTTGGGCTTCACCGCAGTAACGTGAAGCTGGGTTGAGGTTAAACCTGTCTGAATCCAGCTCCCAATTCTGACTCCATCTCATCAAGGAAGCAAGAGGTAGTTTAGGGTTATTCCATTGTCCCTTAAATTTGGTCACTGATTTAATCCAATGGCTCGGTGGGCACCAGAATAAGCAAGCAAGGTTAACACACACCAGACTTTGCACATAGCACATCTACAGCTCTCGTGTCTGGGGCATCATATGGTGGTCCCAATACTCTTCCCTGACCATACCATGTGGAGTGGGCAGAGAACACCCTGGGGGAGAGGAGACAGCTTCACCAGTTGGCCTTCTGGTGATAGCGCCACAATGGCTTCCATCTGGAGAAATGTGTTGTCAGGATGAATGGACCACAGGGCGGCCATTTGGAGGCCTCCATTTCTTTCTGGCAGAAAAGCAGGCTTGTCTCGCCCACCAACAAGGTCAAAGATCTCTAGGTGCAGGAGATAAAACAAGGAAGGATTCCCGGAAGGAAGTACCTCTTCCAGACACTGTCAGCTGGAACCATCTGTTGTTAGATAGACCTCAACGTCCAACTTGTGGCATGGAGAACCGGCAAAGCCCAGGGTCATTGGAGAAGGCCCAGACGCTTGGAAAAATCAGAGGCCATCAGGAAAGAGAGCAGTGGGTGACGAGGTGCTGAGATCTTACCATGGAGGAAAACAAACAGGAGCTTGCAAGGACCCAAAGGGGTTAGAGAATCCAAGCAAAATCCATCTGATGGCATCAGTGATGAAGAACTGGGACGACTGGACGAGCGAAGAGCAAGTTTTTTGATCTCTCAAAGGTGCAGCAGAAGCTTCTGAGTTGTCTTCAGAGGGAGACCCACATGAGGTACATTGCGGTAGTCCAGCCAAGAAGGCCCACCAGCAGCCAAGGCCAAGATACCAAGGACTGAGGAAATATTGGTGGTCTTCAAAGAAGGGGTTACAGTGCCCAGAGGTTCACATCCATTTTCCCCACAGAAGAGGGGGTCAAGAGGTGACATTGATGGCCACCCTTATAAAAATCTGAATAGGGAAGAAGGGGACAGGTTAATTCCACATTGCCTCTGGAGGACCAGCTTCAGATGACGAAGGCTTGGATGAAGCGTGAGAAGGATCCAGAAAGCGTGGCACTCCTTCTGCAGAGGTTCTCATGTGGGAGTTGATGCCCCTCGCACAGATCTCTCCTCTGGCCCAGGGGTGGTTTAGATAATCTTTGGGGGTCCCTCCCAGCTCTTGGATAGTACTGAAGCTAAAATCTGCAGTTAGCAAATCAACAATAGAGTCCAGCAGGACTTGTGCTGCAATGGAAAATCCCCAGGGGTGCAAACAACAGTCAGGACCCCCTGAGCTGTCATTAAAATCCTAGGTTGGGGTGTCAGCAGCCTTCTTCAAAAAGATCCGGATCCCAGAAACTGCCCAAACGTGGCAAGACGGCAACAGTCCATTTTTACTGTAGCAGCTTTGATTTCTGCTTTTGTTTTAAAAAGGAGGGCAAATGTAAACAATCAGTCTGCCACCCCTCTTCCTTCTCCACATCTGTACCTGAGCGGGGGGGGGGGGGAAGGACTGCTGCGCAGAAAAACTTCTCTGCAATTGAGGAAAAGAGACTTGGCTTCTGAAATTCCTTTTGCAGGAAGCCACGCTAAGCTACGAGGTCGTCGGCTTATTTGGAGCTTATCGTGGCGCAAACAGTGATTTATTAGTGAACCTCGGTGATGACAGGTACGTTGGGTGAGCTTGGGTAGACAAGATCGAGGACTGTCCAAGAAGCAAACGTCGCCAGGCGTTGAACCATGACGAGGCCATTGGACCAGATTAGAGACCAAGACCAAGCCGAGGATCAGCTCAAAGGCCAGCCTTCAGAGTTCCAAGTCACATAAATATTCACACACCATAAATCCCGGCCTCGCCTTTGCTGCAAACAGAAGGGTCGGTGGCTTCAGACTGTAGAGCACCATCTGCTTGTCTCGGCCAGCTATCACTCCTGCAGCCCCATTATTTTCAGAGGCCGAAACCCACTCCTTTCCCATTTTTCCGATTCCCATTTTTGCAGAACCCACTCAGCTCTAGACTCCCTCACGGGTCTGGGGTGGCACACCAGGCTAAGCCCGAAAGGCGTGCAGACAGAGGCTGTATTTGCAGCACCAGAAATCTCGCAGCTGCTTGACGCCGGGAGATTCCGGCTGGACTCCAGCATGCCGGCCAGCAGATTCCGGATGGTCGTTGGGCCACAATATGCCAGCGAAGGCCACTTGAGTTAGCAGTGCTGCGTATGGATGTAAATGGGTATGTATCACTCTGCACAGGGGGGGGGGGCAAGTTGGCAAGCAGCAGGGCAGAAGCAGATAGCCACCACCTTCCTCCAGAATGTGCTTGCCAGCCCTCAACCATCATTCCTGGTGGTCCCCTATCCAAGGACTCTGCAGCCCTGTCTCTGCTTAGCTTATGAGTCCCGACAAGGTGGGCCGGACGCTGCCGCCACCTTCCCCTGGCAGAGAACAGCCACTCGACAGCCATTTGCTGAGCATGCCAGACAAAGCCTCTTCTCCTCACCCCAAAACTGCCCGTGGCCTCAAGAGGCCGCCTGTCCCCCGCTCCCCAGGGCCAGCCGTCCAACTCCCTGGGCAAGTCCTCCAGCAAAGGCACATTCCCAGCCCAGCTTTCCCTTGAGCTACAGAGAGGGGGCTGCTGGGCACCCAATAAAAGGCAAAACCATTTGCTTCCACAGCCTCTCCTTCGCCTGCTGCCTGCTTCTGAAGCTCATTCCTCAAAATGCAACAAGCGATTGGGCGCCGGCCTCCTTTTGCTCTCCAGCAAGGCACCACGCTGGGGGTACTTTGCTTTCTTGGGATTCCCCGGACGAACCTGCTCCTTTCCCCCCCCCAGTAAGTTTCTCCGGGGGGGGGGGTTCCCCAGCAGGGTCGGGCTAAGCCTGCAGTGGAAATTCAGGAGGGACAAAAGGAGGAGCGGGGAGGAATCAACAGCCCCTCCCGACAGCTGAAACAGGAGAAACACAGACGGGAGGCCAGAGGACAGAAAAGGGCTGTTGGCGAGGGGTGGGGGGGCGGCAGTCTTCACACAGCAGGCTATGCTCAGCGCATCGGAGACAAGCCCAGAGTCTTTCGGCTGCATCTAGGCCAGCGCAAGAGTCAAGAGCTGCCCGGCCTCTCCTTGAACGCATCTAGCTGGGGGGGAGGGGGGGCTCCGCCGCCTCTCCCGATCTTTGGCTCCCCTCTTCAGTGGCTCTGACTCCTAGGAAGCTCTTCCGAATCTTCCATGGGTCTCTACCTTCTTGTAAGTTCAACCCGTTATTCCGTGGCCTGCATTGTGGAGTGGGGAGGAGAGTCACGGGGATGACCTTGGGGCCATTAGACCAAGATGACCAGGACGGGAATGTGTGCATGTATAAGCATGTATAATCTAAAGAACGATTAGGACTGAGTTGTTCCTTATCTCAAGAGGTGCCAACAGCAGAAAGAACAAAAGCAACATTCAGCTGCAGTCTCACTTTAGGTTTTTCAGTTTAATGCTGATATCTAAATGTCTAGAGCAGTGTTTCTCAACCTGGGCAACTTTACGATAGGTGGACTTCAACTCCCAGAATGCCCCAGCCAGCCATGCTGGCTGGGGCATTCTGGGAGTTGAAGTCCACACATCTTGAAGCTGCCCAGGTTGAGAAACAGTGCAGTAGAGTATAAGAGGGAGGGAAGGAGAGGAAAACTCAGCCAGGATTTCGAGATTTTTTTCCTCAAAAAAGCAGGATTCTAGTGGAGTCTGTTTTCTCCTCTGGCCTACCTCAAAGAGCTGACAAGCAGAGAGAAAAGGCCTCCGGCTTCTTCTGTGTAACCTCCTGTCAAGAACCAGAAGAGGGATCAAGGCTAAACATTGCCAGATCTTTCCACCTCTCTTCGGAGCACTTTATTTCCAGCCCTGCCTATCACCGAATGGCTTCCCCCTTCCCTGAATTTTTCTTAAAATGTGCTGCTGAAAGCTGAACCCGGTACTAAAGGCGGGCTCTGACCCAAGCAGGATAAAGCAGGACAGCTATTTCTCATGACTGGAAAACAACGCTTCTGCTGGAACTGCATTGGACTTTTTTGCAGTCTCATCACACTGCTGGCTCACCTGCAGTTTGCAATCAACGATAACTCCGAGATCTTTTTTGCCAGAACTGTTACAAAGCTCGGTGTTCCCCATCCTCTACCAGCACAGTTCATTCTTTCTTTCTTAAACTGGCAACTTTACACCGGCCTTTTAAATTTTAGTCTGCACTTCTAGCCCATTTCCCTAATCTATCAAGATCATTTGAATTTTATTTCTCTCACCCAATTATGCATCATCATGAAATCTGATAATCTTTCCTCTACAGGTAGTCCTCACTTAACAACCATTCATTCAGTGACAGTTTGGACTTACAGTGGTGCTGAGAAAAACCGACTTACAACCGTTCCTCAAACTTATGATCATCGCAGAGTCCCTGCAGTCACATGATCGCAATTTGGGTGCTTGGCAACTGGTTTGCATTTATGACCATCGCAGCATCACTTCGTCACGCAATCACCATTTTCGACATTCCCAGTCGGCTTCCAGCAAGCAAAATCAATCGGGAACCGCATGATTCCCTTAACAACCACGTGGCTTGCTTAATGCCCACAGTGTTTTGCTTAATGACTGCCACAAAAAAGGTCATAAAATCAGGTCAGATTCATTTAATGACCGCTTCACTTAGCAACTGAAATTCTGGTCCCAATTGTGGTCATTAAGTGAGGACTACCTGTACTTCATCCAAGTCATTAATAATATAACCTTTTACTTCTCCTCTACCACTCCTTCTTCTCCTTCTCCTTCTCCTTCTCCTTCTCCTGTTAGGGTTTAGCATTTTACACAACTCTTTAGATAACGATTCAATCAATTTTGCATATCCAGCACATGACTTAAGCCAGTACTAGAGGTAAGCTTAACCTAGGAATGCAGATATTTCATCTCAGAGGATTGTCCCCGATGACAATGCGAGAGATCCACATCAAGGGCATCAACCTTGGTTTGAATGTGCACATCCTGGTGAACCATGGTTTGTTTAACTACAGTCGAATGCAGAATTGGCATCCCATCCTTTCATTCAGTTCCAAGAAAGCCATTAGAAGGACACACACACACAAGCACACACGCAGGGAAAGGGCTTTCTCAGATGGAAAAAGAGCGGTCAGCCACAGTGGTCTCAGGAGCACCCTTCTCATCCCTAAGGCTGAAACTGGAAGAAAGAGAGGGCCAAACTTTTAAGGGTCAGCCACCCACTCTTTTCAGGCAAATGGCAATTGCAGCAGAGGCAGAGGGACTGGAGCCTTTTGTAAAATGTTATATAACAATGAAAGTAAAATCTGCAGAAGGCATGTAAAAGAAGAAGAAAAAAACATACTTTAAGGTTTTTTTAAAAGGTGGGAAAGGAGGATAAAATCAGAAAAATCACCAATCGAACTGATTTATAAAATCATTCATAATTCCAGACATTTAAAATCAGAACTCAGATTCCAGAAACTACACCCTTGCTCATTTTGAATCAGTGGACTTTGGCTTTCAAAATCAACGCAGTTATGTTTTTTCCCTGCTGATCCATTTCTGTGAATTTTCTGAGAGTGGACTCCTGCTATTTCTTTGAAGGCGAGGAGTGGGCTGTTCATAAAACAAGATCCTTCACCCTTTTAGCCTGGCAAGGAGATGGTGCACCTTCCTTTTGCTGCCCTGAAAGAGCGCAACCGAGTTGCCATGGGGCACCAGGAACGCCAGAAGACACAGGCAACTGGAAACGCTTGCTGAACCAAACCAAGGTCACGCCATCTTGCTAGCATCCTGCATCCCAGAATGACTCCTGAAACTCATAAGCCAGCTCTGAAGATTAAGAACCACAACGCTGTAGCCAAAGCTGTAGATCACAGTGTCTCCCATTCAAATCTCACCTCACTGCAAACCTCAGATAGATTCTCCCTCTCTGACTAGATTCACCATCATACTAAACCATGGTTTGTTGAATAATGGTTTTTGAATCATCAGCCGTGGGCTAGGTTCACTCGCGATGCTAAATCTGTTGGCAAAGCAAAACCATTCTTACCACCAGAATGTGTTTTCTGCATCTTGGCATCTCATCCAGCTGATGAGGAAAAAAACAACACCACAATTTTGCTAGTGCAAACACTGGGCTGCGTCTTTGCTCTAACATGGCCAGATAACCAGAAGGATCAGAGTTCAGAAGGATGAGGCACTGGGTTCAAGGAGTCGGTGTGGGTGCCTGCTTCTCTGCCCCATCCGTTCACACAAAAGCCCTTTAAAAAAAATGGATGCGCAAATATGGGATTTGATTCAGACCTTTCCTTAACTCCAGCTCTCATTTCCTACTAAACGTCCGCCTGGGCTGGCTAAGCGTTTCCTCTCCAGCTGGGTTTCAAGAGCATTTCCACGTACTTTCCCCTTGAACCCCCGCAGCAGACCATCCACACGGCTCCTAAATCACCCACCACGTCCAGATGCGGTCAAAGTCGCCTTGGGTCAGCCGCTCTTCACGTCTTGCAGCAAGCACACGCGCACACGGGAAGTGTGCTGAGAAGGCTTCCTTGGGACTTGCCAGGGTCCCACCACTGCCCCTGCTTTCCACCGACAGCTTTTCAAAAAGGGTAATAACGTGGCTGGGAGGGGAGGGAGTCAGAGTCCCCCTGAGCAACAGACGGGGGCAGGATTTCCTACCACTCGATCGCCGAATGAGTTGTCTCCCTTAGCCCTGGCAAGGAGTGGGTTAACCCTAAACTGGGCTGATTAAGATTTGCTTCTTAGAAATAATGGGGGGGGGAGGGGGAGAGGAGGGGGACCTGTCCTTCCTGTAAACTGCCGATTTGAGAAATGCCAATTCTGGAATAACTCAGCATTCCCACCAAGCGACCTTTGGGGTCCTGGATATTATTTCACAAGCCTTGTGAAATCTGATATTCCGTAATTTCCCCCACCGCCACCCCCAGGGGCCACGGCTTTTCGCTCCCCTGCATTTAAGCTACTAGATGCTCAGAGGCCCACGAATCAAGACACACACACACACACACACCCGCAAAGAGTCCAGCCAAGCAGCATCCAAGTTCCTAGCAAGTGTCCACAGACGCCGCCCAGGGAGAGACTTCAACCAAACACCACAAAAAGAGAGCTGGGTTGGTGGGATCGGGGGGAACCAAGCGTCCAAGACCAGCCGTAATCAACCCCCTCCAAACAAACACCTGAATTTATCCCCCCCCCCTTAAGAAAACAGGAAAAAAGCAGCGACTCGTGTTGACAGCGGGCGCTCTGCACGCACAGTCAGCCTGGAGACGGGCTTCGCGGTAGCTGCCGCTTTGCCCGACGAAAAGACCCTCTCTTTTTCCCATCTCCTGATCAAGCAGCCCCGGCAAGGAAGGGTTTGGCCTCCCCCGGAGACACTTCGCCCCTCCTCGCCAGGGTCCCGAGAGTCACTGACAAAGAACAGCCTCATTTAATCGCAACCCATTTCCAGGAAAGTGGACCCCAGATTTCAGGAGGTCGCCAGGATTTCAGGCATTATGAGTTTATCTCCAATTTAGATAACCCCAACATTGGAATGAGCTGGGAACTGGCCAGGGGTCCCAACTCAGTCGGCCTCCGGCTCAGCCTCGTTTTTCCACAGGGACCGGGAGGAAACACAGCCGCTCAAGGGGACGCATCCACGGGTTTTCTGCTGTCCCCGCCCCGACCCTCCGAGGCTGGTGCAAGAGGGAGGCTGGCAAAGAAAGCTTTCCCGCGGCCGCGAGGCGTCTGGCGAAGGGCGGGGAGAGACCCCTTCCGCAGAGGCCTCTGCCCAGGCGCGCGGAGGGAGCAGCCAGCCCGGGCACGCCGAGCGGGCCACCACGCCCGGCCCGGCCCGGCCCTCGCCGCTGCCCGTCCGCCGTCCGCCGCATCCCAGCGGAGAGAGGCAAGGAGGACGGGCGGCTGGGCAGTCCCCGCGCCCACCTTTACGCACAGAGGCGAGCTCCCCGGGAGAGGGGAGCAGGTTCACCTTCAAACGGCCCCTTCGGAAGGATCGGGGTTTACTTGGGGAGCGGGGGGAGATGTCCCCCCGCCCCTCAGCCCCCCCGCCGCCTAGAGAGGGCCAGTCCCCGCGTCTCAGTAACCAGCCACAACTGGGACAGGGCGCCAAGGGGCGGCGGGAGCAATCTTTTCGCCCCTGCAACTTCCCTCCCTTCGGCCCAGCTCAGCGCCAAATCCCAAAGCGGCCGTGGAAATGGGCGGCCCCTCCGGGCACATGTTCCGGTGTGTGCGGGGAAGGCTGTTGCATAAACACCCGCGCGACACCCGGGGCTCGGCTTTCCACGCGCCTCGCTGCAGGTCGGCTGCCTTAGCCAATAGCTGGCAGGGGCTCGGCGGCGGCTGGGGCGACACCCGCCCCGCTTCGCTGCACAGCGCTCCCTCCCCGAAGGGGATCGGCGGCTCCGCGGCGACCGGCTGCGACGGGGCTTGGGAAAAGCCAGGGCCGCTCCGGAGCCGGCCCGGCGCACGCTCCTGCCCAGCCGCCCCCGGTTGAAAGGCGCTCGTTCGGGGGAGGCATCCGGAGGCGCGGTGCAAAGCGCGCTCGCCCAAGGAGAGCCGGTCCTTCGAGGCGGGCCGGTTCAGCTGCTGCGCAATCGGTTCCTGTCTGGGGGGGTCGGGGGCCGCTGGGCACAGCCTGAAGCCCGAAAGTGAGAGGGGGGGCGACTGGAAGCCCGCCCGCCCGCCGGCCACAAAGAGCCGCCCGCTTTCCCTTTTCGCAGAGGAGACGGGCGGAAAGTAGAGCTGCTCCGTCTTCGGAAGGAACGGGGCGCCGCGGCGTCGCCAGGCTGCCTTCCCTGCTCGCCTTGGGCAAGTGGAGTTGGGGGAGAAGGTCGCCAGCCTCGCCTAACCCCACCGCCGCCCTCTCGGCCGACCTCGCCCCCTCGGCAAGCCTCCCTCCCGCGCCCCCCCCCACTTCCAATCCGACACGCGCGCGCACTTAAGCCCCCTTACCTGGTCACTAAAAGCCACTGTATCCACATTGTCACGTCTGCGATCCCAGAAATCGGGGGGTGGGGGGTGTCAAATCTTCACAGCCCCAGCCATGCGCCTTACCGGGGAGGGGGGGCGCAGGAGACGGGAGAGCGGGCGGCAAGCGGGAAGAGAGCGCGCGCGAGCCAGGCGATCCGGAGCAGAGCGCGGGGGGTCGCCGCCGCCGCTGAAGCCGGCAGGCAGAGAGAGGGCGACCCCCGCCCCCGAAGCGACGAAGTTTTCCCGGGCGGGCGGGCGGGGAAGGAGGAGGGAGGCAGGTTACCGGAGGCACCGCTCTGCCCGGTCCCCCCCCAGCTGGGGGGAGAGAGCCTCCCCCCGGCAGCCCCCGACGGTCATGGAAAGGCGGCGAGCGGCCGGCGGGGTGCTCCTGGCGGGCGAGGGGTCGGCCGCGGGGCGCCTGGGGTCAGCCGGGCCGCCTCCGCAGTGGCGGCGGCGGCGGCGGCGGCATCCAGGCGGCGCCCGATCGCCGGTCCGTTCGCCAGCCTCGGCCGCACGGTCCGCTCCGCTCCGCTCCGCTCCGCTCCGCTCGCTCGCTCGCTCGCTCGCTCGGCAGCTGCGCCGCTGCAGCCTCGCCGAGTCGCTGCCTGGCTGGCTGGCTGGCTGGCTCCGACGCTGCCGACGCCGCGTGGTCCAGCCCCGCCTGACGTCACCCCCAGGAGCTCGGGGGGGCATGAACCCCGTTATCGCCCCCCCCCCGCTGGCGGTGGGGCGGAGGAAGGGGCAGCCTCGGGGGCGCGGGGCCGCCGGGAAGCTGCCCGGAGGGTTCCGTCGGGCCGCGTGGGATAGACTGCCCCTGGCTGTGGAAGCGTTCCACTCCAGGCCCCAACCTTCCCAGCCAGCTGGCCTTGGGGGGGGGGGGAGCAGGGCTCCAAAGGGAGGTTTTAGCCATCGCTTTTCAAGAAGCCCAGAAGCCGCCTCTGAAGCCTGCCCGCCCCCCCCCCGCCCCCCCCGTCCTTCTTCATGTTGGGACAGGCTGCTTATGACCCTGGCATTTCCATGGTGCTAAATAAGATCTGTTTTCCAAAGCCTATTTCTAGTGGCAGTGAGTTCCATACCTTAACTGGGACGACTTTTTTTTTCTGGCTGCCCGCTGCCCCATTTAGATAGGGAGGTCGTGGGGCATCCATTCCCCACAGGGGCTATGTCCACACAACACACCGAACGCCAAACTGGCCACCACCAACTTTAGCTTAATACTTCTTTCTCAACCAGCCCGTGTGCTTAGTTCTACGTACCTCAGTTGACTCTAGAAAAACGATTTATTTTTTTAAAAAAACCCAAAAAGGTGTTAAACTGTTTCAGTTAAAATGGACAGATGCCCCCCCCCCATCCCATAGTATTGACCTCTGGGGTTCCTCAGCATCTATAATTATTTCCCAGACCCTTGTCAAATCCCTGCTTTGAGGATTGCCAACGTTTCGGCTGGCCTTTGCAGCTGTGCTTTCGTAGAAAAACTCGGGGGTTGGCCATTCTCCTGCCAGATCCATAGATCTCCTAAAGGTATTCTTAATGGCACCGAAGCAGCTGTAGGATGGTAGTTTTGCTGTGGGAGAGAGGCTTAAAATTTGGAGGTGGGGAGAGAAGGGGGAACCTATTTTAGACTGATCCAAAATCTGAAGTTTTATAACAGCCTATGTGCTGGGCTAAAACAGGGCTTATTTAAAGTACGGCTTGCCTATCAAGCCACGATGGTGGGGCACATCTGTTGCTCCGGCTGCCCAGATCTTGGGCTAACAGCTCAGTGTGATGTCATCTGACACTGACATTTGATTAATGCTAAATTAATTTAATGCAGCTAATATGATTGAGGTCTCCCCATGTCATTGAATAATTGCCCCCTTCATTCTCACTAAAACTGGCAATCTGGTGGCCACTTTGAGAGGGCTGGGAGTGGGGGGGGGGGCGGCACGTGAAAGCTTTTATCACGAGGTCGACATGAAGTCTTCAAAAGTTGCCAGTTATTTTGGGGGATGGAGAAGGTGAGAAAAACAAAAGGGGGAAAAAATTGTGACATCAGGAACTGCAACTATATCCGGTCCAAGCCCACCATCCTTTAAGTGTGGGGCAACCAATTTAGTATTCTTGTTTGGTCGTCCTTTAATCCTAAACTCAGCTCTGTGCCTAATTTTTGATAGTCTAGATCAGTGTTTTTCAAACTTGGCAACTTTAAGATGCCAGCTGGGGGATTCTGGGGGTTGGAGTCCACCCATCTTAAAGTTGCCAAGTTTGAAAAACACTGATCTAGTGGGTATCTTGCTTCATTCTGGTTACTTGTACCAGAGAAACTCAAAGGTTTGCAGATTTTTGGGGTGTGCCATGTTGGGTAGTCTCAGCAAAAAAATATTATTCTGCTATTGATGTTGCCTCTCTCTCTCTTTTTCTCTCTCTCTCTCTGTTTATGGAGCTACAAAAAGCAAAGATTGCTTTGATACTTCTTTAAAGAAAAGTTTGAACAAAATAGGAGAGGCAGTAGAAAAATCCTTAGGGCAAACGCATACACACTCCGAGAGAAATGGAGTATTTGAGCTAACCAATAAATAAAACCAGGTAGAAAGTCAAAAGACCATCTACAAATTAACTGCAAGGGCTTGTTCAACCTAATTCTCAAAATTGTTATTTAAGATTGAAAAAGTAACCAACATTGAAGAGTATTTTTTTGGGGGGGGGGCAGGTAAGTTTGCTTCTGTGCAGTTTAATATCCCTATCCTCTGCCTATCCTCTCAGAAATACAGCTTACTGTCCTTCAAAGCATAGCATAAATAATGTAAAATGTAAGAAACAAATCAGCGCTTCCTAAGTTTATTTTATATATCAGAACAGGCCAAGGAGTTTTACTGCGATTTTTCTGTGTTCCTGTGTATACAAATACTTTTTTTTCTTCATCCCAATATGATCCCAATATCTGCCAGCCCTTTTGGAAAGGCACAGTGCCGGGCAACCCCCGCTTAAATTCTCTCTCCCTGTTTAGCAACTTTCCTTTTCATTTTTAATATTTTGAGGGGGGGAAAGGTTCATCCAAGCCCTTTTCCACGGTGGGGAATCTTCCCATATTGATATTCACCCTTCTCTCACACACTTCTGAAGCCAAATCTGGGCTGCCCCTTACGAAAGCCTTTTCTGTCGGCTTTTGGGCCAGCAAATATCTGCACCAAGTCCTTGAGGGCTGTAAACCATGGCTTATGCCTCTGCCCAATGTGTCAGCCAGTTTTTGTGGCTTGCTCAACAAACAGTGGCTTAATGATGCGTGACCCCTGCCTGGAACACATTGCCCAAAGTCCCGGCTTGCTTATTTAAACTACGGCTGGCTGGGTTGAGGCAATATGCTCAGCCATAATAAACCGTGGTTTGCAAGCCACCGTGGAAGGGCTTGCAAAGATACGTCATAGCTTAGAGCAGGACATGAAAACAGCTGTCTTGCAGCTGGTCTTTATGTCTAAGGCAATACACAAGGAAGAGGCATTTAGAGAAGAACAAGGGAGTAAGACAAGTATGGGTGGATTCACAAGACCAGCTTAATCCGCTCTGTTATAACTGCAGCAGCCCCCTTGAGGTTTAACAGGTTGTGTGAACTCAGGTTGCTGGTTTAGTTTCGACTGAATGGAGTGGACAAGCCAGAGAAATTCAATCACCAACATCACATTCCACAAACCCAGCCTTGGAGCATCCTCAAGAGATTTAGGATGCTCAGGAGGAGGGAGGTTAGTAAATTAGTGCAGAGACCTATTTTGTTCCCTTTTACTGTACTTCAGTTCTTCAAAGCCTGAAGTGTCAGGAGGTCGCAAGATGACAAACTTAACACCTTGTGTCTCCAATGAACTGTGCTAAATATTTAAATATTTGCTTACATCAAATGTTCCTGATGAATCACTGTTCTTTTGCCACCGATTCCAGTTCTTTGCTAGAAATTTTTGGGGCGTTGGCTGTGTCGCCCCGACTCCTCTGAGAAAGGGGTGGTTTTCACAGCCCAGACTGAGCCTAAAGCACCCATTTGCACCAAGAGTTTATTGCAGGGCACAAAACCCAGGCTTAAGGAACACGGAGAAAAGATTTCGGGTGCCTTGGACTGTTGTGTGCACGGTGTCAAAACCGATGCCGTAGAAAACGCAGACACTCACAGCTAACTTTAAAGGGAAGAAGAAACCCACACAAAGTCATTCTTGTCCACATCATTTTCTACTTGAGAGGGGTCTCTCCATCTTTGCAGATAGACTGCCTCAAAGCAAGGAGGTTCTAACTCACAGAGCAAAGGTTACCTTCCCTCTCAAAGGTTTACTGGGCAGAGGCCTCCCAGCTGAGTCTGCCCACTCTCCTAGGCGAAACTGTTTTGAGGGTTAGGATGGATTTTGTCGCTGTGGTTTATGAGCTACAGCTGTTACTCAGCGTATCGTGTGAAGCCAGCCAATTGGGGTTTGTTTTGTATCACGGTCAGAACAAACCACAGCTTCCCAGCCAGCAGGCCATCTCTTAGATGCACTTCCTAAAACTACCCATGGGCGGATCTTCCAAAGCTACACCAAGCATATCTGGTGGCAGGGAGTTACATGGTTCGTAAACCACGGCTTTGAGAGTTGGGAGAACACAGGAAGAGGTCTTCAGTCTTTTCTCTTTACTGCTCCTACTGGCAACAAGTAGGAGAGGAGAACCGTGCGGTGTTGTTGCTTAGTAGTCATGGTGGCCCCCATCCTCAACGTACCTTGGGAACTTGGGTGGAGGACCCAAGTTAATTAGAGGCCAGGACTAATGAAATTCTCCACCCAGCTTCCATGAAGAGAAGCATGGAGGATGGTGGTAGCCACCATTCATGGTGGTCGCAGCAATGGGACTGAGAAAGTCAAATGGGGCATCACATTCCATCTGGATGCCTTGTCTTGGGATTCAGCTGAAGGGTGGAAAGACAAGGGGGCTTCTGACAGGCGTGAGGAGGCTGCACGCCGGCATCCCCCTTTTTGTCATCACCGAGAGGTTGTCTGGCTTGAAGGGGGTGGATAAATCGTGTCACAAAGCAAGTGGAAGACCAGCCCCCTCCAGCTGGGAAAGGTTCTCCTTTGTTCTTTTTTCCCCCTTCAAAATAAGATCTGAAACAAGTTCTCTTTCATCAAACGCAATGAGAGCCGATGAACAGAAATACCACAGGTCCCCGTTTCTTCAAGGCCTTGTCTTGAAGAGATCCAATCAGCTTCTCCCAGCGGAGTTGAGATCAACATCCTTTTCTAGCAGGTAGGAAAAACAGAAGAGGATGTCAATCAGCTGCACTTGTCTGGGGCTCTTGAAGGAGTCCATTTGGTCTGTCCTCTGCATCTAGATGCTTTTGGTTCATTCTTGCTCCTTCATCTGGACCTTCCCAGCTTGGCCTCACTTTCCTACCTCCTTATGTTCCCTGAACTTGACTTGACTTGACTTACTCCTCTTTGAACCTATGCAGACAATGGAATTAATAAGGGTGCAAGTGTGCTAGACTGTAAGAAACATGTTGTAGATGTCCCGAAGTAAGTCCATCTGTTTCCTCAAAGGTGCAAACTAGGAATAAAAAAGGGATGGTCCCGTTCCTCAGAACTTTTGATCCTGGGTGGATCTCCAAGGCTCATAGAATCATCAGGGTTGGAAGGGACCTCGGAGGTCTTCTAGTCCAAGCCCCTGCCCAAGGCAGGAGGCCTCATACCATCTCGGACGCATGGTTGTCCAATCTTTTCTTGGGCGGTGACAAATTTGGCAAACAAATAAATAAATAAAATAAATAAATAAAAAATAAAATAAAATAAATAAAACCTCCAGCAATGGAGCACCCCGGTTCTGTTGGACACTGGAGAGAAGTTGTCCTTCAAAGAGACATTGCAATGAGATTGGCTCCTCTTTTTTAATCCCTTGATCCACCACTTGATCACATCTGGACACGTGCCAAAGCCATCACTGTTGAAGTAGGTCGCTTGGACAAGGTCATTCGGGGTTTCATGGAAGGGGAATGATTTGTCTCGGTAAGTCAACACAACTTGTCAAGGCAATCCTCACAACTGTGGTACGCTTGTCCTCAGAAAGAGCAAGCGACCCAAATCAGGACAGCGCTTAACCTGTTTGTAACTAGCAGAGGAGTGGATGTCCACCTGCAATTCTCCTGTTCCTCTGCCACGGCCTGCCCTTCGCTCCTCTGCCCCCAGGTTTCAGCTCTTCCAGGAGAATTTCTAAAGTGGTCACAAAACTGCAGACTCCAGATATCTGAAGGGGGTGGGAAAACAGTGGACACTTTCCTCAGCCTTGGGACATGATGGTGGTCCAACAATGTGGAGAGGACGTCAGGGAATACGACAGTCCGAAGCCGGGGAGAAATCAAGACGAGGAGAAGCTGACCTCTGAAATGCCAGGGTAGAAGCCCTGGGTGCCGCGGTCCAAAGTGGCATGGAAGTTGTGATGTCTAATGTGGCAGAAAAGGAGAAGCGATGAACAGGAGAGGAACTCAAAGGGAGCTTCCGTCTTGCATCCACCCCCTTCTTTTCCCCAACCCTGTCTAGCTGTTGGCCTGTGGCCACCTCAAGACCCCAGCGAGTCTCAGCCAGGAAGGAGTTGTGCGTTGTGTTCCAGATACAGAGGCAGTCCGGTTTGCTAAACATCGCTGTTGTTGTGTGCTGGCATCCAGAGAAGACGGTGCTTATGAGGACAACTCGTTATTCCAGCACCCCTGAGCAAACATCTCATCAACATACATCATTCAGGGCCATGAGATGCTGAGAGGGAGGGAGGGGGGGGAGGGGGGAGGGAGGACGGGCCGCCGCACACGTTGCAGCTGGTTTCTGCCTGAGCATGTAAGTGCCGAGGGACCATGCGGCTGATTTACACCCCTGCCACACGCAACCGAGCGTATTCTGGGTGCAAATGAATCACCCCTGCTCCACGGGATAATTCAGCACGGCGTTGTCAACGAGAAGGCCCAGAGCAGGGGCCGTCCGGCTCCCTCAATTCACCTTCTGTAATAGCTGTTGGAGATGTCAGGGAGAAGCACAGCAGCCTCACCTGCTCTGCACTGCACCCAAAAAACTGAAGGGAGGTTAGGGAAGCAGAATCCTCCGTGAGGCTGAGATAGATAAACCACGGGTGTCACCCCAGGCCCAACAGCGTCACTGTGACTTCGAGGGGCACCTGGATCCATTCTGTGCCATGACATTGAACCGTGATGCAAATGCCATAATTCATGGGGCCTGCACAATGGCATCGCAGCAGTGCCGTGGCCCTGCACAACGGTGTCGCAAATGGACCCACCCTCGGGCCCCTCGGCGTAATGATGTCACACACTGCCCGATGTCATGATTACGGACACGTATCTTGAAGCAAGGGCTGCGACTTCCTGCCCTTGCCTGGCCTAGGGTGTTGGGTGAGCCTAGCCCCTGTCGACTAGATCATCCAGGCGCTGCACACGAATGAACCGAGGGTGAAGATGCCAAAGAGGGACACATGAATCTTCGGGGACAAACGGAGGCTAACAAGGGGGCTGACCGACGCAAGCCTTGCAGTTTCCTTCCCAGGGGGTCCAAGCTGCAGGTGCACACAGTCCAAGTGTTTTACCTGCCACAGCTACGGAGGCCCCCAATTGTACCCGGGTTTCGGCTTTCGGAAAGCATGAGGTTGCCCAATCGACAGCGTTCTCTTTTCTGGCTCCAGCGCCAGCACTGCATCTTCGCTCCAACCTGCCAGCTTGTTTTGCTGCGTCTCCTGCCAAGTTTCTTGCTGGACCACCTGGCAGAGCAGCCCACGGCACTCTGGCCTGCGCAAGGCTCCCAGGCTGCTCATTAGCCCCAGCTGTGGCTCTTAATCGCCTACGGCGCGCCCGCTCCGAGGGGAAGCCTTCGCCGGCTGAGCCAGCGCTTTCCTTCCCCCTCTTCCCCAAGTCCTTGGACCGCCTTTTTCGATGCAGCAGAATCTTTACGTGTTAAGACCATATACCGATCTCGGCGCCTCCACCCCTTTTGGCTCTCACACGTGCGAGGGAATGCCCGAACGGAGCGCCTGGCCCACGGCTGGGTTCGCGTGCCCGTCAAGGAAGACCGCGCGAATGCATTTTGGGGTGGCTTAGTGCCGTCTGCTTGGCTGAGCGTTCAGTGCAGAGTGCGGACCCCGAAATTGGATCCGTCCCATAACCAATTTCACCACTTCCCGCTCTGCCTTCCAAGGCTGCCAGCCACTCAAAGCCATAACGATGCCGGACGCAACCAACTTCTCTCTCTCTTAAAAAGCCCCTCTTAAAAATACAACGGTTGGCAAAGGCTTAAAAACATACTTCTTGTCTAAGTCAGACTGCAACAGGGGAAGTCTCTCGGTGGACTGGAGAGCGGCAGGCAGGATGGGAAGATTATCATTCCTCCTCCGTAATCCGGGGGCTGCCGCTAAGAAGTCCCTGTTTCTTGTCACCATCAGTCATGACTTGTTCCGAAGTGGGTCACAGAGAAAGATCTCAGGAGCCAGGCAAGATGGGGGAGGAGGAGACCACTGCAGGATACCCCGAGCCCCAGAAAATTTAGGCATTTAGCACTGAACTGAGCCCCAGAGAAGTTGTGGCAAAAATGTGACACTTTTCTGTGACATCACTCCCGTGTATTTGGGACTGCAGCTGCTTCCCAAACACTTGGAACTGAGACTTGGTAGAGCGTAGCCCAGTGCTTCTCACCCTTGGCCCCTTTAAGACGGGTGGACTCCAATTCCCAGAATTCCCCAGCCAGCATGCAGTCTGGGGAATTCTGGGAGTTGAAGTCCACCCGTCATAAAGGGGCCAAGGGTGAGAAACACTGACATAGTCCACCCAAAACTGGTGGGGTCTCTTCTTCCCGAGGTATGCCAGGGTGCACACCTGAGCAGAGATTCCTGCAGAGTTGCAACAGGTATCCTCCTGCAGATAATTTTCATCAGGAATGTGCAAATGACACAAGCGGTGTTCAAACAGAGATATCACAAAACCATCTACTCTTAGAGATGCCACCTGGAGGGAGGCAAGGGCAGAGCAGTGACTCACACAGAGACATAACCAAGATGTATAGGCATGTACCGGAGTGTGTGTACACATATACACATGTTTGTATACAGGCAGTCCTTGCTTAGCGACCACAGTTGGGGCTGGCAACTTTGTCGTTAAGCGAAGCGGTCTCTAAGTGAAACCACAACTGTGCTTAGGATCTGACTTCAGCTTTCCTTCACTTTACAGACCTGTGAAGGTTGTCAGCGAGGATTGGCCGCAGAGTTACTTTTTCATCGCCATTGTAACTCTGAAGGGTTGCCAAACAAGGCAGTCACTAAACAGGACTACCTGTACATACACACACACACACACATTTTGATCAAACATTGGATTTTAATCAAGATTAGCGGAGAATGCAGCGGAGAAATCAGTACAGCGTATCTCCCTCATTTTTTCCTCACAGCCTCCGAGCAGATGCAAAATGTCTATCTCCCTCATTGCTAAAGTAATCTCCAGATTTCCTGGTCGGGGCCGGACAAACTTCCATTCCATTCCGGCCTCTCCCCGCCTCGCCCACGACCTCCAAATTGGAAAGTTGCTAATCCTGCACGGCATCATTTCTCCAAAGAGCTACATTTGCCCGAAGACTGGAACCTTTGTCTCTCCTTTTTCCCCATGAATACCCCGCCCTGTTCTAGTCCACCGGGTTGCACCCCCTCTGTAACCTTTTGTCCCCCCCCCCAAATGTGGGTGCTCGGGGAAAGTTGCCAGTCCCGGTTTTGCCACCCCTCCATCGTGCCCTTGACAGAAGCGTCTCCTAATTTGCTTGTGGGTGGGAATGAAAGATGCTGTCCTGGATACGGTTACTAAGGAGCATCTTAGGACGGCTCTGCAATCAAAGGAGGTCAGGCTCCAGTGTTGTTTGCCTCCCTGAGAGCGATTTCTCCTTATGGAAGCAGAGGAATTTCAAAACAGCACTGTCATTTTGGAGAGCCTGAATTTGTCCCTTCTCTTCCGCCCGGCGAGGAGAGCAGATCCCTTTATTACCTCTAAATGCAAAATAGAGCCTCCGTGTAGACGAGCAGTCCACCGTGAAATGGAGACCGGTGAACCAGAATCACGTGCGTTGGATCCTCACCTCTGCAGGGGTACCCAGACCGCTTTGAAGGAGGAATGCAAGAACAGCTCCTTAAATATCACCTTAGCCCAGGAGAAGAGAAGGGGGTGAGGAAGGAACTCAAGACTGCCCTGCCTTGATGCTCTTTAGTATTGGAAGTAAGAGGGAGAATCTCCATCAGGTTGTCAAGGCTGTGTCATTATAACTTAGAAGAGTGTTTCTCCACCTCAGCAACTTGAAGATGTGTGGACTTCAATTCCTAGGATTCAGGCTGGCTGGGGAATTCTGGGAGCTGAAGTTCACACCACTTCAAGTTGCCGAGGCTGAGAAACAGTGCCTGTCCCTTTCCATGAATTGTGACCTTTGTTTTTTAACAAAGCAACCTTTGTAAACAGCTCCTTATGTCCCTTATTAGGAAAGCTCTGCCATATAAAAGATGAAGTCCGGTAATGTCCCATTTGGCCTTCTCTGTCACACTGAGAGCTAGCAACTTGAACAATCTGCTTTAAAAAAAAAAAAAGCTAATCTCCTATTCCTGATCTCGTGCTGAGCTGATAGGGGTACCAGCCACTCCAAAAATTATTTCCAGAAACTGGAAACAAAAAGGACCTGCAGGAAAAAATCTTTTTTTGATGCCCTTCCTGGGTTGAACGAGAGCTCACAGGGGAACAAATCATGGCAATACCAAATGCAAATTTCCTAAAGTTCTCTCTCTTTTTCAATTCAATTACAAATATTTGAAAGGGGTATGAAGTTTTGGGCCAGCTGCAAAATGTTGCATCTGTCCTCTCGCAACCTGAAAATGCACCTAAATGCCATCCGGCATGGCCTCTACAGCTTTGCCTTTCTAAACCTCCCCGTGGCATCCAAAAAAAAAAAAAATTAGGATGTTCAAGAAGCTCTAAAGCAGCTGGTCCAAAGAACTTCCCTGGGCAGATGGGAAAGATCGATTGCAAGCATTTGGAAGTGTTCTGCAATGCTTTTCAGCACTTTCCCACCTCTGCTTGGTAGGTTTCTATTTAATAAGTTTTATCCAGCCTGGGTTGCAGACTTGTAATAACAAACTTGAATACAAAACTTTTCCATCCGCATGGGAAGTTGTGTTTCCCATCCCTCTCTGCATGTTTTTTCCATCCCTCAAGCACGCAATCAGGGCTAATGAAAAAGTGGGATTCAATCATCCCCAGGACTCACTCACTCACTCACTCACTCCTTCCTTCCTTCCTTCCTTCCTTCCTTCCTTCCTTCATTCATTCATTCATTCATTCATTCATTCCACCTTCTAACCTTACTGTCTGGGATTTCTTTCGGCAGAAAATCTCATTTCTCTTCCAACTGGGCCTAAAGGCCTCTCAAGAGTCAATCATCATTTGTGGGATATTGCGGACTCCTTCCCCGAATTACTGGAGACTACCAGTCACCCAGACCCCAGATATTAAGCTCAATTTCACAGCTCTCGGAGACAATGGAAAGAAAGGGTTGAGTGCCACACAACACACCTTGAGATTTATTTATGTGGCTGGAAGGAGATGCTCAGCAGACACACCTTTCCCCCTCCTGCCCTAACGCCGTGGCTTGTTTTCATCCCTCCGTGTGAATGATATATTTCCATCTGGGATTAAAGTCCCCCCACCCGAACGGCCCTCACATCGCCAAACAGTGTCTTTCCTCTTCCCAGGGAGTCCACCTAAGCCCACACCCCGTTTCAGCAGCTGGAAAAGGATAGGGAATTTTAAGAGCCCCTCTTCTTGCACAGGGAATTCCCTGGTTTTGCACAGCATCCTAAACCAGTGCTTCTCAACTCTGGCAACTTGAAGACGTGTGGACTTCAACTCCCAGAATTCCCCAGCCAGCCTTCCTAGGCTAACACTTTCGCTCTTTCATTAGTTTCTGCCTTCAAGGCAGTGGTCTCACTGGGGGAGGCAACAGCTTTCCGCTCTTTGAACAATGTTCTGTAGGGGATTGGGGCCATAGAATAGTTGTGCTCAAGTCAACTCCCTTAAGGCAGCTCCCAACCAAGAAGGGAAGATGCTCACCATTCAGCGCACGGGGGGGAAAAGGAGAATTGGGTTGCAGAATCTTGGAAATTTCCTGCTTTTATTAGTGAATGCATCAAAGCAGAGCCTCCTCGGTGCCTTTGATCTTCTTCCTAACTCAGTCGTGGTTTAACGGGGACGATGCGAATCGCTTAGCTGATCACCACCAAAAGTCCCTCTGTTCTTCTTCTGCAATATTTTGGAGATGTCCGCTTCCATTCCCAGCGGATTCCATCCATTCTGCTGAAAAGTGCCATTGTGCCTTGGAGGGACGATCGTGGGGGGATCTGAAGCCCCAAACACACCAACCGGTGGTATCTCTGAATGAATCATTTTGCCTGAGCGTGCCACTTTCCAGTCAGCTCCCCGGTTGTCAGAGTGAGTCACGCAGAAACGAGGAACGGATATTTCTGAAGACTGATCTTGCCTCCTTCCTCCCTGCGCTCCCTAATTAAACATGTCAGGGGATCAGAGTCAAATGAAGTGGGGAAAGTGTGCTTTAATTTGCAGCTGTTTGGGGAAAGGGGCAGATCAGATTGAACACCAGACTGCCGAGGTCCACGGTCCCTCCACTGAAAACTTTCCGGAGTGTGTATCCTTGAAGTGGGCAGTGTGTGTCCAGTGTCCCAGGTCTAACAAGTTCAGGGAACACAAAGGCAGCAGGAACAATTAGAGCCCGGTCATGGTTCAAACCGGTCCATCCATCCTGATGAGAAGGCCTAACGCTCACCAAGAACAAGCTCAGAAGTCCAGTGAGCAAGCTGGAGCAAAATTCGGATACTCATGGGTCAACGCAACTTTGTCAGTCTTCTGCCCGAAACTCAGGGCAGCAGAGGCCTCCATCCAAATTCACGCCGGGCCTTTGAGCTCTGAAAGCACGGTCTACTCTTGGCTGCAGAATACGCCTTGACTTCTCAGGAACCCAACCCTGAAGCCTTGCGTTCCGGTCCCGTCATGTTTCTTGCTCCACTTCCCACAGACGTTGCCCTTCTGAGGGGCTTCAGGGCTGGAAGGAACTTCTGGATCAGGTGCCCGGTCCAAAGAGGAGGAAGAAAGTGGTGCTTTCCTTGAGTCCCAAGCGCCCAAGCTGGGTGGAGAAGGCCACCGGTGGGATCAGCTGAACATTGGACTGGTCACTGAGCTTGTCATTGCCTCCGTTTCAGAGTTATCCTTCACAATCAGCCTGGTTGGCACAGGATTGGGAACTTGGTGGATGCAGTGTGTTGTTGTCCCGGCACCCGCTGTGCCAACTGAGCCATCGCATTACGCTCTCCGGTTGAGCATCAGATTTCACATGACCACAGCAACTGTGTTTCGTTTACCCAGGTTCAGAATCCAGCGCGTTTGGGGAACTGAAGCCGGCATCTTCTACCGATGGGCCTGTTCGCTCCCCACCCATCGCAGGGGTTCCGTCAGGCTGAGCCTCGGATTCAGTTTGACAAATGAGGACTCGGCATGCGCCGAGGGGAAAACAATGCTCTCCTTCCTCGGGAAAGCCATTTTTACAACTTGCGTAACCTTCAGTACCTCCCCTGTCTCTGCACCTGGTATTTATCAAGGCGGGGGATCACCTAGCCCTCTCACACCGGAGTGCTTGGCTCTAATCATTGTTTTACTTCATCTCTTCCCGTGGAGAAGGGGAGTCTGCCGTTCAGGCGTTCCAATTTTCACCGGGTGGAATATCCCTGCATTACCACTGACTGAGTAATTGAACTCCAGGCGCACTTCTCCTCCACCGCCTCCCCACCACAATTACTGTAGGAAAGCGAGGTGAAATGAGGGCAGGCTTTTCGGGGAGTTGAGAGACCAGGTGCATCAAGCAACACTGAATGGCTCCGTCCTCAAGACCCACCTCTCCTCATGGTAGTCCTCTCCCCCAGACCAGCCTTTTCTAACCTGTTGCTCTTCAGACAAGTCCCAGACAGTCCAGCCATGGGATGCCAACCCGTGTAGAGAGCCCAAAGATGGGGAAAGCCAGCCTAGGTGTCAAGGGAGCTGAGTGGAGACAAAAGACCTCAGCTTAATTCGCAGGGCCCTAATTCCCACAATGTCAGCCTTTCCAGGCGGACCAGACAGGAATCACAGCCAGATGAGCTAATTCTACTTCATTGTAAGGCTACATTGACAGAATCTTGCAAGTCTGAAAGTACAAATCTCTTTTACAGCCCGAGAAATCAGGGAGGGCCCCTTCTGAGCCTCTTTCTCCACCCATTATGCAGCTCTGGTCTCTGCCCTCCCTTATCTGACTGTACCCTAGGCAGAGTCTCTTCACCCCGTCTCCCCAGGTCCTTCCCGCATGCCATTGCGCACAAGTTGCCCATGAATTGAGCCGCCTCTGCTATCATCCACGTGAAGGATGTTTGGTGAGAGCAGGCCAGTCTAGTGACATGATACCAGTGTTTATAGGGGTTTCTTTCTGGTCATTAAAAATTAAGTTGGCCATTTCCCACTGGAAGCTGCAGGAAGTCAGCTGCTCTGGGCCAAGCCACTGAAGACAGCTATGGCTGTTATGTTCTTCTTACAGATTTCCCAACAATGTTTGGTTGGCTGTTGTAGGAAAAAGCATAGGAGACTCCCTTCTACCCTGACTCTTGACTCAAACACAGCTTTCGCCCCAACCTTCTCCAGACTCTGAGGCAAGAGCCAGACTTTTCTCATCTGCTCTACTTCGGCGCATCTCCCCATTCCTCTCACCTGATTTCTCCCCAGATGTGGGGGCCTTGAATTAACCCCTGGATGAAAGAGGGCACCAAGGCCTTGTTTGCACACCGTGGCCTCGATCTGGCTTGGTTCGCAACACCGAGCCCACCACCTTGCAGATCTTGTCACCCCCAGGGAAGCCCATATAGGTATCGGTGGGCTTTTCCAGTCACTTTTCCAATCTTTTGGAATTGAAATTCAGTTCAAGGCTAGACTGTTGCCTTGGAAGAAGCAAACAATAGGCCACAGATTACAGGTTGGTGTTCCCGTAACCTTGGGTGCGTTTAGTGGAACCAGGTGCAATATCGGGTGTGTTTAAGGCTGACTCTAATCCCTCTGGGGGTTAGCTGATTCGGTCCACTGACCCCTCTTGGACATTCACACAACACCCTGCCCTGTCCCCACTGTCTGGGTTGTGTCCTGAGAATTCAGCCATCCTAGTCCAATCCAGGTTTCTACCACAGCACTAACAGGCCAGGAGGCAAGGTTGGAGCCCTGCCAAGAACCTTTTCAATGTATGTGTCTGAGATTGAAAAGAAGGGCCAGACACAACGGCGCCAGTTGTGTTCCTCACTGCATCAGTCTTCCTATGTTGGGTTTCTACAGCATATTTAAACAGTTCAAGGCCCGATGGCTGCATTTGCATCACATGCAAAACTCGGTACAGTGTGTGCTGTTCAAGGCCAGTCTGTTTCTTTCTGATTCAAAATATTATGAGAACCCAGAAATAATGGTTAATTCATTAACTGCACTGTGTGTTGTGTTTGGGAAACCTGGCTTGTTAATCCATGGTTCCAGGGAAACGGAGCAGAAGGCCAAGCAAAACCTTGGCATTTCCATGGATGTGATTTTCCTTAATTCAGTTCCTGGGAGAATTTAACGGGATCCCTTCTTCTTTTGACTTTTTCTACCCACCTTTCTTTCCTACATCTAGATACTCCCACTTTAGCACTCCAAGTTGACAGATCTAGAAGAGAGGTGGGGGCATTAGAGGGGATCTCGGAGGGACAGGAAGCTGGTGGGGAGCCAAGTAAATTTCATTTCAAAGGGTTCGATATCAGTAACCACCAGACTTCCCAACCAGTGAGAGAGGAAGCACTTGAGGACCTGAATTGGGCTGCTTATAGTTGAAACATTAACATTTCCCTCTTGGTGTTCTCTAAATGTCTTGTTATATTTTGAAATAATTTTTCATCCCATGCCCTCCACCCCCTCAGGCAGGTTGACATATCTGCCAGGATGGATCCATCGATTCCTCCCGAAATTAATTTCCTTGGGAAGACCTATTAGCACCCCCACGCAACAGATTGTTGGCGGTTTGGCAACAGGGACGGACGTCTGACCGCTGACCTCCCTGCTGCTTCATTACAGCAAAATAGAGACTTCTCTCTCCCACCTCCTTCCCTCTCACCCAGGGCCATCAAGGAACAGGGCATGCACGGGGTTCTCAAAGTTGGAAGGCTTTGATTTGGGCCATGACTAAGGCATTGAGGATAATAAGACCGCTTCCTGTGTGGCTACAATGTTTATTGCTTTGCTGTCTCCCCTGATGCGAGATTGCACACCAAAATAATTGTGAAGAGGGATTCAGAGCAGGGATTCAAGACATCCCAGCTTTTTTTTTTTAAGGCAAGCATTGTTTAATGCCCTGACTCTGTGGATGCCTGTAAACCATGGTTTGTGGGAATGACCCTGGGAGACAGGAGGAAGAGCTGCAGACTAGACAACAGTCGGATAAGAGGCAGCTGAGCCCGCAGCAGGAAAAGGGGAGTGAAAAGCATCTCAGAAGGGACCCTCCCTAGTGTCTTGCGCTGTAAAGGCGGTGGGGGGGAGGAACTTTCAGACTTGCAAAATTCTGCTAATGTAACCTTACAATAAAGGTAGTGTTAGGATTCAAGGTAGGTGCTTCTTGTCTGGACTACCTCGCAGGGCTGACATCACCAAGTCTTTGCCTGGATTATCCACATTTTCAAGGAGCTGCTGGATTCTTGCAAATTAGGTCTGGAAATGTTGCCAAGAAAACCGCAGGGACTCATCTGGGCAGTCTCCAGGAATCGAGGCTGACTCCAAGGCACAAGACAGAGAACCAGAGAGGGTGCACAAGGCAGACCGACGCTCACTGTCCTCAGTTGGACAAACGGTGGGAACAAGGACACCACGTGGGGCTGCTCAGCCTAGTGACGTCATCGGACTCTTCAGTGACAACATAAACAAGCTGTCATGGTGGGGAAACGGAGCAGCTTTCACACAACGCACTAAGCCACGCTCATAAAATCATTTTAAAAAGGTCAGCCAAGGGATGATAACAGCTATAAGTTTTCTCCCAGAATGCCCTGCGGTGGCTTAAAAGGGCATTCTGGTGGGGGCAGGAATAGCAGCCATTCATTGGGGACGGCTCTGAAGAGCTCCACGATCGTCACGAAGGAGATGGGGAAATATTGAACCCACGGCCCTCCCACCCTTAGAAATCTCTCTAAACTTTAATTTTCTACCCATAATGCCCTGGGTCCTTTCCCCAGCATTCTTCCTCTCCAGCTGTTCCTGTGTTTGTCTCAGCAATCCTTTCTGTGTTTTTTTTACACCCTATTAGTGTTAGATCACAGCTATCGCCTCGCCACTGTGCGAGATTGCTTACAGCCCCATGTCTTGATATCAGCGTGGAGGATCTTCAAGAGGGAAGAAAATACTGTTCCCAGGACCATTTAACCCACAGTGACATGCTTTATAGATCTGCCCCATCATCTGATAAGAAAAGCTGTCCAATTGGAGTCCGTCAAGTGCAGAGAAGGTGGATCTGGGGAAAGGGAGCTTCTCTTAACCGGGATCCGAAGGCTCCCGGCCAGAAGGGAGAGATCACAATCGGCCTGTTCCTTCCCTTGGATTGTTCGTTTCGTTTCCTTGTTTATTTGTTTGTTTACACTTGCATGATTTTTAAATAGGTTGTTCTTAAAAAACGCTGGTTTAGGTTGGGCATTCTCAGAATGCTCCTCCGCCACAGTCTTCCCTGAGTATCTCACAATAAAGGCCGTTAATTACAAGGAAGTGGGTGTCCCAGATTTCTGCGGAGAAGGAAGGCGCAGTCTCGGGGGGAATTGTACAGAAAGAAAAAAGGCTTGGAAGGGTCTGTTGGCCATTTTTCTGTGGCTTCTTTTTTCCATAACGAGGCTTAGCACGTTTGGACGACGGCTGTTACGCGGGCGTTTCCTCTCTCAAGGGGAGGGAAAGTCGGGGGCGGCTTTGGGAAGCCCCAACATGGATCCTGGCAGGTGTCAGATCTTAAGACGAATGGGAGCCCAGCGGGCTGCTGAATAAGGCAAAGGCCAGGAGGAATGGCCTGGTCAGCCGTTCCTCCTTTCCTTTCCTTTTCCAAGAGAGAAAGATGGGCCTTCCGTGGTGCGTGGATGCAAGCATTGCAAGGTCAAGGGAAGTGCTCTGAGACCCACCTGCCTCTCCCCATCTAGCAAGGTTCCTATCTTCTTTCACACCACAGGCAGTCCTCGCTTAATGACCATTAGTTTAGTGACGGTTCGGACTTACAACAGTGCTGAAACCGGTCCTCACGCTTACAACCGTTGCAGTATCCCCATGGTCACATGCTCATGATTTGGGCACTTGGCAACAGGTTCGCATTTATGACCGTCACGGCATCCTATGGTCACATGATCGCCATTTTCAACCTTCCCGGCCAGCTTCTGGCAAGCAAAATCAATGGGGAACTGTGTGATCCACTTAACAAACACGTGCTTCACTTAATGCCCATGGTGTTTCACTTAATGGCCACTGCAAAAACGGTTGTAAAATTGGGTCAAATTTGTTTAATGACCGCTTCACTTAGTATCCAAAATTCTGGTCCCAGTTGTGGTTGTTAAGCAAGGACTACCTATATTGCTTAAGAAGTTAGGGAGAGCCAGTTTGGGGTCATGGTTAAGGCCCCAGGCTAGAAACAGGGAAACTGCAAGTTCTAGTCCCGCCTTGGGCACAAAGCCAGTTGGGTGACCCAGGGCCAGCCACTCTCAATCAGCCCTAGGAAGGAGGCAATGGCAAACCACTTCTGAAAAATCTTGCCAAGAAAACCACAGGGACTATCCAGGCAGCCCCTGAGAATCAGACACGATTGAACACATTTTTAAAAAAAGTAGGGAAATGCAAGCCTTTCAGGCCCCTAGCTTGGGTTAGGGTTGAAAAATGCCAGTCACCATAGGAAATGGAATTCTCCCAGGACTAAAAGTTTTCTTTCTGCAAGAGAAAAAGGGGGAATTGGAACAAAGAGCAGATGGACATTTCTGCCTTATCGGGCAAAAGAGCTGATCTTGGTCCTTCGGCTGAGCAATCTGGGAGGAAGAAGATCAGACAATGCATAGAGAGCCCGCTGAATGAATTCATTAGTAAACGAAGGCTGGAGTTTTCTTGATTCCTGAATCCAAACCCCTTTCTCCCAGCATTAAACCTAGTTAAAGACCTCCCTGTGAATCTTCCTTCCTCGAACGTGCATTACCATTTAGGGTTGTGATGCTTTCCTTCCTGAGAGGCTTCTGTTTTTCTACTTTATTCTTTGAGGGTTGAATATTTTTTCTAAATGTTTCAAGCGGGAAGGTGTTTTGGAAGTGAGAGGGAAAGGAGATGATGCTGGGAGCTAATGGGAGTTTGGGGTGTCAGAGATGCTGCAGACAAGTGGAGAGGGAATTACAGCTTCTAAACTTGAAATTTGGAGCTGGGGGGTGGGAATCACTTCAACTACCCCTTGCTTCTTGAAAGAGAGGCGTAAATTGCTTTAAGGGCCAGAAAACAGCACTGGAGATGCAGAAGATTTGGGACAAACATTATCCTCCTTTCTTTCAAGGGAACAAATTAATATTGCCTCCTTAAGACCAGCTACAGGCCTAGATTTTTCACTGAAGGGCAACACATTCACAGATGCCCCTTGGCTAAACTTCTACCCAAGGGAATTGCACCCAGATCCTCGTTCCCTTTGGGAAAGAAAGAAAGGAAGGAAGGAAGGAAGAAGGAAGGAAGGAAGGAAGGAAGGAGGGAAGGAAGGAGGGAAGGAAGGAAGGAAGGAAGGAAGGAAGGAAGGAGGGAAGGAAGGAAGGAAGGAAGGAGGGAAGGAGGGAAGGAGGGAAGGAGGGAAGGAAGGAAGGAAGGAGGGAAGGAAGGAGGGAAGGAAGGGGAGCAAAAGAAAGAAAGAGTGAGTCTATTTCATTGCATGGAATGAGAATGGATGGCGAGGGGGGGCAGGAAAAACCTGCAGGATCAAACTTCAAACTAGCATTAGCCAGGATAATTAATGGATTCTAATTAGCCATTATCCGTTCTTCCAACCGGGCATCATTCGGTCAGATGGAAATTACAGGAAGTGGAAGAACAATTTTTACTTAATTCTAAGCTGCACTTGCCAATTACTACTCTGCTTACTAATTTAAACGGAGCACCGAAGGAAGTCTTTTGGGGGGGAGAAGGGATATTATCTGCCGGAATGCCTTCGTCCCCAGGATTGAAAACACCTAATTTTCATTCAGATCCAGCTGGATCTGCTCTCCCAGTTGAAACTCATTGGGGAAATTGAGTGGGTTGCATCCAACGGTCTGAACGGATTCCGAGTTTCACAAAAAAACTTTTTCCAAACCATGGTATCTGTCTAAGGGTGTCGGGGCCAGTTCAGGATTTCCAAAGACGGAAGTTGATGCCGTTCGATTCAACTGAATCACATTCACAGCAAATAGGGAGGTACGAAAGCAATCCGTTTTAATGTCCATTCTGCAGGGCAAACTCTGAGTTTGGACTTTTTAATAGGAATATCCAGATTTTCAGTCTCAGAGGTGACGGTGGGAGGGCACGACATTTGAAAATATACGAAGTGGCAACAGCTTTGGGCTGCTTGATTTTTTTTTTCCCACAGCCAAGTTGTCTCACAGCCTCCCAACAGCATCTGGCTGTCAGCAGCGGCTTCATATCACTCCCTGGGCTGAGCATGCGATGATAGGAGGGTGCATGGCCTCTTGGTCAGTGCAGAAACTCTGCAGAAGTGGACGCATTTCCTACGAAAAGCCTTGCGCTGTTGTGAGTGTGCGGAGAGTTTTCAGTGTAACGAACACAGCCACACCCACAAAAAAACCTTATCCCACTTTGTGCATTTCCAAACATGGGTGTGATTCCCTTTCCACCAGCATCTACTGCTACCTTCTTGGACATTCCTAACCACCAGAAGTTTCCATTCCCTTTGTTTCCCATCCTTGAC
Source organism: Candoia aspera (assembly GCF_035149785.1). NCBI lineage: Eukaryota > Metazoa > Chordata > Lepidosauria > Squamata > Candoiidae > Candoia > Candoia aspera. The sequence continues at coordinate 9,404,011 of NC_086170.1, forward strand.
TGGGTTGCATAACTTGTCCAGAATTTAGCTAGGCAGCAATTTGCTATAGCTGGCTCTCCCCCTTTCCTGTGACTTATAGGGATTCGAAAAGCTTGATCTTCCCACCTCCTGGGATTTTTAAGTTGTACTTCAGGAGCCGTTATGGCCATTCTGGACTCCGATGAGAAATAATATTTAAGATGCTAGGCTGTGGCTCTTTCTAATGGCCTTTAAATTATGAATCTTCCCCGTCCTCTCTGGCTGGTCGGATCCCACTGGGGAGTAATACAATGTCTGAGAAATATATGCCTATTGGGTGGGAACAGGGAAGTTAGAGAGAGAGGAAAACAGCTGGTGTTCTGGTGGAAAGTGATATTAAAAAACACGGGAAGGATAAAAAACAGGAGTGATAAAGAGTAATGGGACAGCAAGGGACTCTGCACCTCACCTCAACACTCGGCTTGTCCCCTGTTGAACATAAAGTGAATTTTTAGTGAGTCCTTTTTAAGGAAAGGAACTGAACAAATGCTGGCTTGCCATTTTCTTCCTGCTGGCTATAGAGGAAGAGCCCCGTGGGTGGGTGGGTGGGGGAGGGAGGAGGAAGGAGGAGAAGGTGGCAACCTTAATTTAGCATCACAAATCTGGCTGAACACAAAGGAATTCAAATCTAGACTCTTAAAAGCTAAGCACTTCGGGCTCGGTTGCTTAGCAGCGCGAAGTACAGATGTTTGGATCTGTCTAAAGTTAGTTCATGCGGGAGCAACACACACTGGTGTTCCATTCCATCCAATTTCAAGGCCAGTGATTAAAAACAACTCCCCACCACCCTGCGCGTCCGCGCGCACGCACGCACGCGCACTGTCGCCCCTGTTGTTATAAAGAGTCTGCCTCTTCCTCCTTAGGGGCTGCAAACTGGGCTGACACAAAAAAGGAGTCACTGGATGGTTTGGAGCCAGCCCATCATGCTGTTTCTCAGCCAAAGCTGCTCCATGGGGTGGCGGGGCGGGGGGAAATGGGGGAGAAAAAAATAAATAAAGGCGAATCGGTTTCAGTTCCTAAAGAAAACGTGTCAGAGGTTCCATTTGAAGATGATTTGGGCAAACTTGGGGATGAAACTGATGGTCCCAATCAAGTTGGAAAGTTGACTGGGATCATCAGGTCATTTCAGATGCCTTCCCATCGATTGGGATGATTCGGAGGTTTTTCTGCACGGATGTAACTTCAGATCAGACAGACCGTGATCCAGTTTTGCCTGATTTGCACCACCCTACTTCTCTTTGCAACCAACTCATATCCCAAGATCTTTCCCCAGCCATATCGGCACCTCCTGTTCTCCTGTCCCCCCCTCACTGATGACCTTCACCCCTTCCCCCTTGGTCCTGCTGCTTCACTGGGAAAAAAAGTCCAAAACAACTGCTGGTTTCTATCAGATTTCCATCTCCTTTCTTTCAGTCCACCTCTATAACCCAGCCAGATCATTTTCAATTTTATTTCTGTCTTCTACAGTAGTGGCTGCTCCAGCTTCATAACCACAAGGCGATTCGTTCGGTCAATTCAAATGCACTTCAGTCCCATTGCACGCCATGGTGGCATTTGGGTATGAAATAAATCAGTGGCAGATTTCTTTTAAATCTACCATATTCAGAATCCACTCGAACAAGGCACAGGCGTGTGAAGAAAGATCCTTACAGAGGAGAAAGTATTAGGTTGGAGAAAGGCGATGCAAGCAATTTGGAAGTTCAGGGTTCCCCCCCGCCCCAACGATTGTCATTTTGCTGACTGTAATTTCATTTTTTGACCAAACTAAAAACTGAAGAGGGGGAGAGAGCAATGTTTGCCACAAAAAAGAAAGACATATCCCTGTGTAACAGTGTGCAAAAGTAGATCCAGGTTCTCCTCTGTAGGGAAAAAAAAAATTCAAAAGCAAATTCATCCATCAAGCCTCGGGAGTAGGGGAGAAATGCCACAAGAGAACCTTTTCTGCTCAACCCTCACAAAGACCTTGGATCCAGATGAGAACCCCATGCTCTTTCGTAGGAGGCTAAATTTAACCTGATATTTTTACAACAGAAGGTGCTTCAGATGATAAATTCCAGAGCCTCCCCTTGGTCCTGCTGTTTCTCTGGAAAGCAAGTCCAAAACGTCTGCATAGAAGCCACCAGCTCCCTTCGCTTCTGATTTCTTAAAATAATTAAAAGGTTGTAACGTTTCATTTGTACCAGAATGAAAACAAGGCTGGATTTGAATTCCACCATCAACTTGTCTCTGTTCTTGCTATCACATTTCCCTGCTGCAGCAAGTGATATGGAAAATTACTACATCGTTGTCTCAGCACCCGGGATCTTAAAATTGTTCTATATTCCTCCATTATTGATGGATGACATTCAACAACTCTGTGGGCATGCTAATGATCTCCATTCCCTGAAACGGCAGCCTCTCCACTCCTACTGACACCTATGCAAAGAAACAGGCATCTGCCTACATCTCCTCACTAAATACATTTAATTTAGGCTACATTAGGCTTCATCCTTCCGCCCATCAACTGCTCTGGCCTGCTGTTGAACGCTCAGCTCATTGTGGCCAGCCCTGCTTAAATATGCGGTGATGGGAGCCCACCATCTCCTGAGGCCATTAGTTTCTCAGTGGACTTCCACTTCAGAGATTTCTCCTAAATTCAAGCTACCTAGAGTGACGAGGAGAGGCAGCGTAGAAATAATCGAAAATAACAATCAATCCATTTCTAAAATGTTCCAGTAACTTAAGACCTTCACATCCTGCACTCTGGGGTGATAAAGAACAGAGTTTGGACTTGCCCTGGAGGACAATCCTTCAGCTACTGAAGATGGTATTCATATTCCACCCCCTCCCCATTTATTTATTTTATCAAATGCATGGAGCAGCTCTACTCAACTGGCTCAGGGCAGCTGACAATAAAGCCAACCCATAAAAAATCTCCAAATCAGAATAAAAACAAGGGAAACCAAAATGAACAAAGACATGAACATCCAATGAAAACAGCCCCTCATCCGGAGTCTGGGAGAAGAACAGATCTTCATGGTTTGCTCTAAGAATGAGAAGGTTGGAGCAACACGAAACTCGGGGGGATACCACTCCAGAGAGTAGTATATCTCTGGACGATGCCTGCTCTGAAACCCAATTGGAGAAGATCCAGATAGTCCACTTCATTCAAGGCTCGCCGAAGCTGCAACCCGACCACTTTCTCAACAGCTTTCCCAGAGAAGGGAAGGTTGGACATTTGTCTAGAATTGTTGGGTCCAGCAATGCCTTCTTTAGGAGGCACTGAGGAAGCACCACCTCTTTTCTCAAGGTATCATTTCTTCATACTCTCCCTTTGCAGAGTTAGGTGGCCCTCAAATCAAAGAATCAAAGAATCAAAGGATCAAAGAATCAAAGAATCAAAGAATCAAAGAATCAAAGAATCAAAGAATCAAAGAATCAAAGAATCAAAGAATCAAAGAATCAAAGAATCAAAGAATCATAGAGTTGGAAGGGACCTTGGAGGTCTTATAGTCCAACCCCCTGCCCAAGGCAGGAGACCTCATATCATCTCAGACAAATGGTTGTCCCTCTTCTCATCTTCCTCGCTGTCAATCTTTGCCCCTATCCCCGTTTACGTGCATCCCTCTGAAAGGAGGAGTGGACACAGTGCTTGAGTTGAAGTTGAGCTACAAAGAACACAAAGGAGCTGCTGCATCCCACAATTTGGAAATTACACTTTTATTGATGCAGCCTCAACCTCATTTACCTGCTTTCGCAGTCATGTCACATCACTCAGTCCTATTCTCTTTGCAACCAACTCATATTCCAAGATCTTTTTCCAGCCAAGCCAGCTATGTCGCATCCCATATCTGTGCCTCTGGTTCTTCTCCCCCCACACCCACCCGTTGATGACCTTCACGCTGGTTTCTATTACATTTCAATCTCCTTTCTTTCAGTCCACTTCCCTAACCCATCAAGATCATTTTCAATTTTATTTTTATCTTCTACAGTACTGGCTGCTCTACCCAATTTGGTATGATCTGTGCATTTCGTAAGTCTATGTTCCCCTCTTCATCTAACTCAATAAAAAATGCTGGAGATTGTCATTCACAAGAGGGAGGGAAGAAGGGGTGGGGAAGATTAAGGCTTTCTGTCCACATGATCTGAATACTTCTTGTTTCCCCAGCAAGGGAGAGCAAACTGTGCCAGCTACACTGATTTTTTTTCTCCCTCCCTCGCCCGCTGTTATGGCTGGCACTCTTTTCCCTGCTACACACACTGGGAAGTTATGGTGATTCTTTCCAATCCACATCAATGTACTCCTGAAATGCCTCGGTTTTCCCTTTGGGCAGCACTGCAAGCTGGACTTCAGGCTGGACTGATCTCTCCACCCCACCCCCACCCCACCCCCAGTAGAAGAGCTGTATCTTGTTCCTGAAACTTTTTTCCCAGGAAAAACAGAACTAGGATTGTCGAAGTAGGTTACCGCTGAATATGTTGGAACAATGGTGAAGGGTTTTTTTTCCCCCTACAGACCACTGAATACTAGTAAGAATGAAGTGTGGCTGTCATTCTTCCTTCACAGAGAAAGAAAAAAGAAAAAGAAAGGGCCGTATGGCTCCCTTTGCAAAAATTGTTGTTTCTTTACTGCACTTCCTGGAATGACCATGTGACAATGCAACACCATGGGATCCCAATGGTTTGGAAGGTCAGCATATGAATCTTAATGGTCAATCCAGAAATTCTTGTCTAACCCTCTTCAAGCCTTGCAGTTCCCTTCCTTTCTTTCCTCCCTCCCTCCCTCCACCTCCTTGGGCTGAAGGTAGGACTACTTTTTTCTTACAGTTTCTTGCTTACTTGCTTTCTCCTCCTTCTCCTTTTCTCCTTCCTTCCTTCCTTCGTTCCTTCCTCCTCCTCCTTTCCATTCTCCTCCTCCTCCTCCTTTTCTCCTTCCTTCCTTCCTCCCTCCTCCTTTCCATTCTCCTCCTCCTTTCCATTCTCCTCCTCCTCTCCATTCTCCTCCTCCTTCTCCTTTTCTCCTTCCTTCCTTCCTCCCTCGTCCTTTCCATTCTCCTCCTCCTTTCCATTTTCCTTCTCCTTCTCCTCCTTCACCTTCTGAAGGTAGGTCCATTTTTTTCTTGTCAAGATCTGCCTTTCTACAATGGGATCCAATTCTGTAGTTTGACTGGGCCTTCAAGATGAAGAGAAGGTGCTACACCCCCGTGTTCCTTCCCCTTTCTGTTTCCCTGCTCAGCAGATCATTCATGTCCGAGATCTGAGTTGAGTGTCCAGGGAGTTTCAGATACCAGGCTGTCTGGAATTCAGGTTGCCCACCTGTGCAGATATGCCTAAATATGGCTGGTATAGGGAAAGGACTCCTCTATGGTATCCCCCCGTCGTTATTCAACGTGTTGAGCGGGGATTAGCTTTCAAGTCTTTTTCCCCCCCAAAGGAGAAGAGAATTTTGGATAAATTGTCATAGCAGAATGTGAGGTGTTCTTGGACTTGTTTAGTGATGGAGGTGTTGGAATTATCAGGGGTCAACTCAGCATTGTCTCATAAGCATAAGGGGGTCTTTCTAGTAAACGCATCTCTGTTGTGCTTGTGGCCTGTCACATGGGTCACCTGATTTCCACTTCCTCCTCCTCCTTGGGCTTGGGGATTAATGACCTTCTGGCACACCTGCAAGCAGGAGCTGCTGCAGAATGCAGCTCTCGTCCCTAACATCTTGCTTGCACGCAGACTTTCTATTTCCATAGAAAATGTCTACAAAGAACCAGTGATGAATAAGTGCTTTCTACTATGAAGCCACTTGTATCCAGGTCTACTGAATAAATGCACGCTACCTTTTTTTCCCTCTTCATCTAACTCCTGTGTGAAGACCGGATTCTTTTCCAAACGTAATTAAGCTTACCGTGCAAGTTTCTCTCCTGGTTCAGGCTTCTACTTTGCAAGATCGTTGTTAGCTGCTTGGAGGTCTTTTATTAACCTTTAAAAACTCCATCAGGAGGGACAAGAGGTTGTGTGGGAAACTGTCCTCTCTGACGCAAGCAAGGCTCTTTCTGCTGTCCGCTTCTCCCAAGCTTCCATGTTTCCATGAATACTCAAAGGTAGGCATTGGGCGTTCTCAGATTGGGAAATGAGGATAGCCCTGGAGTCTTCAGAGCAAAGATGTCCATGGGGGTGGGGGCAAGCGACATCACACGTCATGACATCCTTGTACCAACAGTCCCATCAATTCCATAATTCACATCACGTCCTTGTGGTTTCTATCAGACGCCGTCGCCTCAGAGGGACGGGAAGGATCATCCAACTGAGAGGAGAACTTCAGATGGCAGAAGGCGCTCCAAAAATGTCTCCAAGAGAAACACGAAAGAAATTCTCACACCCTCCCCCCCCCCCCCCACACACAAAATTAGCCTAACCGATCCAGAGCTCTTTCACCGGGCATTTGCTCTGAGGTCACAACAATCCACAGAGCGCTTGAATGAAAATGAGAAGCTGAAGCTCCTTCAGCAATGGCAGCCTCCAGGCAGGCAGGTGGATCGTTTGACCAAACTGTGCTGTTAGGAGGCTGGACGTACATACAAGCCCCCGTGGGCATGGCAGGGATCCTAAAGCTCCCTCCCTGAGACCCTGAGAGAGGGACAATATATCATGCTAACAAGAGGTGCCCTGTCTGAGGCTTCTCGGTGGTCTTGAAATAAAGCAGGCGGTCCTGAGTGTCTGGGGAAATTGGTGACCTTCTGCTAAAGGACAGCAAATGGGCAATTCATAGGCCTTGCAAGATGGATGGATCTGGGACGTTTAGGGAACAAGATGAAGTACTGCTGCCAGGACTTAGTTTTTGCTGTTTTAAAAGTGCAGCCCCCTCGAAGTCAATCGGGACTGGCAGAAGGAGGGGCAGAAGGAAATAATTGGAATCTGCTACAGAACATGGGGTTTGAAATCCATCTGGTCCAGCCAGTGAAGAGCAACTGGGTGAGGGAAGGGAATAAAGACACACCCTGGGGCCCACTGGGGAGGCCAGACCCCGCAGTCTTCTTGCTACGAATAACAAAGAGCCACCGAGCTTCTTGCCACCCACAGGTCATCCCAGCACTGCCCGGTTCCTCTGCATTTGTCCAACAGGAACATTGCATGGATAAAGACCAAGGTACTGTTCTTGATATCTCTAGATAAGGTTGGAAAAAGTCCCCAATTAAAATCCTGGAGACATTTGCGTCTACTGCCACCAGGGATGATCACCTCTGAGATGCAGGCCAGGGGCCAGATTCAAATTCCAAATTTATCTTATTTTGGTCCAAGACCAGCAGAGGGTAACATTTCAAACTGGGAGTCTAGGATGTACTGATCTGTTTATACCAGCTATGAGCAAGGTGACTAAAACATTAAATTTATAGTACCGAACTCCGTAAGACTAATGTCTTCGGAAAACTACCAAGCAAGTTATGGTTCGTATTGATATTAATATGCTATACGGTGATGCATTAAAATCTATCATGATCCGCTCTCTCAAAAGCAATAAAATATGATAAAATACGATTCCGTGCAATCTAAACAGAGAATAAAAATGAAAATGGTAAAAGATTACTGCATACAAATAGGCTGCTGACAGTAAAACTGGTAAACCAGGTGACTGGGAAGCAAAATTTAATAGAGAGCAGTATGGCCATGCAAATGTATAAGCGAGGGTTTTCTTGGGCCTCTTAGGTCTTCTGAGCAAATTCCCATCAAAGTGGCTCTGCCAACTTTAGCTATGTGACAGGTGGCAATAAGACTGCAATTCAAAAGGAGGAATTAAAGGCAGCTTGGTAAAGATTTACCAAGGGGAGATCTTTAAATATCTCTAAAGGGTGATAAGGAAAGACATAATCTATAGCAGTGTTTTTCAAGCTTGGCAACTTGAAGATGGGTGAATTCCCCAGCCAGCATGGGGAGTTTACGGCAGTCAGATGATCAATTTTAAAAAAATCAGTGTACAAACGAATAGAAGTATTAATGATGACGCGACTGCCGAAAGAGGATCATCTTAACCCACCGAAAAAGAAAACGCTGCCTTGTGTCTTAAGAAAGCGGGGGGGAAAAACTTTGTTAACAAGGCCAGAAGATGCCACAGCTTGGTTGGATCACGCCTAACTGGGACACATTTGGCTTCTGGTTTAGAGGAATTGGGGCTGTGCCTGGAGTGAGGAGGACGCACACCGTCTGAGTCCATGTAACACACACTTAACCCAGCCAGCTCACTTGGTTTAAGATTCAGTGTGCCACACCAGCCCAGAAAATGTGTTGATTTGGAAAGCAAGCTAAGCACAGGTAGTCCTCACTTAACAACCATTCATTTAGTGATGGTTCGGACTTACAACAGTGCTGGAAAAAATGACTTACAACCGGTCCTCACACTTATGACTGTTGCAGCATCCCCACGGTCAGGTGATCACGATTTGGCACCTGGCGACTGGTTCGCATTTATGACCGTCACAGCGTCCTGTGGTCATGTGATCGCCATTTTCTACCTTCCCAGCCTGCTTCTGGCAAGCAAAACCAATGGGGAACCGCACGATTCACTTAACAACCACATGGTTCGCTTAACACCTGCAGTGATTCACTTAACAACTGCCACCAAAAAAGGTTGTAAAATTGGGTCAGATTTGCTTAATGGCCACTTTGCTTAGCAACCAAAATTCCAGGCCCAATTGTGGTTGTTAAGCGAGGACCACCTGTATGTTAAATTTAAATTAACCCATTTTCTGGGCTGGTGTGGCACACTGAATCTTAAACCAAGTGTGCTGGCTGGATTAAGCGTGTGTTACATGAACCCAGCCGGGGGCATCTTCCTCACTCCCATTACCAAATTAAAGAATGATTTGTGGTCAACCTGAATCAGTTTCTCAGCCTCTTCAGACACATCATCATCCCTAGAGGTGTGTTCAGAAGTTCTTACGATCACTTCAAATTTGCGTTCTGCCTCGGTGCCAAGATTTGAATTCTTGAGTGAAAAATAAATAAAATAGACTGGGGGACAGCTCTAATTTTGGATGTGATTCTGCCCGAAATAGCATCTCCCAAACCGGGGCTAAATCTGGACGCTGCCAAAGATGCTGAGACTCCTTCCGAACGCCTGGGTGAGCCGGCTTCTGGGTTATAGAAAAATGGGGAAAGTGTCAGTGCAGAGAGAAATGGCAGAAGCACTTTGCTGGAGGACATGAACAGCCTGAAATATTGTCCAGCGTTTCCAGTGCGTTAAATATATTTCTGATCATCCATGGTAAATCATGGTGACTGTCCTGTAAATAAAAGGAGAGGGGACAACGCCTGGTGTGTACTCCTTTTATGTCTGCTTGGAGCAAATTCTGCTCATGTCTGGAAATAAACTAGTTGATCTTTCTGATTGCTCATGAGAAAATGTTGGTTTAGTTGTTGCTCTTTTTAACTGTCTGGTTTTCTTGGCAATCGGTTTCAGGGTTGTTGTTGTTTTCTTTTTTGGTTATCCTTGCAAATCTTGTCTTGGGGTATATTTCACTGTCAGCACATCTTTAAGAGAGTTACAAAGGGTTGTCCTCAAGGGCAGCGCTGGAACCGTACTTATTTATTTATATTTCAAATTTCGTCACCGACCATCTCCCTCAAAAGGGGGACTCTGTCCCATCAGAGTTAGATTAACCGTGGTGTACTGAATCAACCCCAGTTGCCTAGGCCCATCCATTACTCTGCTGACTTTTGTGTAATGGTGGCTTATGAAATAAACTGCAGTTGGCTTCCCAAAGCAGGCCAAGCCATATATAGCCTGGTTTAGAGGCAGCGATTGGAGTCGCACAACAGGCAAAGTTGATCAGTCCTTATTACAGTGGTTGCAGACCCAAATATCAGCAAAGAAATCTGATGAAGGCCCCCACTCTCCCGGCCTTCCAGAAGTGGGTGAAGACATGGTTATGCCACCTCGCTTGGGATGGGAGGGGGGATAGCCAGTCATGGGGGGGGGGGTGGCACTGTGATGGTGCCAAGGATAAGATCTTATTGCCATCTTTTATATTTTACATTCTTTGTATTTTTATATTTGTGTTTGTATTTATGGGTATTTATATTTATATTACATTGTGGGTTTTTTTGAGCAATTTGCCATTTTATTATCGTTGCATGCGAGATGGCTGGTGGAGAAATTTGGCAAATAAATAAATAAATCGCCACGTCCTTGCAGGTCATTCCCCAGTCCTGTCTACAGCATGCACAGGCCCCAGAGCCTCCCATCCAAAGACTAACCTGGTTTGTCTAGCAGTTTGGGGTTAACCAAGGCGAGCTGGAGGCTAATAACAGCATTAGAGCAGAGTTGGTATGCGTTACACCTGATTTGCCCTATTAAAGAGGGAAGAGACCGTGGACTGGACGGAAGCAGGGCAAGAATAGGCGGCTGGGGTGTTAAGGAAGCCTCTGTTGTGAGCAGAGGATGGTTTCCTGCAGCCTTCCAAGGCTCAGGAAGTTGCATCACCGTCTTAGCCGTGTTCTCCACCCTGTCTTTAAAAAATAGCTAAAGGTTCTCCGTTGCTTTCCTTGCATTCCAAAGCTTTTTGAGAGAAGCTTCCCATGAGCGTTGCGCTGTGGGACAAAATGGCCCAGGGAATCCGGGGACGGTTGACCCTGCTGTTGCTTTTGCAAAGGTACGCCTGCTCCTCGCTGAAAATAAAGGGCAATGAGAAGGGAGAAGGAGGGAACAGGCGAGAGGAGCAAAGGAAACGCCTCGCCCCAGATGGATGCATTATGGAAGGTGTATTGATATTATGCAGCACTCCTGGTTAACAGTGAAGCAGCCTGGAACGCAGGAAAGAGATACAGCAAGAGGGTGACCCACCGTTTAATCACACATGCCTGATTAATCTACCAATTACAGAAATACAACTCTAAAATCGACTCCTGCAAGGAACGCCGGCACAGACCCATCTCGACAGAGCCCTGCAAATCATTAACTGTGCAGGGAGCAAATCAGGGGCAGGTACGGGGAAATTGCCTGGAGGTAAAATTGACTAGAGTCCAACCATGAAAGGGGAGCGGTAAACCTCTCGGATGGCGGACTCTCCAGAGGGAACGAGCCGCTTGCAAAAAGGACTGGGTTTCAGCCCTGGAAATGCAGAGGTCTCGGATTTTGTAGTGGATTTGGAAGCAGCCTGGCAGACTTCGGGCCTTTCCCAGATCTCAGGTCAACCATCATCCTCAGAATTCATCCAGGCCAGCAAGCAAGAAGAGGGAGACATGAAAAAGCTACACTCGGATCATAATGCCCGCCAAAGGGCCAACGACCGTCGTCATGAACAAAACTGGCTACATTCGCAAAGCGCAAACCTTGCGTGGAGACCCCAAAACCTACCAAGGGATCCAGAACAGCCCCCCGGCCCAAGCTACACAGTTATAGCTGTGTCCTCTCCAAACGACGAGCAGATACCTCAAAGAAACTACCAAGAACGAGGCCCAGAAACCCAGTTCAGCTAACGTCTGTGGATGCCCCCAAATCCATAAAAGAGACCGCCCCCGGCGCCCTCGCACCACGTTACCCAATCCCCCCCGCTTATGGAACTTGCAAAGGACTCCACAGGATACTTTGGCACAGAATACAGATTGAAACAGTCCTTCACATCACCCATTGATTCTTGAACAGGATCAAGGACGTTCGTGTAGAGAAAGATGCAGCCACCGCATTCTTTGATGTCACGGCAATGTTCGCATCAATGGTACCCGGGGGAGAAAAAAAAAACTATCCACAAACGGCAACGGAAAAGCAAGACATGGAAACAACACTCCGAAATCTTGATTCCCAACGTATGGAATTATTCGGCCTCAGCCTCACCCACTACTTTCGTTGACAGACAAATCGCAGGAGCAGCTAAGGGGTCCCCAGTCTCAGGATACAGGGCAGAAGCCGTTACGCGACGCCTGAGCGTGGCTCTCCTAGGATCAAACCAAAACAGCTATTCCAAGGACATCTCTGTCATCCCAAAAGGAAGTAAAATTGAAAGCGCTCGTCACAGGCTTAATTCCACACGCCTGGGGTCAAATTCACCCGAGACCTAGGCAAAGACAACCCACCTCCTAGACATTCTCGTCACTCGGCTGAAAGACGGCTGCCTACAAGCCCAGATTTACAGAAAGCCGACAAGCACGGACCAGGTCTTAAACTTCTGTGGCAACCCCCGTTCCCAGCCCTCCGATGACCAACCCACCCCACCGAATTCAAATTCCACACAGGTCATCGGGCTGCAGGCATGTCACTGGAACACAAGGCCAAACGTCGGCAATAGTGATGTCTACTTCTGTATCTGAACTCCCTAAGCCCAGAGATCTCTAACTAAAAGTATGCCTAAATCGTAATACAAGTAGTCCTTGCTTAATAACCATTCATTTAGTGATGCTTCGTACTTACAACAGTGCTGAAAAAACCGACTTATGACTGGTTCTCATACTTACACTGTTGCAGCGTCCCCATAGTCACATGACCACAATTTGGGCGCTTGGCAACCAGTTCACATTTATGACCGTCACAGCATCCAGAGGTCACGTGATTGCCATTTTTGACCTTCCCGGCCAGCTTCTGGCAAGCAAAAACAATGGGGAACCGCGAGATTCACTTAGCAACCACGTGGTTTGCTTAACACCCATGGTGATTCGCTTAATGACTGCCACAGAAAAGGTCATAAGATTGGGTCAGATTCACTTCATGACTGCTTCGCTTAGCAACCAATATTCCAGTCCCAATCGTGGTCATTAAGCGAGGACAACCTGTACTTGAATATCTAATATCTAATATCTAATAGCTGGCTGGGTGACTTTGGGCCAGTCACTCTCTCTCAGCTCAAACCACCTCACAGGGTTGTTGTTGTGGGGAAAATAGGAGGAGGAAGGAGTGTTAGGTATGTTCGCCACCTTGAGTTATTTATAAAAATAATAAAGGCAGGATAGAAAATAAATTAAATAAATAAATAAATCTTAGAGAGACATTCCCTGCTTTTCTTAACTCAACTTGTTTTATTACCCCAACAGGTGCTCAACTCCTGGGTGAAATTTTGTAAAATATCAGCTACTCAGAGTAAGGCCATAATAGTTTGCCCTTTCACCTACTCCACGGCAAGTAGAATCACACTATGTCATCCCAAAGCCATTTTAGAGCAAGGGCTACGCAATTGTTTTTTGTTCCTCAGATTAGGGACCAAAAGCCAAGTTGGAGTGAGGGCCATAGCTTCAGCCAAACCTGGGGGGTTTCTCGGAATGGGTGAGGAGAAGGCAGAGCAGGTAAGTTGCAAATGTAAACAAACATCCATCATCCGTAGACATCCATGCCTCCTCTTCGGAGCGGGGGCATTACTGCGGAACCCTAAAAGATTGAACCTGACTGGATATCAGTTGTGAATCGTGATTCCTACTCAATAGAAACTCTCAACTGCCTCACTTCCAATGGAGGTATGGCAAACCGAACAAGTCTCCAACGAAGTGGAGACGACCCCGCGGCAAAGACCACAGAACCAGTGAGTAAACCGGTTCTTCAGAACCTCTCTGGATAAGGAGTGGACAGGAGATCAACCACATGTGCTCCAGACGGCTGCTCCTCACAAGAAGACTGAAGGACAGCAGTCACTCACAGGTCTGAGTGCCGGGAGACAAAGGGAGCAGCCGTCATGCTCACAACCGGAGCGAAGCCTTTCAAAGGATTCTAGGTTCGCTAACCTCACTTTCCAATCGCTTTCAGAAATTGCTTATTTACTATTCTAAGGCTATTAGAGATCTTCAGAACAACAAGTTTGAAAGGCCACCTGGCGAGTCTACCTTCCTTCTTGAACAAAAGGAAAATGAACGATAAGTTTAAGAATGTAAAGAACTGGAAATAAAATGGCAAAAAGAAACTCTTAACTGCCTGTTATGGCTCCTGTTTCCTGGATGTAATTTCTGGTAGTGTTTGTCTATGTCTCTGTCAGAACCTCTCACACACGCTAGAGACACGGGATTAAAGGAGATGACAACCAGGATCGTAAGAGGTCATTTACTTCGCCTCGTTGTGTCCCCAGCTTTGAGCCTGAGAACTAAATCTCAAACTTGCAGCCAGAGGTGGCTAGGACGCATTTCAGCTTCAAGCAAACTGCAACCCAGTTTGACAACAAGAAGCTTTTCTTTCAGGATCATCAGCCTTCCATTCAAGAGCTACGAGTCTTGGACTGCTTCTTGACTAGCGAGGAATGTCTCCATCGGGACAAGAAGCAGAGTTCAGAAGAACATTGCTGCAAGTGTGAGCTATCCAGTTATGAATGAGTCTCCGAAGAAGGACCGGATCCAAACGGTGTGGCGTCAGCAAGGGGAAACTTTTTAAGCCATGCTTGCAAAACAAACCCTTTCTAGAGCATTAGAGATCCAGAGGCTATTAACCTTTATTTAAAGCAGATAGATTCTACTTTTTGAAGCCAATTCAGTGGACTGCTAGAACCACTGAAATGGAGCAGAGCTTATAACACAGCTGAGAAGCCGGCACAGAAAAAGAAAAATACCTTAGATAGCTTCAGTGAAACCATTGAAGCCAGAGAAACACAGGTTGTGGATCTTACACATTCAGCCCTCCCAAGCATAAAGAATCACATTCTTAGACATACTAGGTTAAGAAGTAAAAGGATTTCTTACTGACTTTATTGTTGCTTGTGTTACGTCCATCTTGGTGGGAAAAGATGATGTTCCTTTGTTCTTCTTTTCTTGGTAAATTCTTAGTTTTGCCCTAAACTCTCAGCCCTACAGCTGCCAAGAGCTGCGTGGAAGAAAGGGGGATTCCAGGCCCACCACATGGTGCCCAGAATGGAGAGCAGCATCCATGCTGCCTGCTTGATGGTGGAAGAAGAAGGAAGAGAGAAAGTGCCAACAAACAGCTTCCTGAAAGTTGCGTTGCAGGACAACTTAATTTACATGTTAATTCACATGCAAATGAGGCATGCTGGATTTGCCAGAACTTCCAACACTTTTCAGCCAAAAACAGAATCCCAAAATTGCTGATCATGATTGATAGTTAGACAGCCAGTGCCTTGCAGTTTATAGAGAACAGAGAGAGGAGGAGAAAAAGACGAAAACAGTGGGCCGGTTTGTCCAAATAGATGGGAATAATTTACTTTCTGTAACGTACCCAGGCTGGATCTTCTTCATCTTGGTTGTTCTTTTCCTTCTACCTTCTAAGAGGCCCTGGAAAGAATGCAGAGAA
The DNA here is from genome assembly GCF_035149785.1 of Candoia aspera. Taxonomy (NCBI): domain Eukaryota; kingdom Metazoa; phylum Chordata; class Lepidosauria; order Squamata; family Candoiidae; genus Candoia; species Candoia aspera. The sequence goes on from NC_086170.1 coordinate 9,419,204, forward strand.
GAGCAGCAAAGATGATCAGGAGTCTGGAGGCCAAAATCCTACGACAAACGGCTAACGGAACTGGGTATGTTCAGCTTAACGAAGAGAAGACGGAGGGGAGACATGATGGCATCTTCCCATACTTGAAGGGCTGCCCCAGGGAAGAGGGCGTTGACTTATTCTCCTTGGCACCCGAGAGTAGGACAAGGAGCCATGGGTGGGAGCTCATCAGGGGGAGATCCAGCCTGGAGACAAGGAGGCATTTCCTGACAGTGAGAACTGTTGAGCAGTGGAACAGCTGGCCTCCCGGAGTGGTGGGTGCTCCATCGCTGGAGGTGTTCAAGAAGAGATTGGACAACCATCCGTCCGAGATGGTATGAGGACTCCTGCCTCGGGCTTGGGCAGGGGGTTGGACTAGGAGACCTCCAAGGTCCCTTCCAACCCACTGATTCTATGATTCTTCTCTCCTGTTGTTTGCTGATCTGGAGTTCAAGGTTAATCTGCTTCTTCTCCCCTTTTTTTTTATTTATTTATTTATTCAATTTATATAGCTGCCCAACTCGGACCAGTGACTCTGGGCGGCTAGCAATAATAAAAACAATAAAAACAATAAAAACAATGCCAAAAAAATTAAATATAAATATAAATACAGCCGAGAGATCTTAAAAGCCATTAGTGTCAGCACAACCATGAAACGGGGCCCTTTCCACACTCAGGGCCCCAGGCCCAGGCACAAAGCCAGGTCTTCAAGGCCTTCCGGAAAGCCAGAAAGGTCGGGGCCATCCTAATCTCAGGAGGAAGGATGTTCCAGAGGGCAGGCACCCCAGCAGAAAACTCACGTCCCCTCTTGGGGCAAAATGGTTTATTGAGAACCCTCCTCACCCTCCTCTTTGCTTCTAAACTTTGTAGAGCAAAATTGTGAGGCACCTGGAAGTTGCTCAGATGCTCCAAGTCTGCAGGCCTCCTAGATGGGGTGTCTCACCGCCATTAGTGGTGACGTGATGGACCTCACAACTCCTGAAGATACACACTAGTTTAGCCCATGTGGATCAATCTAAATATGGGTAGGGACACTGACGTAGAGTGTTCTGTTGCTTGCTGGCTGCAGAATTCTGGAAAGTGAGTACCTGATCATGTGCAGGTTGGAGAAGGCACTTCTGTACAGTCAGAAGAAGGGTATTCTAACCTCTAGTTTATTTCCTTCTTGAACCTTCCTCTTTTAGGAGCCTAATGTTTACGCTAGATCCTGCAAATCCTCAAGGTTTGGTCCCTGGACTTTCTTCCTAGTCCTGTCCAGCCAGAGAATCAGCGTCCATGGGAAGCTGGTCCTATGGGCCTTGTGTTGCATCTCTGCACTGCTCCTTCGTTTGCAGGGTTTCTTTTTCCCCCCTCCCCTCTTTGAAGCCTCCAAGCCTCCTCTTCACATTTTCTCAGCACACAGCTCTCTAAGTCCTCTAAACATTCTCTGCTTCTCCTTCCCTTGTGGTAGCTAACGAATGCAGAAGACAGAAGAAAGAAGGATTACAGCATGGAGCTTAAGATCAGAAGGAGCCTGGTAGCTCCATACATCAGATGAAGTGAGCCAGAGCTTGTTAAGGTTTATGCTTTTAATCAGAGATGTTAGTCCTTCTGATTCTTGGCTACCATGGACTAACAGGGCTCTCCTCCTGCTATGTCTAACATAAAGCTTAGGATGCTGCAGGTCAGCTCAAAGGCCATCGCTGACAAGACCATGACAGATCAACTAGAATAGTGTTCCTCCATGAGCAGGAGATGAAATCAGCTGCTGGGAACCTTCTGAAATCAGTCCCCTTAGGACTAACAGCTAAGTCAGAAATAGGCAGCACGGCTCATAGTCAAAAGTTCAGCAGACAGCCTTGGTAAAATACATTAATGGGATAATTCTGGGATTGTCCAGAATTGGTAGCATTGAAAAGAACCATCCACCGTTCACTGACCTTGGTTGCACAGGCCCCAAATCCATCACACTGGCCTGCAGGGAGGTACGTTTGCAGGATCGCTTCGAGGACACTGCATAATCTTCTCCCCCTCCCCAAGAAACACATTTGTTTCCCTTCTTTCTTGAAGAGGTAAAAATCAACCCCCTAACTTTCTCCCCGTGCCTTGCTCTGAAAAGCAAACATGGAGGTTGGGCTGTTTGTGCTGGCCCTGTGTGCATACATAACAGCAGCAAAAGTTGAAAAGAAATTGGGTTTTTTTCCCCCAAAGCTCCGAGCCCTTTCAGAACTAATGAGGTCTGCCGGTTGGAAAACGTGCATTTTCTGCCACCGAGTGTGGCTCCAGGGCACTGGTTCTCGTCAAGTCTGATTTCCTTGCCTACATGTTCTTAACTCTGGTTTATTGCACAACAAGCTTTTGTGGCTCCCTTGGATATGCTCCCGATGGGGTGGCAGAAGCCATCGAGAGAGCGCTAATGCATTGGCTTGCAGTACTGGAGAGAACAACAATCTGCAGGTTGGAATAACGCTCTTTATTGCAGCATCTTACACACACGCATGCACCCCTCACCAATGAAGAAGTGAAAGAAAAGCACAACGAAGGGCCAGGGTGCCCTAGGATTTGCAAAGCAGGACAGCAATCCCCCTTTATCCAAGCTTTTGCTCTGTGGACTATTTCAGTCAAAACAATGCTTTCCCTACCAGTTCTCTTTCAGTCTGAGGGGAGGAGATGGCTTTGGCGAGGCAGTTTTGAGAATTCACTGGCAGCAGAGATCTCGGTTTCCTTTCCCAGCTTAAATCGACCTTCTGCACTGCACAGGGCTCCCAGCCTCTCCGCAAAGCGTTAGTCCTCCTTTAAAGCACAGGTCTAGCCCTCTTTCAAAAGAGCACTAAACATGTGTTCAGAACAGAGCGGTCTAATGCTGCTCCACCCAGAAGGGTAGTAGGGGCAGCCCCAGTAGGCATCTCATAGAATCATGGCGTCATAGAATCATAGAATCCTAGGGTTGGAAGGGACCTTGGAGGTCTCCTAGTCCAACCCCCTGCCCGAGGCAGGAGTCCTCATACCATCTCGGACGGATGGTTGTCCAGTCTCTTCTTGAACACCTCCAGCGATGGAGCACCCACCACTCCGGGAGGCCAGCTGTTCCACTGCTCAACAGTTCTCACTGTCAGGAAATTCCTCCTTGTTTCCAGGTTGGATCTCCCCCTGAAGAGCTTCCACCCATGGCTCCTTGTCCTACCCTCCAGTGCCAAGGAGAATAAATCAACTAGCATCTAGCTTTGCTTTCACGGGCTGCACCCGTCTACATAAGAAGCTGGCATGATGCCTTAATGGAACCCACGTGTTTGGTCTCTCCTACAACACAAGCCAGAATGACCACAGGGGACAGCAACCAGTGGCCAGACAGGACGGCATGTCTACAGCAGCTTAAAGTGACCAAGAGGACGTGGGCAAATCCCACCCCTGGCTATATCGTCAATCACATTGTTGAAAGAAGCACCCAAATGTCCCATCTATCAATGAATCTGCATGATTGTAGATCATGTCCAGGGCAAAAATAGGGTCAGGAGAAGTGGACTGGAACAGCTAAAGATAAGTAAGCTGCCTCTGCTCTGGGTTACAGATATCTGAAAGCAAGTTTAAGAGAATAAGAATGGTCAACAGGGCGCATTCGCCCTGAACTTAGAGGGATGTGAAAAGGAGCTACAGTGGCCAATGGGGTGCGTGTGAATTTCCCATCTTTCATTGCACGGTCCTCTCTCCAGTGATCTTCACATTTTGCTCAAATCTCCAATAATTCCTTTATAGGGGCTTTGGGGAAATGTCCCCAGCCAAAAAGGCTGCAGAGGGATGGCCAAGCAGGGCAGCTTCTCCGATAAAATTAGGTGGAAAACACTCCCCAGAGAGATGCGGAAGAAATTCCCAAGGACCCTGAGCATAAGGTGGGAAGAGAAAAAGAGAAGCCACTTTGACAGGGGAGGGAAGCTTCTGAACGATTGCAGATGTCACCGGGCATTGATTTGGAATTGCTAACCTTTTTCCATATGCCGGTTTTAAAAGCTCTTTCATACCCGTTTAAGGATTGTCTGAATTCCACTTTTTTTTTTTTTTTGGTCTTTTTAAACATTGCACTGAATGTAATTCTCACCCCTGTGCATGGAGCAAATTAATTTGGCATCTGCAGTTGCTCCCAGCAGAGAGATAATTACAGTGTGCCATATAGCTCTTAAAGGCGAGGAACGTCCAGAAAAAAGGAAAAAAAAGGGAGGGGGCAATTCTAATTTGGCACAATAAATATTTTTGAAATGCCTGGTTCACACTGATTTTGATAGCCTGCTTCCTCGTATTAACTTTTAATGTCAAGCTGCCCACCTTGTTTTCAGAGAAGTTTGCACATATTAGTACAGCTGATTTTTTTTTAAATAAGGAAATCCTCAACCCTCCTTAATTAGGAATGGGGGGGGGTGTTTCTACCGAGCGCTCAGTTTTGCTTTTCCTTTGCGACTCTCTCCTCAATTTGTATAACTGATGGGAAACAGCAAACAAAAATATTGCAAAGGAGGAAAAAAACTTGCCGCAAGCGTCATCGATGTTTCTCTAAAGATTTGCAGGTCTTTGTGCGCGCACAAGGAACATTACCAAGGTGTTCAACCTTCTCAGGAAATCATTTTTCCTTGTGAAATGAGGCCCCATCCGACAGCAAACAGCTACGAATAGCCGTAAAACTGTAATTTCCACATCTCCTCTAAGGAGTTTTAGGAAGGGGGTGGGGGCAAAGGCACCCACAATGTTTGCAAGCAAACATTTGGTGCAATCATGCAGATGGCACAGCTGTTCAGCACTTGTCTCTGCCAGCACACCACACTGATATCCTCTTTGCAGTGGGGGGGGTGGCGGGGGGTGAACCGAACTCTCATGGGCCGGAGCAGCTAAGCCACACCGTCTAGATGACCTGGGCTGATCTCAAAGAACTTCAGCGGGGCTGGGGTTGGTGAGCCATCGGATGGGAGACCACAGGAACGCCCAGGCTTTAGACAAACCTGGGAAATTGGAAAATCAGCCCTGGAGAAGGAAGAGCTGCCAAAAAATGGCACAGATGGGTCTGTCAAGTCTGTCGCCAGGAACGACGACTGACTTGCGGGAGATGTTGTCTTCCCTTAGGCTTACCCTCGTTCTCAGACAGAGCTGTTGAAAGTGGTGCTTAGGCGGGAAGAACGGCCGTTCATCAGGAGTTTCCCTGTGTCGGTGACCGGTTGTAGCCAAAGACAGGAACAGTGCAGTTCAGAAATGCTGGGAAGGGGCGTTTCAGTGAGGTCCTGGGTCTAATCCCTCACCCCTTGCAAAGGTTTTGAGGTGGAGAATGAGCTGAGATGCCGCCCTTGCCCCAAACTGTGTTGGCTTCGTTCGTGGACTGTGCCCTCGCCCCCAAATTGGCAGAAGCTGAGTTTATGGGCTGTGAGAGCCAGGAAGATCGTGCTGGCTTTGCTGTCTGCTCCTCCGACATTTCCACTGCATGACTGGAAAGAACAGCAAGAAAGATGCACACCCCACCCCTTGTTCTGCTTGAGTTTTGCATCCATCCTAAACGCCGAAACGTCCTGGACAATAACAGCCGCCCAGATCCGCCCAGCAGATTCGAGAAGGGGAAGGAGGAAGAGATGCTGGGAGGCCTGGCCAGTCTTTCTCTTCACTTGGGAGCTTTCAGACTTAATATTTCATAATGATTATTCACTTCTCAAGGGCTAGCTAATCATCGCCTATGGCTTCCCTTGAACGATCAGCTTTTTCATCCCTCTTTACCGGCAGAACATCTTGTCTTTGTTGACCTTGGGGGAAAAAAAAAAGACTTGGGCAGCAGGGCTGAGTGAAACTTTCATTTAAAGATGAATTTTGGCTTCTGTTGGGGAGGAGAACGAGTTGAGGACAGAACGGCATTCCTTTCCGGGGGCAGGCTGTTTTTTTCAAGGTGCTTTGTTTTTCATAGTTGACTCAACCACGAATGCTTCCTCAACAGCCTCTTGCTCGGAAGGCGGCCTTTTTTTCCCAGAACTGCTTGGAAAAAATGCTACCGTTGGAGGCACTGCAGATCCAAGCCGGTCTCCACGTTGCGGCTGCCTCTTTATTTTTCAAAGGAAGCCTCGATGTGGTTGGCCACAGGAAATAGCAAATCAGGACCAAGAAATATTTTGCTCCTTTTTTGGAGAAGTTGGTTTGTCCTTAGCTTTGTATGGATAGGGTTGCATACTTGCATTCACTCACACAAGGGCAGGAGAGGGGCATGTTGTTTTGCCACTTGTTCAGACCATCTGGGACAGAGCTGCCCAATTTCATTGACCCAATTGCCGAAATCTGCTTTTTTGAGGTAGAAACATGCCCCCAAATGTAGCTAAGGCTTTAAAATAGGAAGAACGTAGGTTTTTTTAGAAAGGTGGCAAGGGGGAAAATACCATTTCTTCTAAGAACAGGGGAAATCATCATCAAAACATCAACATCAACATCATCATCACTGCTGTCCCATCTTGCCACAGAGCTCCACCTCCTGTCACTTTTTAGGGATGGATGGAAACTTCAGGAGTAGTTAGCAGCCATCAGATACTGCCCTGCCCTAAACTAGAACCCTCTGAAGGAGACACCAGCAGGAAAGGGACCAGTGGGGTGTCTCCACTGAGAACCACAGAAGTTCCTTCAGAAAAACGTACCATCATCCATCTCCACCCAACGGTCCTTCTTCATGGCACCATCTTGCTTCTCTTTTGTTGGAAAAGGGTATTACTGGCAAAGCACGACTGTCCTGGCTGTACTTTATTCTGCCCCAGTCTGTGCTGGGTCCAGCTGGTTGGGGAGAAAGTCAAGTTGAGAATCCAATGAAGCTCAGGGAAGTCAGCATCAAGGTTTGGGAGTCAGTGGTGGTCCAGGAAGCAAAATCCGAAGTCTGGGAAAGCTCCTTTGTGCAAGGCAAACTCTCCCTGTTCCTTTAATGCCCACGGCTTTCAGATCTCTCCTCCTCCTCTGTAAATACTTAAGTGCCTCTCCCCAGCCATGAAAGTTTGCCTTTCCCTGTTCCAGCGTGGAATTTGAATTAGACAAGAAAAATGCTCAGCTCTAAGCCACTTTCATTCCCTCCCACTAACAATGGATTGCTACTTTCCAAACAAACAAAGCCGACATTTTATGCAGCCTTTTGTTCCCACCTGGCTTCATCGATTCCAAGTCGTAAAATGATTCAGAATGGTTCAATTAGCAGGACCGGGCCTTTCTCCTTCCTTGCCCAGAAAGCTGCTTATGCCAAGCACCTCCCTGGCACACGGCTGAGGCTTGCAAATCAAGCACCAGGGCTCCTCTCCTTTTGTGTAACTCTGATAAGGCAACACACACACACACACACACACCCATGCACAAATGCAGTGGATTAGCATGTGAGCTTCCCCTGTTCTGATGGAGCTATCTGATCCAAATTAGATGCAGCAGGCCCGTCGTAATGAACTGGCAGCTGCTTCCAACTGCTTGCCAACTTCGTTATCGCTCTGTTGTTAGCCTGCCTGGATGGGCGATCCAGGCGTCTTCCCATTTTACACTTCCTCTGCTCCATTAAATGCCTTCCCTCTTTCAAAGCCTGCAGACCCCGGGAATCTGGAAGGAGCAGGCGGCTTCCCTTGGCCGAGGGGCTGCAGGGGGGCCGTCGATTGCCGCAGCCTTAATCTCCCCCTTGTGCCCATCCAATGGCTGAAAGGGAAGAGGACGTCATCAAAGGCCAGAGCCCAAACTCATCCCACCGGGCCACGCCAGAATAACTGACCTTCCTACCCTTTCAGTGCATCCTAGCAAATTATTCTGCATGGGAATCTGCTGGAGGAAAAACCCACCAACCAGACAGTGATCTGGGGAAACAGTGGATCCTATATTCTTGCTCTTTGAGACCCTTACCAAGGTTGTGGTTATCAATCGAAACAAATATTTGTAGTTCAGGGTTGAACTGTGGAGTCCCGGGTGCTCTCTGAGCCTGGTTGTTTTCTTGCAGACGTTTCATTGCCAGGCTAGGCAACAGCTTTAGTGGCATTTCAGTGGCCTTCAGGGGCACTTCAGTGGCACTGAAGATGTTGCCTACTGTAGTCTGGCAATGAAACATCTGCAAGAAAACAACCAGGCTCAGAGAGCACCCAGGACTCCGTAGTTGTGGTTATCGTTGTTGTTTTCCCCAAGCCGCCCAATTTCCGCCCCCCCCTCTGGGTAGCTCTGTTTTACTCACACATACACACCCGTGCCGAAATGCACCTTGTAGGACTTCAAACTTTCCCCTGGTTGCTAACACAGTTTATTTATTTATTTATTTACTATTCACATTTCTATCACCGCCCACCTCCCCCTAAAAGTTGCATCCACTTTCCTATTTACAGCCTTAGGAAAAATGGAAGTAGCTGGGCTATCCTGGGAAGAGAGGCTAACATATACAGATTTATAACAACCACAATTGGGACTGGCATTTTGGTTGCTAAGCGAAGTGGTCATTAAGTGAATCCGACCCGGTTCTACGACCTTTTGTGGTGGTCATTAAGCAAATCACTGCAGGTGTTAATAAAACCACATGGTCGTTAAGCAAATCACACAGTTCTCCATTGATTTTGCTTGCTGGAAGCTGGCCAGGAAGGTTGAAAATGGTGATCGCGTGACCACAGGATGCTGCAATGGTGATAAATGCGAACCAGTTGCCAAGGGCCCAAATTCTGATCATGTGACACAGGGACGCTGCAACAGTCGTAAGTGTGAGGACTGGTTGTAAGTCGGTTAGGGTAAGTCCAAACCGTCACTAAACGCATAGTTGTTAAGCAAGGACTACCTGTATTGAGAGATAATTTTCCTAGGGAGAGCAAGAAGGAGAAGACAAGATAAGTCATGGATCAGGTGGAGAATTTTCCCTAAAGGCAATCGTCATCATCACAGCTGAAGAATGGAGGGTTTCAATGCCGACTGCAGGGAATGCATTTTCCCGCCATCCTTCAGAAGCAAGGGAATACTACGGAAGGGGTCCTCCGAGTCTGAGGATGGTCTTCTGTTCGGTAGGAACCTGGGATGAAAAGACAATCCGCCAAGCGTTTCCTCCCCATTTGCGTCTAAGCGTGGATCCAGGCCAAGGAACGCGGCACGACAGGCCCATTTTGCATCAAGGAGGCCACAGCACAATGGCCTTTGGGTCAGATTCCGCCGTTCCAACTGCAGCCCCCAGGAGTTAATGCTTTCTTGTCCCCCTGAGGGGGAAACTCAAGCGGAACATCATTTTGCCAGCTATGACACTCAAGAATAAATCATGTCTTGGAATTGGGGGGTGGGGAGAGCAGAACAGCTTCTTTGGAGAGAAACCACAGGAATAAAAATGCTCCTTCAATGTGCTTGCAAAAAGTAATTACATTCCTTCCTTTCTTTTTTAACTTCTTCTCATTCCTCTGGGGAACAAGACAAGAAGGCGGGTGGGGAGAATGGAGCCATTTAAGTCCATCGATCCCAACACAGAGAAGGGGTTGCGTCGCTTAGGTGCAGGGACGGCGTTTCAAACTCTGCAGGTTTATAGCAGCCCCCAGTAGGGTGGGGAAAACCAGTGGGCTTTAGTCAATGCTGCACCCCTTTAACAGATGAGAACAGATGGAGTGGGTGGGTTTCTTTCTTTCTTTCTTTCTTTCTTTCTTTCTTTCTTTCTTTCTTTCAGAACTTCTTATGTTGAAACAAGTGCAAGTTCAAACAAGTACAAGGGGAAGGAAGGGAGGGGGGGGGGAGGGAGGGCATCACATTCAGGCTGTGAGGAAACCCAGAAAGGAAATGCTCCTTTAAAACCATTTCCCAAAGTCCCTCTGGAAGGCCTTTCCTGCCTAGTCCTTGCAAAGGTGTGCCTACACAAAAGTAGGCATTAAAAGTCACGTGTTAATGCCTGGCTCGTAATAGAAGACTTTTTTTTCAATCCTTCCACCAAGAAAACGCAACAACAGCTCTTCTGTAGAAGAAAACTGCAGCACAGGAAGAATGCACCAGCATCTGCCTTGCCATTTCTCAAAGATTTCCATCTCCTACGAGAGCCATTTGGCCAGTTCAAGAGGACGAAAGAGAAGCTGCCGTTGAAATTTATTTCACGGGAGAAGAGAATCCTGGGGAAATTCTCCTGAGCACCGTAAGGCTTCTTGCCCTTATTTTTTTATAGGACGGCTGGCGGGTTGAATGTTCTCTCTGTCTGTTTTTTCTGTCCATCAGCAGCCTCTCTGGCTTCCCCCATTTCCATTCAGTGCCAAGAGAGGTTGTCAAGAGATAATTCCTCTCCTGGGCTGCATTTCAGAGGGATGGAAAGATAGATAACAAATAGATAGCTAAAAAGAGAAGTATCTTCTGAAGAAAACCTCAGAAAAACTGCAGATCTCGGCATAGTTGGTTAGTCTTTCTTAACCTACTCCATGGTGTTGCTTCCCATCTTATTCTTCTGCTTTGGTTTGGATGTCACAGAGAATGCTTTGCAATCACTTCCAAAGTTGGACCCATTTCCCTTTCTAACCAGGGACAATTCTGTACCATCATTCCTCAAAACACCTGGAGGAACGTGAATGACGGGGTTGCGCCTATTGATCAAAGAAGAAAGCTGCTTTTTGAATACCCAAAATAGGAGAAAATAAAATATAGGATGAAAGTGGGACGAAGGGCTCTGTCAAAATAGCTCAGCTACCTCAAAAATAGCAGAGGAAAACCAGACAGGACAAGATTGGGCAAAATGACTTGGCATGGGAAGGTCCTGTTTACGATGAAGGGTTTACTATCTTTTTCCAAAATCTGTACCTCCATTTACCTACCTATCTTAGAATAGCCTGTTTCCTGTGTCCTACGATGCATAAATAAATATATTCTTTTCAAATAGTCTAGTTCTTACACTTTTTAGAGTGCAATGTTAGCATTTTGAATATCTGAAGCTTGTTGGCTGCTGACCCATTGGAATAAATGGGAATCTAGCTTTCTGAATTCAGTATTAGCATCTGGGTGGTGCATTTCCCAACAGCCTTTGAGGTAGACCTCAGAAAATTTGAGGAACAATTGGAAGTCACCAAGCACTAATTACTCAAAGAGAAGAATATCAAAGAAATCCATCCCATATTTCTTTCTTGTGCGAATTCATTCATTCATTCATTCATTCATTCATTCATTCAAAGACTGTTGCAAAGATACAAGACATCAATGTAATGAAAAACTATGTTTTCAGGAAAGCTATCTAATCATTTAGCAAATTGTGTTTTCTTTTTGGGGAAAAAAAGGGCCAGCTAAACTTGCAAAAAACAAAAGAAAATCCCTCAGTTCAATTTGTAGCCCAACTTTTTGACTTTTGTACTGAGAATCCAAGTTAAAAGCCAGTCAGAGAAAAACTCATTTTTAAGGGAGGTAAAGGTAAAGGTTTCCCTTGACATTAAGTCCAGTCGTGTCCAACTCTAGGGGGCGGTGCTCATCTCCGTTTCAAAGCCGAAGAGCCGGCGTCTGTCCATAGACACTTCCGTGGTCCTGTGGCCGGCATAACTGAACGGAACGCCGTTACCTGCCTGCCGAAGCGGTACCTATTAATCTACTCACATTTGCATGTTTTCAAACTGCTAGGTTGGCAGGAGCTGGGACTAGCAACGGGAGCTCACCCCGTCACATGGATTTGAACTGCCGACCTTCCGATCGGCAAGCTCAGCAGCTCAGCGGTTTAACCCACAGCACCACCATGTCCCCTTTAAGGGAGACACCATACAAAATATATATATAAAGGGAGATGAGGATTTTGGGTTTTGGAAATCATTAAATCACCATCCTTTTCTGTTACTGGTTGCGACGAACTAATGAAGAGAATTGTATAAGCAGCTGAAGATCATATGGAAGAAAATCCCATTTCCCCAAGTCTTGAAGAAATAACAATAACAATAACAATAATCTGATGCAATCTCTGACACTATGTCAATTTTTTTTTAAAGCAAAGCTATATTGGGAATACTGTATCTGATTGGAATTTACACTCCAAAGCAGCTTTGCAATCTGGATTTTTAGCAGGAATTTGAAAAAAACCATTTGTTTCAAGGATGCTTTATTCATTGTTCGGGTTCTAAAACTCTGCAGTTTCTGAGGAAACTTCAAGCTTGCTATCAATTTAGTTAATCTGAAAGAAAATATGTATGTTAAATCCAGGTTATTTGCTTCGTTTTGTGAAGATTTGGGAGCGGATCACAAAAGCTGTCTTTTCCACACTGAAGTTCGGTGGTTATCAGAGGGAAATGCTTGGGTGGATTTATAAGATGAAGGCACAATCTATTTTTGGAATATCGTGGAAAAGACCAAGTGCTGGAAGCTTTCAAAAATGATAGTTTTCAGGAGAGATTGACGTATCTGACAATTATCTTTGAAATCCTGAGCCAAAAGTTTCTAGGGACAAACAACACCATCGTTCTTGGATGATTTATTTAGAGCCAAACTGGAGTCACAGATACAGCAAGCTGGTGTTTAAAAAGCTGTTCTGTTTTCTCAGCTTGATGAAGCTCTCAAGAACATTTCTGAAGATCATCTCAAGGAAAAACCAGGATTCAGTCTCATCTAGTCGTCTCAGCAGGATCAGCCCAGGCGGTATTTCCCATATATTGTAGGTACAATATCCCACTTGGAAGCTCATTTTGGAGATGTCTAGATTTAAAGATGTATAGATTCCTTTAGAGATGTATAGATTCTGCCAGAGAAACTCCAAGAGAAGGTTTGAGAACAAAGAATACTTGGACAAATCATTTGGAAGAAGTTCTCGTTAAAATACTTCGCTCTTTACCCTCCATCTACTGAGGATTCTCCATCCTGTTTTCACAGACATATCTTTGCAAAGCTACATTTGGTGATAAAAGGAAAGCATCACAGCAGGCTTGATGGGGAATGGGGGGCCTAGCTCACGTCCTGCCTTCTGCATTGTTGAGGATTCAAAGATGGTGGCAAGCAATAACAATCGGAGCAGAAAAAGCTAATATCTGCAGACAAAAAGCTTGGGGAGGATCCGAGAACAAAAAAAGGCTGGAATAAAAGATGGAAAGGTTAGGTCACCAAGGAAGATGACATGCAGATAATCTGGCATTGTGGAAATGGTCGCAGGAAAGCTAAAACTCAGCATAAACCAAGGTTAGAGAAGGATACTAAGAACAGTGAAAAGAGAATGACTTGTCCATGGCACATTAAAAATAGGAGTGGAAATTCTAAAACAAGCTTAGCGTTGTCTGAAACAAAAAGAAAAGTATTTATCAGCTCTCTGCAGATCAAACCAAATATTTATTACGGTCACAGATCCGCATAAGGAAAGTGGGGTACAGTCAATTAAAAAGCATCTTATAGTTTTAATGTATCTTCTAGCTTTTTGTGATTTTTTTTAGACTTTGATTTTTTTTTTTTAATTGACTGTAAGTGATTTGATCTGGAGGGTACCCAAATTATGGGTCCTCTGTTGCGGGTGACCAAGCCTTACCAACTTCCATGAAGGCCCCATTCGCTGGAGCTCTTATTCACCCCAGCTAAGCTGTTTCTGTGTCATCACCAAAGAATTGCCTATTTCTGGCTCAGTTTCTCTATTTATCAAGATTTTATCAAATGATATAATTACAGTGTCTTTTTTAAAAAAAAAAACACTGTTATTTGCAAGTGCAAATATTTTTACACAGGAATTTTCTCAAACAATAACATCCTATTTCAGGGGAGGAAAAGATCTGAAAAACAAATGACAGACAAAATTGTTTCTACTTAAAGCAAATAAAAGCAAGTGGGAGAGTGAATGCCGTTAAGTTTTTAGAGCTAATCCACAATACCGGCCTAATTGATACAAAGGCTGCATTTAATGTTTCTGGGTGAATTCAGATGTGCAACTAATTATTTTCTTTAAAGTTAACTTTCTTTGCAAGCTGAACTGTGTGTTATTTAATTTATTGCAGAATTATTAAGTTCCTCTAAATTTAAGTCTTAAACATTGATTAAAAGTACCTGCCTGGAATACTCCCCCCCATCTTCTTGTCCAAAGTCATTCCACCTTTAAGGTAGGGGTCTTGACTGAGCTTCAGCAAAGAGGAATCTGGCAAATAACTTTAATTTATCACCAGATTTACAAGGGGACAATGAGTCTTCCCGTGCAAATTCAGAGTTATGCGCGCTCGACACGAAATTATCTGGGCTGGAAACCAACAAGGTTGGTTGATATATCACAGCTTTGTACAAGAAATCAAAGCTTTTAAATAACCTGTAATTAAAAGTTTGGCATCTGGAATCTTGCAATGCATTCCCAAGAATGAAAGCTCTGCAGTCCATGGAATTGTCCTGATCCCTGACTTTAACAGGAGCCTTCCAAATTCAGCCCCGCTCCCTCATGATTTTAGGTCAAAGACTTTCCTCAAATCCCTTTTTATTTGCATACATCACCTGCACTTGCCCTCATTCATTCCATTCAAATAAAACAAGCAAATACAGATAGTCCTCACTTAACAACCATTTGCTTAGTGACGGTTCGGACTTACGACGGTGCTGAAAAAACAGGCCATTTTGGGTGTTGTTTGGCATGGGTATCAGCATCATCAAGAATAGCAAAGTGGAGAAATTACTGGGGGGGGGGGCAAAATAACAGCTTCGGCTGGTAAAGTAGGACAAGTTAAATGGAAGGAAAGGAAGCTAGTAATGAGATGCCTTTGAAGAGAGAATGGCTCAGCCAAAGACCTTCACAGCCACATATACCTTGGTCAACTGGTCACCAGATAAGCACAATCCCCCCCATGAAAATTTCACTCCAATTCTCTTATCCTTGGAAAGAAATTTCAGAAGCAAATTCCCTTTCATTCCCTTTATTCAATAGGAATAGGAATCCCCTTTATTCAACAGGAATTCTCTTATCCTAAATTCAATAGGAAAGGGAGGAAGGGCTGTCCGTTATTCCTGAGCGTGTTAAATTGAAAATTACTCCGTTGCCATAATGAGGTGGTTACGCCAGTGGGACAAATGACCGAAGACAATCACCACCAATGGCATTGTTTGCATCCTTTGCGTGGTGACATCATGGCACAAATTATGTGAAGGATGTAAAATTAACTGCCTCATCAGGAGTGCTTAGGGTCGAATGACTTGTCTGTTATTTGCAGGTGATGTTCAGACAGAAATCCGGGTTCTTGCATCCAAAGTCCGCTAAATGGGGAGTCTGTTAAATCAAGATGTCACTGTGTGTGGAGTTCCCCCTTGAAATGGGAAGCTCAGAATTCATTTTAAATGGGCCATTTTCTTGCCTTTTCTAACTACCGTACAAAACATTCTTAATATCCACCCCAATCCAGCCCCTGTAACAACCCCAGGAGGGATTTGTACCCGCCCATTGTCACTTTTCCTACCTTAGCATTCATTTTCACACACGGTGTCAGATATGAAAATGAATTACCTTAATCAAGCTTGGCTCACCCGCCCCCCACTGCTAATAATCATAACGTCAAAAGCAATATTAAGCCTGTTAATTCTCACTCTCCTTTTTATTTTCTTTCTTTGTTGTTTGTGTGTGTGTGTGTGTGTGTCTTCACACATTGTATTTTTTAGCTTCCGTGGCAACAAGTTTGCCCTGATGGTCTCATTCTTGATTTTGTCAGCCTAATTGTTTATTTTTCTTTCCATAAGATCTCATTAGTTTTATAACCTTTTTGCTGCCTCTCCTCTGGATTTGGGGAGCGGGGGGGGGGGCGAAAATGCCTTCCACAGTGTTCTGCCTTGAAAGTTTGAACAATGCTTGCAGGATATTTCCCTAATGAAAAACCTTTGGAGATTCACAGGATCTGCAAAGTGGCACCATCTAAATCAGATTTATTTACGGAGACGCTTCTGCGCTGCCCATCAACAGCACGCCAGGCAATAAAAACAGGGCTTAAAATGCAATATTGAAACTGAGGTGGAAATCAGGGACCTCCAGCAATGAAGCATTCAAAGCCACGAAGAAGAAACATTTTTGCTGACATCAGGAATGGTGCTACCCCCTTCTGTCTGTGGAGGAGATGGGGGAACTGGGAGGTTCAGCAGGAAAAAATAAGCTCAGAATGTTTATTTTTGTCCTCCCATATTCTTTTAGATAGTGGGAGATAAACCAGATACTCAGTAGGTAATAATATATGAGCAGGTTCATATTAGCAGAGGCAGTATTTCAAGTCACCCTGCCCCTACGTTATTTAGGGCTTTAAAGATATGCATCAGCATCTTGAAACAAAGAGAGAGCCGCTGTAACTGATAGAAGATCGGGGTGGTATGGTCTGAAAAATGTGCATCAGAAAGCAGCCCAGGCGTTTCCAACCACTCGGCAAGATACTTTTTGTGGTTTTACGGATGCAGGTGCACACATAACGTAAAAAGTTGGAAAAGAGATGGATGTAATTGAATGTCAAATTACATTCTGGGGCAGGGCCTTCCCTATACACAACGCTCCACGTTCATTAATAAAACACTGCGGCAAACGAGCCGCACACCATCGCACGAAGACGGGCTTCCTCCTCT
Source organism: Candoia aspera (assembly GCF_035149785.1). Classification (NCBI taxonomy): domain Eukaryota; kingdom Metazoa; phylum Chordata; class Lepidosauria; order Squamata; family Candoiidae; genus Candoia; species Candoia aspera. Next base: position 9,435,668 of record NC_086170.1, read on the forward strand.
CCCGTTTTCGGGCCAAGTTGCATCGGTGGCGGTAATCGATTCAGCAGGAAGAGGCTGGAGGAACGGATAAGAGGGGCAAACCGCAAAGACAGAAGATGTCATCCAAGATTTGGGGGTGGCAGTGGGAGGGAAGGGGAGAAATAAGGCGGGTGTGACTGAGAATCTCCAAACGGCGGGGGGGATTCATTCCAGGAAAAAAATAATGTGCACCGCACACGCACCCAGAGAGAGAGAGAGAGAGACCTTCGTTAGGGAATCAGACAGCGGTTGACCCAAAATACAGGGCTGCAAAATTCCTAAGCAAGCCATTGCCCGCAAAACCCTATTTACGCTGTCACTCCTAGCCAGGACGTAGAGATCCAGAGGGGTGTCCCGAGCGGCTGGAGAATCAGAAAATGCCAGTTAGGCCTATCAGCCTTCAACAGGCAGGGAGTCTCATAGAGAGGGGGCCAAAACCGAGAAGGCCCTTCCATCACCAACTCTTCCCTAGGCAAGTTGTCTCAGTGGCACCACAAACTGGGCATTTTCCAGGGACCTCAAAGGCTGGTTTGGGGCAGTTGGAGACCAGCCTAACCAACCTCGCAGAATGGTTATGGGGCTCAACCAGGGCAGCTGTAGACTCTATCCTGGGGAGAACCGGGCACAAAAGACCTTTGGAAATTCTTCAACGCATGTCATGGGAAGAGAAACGGGATGCCTCCTGTCTTTCCATTATGTCCCAAGCAAAGACCTCCAGAGGAAGCTTCAGGTAGCTTTTTCAGTAGCAAGACTTCACTCGTTTGATTTATATCCAGGTAGTCCTCGCTTAACAACCATTTGTTTAGTGACAGTTGTGACTTACGACGGTGCTGAAAAAATTATGGGCTGTCCTCACACTTACAACCATTGCAGTGTCCCCACGTGATCACAATTTGGGCACTAGGCAACCAGTTCGCATTTATAACCGCCACAGTGTCCCGTGGTCACATGATCGCCATTTTCTACCTTCCCGGCCAGCTACTGGCAAGCAACGTCAATGGGGAACAGTGAGATTCACTTAACAACCAAGAGGTTTGCTTAATGCCCGCAGTGATTTGCTGAATGACCACGGCAAAACAAGGTCGTAAAATCCGGTCAGATTCACTTAAGGACCACTTCGCTTAGCAACCAAAATGCCGGTCCCAATTGTGGTTGTTAAGCAACCTGTAGGTAAAAAGAAATGAAATGAAATGAGAGAGAGGTGCTTCGGTCACCAATAAGAGGGGATGGCTGGGAGGTCTGAAACCCCCCCGGGAGGGGTTGCTTCATAGGGTCCTCACTTGGGGTTGAGTGGAAGAATGAGAAGGCAGCAAACTTCAGGCCCCTGGGGGAACACTACAGTGAGAGGTTCACACACCCCTTGGCCACCTTGTCACTCAATGGGCGCCAGCGCCGGAGCGATGAGCATCTGTGCAATCCGTCCCAAATTCCCTTCTTCCTTTGAAGGGCTCTTGAAAGGGGACTCTCTGTCTCCAGCTGAACAAGAATGAATGAGAAGAACAATTTTCTGCACCACCACCACCACCACCACCCTCGTCTTGAGCTGCCTGTGCAGCAGAGCAGCAAAGTCAATGAGGGCACCACGGAGACGGGTGTGGAAAAGGGCTTCGCTCCTCCAAGCCAGCAATTCTCCTTAGAAATTCAAAGATGACCAGCGTGGCTCATCATAAAAATCTAAGAGAGTCAACCATTCCTCTGCACTGCGGTGGAGATTCTCCGAACCGGGAACATTACCAGGAAAAACCTGGAAAATTAAAAACCCACCATTTCCATTTGTGGTTATGGATGATTCTCATCGTTTTCAGATTGGGGAGGGGCAGCGGGGGGAATAAGGGACAAAAGACTAACCGTCAGCAAGCCAACTGCATGTTTTACAAATACACACCGAACAGATTTGCTGGCGGATCATTAAGGAGAAATCAGGGTTAACAAGAAAACGGAAAAGGGCCTGGTGGGTTCTTCCCCACTTATCCTGGGCCATGACAATGTAAGGCTCTGAGCTCTTCAAGACATGCTTTGATATATCTAATCAAGGAGGAGGCTTCACCTAATGATGTCCACATCTTTTCCTGCATACAAATATTCCCTTGACTTCTCCCCAAGACGCATCCATCCTCACAATGCCATCTGCTCCATCTTGCTCACATCTGCCCACCCAGTTTTCACCAAGCATGCAAAGGCACGCAGTCATTCTAAATTCCCACACATCCTCAATTTTTCTGCATCAGAAGCTGCTTAGAAAGGTTGAGGTCAGCTGAGAAATGGAAAAGAACCCCATGTTCTTTGAGAGGAAATGTGTTTAAAAATGCAACTTTCCCTAGGTTCAAAAATGCCATGTTTAGGAAGATCGTTTTTTCATTCCATATTTCTAGGGGAACACTGCTGAATGAAAGCGGAGTTGAAATTTTGGAATCGCTGAAACATCAAAGCCACTTTCCCCCATCCCCAGCCCAAATTCTCCACGGTTCCTTAAGTCCACACAGCTCCCCCTCCTGAACCACAGGGTTGCAGATTGTTCTACCCAGAGACCATTTTTGGAAAACCATCATGCCACGCTTGGTGGCTGGCTGACCTAGAAGTCCTCTGCCTGTTTTTCAAGCCCACGCTCCTTCTGTCTTCTTCCAGCATCTGTTTGCCATTTTCCCTCAAATCTGCCCGAATGCTTGTACGTGTGCTGGGACCACCATTCCTGTTCGCTGTTTTTGAGGGAAGCAGCGCATCAGAGTTGGTGCCATTTTGTATGCCCTTTGTATCTTTTTCAAGCCCACACTCCTTCCACTGTCTTCCCGCATCTGCTTTCCTGTTTTGATTTGCTGGTGTTTTATTGTATTAAATTGAGAAGCATTAATGAAGTCAGCGTATAGTCACTGCAAACCAAGCCAATACATCAACCCAATGGGCAGGATTACACAGTGAGAGGCTTGTCATCTTGTGCAATGGGGCTACTCAGTCCTTTGCTGACTTGGCTGAGTGGGTTGTGTGAACACAGCCAGAGACAGAAGCAGTCCTGTGGGGGGCCAACATTTCTCACCAAAAAAGCCATATGCAAATGACCAAACTTGTTTTCTTATTGACTTTGGTTCTCCAGGATCAATTTTCTTTATTACCTGATGAGTGTCTCCAAAAGACTTTCAGTAATGAAATCTGGATAAAGAGCCATAAATGGTTTCCGCGCTAGCAGGGTTGCAAGAAACCGACTAATTGGGACACTGCTCAAGGTGGGTATTTAGCAAGGCCTCCAAGCAAGGAGGCCAGAAGAACACAAGAAGAATGGATGAAGCCACCTGAGAGATTCCAAGTGGGTGGAAGTGAGCTGACAATACCAGGGGCGACAAAGTCCTTCCTTTAATCATGAAGTTTAATACAGGGGTGGCCAACTTTGTAGCAGAAAGTGCACTTAAAGTTTGGAGAAGGGAATGGGGCCTCAGTGGGTAGGCGGTTGATGCAAAGTAGGTGGAACTCTGCTTTGCAGATGGGTAAGTCCTAGAATTTCAGGTTTTCCCCCAAATTTGGGAGGGAAAGCACCACTTTGGTTCCCACCCACCCATCCCCAGCCCCTTAAACTTTGTCAAGCCTGTCGTGGCTTATCTGATGAGTCCTGGCCAGATGGGGCTCCTGCCTAGAAAAGGGGACAGTCTGTGACAGCAACAGGTTCCCTTTCTTCACAGACACAGCTGAAGAATCAAAAAAGGTATGTGTGAAATTTTTGGCTGGCTCTGTGGTGTGAATTAGAAGTAGTCCTTGGACTGGTTTCAAAAATCCTTTTGGAACAAGGTCAGAGCTCTCTCCCTGTTCCAACAGATGGACCTTCAGGAGGAAAAGCTGAGGAGCCAGAAAGTAGGTGAGTGGTCAGACAGCGAATAGCTGTTTTGCTCTGACATTTCCTTCAGTCCCAGATACATTACCATGTACCCCAATGCATTTACCCAGATAGAATAAAAATACCAATACCCTTAATAGAACCAAAGCCCTCTTCTTTCTGTAGTTAATTGGTAGTCATTGATTATGTGCCATCAAGTTGCTGTCAACTCTTAGTGGCCACATTGATGGGTTTTCTCCATGATGTTCGGTCCCCAACCTGGTCCTTCAGGTCTTCCGATGGGGCCCCATTGCTGCTTTAATTGAGTCCATCCACCTCGCTGCTGGTTGTTGTCTTCTTCTCTTTCTTCCCATTGATTAATCAATGGATTATGGGCCATCAAGTCTGTGTCAACTCTTAGCAATCACACAGATCAACCTTCTCCAAGGTATCTGTCCCTAACTTGGTCCTTCAGGTCTTCCAAGGGTGCCCCCATCATCACTGCAACTGAGTCCATCCACTTTGTTGCTGGCCATCCTCTCTTCCCTTCCACCTTTCCCTACAATAGATGTTCTCCAGAGAGCTACAGCAGGTCTTTGCAGAATGTGTCTGAAGTAGGATAATTAGTTGCAGAGGTAATGCAGATCTCAGAATATGGCAGATTACCGTGCAAAAGCGGTGCTGAAAATTCCGACACCTTCACACCCTTCTTGGCAAAGCTCCCTGAAGCTTCTTCTGTGGCCCTGTGAAAAACCCAGACTCTTCACTAGAGGTCCTTTAGCCCAAACCAGCAGAGTTCCTCCAATTATTTTACTCCCGTCCTGGTTCATGGAGGCAAAATCCCAGAGCTTTCTCTGAAATGTCCTCTGAGTCACTCCATCTCTTCTGAACTAGGCAGCTAAGCAAAAAAGCAGCGCTTTCTCCCCAGGGCCAGAAAGGCCTCATCTCTTGGCTTTGCTAGGAACAGAATATTCTCCAACCAAAAAAGAGGGGGGGAAATCAGATCGCAGAGGCAAAAAGAGATATTAAACAGCCTTTGATTCTTGACTTCAGAGTTATATACCAATCGTCATCAAAAAGTAAGGAGTATGATTTCTAGACATTGCTGTTTATTTTCCTACTGAGTATAAGCATTTTCTCCATTGTCAAAGACCAGAAGTCAGGACCCTTCCACAGCCAAGGTGGCTTTTCATGCACGAGAGAGGTGGATTGGCCAACTTCGGGGAATTCAAGACTTTCCAGAGGTACAAAACCCCTCCAATCTTTGGCATGCACATGAGAACATACGAACCACCTCCTGGCAATGCCCATGCTGAAGAAAGGGGAAATGGAATGGAGTATTACAGCTGAAGGACACATCCCATGTTCGGGTCATAGATACCAAGTCATGTTCTTACGCCATGATTCCAAAACCGGGGGGTGGGTCTCCATGCAAAGCCTACAGTTCTGTGCAGAGTCCTGGGTTTAGAAGACCTCAGAGAAGCGGGCTGGACCCTGTGGAAAATGACTCCTAAAGCTGTGTGATTAGATGTATAAGGTGACTGAGGACTTGCCTGGCATTGAGAAGACCCACCCTTTGGGGCCCAGCATCCCTCCCTGGAGCATCACCAGTAGACACAGTGAGAAAACCCTTTCAAGCTCGGCTGGGCTGGATTTTGTTGGCTGCCTTGTCCTCATGATTAGATCCGACCTTCCTCACGATGCCTCTTTGAGGATGCACGGCTGCAAAAACGGCTCGCTTTTTGCCCGGCCCAGCATAACTTTGGGTGACTCCATTCGCCCTTGGCAGGCGACAAATGCCCTACTCTGTGGCCGCTGGTGATTAATTTGTTTTTGGCAACACGTGTTTTCCTCTGTCGAATGAATTACCATGTACTTCTCAGCCTGCATGACAAATACCTTTATTGATTAAAGTCCTTAAATATTTACACTTCTCAATGACCTTTTCCCTTCAGCTCGTTTGTTTCTAAATGGCTGTTTGATTCCGCTTCTCCCTCTCTGCGCAGAAATGCCTCTGGTGATGGATTGTAAGAAGAAGAATGGCCCGGCTCCCTAAACCCTCAGCACATGGTCCCAAAAGCAATCCTTGGCATTTGGACAAGAATTTAAAAGCCTCCAAACTTCTTTGCAAGCATCAGTGATCCCAGTTCCCTCGATTGTCGCTTCTCCACCCATTTTTGCCCCTTTCTTGTACGCATTTCATCCCAGTTGTGAAAGTGAATTTCCTTCCATCCAGCTGAGTAGGAATTGGTCCTCCAAAATGCAGGAGACGCTTTCAACGGATGGGTGGGGTGACAGCTGTGATGCCTTCAGGCACGTTGAGGAGTTTCTTGTCCTTCTGCAGAAACTGGGGGAAAGCATCCATCCCACACCACTGCCCCAAATTGTTCAAAAGTCAGTTGGCCTCCGTGGGGCTAGACGGAGCATCCTTCAGTGTCTGAGTGACTGGAGAAGATCTCTCAGTTGCCAAGCTCAGCTACAAGCTAATGAATTTTGGGGAGGGGGAAGTACTGAGTCGCTGAGAAAGAATCCCTAACTACTATGAACAGGGTAGAAAGACCAGCCTAGTGGAAAATTGGTATTCCAGACCCTCTGCATTTTCTCCTCTCCTGGAACTTCCTGTTTTGTAAGAAAAGGGCTTTTGTGTCCCCCACCCCCCCTTAAGAGTTACACTGGATTCAGCTTTATGCAGATTTCATGTTGATGAGCAGAACCCGGAACTGATCATCAGCTAGGAAGAGAAGGCGTCAGTTAGCGCCAGCAACCAAAGGGGAAGAGATGCGCAGACGCGCTTGAGCGAGGAGGGAATGGAAATGGGGAAAGGGGTGCAAAGGAGGGGCCACGCACACAGCTGAGGCCTAGAACCTTGGTTTTAAGGCTTTTCCCTGGTTCCTGTCCAAACGCAAGGGACGACCGTCGCTGCGTGCTGAACAGTAGAGGGAAAATGAGCTGAGCTCGCGAAGACTGAGCCTTGAACTCTGTTTTCAGTGCTGAAAAATTCAAACGGCCTGCCATTGTCATCTCTCCCCACCGCCTTCATGTGTCTCCCTCGCTGGATCTGATCTGGTTCTACCCTGTGTATAGCACTTAGTGCTGTTGCATACTAATCCTTGTAGGTTCAAAGGTATGGATTAAGATCAATTTGGGAAATGCGTTATGGTGCCCCCACAGCTTCATTTGCATGGTCTCTAAGAGACGTCCATGTAGACGGGCATGGCAGATGGGCGTCGCCCTATTCTCTGTATAGTCCCTAACTGGGCGGAACAACTTAGGTGATGAAGGAACTGGTGTCCAGTACAAACCACAATGGTATCCCATGTGCCATGACATCATTGTGCCAATGAGAGAGATTACAAGTAGCCCCCGACTTACAATTGCAACTGGGAGTGGAATTTCCACTGTAAGTCATCACGGTTATAAGTCAGGTCACCACGTGACCAGACCCAATTTTACGACCATTTTTACAATGGTCATTTAGCGAATCATGGGTCATTAAGCGAATCCAGCTTCTCCAATGGGCATTTTTTTGCCGGAAAATGGCGAAGAAGTCACAAAACGCGATCATGTGACCGCAGGATGCTGCAACCGGTTGTAAAAACAAGTTGGTTGCCAAGTGCCTGAAATACGATCGTGTGACCGCAGGGGGGTGATGTGACATTTTGCAATGCTTGGAAGTGCTTTATAGGCTGTAAAGCACCCATTCCAAGGCCGTCGTAACTTTGGACCATCGTTAAATGAATGGTCATAAGTCGAGGACTTCCTGTATGCCATTAACACCAGGATATCATCACGGCATGATGATATCACTTGCTCCCCCCACCCCTCGCTAACAGCCCTGTGTCCAACCCAGGAAGAAGCATGAGTCCAATGAAATCATGAACACAATTAGAAAGGGAACCCTCACCAAGGATTTTTGCTGAGTCCCATTTTTTTACTTGTTTTTCACAAAGCAAGGACCAGAGACTGGGAAGGTTGCTCAAAATCTGATTTGAATCACAATGACTCAAATAAATTCAGGAATCAGTTCGATTCAGATGTGCAGACTGAATCATCCAGACAGCTTTATTTCAAAGCCATGTCTGTGCATGTCCAGAAATATCTATCTATCACCTCCCCCTAATTAATTTGTGCACATCAAGTTTGAGGGGAACATTCGGTTGGGCCTCCTGATTTGATTCACAAAATCGATTCCATTTGGAAAAATCAACCAAATCCCCTTCAGATAATGTATCTTCATCATAATCCCAGCAACAAGAATCTTTAGCTCAGCCATTGTCTGATCTCCAGCCTACCTGCTGGTAGAAACCCAAGAAACCCAAGGAGGCCCAAGCACAGTGGCTGGCTGGGGAATTCTGGGAGTCGAAGCCCACACATCTTCCGGTTGAGAAACGCTGGTTAGCACTACCACGATTTCTCCCCCATTTCAACCAAGATGCAACAGGTAATGTGACAGAATAGTGGAAGACTCACATACGCACATTCACTGTTACCCAGGTAAGCTGGCTAAATGAAGACAATTGCCATTTTTGCTCCGCTCTGCCTACCCCCCTTAGGCCCCCCCATCACACCCCTCAAAGTCCCCAAGTGCTTCTCTGCCCCACAAAGCAAGATCCTCTCGCTGAAGCCTTCCCGTCCTGGCGACGTGACCGAGGACAGGGTCAAACCGGCAGACCAAAGCATGAAGGGGAGCAGGAGAAGGACGGAAACTGGTTGAGGAACAGCTGCTAGGGAGAGAAAAGCTGCTGGGTTTTTTTGAGCAGGGGGAGGTGACTGCCACAATGAGGGGAAAAAAAGCATTTGCTGCTTCAGGAAATGCTCCCGGTCCTTTTCCTTTCTTCCTTTCCCAGATTATCACTTTAAAGTACTTCCTGGAGTGGGGGGACGCTAATCCAAAAGGAAAGAGAAATCCCTGCTCTCTCACACCCCTCCTTAAGCTCCGTCAATCTTCCAGATGCATAACTCAGAAGCTGGTTCTCTTCCTCTCCCTCTGCTGCCAAATGCTTGTCAAAGTGCTTAAGAATTTGCATTCCTTGCAGCATTTCATTACTGTGTGGCTGGGCTTGGTGGAAGGGGTCTTAAGCCCCAGCGCATTTGTTCTGGGAAGGAAGGAAGGAAGGAGGAGGAAAGAAGGGAGGGAGGGAGGGGAAAAGAAGGAAAGAAAGAGAGAGGGGGGGAGGGGGGGGAGGGAGGGGTTTCACTGAAGTTGCAAGCGGGGGAATCCACATTTGATGGATTCCACACAAACATTGTCACTCTCTGCAGGCGGCACTTAAGAACATATCTTTAAAATGATGACCCTGTGTCACATTGCCCCACCCAAAACTCAAATCCAGACCTGGACTCCAAATAAAAATCTTCCTTAATGAGTCAGCACTTCGAGCCACATGATAACAGGGTGAAAAACGACACGTGTCCCCCCCGCTGGGAAAGGGGCTGGGCAAAGGGGGTGCCATGTTTGGACTTACCAGGTGAGCCCCCCTGCACTGAGAAGGTTTTTAGCAGGTTCTCCAACCCTGGTGTCTCACGGGCATGTTAGGAGAGACTGGTTTTGGGGCTGGGGACCAGGCGGAGAGTAGAACCGGACTGATGCATGGAAGCTGGAAGGTCTCTGTGTCCGTGAAGCCCACCGCGGATGTCTCACATCCATCAACTCCTGCTGCATTGCCCTTGCTGTGGCAGGGCCCGTGATGGAGCAGAACGCCAAAGAGCCTCAGATGCCTCCTTCGTTCACCGTCAGAGCCGAGCTTCTTCAGCTACTCTTCCAAAATTTGGCCTAGGGGCGTTCTGTGAGGGCCGCCATTTTCAGACCAGCTGCCTCGAAGCGGAGGGCGCACCTCTGCTTTTACAAATTTGGTTCCACAAAACCATGGTTAGTAACCTTACAGGTTACAGGTTGGCTTGGTGGTGGTTCCTTTTTGTAAAATATGGACATCTTACAGCCAGCGTTGCATCATCTGTTATTCTCATAATAGGCCATAGAAACGTTGAGGAAATACTTACCATTATTTCAGAAACCTTCAAATTTTAAAATCTACTCTCACATCTTCTTATCAGCGGCCTTGTTTCTATTTTTTTAAGTCGTAGCTGTTTTTTAGTCCTACCTATTTCAGGGAAACGGGGCCGGATCCCTCCCCTGCAACCTCCCCGCAAGGCAAATCAGTCTAGAAAACCTGAAACTGGGAGAATGTGAACGAGGAGGATCTCAGCAGCATTCCCCGTTGTGTTTCTGTGATTGCTTCATCTAATCCTTTACTCTTAAGTGTTTCTCATTACACGGGTCAGATTTTAGTATCGAGATATGGGAAGCCATGAGGATGTCACGGCCACCATGACACCGCTGTGTGAAGAAAGCCAATTATATCATTTGTGCTGTTTGCATCGTAACTGGACGAAGGATGCAAAGGATAACAAGTGACTTCATTTGCCCCTCTCGATGGAGACTCCCGACCTGCGTCTCCCCTGCAAGGGTCACTCAGTCGGCACCCCCAAGGAGAACACCCCCGCTACTCCCACCTTTGAGGATTTATTAAACTCCCCTGACTGGAACAGCAGACAGGATCTTCACCGGCGTTCGCTGGTTTGCGTGCTCTCCTTGTCTCTCATCAGAAGCTGCATGGTAATAGGCAATTACTGCTCTTAAGCAGATGCGGCATTTGCCCAGAGCATAGACAGCCTCTTACATTCTCCATAAATCCTCTAATAACACTTCTATTAACGCCCCATTTCTGGCACATTCCTAATTACCCCGTGTTCCTTATCAGTTCCCAGCCTTCTCTTGACAAGCCAAAGCCCCTTGCTGACAAGGATTTGATCAAAGGCCGCGGCGCACACACTGCCTGGGATTAACCCCCCAGCATCCGCAAGAGACGGGCCCAGAGAACTTGGGAAGATGGCGGCCCGACCCCAAGGCAGCATGCCACAGGTGACTTTTTAGAAAAGAGATGCTCAGGGTTGAATGGGCAGGCCTTCTGGTCAAGGAGGCCCAAGATCTGCTCCTGGAAGTCCAGCCCTGAGTTAGGATTCAGTCACATTCTTTTCCCCTTCGTCTCCCAGATGGGTCCGGCCTGAAGGATAAGTCTGAATATTCAATTCTTCCATGTCCCTGCCCCCCTTGAGTTTTTGTGAGGATTTAGGCTGGCAAGGCAGGAGCAAGCCTTTCCCAGGCCAGACAGAACCAACCATCCTTTCTCCACTGTTACCAACATGCACCACTGGTCCTTTCGCCCCAGTGGTCCAGCCCTGCTCTATAGCAAGTCAGAGACTGTGGGCTACCTTGGCCACACCTGTGCGGTCGTGAGACCCCCTTATGGGGGGCCCTTCAAGGTCGGAAGAGTTACCTTTTCACTGAATGCAAACATTGATTTGGCCAGCCTCCTCCTCGGCTTGAGACCGGACTGGTATTACAACTCCTTGACCTCCAGAAATCCCAGGATGGAAAGTTGGGGGCGGGGGGGGGGAATCCCACAGGGAAGTTGGCAAAAGGTTTGCATACTGCAGCCAAGAAATTACCCGAGCATGTTCATTAGGACACTAGGAATCCCACTCACCTTAACAGTGGCTTATTTTTATTTTAAATTATATCTTTGCTCTGGAGGTCCCCATCTCTCCCCTTTTTCGGTGGGGCCTTTGACGCATCAGAGAAAGACAAGCTTGAGATGTCTGCCCACCAACTCTCTTTCAATGGATGAGACAGAAGAGGCATGGCAATAGATCATGGCTCTCCAAAAACTCAGCTTCGTAGGGAGCAGCAGCTTAAGAAATTGCAGACCAGACAGACGCCATGGAGATGCGTCAGAGCGGCCAACTGCAGAACTCAAAAATCAAGCTTGCTCTATACGTCTGCTCCAGGATGTGAACTGTGGACCTTCTACTCCCACCTTCTTGAGTCAACAGAAATTCAGTCGTTCCCTTCCTGGCCTTGAGATAGAAAGAGAGACAGAAAAAAAGATCTGCTCTGGGTTTACACAACCGTTCTGCCCGACCCGGGAAAGGCTTGCTCCCACCTTGCCAGCCTAAAACCTCACAAAAACTCAAGGGGGGCAGGGGCACGGAAGAGTTGAAGATTCAGACTGGGAGACATCAGGGAAAAGAACGTGACTGAATTCTAACTCAGTACATGGGCTGGGGAAGGCAATGGCAAACCACCCCGCTAGAGTCTGCCACGAAAACGTTGCAAAAGCTTTTGTGGTGTCCCCCCAGAGGGTCAGACATGACTCGGTGCTTGCACAGGGGACCTTTCACCTTCACCCAGTCCACATGGCTGGGCTACCAGGAGCAGAACTTGAGCCTCCTTGACCAGAAGGCCTGCCCATTCAACCCTGAACATCTCTTTTCTAAAAAGTCACCTGTGTTTGTACCCTACCTGCCTTCTAGAGCCACCTGGAGAAACGGAGAGGTAGATCAGAGAGATGAGTGGGCACTGATGGAAGAAGAGGTGTGCCAAAAAGGGAGATGGGAGGAGAGAAATTACAGCTAGTCCTCGTTTAACAACCATTTGGTTAGTGATGGTCCAGATTTATGACGGTGCTGAAAAAACCAACTAACGACCAGTCCTCACACTTACAACTGTTGCAGTGTCCCCGCAGTACGTGATCACAATTTGGGCTCTTGGTAACCAGTTCACATTTATGACCGTCGCAGTGTGCCATGGTCAAGCGATCACTATTTTTCACCTTCCCAGCCGGCTTCTGGCAAGCAAATCAATGGGAACCCCGTGGTTCGCTTAATGACCACAGTGATTCGCTTAATGGCCGCCGCAAAACAAATCATAAAATTGGGTCAGATTCGCTTAGCAACCAAAATTCCCAGCCCAATTGTGGTCATTAAGTGAGGACTGCCTGTAGAGGGCGAGAACTAAAGTATGTGAGTTGCCCACTCCCCAAGAGGGCCGCTTGGTCAAGGCCCCCCGTCCTTGCAGACCTCTCAGGAAGGTGGCCTAGTGACACACCGCATCTTCTAATGGGCAAAGGGTGGGCTCACGTCACCCACGGCTTCCTCTCCATCGTCTGTGGTTCGTCGGGAGACCACCCACGCACTACCTGCAAGGACCTGCTTCTAAATGCCACGGTTTCTCTCTCCAACCCTTAAACATTCCCGCAGAGTGAAAAGGGGGAAGGGGGAAAAAAAAGGAGCAACTCACATCTCAATCTGACAACAAGGAAAAAAAAAAGAAAACAAAAAGAAAAATGAAATATTATTGTCTCTTTACCTTCCCGTGGCTTCTCCCCTTATTAAAACGGAATCCTGATCCTCCTTGGGAGAATACAAGCAATCGGTTACCATAACAACACCTTTCCTCGCCTACTCAACCAAGTTTTAAAACGCCACCTTTTCTCTGCTGGCACTGCCTCCCCTTGGGGTGCCCCCCACCAACAAAAAAAAAAGCAGTGAAGGTATTTCAGCATGACCAAGGAGCCCACGAGGCAACCGGGCGGGTTAGGATGTTTCCGAAATGGGCATATTTGATCGTAAATAGGGCAGGAAGACCCCCACCAAGGCCCTCCTTGGAGAGGGAGCCAGATTTTGCCACCACCACCCCTTTTTCAGCATTGGTGGCCATGGTTGTTCTGTTAGTGGAGGTACAGGTAGTCCTCGACTTACGACCATTCATTTAGTGACCGCTCAAAGTTATGATGGTGCTGGAAAAAGTGACTTACGACCATCACAGGGTCCCTGCAGGCACGTAATCAGAATTCAGGCAGTTGGCAACCAGCATGTATTGATGATGGTTACAGCGTCCTGAGGTTACGTGATCGCCATTTGCGACCTTCCCAGCCAACTTCCAACAAGCAAAGCTAATGGGGAACCAGCTCATTCACTTAACGATCAAAGCAAAAAAGGTCATAAAATCGGGTGCAGTCATGGGATGCCTCGCTTAACGACCACACCACCTAACAATGAATTTTCCACTCCCTGTGGTGGTCGTAAGTCGAGGACTACCTGTATAAAGGAATGTGGAGATAACCTCAATGAAGAAATGGATGTGCCGTTAAGGGAGGGTCAGCGACAACCCAGTCCTGAGAAAGAGGGAAGCGTGGGAAAGAGACTCAAAATAACTGCGCCTCGATTCTGTCTGGCGGAAGACGGAGCAGAGAAAAACTTTCAGATTCAGTTATCATGCCCTGCGACCATAAAGTAGCATTCCTGGGATCCTCACCATGTGTCCTAACAGTCAGGAATCACGCTGAGACAAGGAGTAGGTCTCTAGTGTTTTATTACTGCTTCATTAGACAGAAAATCCTAACAAACTGAAGCAGCGTGGGAAAAACCCAGACAGATAAACCCCAAAAGTCAAGGCGGGTCTGATCTGTGTCTCTTTGAATGGCTGCTCAAATTCTCTCTACTACGCCTGCGTTTTCCCCCCTGGATAGGGGCCCCCTCCTGCTCGCCATCAGTACTCATGACACCATGTCCACTTCCTGACCTGGCCCTTCTTGAAGGGCTGAGTTGGCAACGGACTCTCTGTCATGCACACCCCATGCTTTCTGGGGCCGTATGGCTGGACTTACGTTTTACTTACGAGTCCCTTTTCATTGTGTCGTCTTCACTGTCCTGATAAACTGCCCAGAAAATACAAGTAGTCCTCACTTAACAACCATTCGTTTAGTGATGGTTTGGACTTACAACAGCGTTGAAAAAAACAACTTACGACCGGTTCTCACACATATTACCGTCGCAGCATCCCCGTGATCACATGGTCACGATTTGGGCGCTTGGCAACCGGTTCGCATTTATGACGGTTGCAGCATCTTGTGGTCACGTGATCGCCATTTTCGACCTTCCTGGCTGGCTTCTGGCAAGCAAAACCAATGGGGGACTGCGTGATTCGCTTAACGCCCTCAGTGATTCGCTGAACAGCTGCTGCAAAAAAGCTCATAAAATCAGGTTGGATTCGCTTAATAACCACTTCGCTTAGCAACTGAAATTCCAGTCCCAATTGTGGTTAAGTGAGGACTACCTGTAAGTCAAAGTCTGGTATAAAAATCTAAAACTCCCACAATTTATAACTTATTATTAGGGAGAATAATGTCATCATAAATCAGAGATGTGGATGGTCCTGCTGGTTTTAGACTTCTGGGATCCTGGATCCTTGCAAGGTCTCACCTGGAGATATAGAAGCCCTCGGTGGCCTTATTTTTAAATTTAATTGAAAGAGTCCCAAGGGGCTGGGAGGGGAAGAGGGATTCCTGATTTTTTTTTCCCTATCCCCCATGCTGATGAAACATCTGAGGCATGGGTTTTTAATACCCGGCCCATCCGATCCTGGCATTTGATCCCGCTGGGCAATTATATAATCTTGTTATGTTAACATGGAAATTAAACACAAGAGATGAATCAGCTAAATTGCATTCACTTACATAGATCAACCCCTGGTGCATTAACCAATGGGCTGTCAGCCAAGCCATTACTGAGGGCCACTTGGTACAAGCCCGGGGGAATTGGAGCCTTGAATGGAGCTCTTTGCATATTAGCCGCTGATAATGAACGCTCAGCTGCCTCCGGATGTCAAAGGACATCTCAACAGCTGCTTAAAAAATTAAGGGGAGAGCTTGGTTTCTGAGCAAGAGAACGGGAAATGGGCTCTGCCTTCCTTTCCGTATTTCCTGCTGCTGAATGAGGAGAATTTCTAAAATTAATTTTGACCTACCTCCCCGTTCTATTGTTTGAGCACATTTGGATTCCATCCTTCTCTATGCACATAGGTGCACGGAGACAAAACCGCATACGAAAGAGCCATTGTGCCGAGGCTGGATGGATGGGGGCATCCCTCTGCGTTGCGTGTGAGGCTGGTTTTCACTCACAAGAACGGGTTCTTCTATGTGCCTGTATAAGCCATGTTTTTTCCCCAAAGAGGACCCAAGATGCCCCTGGATCCGGCCAGGGCCCCAGGCCCTGCAAATCAAATGTTGGTCTGTAGAAGGCTGCACGCGTGGCCTCTTCAACCATCATAAAAGGAAGAGAGAATCTTGCAGCGGATTAAAAGCTTCATTATGGTGTCTCGTTTTGTGGATGAAATGTATCTTCCTGGATGGGTGTGGACACTACAACTCCCAGAATTCCTGGTTTACAGGGCCAACAGTCTCATCCGCGCATCTGAAGAACAGCATGTTGGGGAAGTCCATGTTATACTAGATCCAGAAGTAGGTGGCCATTCACAGTCACGCGAGGATGCAGACAGCATTCTTACCCACTCAACCTTCCATGTTTCCTGCACGTTCTTCCTTACTTTCTCACTCACACAGACATACATGGGTAGAGATACAATAAACCATGGGTACCTCAGCTCAACCAAAGCCAAAAAATCCAACAAGATTTGCCCAAGGCAGCCATGGAGCCATATCCCTTTTGCAGGGTTTCCAAGACCAAATGGACAGGGACCTGTTGCGCAACATCTCCTTATTCCCACAAAGTGTCCTGATTATATAAAGCCATGCTCATTCAAGAAGGATCTGCTCAGCACACAACCCACACCCTTCTTCCAACCCTCCAGGAACCTTGGCCTTTCCGCTCCCATCATCCCAGCCAGCACAATGGGAATTGCAGCCCCATTCGTGGAGGAGAAGGTTGCTCTGCGTTAAATTCAACTGTAGCCCATGATTCTGATTTGGAGTGCAAATGGGTGATTCTGGATGGGAATTCCAGATGATCTGGGCTTTGTGCAATGCCAAGTGAATTCACGCTGGGTGCAGCTGAAAGTTGGACTGGAGCTGCGTGGGGAGAAACTCCTTTCCACTCTCCCTGACCATGGGCTGGAAAAACCTGACTTTCAGAAATGAGACTAGGACTCTAACAAAGCAGTAGATGGAGCTGAAGAGCAAGCAAGTGATTTGAGAAGAAGGAATTGCAAGGAAGAGCTTGGACCGTACTGGAACTGACTCCCTAGCAGTTTAGAACAGAATTTGGGGAAGGGAGGACTACAATTCCCATGTGTTCCTGCAGGTAGCCCACCAAGTGAGCATCTAAGGCCATGGAGGCCAACTTCTGGTGGCTAACAAACACACTTTCCATTTCCATGGAAAATTACTGAAACCCCCAAAACAGACTGTTGCGTAGACTCCCAGCTTCGACCGTTGGCTTGGGCGATGTTACTAATTTTCAGAAAATGCAGAATTGAACTTCAGTTACGCCGTTCGAGGATCCTGCAAAAGCAAAGCTCCGTGGAGATCTACACTAAGGGTTCTCAAAAGCGAAAAAGATTCTCCCAGGCCTAATCTGTGAAAAGTTGCCACCGAAGACAAGGAAAGTGCCTTATTTTATCATCTACAGAATGTACGAAAGCAGGACAGACTAACTGTTACAATATGCAATATTCCTTTCAGCAGAAGCCAAACAAAACAACGGGCCAGATGGACACCCTCAAAGCATGGATTGGCAGCAATTAGTGCTAATATTCATCATTCCCTGCTGAGATTTACAGAAAGGAATATATTTTAGCAGAAGACGCCTCTCCCAAGAGATAAATGAGAAAGTTGTATGCAGAAAAGCTTATCTTGGGTAAAACTGTATGTTTGTTTTTTCAGTGGTTTTATCCGTCTATCTCGTTCTTCATATCGTCTCCTAGCCTAACTTAGCTCTTAAATAATCATAATTTCTAATTTTTTTTTTGTCTTTTTCTTAGGCATTTCATGCTGGGCGTGTGAGTCATCTGCACCCACTGGAAACCTTGGAGGGGGCACTCCAAGGCCCTCCAAAAATTGGCAAAAGTACTAAATTCATGGGGAGCAATGATATGGCCTATATTCAGCTGATTTAAGCTGACTGCAAGTATATTTAAATTTTTTTTAAAAAGGAGTTTTAAAGATGGGAGCGTCATAGCCTGGAAATGCTGGGCACTGACAACAAGCTGAACATGAGTCAGCGGGATGAGGCAGTGGCTAGAAGGACTAATGCCGTTCTGGGATGCACCAGAAGAAGCACCACATCAAAGACATGTGGAGTCCTTGTTTTCCTGCGCTCTGCACTCCTGAGGCCACATCTGGCGTCCTGTGTGATTCTGGGGACTTCATTTCCAGAAGAATATTGATAGGTTGAAACAAATTCAGCGGAGGGTAAGAGAGATGATTCAGAGACTTGGGGAAATGACCTGTGAGGACATTCTGGAGGAACTGGTGTTGGAAGTCCTGGCAAATCCAGCATGCCTCATTTGCATGTGAATTAGCATGTGAATTGAGTTGTCCCACAATGCAACTCTGAAGCTGTTTGTTGCCACTCCCACTTCCTCTCTCTCTCTTTCCCCTCCTTCCTCCGATCAAGCAGGCAGCATGGATGCTACTCTCTTCATCAGGGCCTTGTGCTCGGGCCCTGATGAAGAATTCAGCCCCTTTCTTCCACGAAGCTCTTGGCAGCTGTAGGGCTGAGAGTTTAGGGCAAACTAAGTATTTAGAAAGAAAAGAAGAACAAAGGAACTTCATCTTTTCCACCAAGATGGGTGTAACAGAAGCAACGATAAAGTCAGTAAAACCCTCTTTTTTTTTTTTACTTATCTTAACCTAATCTGTCTAAGTGTGTGATTCTTTATGCTTGGGAGGGCTGAGTGTGCAAGATCAATAACATGTGTTTCTCTGGTATGCTCACTGAAGCTATCTAAGACAATTTTCTTTTTCTGTGCCAGCTTCTCAGCTGTGTTAAGCTCTGCTCCATTTCAGTGGTTCTAGCAGGCCACTAAATTGGCTTCACTGGGAAGGTTCAAACTGAAGATGACTTAGGGGAGACATGGTGCTTGACCTAAAGACAACCTACAAGGAAGATGGTCAGGAACAGAAACTAGGATTAGAAATAATGGATCTAAGTTGCAACTACCTGGATTAAATATACAAACTTCCTGACAGTAGAATCTGTCCATTCCACATCTCTGGAGATTTTTAAAAAGAGCCTCGATAGTCACATCTCATGGTCAGTCACTGGGCTTCCTGCCCGCTGCAGAGGGGTGGACTGGATGCTCCTTGGGGAACCATCAGCCCATGCTGATCTTAAATGAATTTCTCCAAATACGGTGGAACCTTTTTTTTAAAAAAATCTAATCTTAATTTCTGATCATCCACGTGTCAAGATGCTGTGGAAACCTTTTGGCTCACCTTCCTTGCAGTACAAATCTCAATAATGTGGAGAGAAATGCGTTAATTTTGTCTATTTATATTCCGTGACGAAAAAGCTTTCTATGAAAGAACAGTTTCATTTCTCCTGGCCGGTTTTATAACTTCAAATGAATCCCATCGTAACCTCCTCACTGGCATTTTAACTAATTACCTTTTTTTTTTTTTAAGTTATTTTTTTTAACTTCCCACCCTGTTGAAAAATCTGGAGCTTTTTAGCTAAGTGCTCTACATTGGAATAGGAATAAAAAAAGGCAAGGTCACACTTGGCCCCTGATGATTTCAGGAATATGTTCTCGTAATTTTCTCAGCAGCAGGAGAAAAGCGGTTCGCCAAGGTCTTTTGCAAGGGTGAGAGTAGGCGAGGCAGGGATCAGCAATGGAGACACGCATGCAATAGAAGCTACAGTGACATCACAAGCCTCGTGACATCATCATGGGAATGATGCAAGGGATTTGGGTCACTGGTAGATGCCATTTTCTCCTCCCTGCATATGCCCATGCTAACAACAATCGCAGCTGCTTGGCTTCAAGACCACAGGCGACACATCACGTGTCCATTAATTTGGAAGGGTGGGAGCAAGCTCACGCTTAAACTCAAGGACTACTTGAAAGTCCTTGACATCTTTGCAGTGCAAAGCACCACAAATAGTTGGGTGTGCCTGGCTTCATTTCTGTCCGCACTAAAGATTCCGATTTAGCCAAGTCATTTCTAGGAGATGCAAAGTCCACCTAAGACACTGAGTTTAGACGTCTCAGGAGATGTTTCTTCAATTTTGTAGCATGGCCTAAAGTTCTGGGATTATCTTGTTGTTTCTCAATCCAGGAGCTAATCAGCTCTGACCCTCCCTGGACTTTCAAAATCGGCCAAGGTTGATGGCGCAGCTAGGCAGGAATGGGATAGGACACCACCATGAAATTCACTGAATAACTGGAAAAGGCAGTATATGTAGACCACTGACGAGAGGTCACATTTTGGAAACTCTCATTCTACGCTTTCGACTCCTGGCGACGGCATAGATAGATTTGCACCATGATGACCCATCCATAACCTGGTCTTCCAGGTCTTCTAATGGTGCCCCCATTGCCACGGTAGCCGAGTCCGTCCCCCTTGCTTCTTCCCTTTCCTCCCACCCTTCCCAGCACCAGAGCCTTCTCCAGGTCTTCGCACCATGGGTCCGAAGTAGGATAGTTTGAGCCTGGGCATTGGTGCCTCGAGTGAGAGCTCTGGGTTGCTTGGATGATCTTTTCCAAGGCCTTCATGGCTGCTGTTCCATGCACTAGTCTGCGATGTATTTCCTGACTGCCGGTTCCTTGACTGTTGACGGTTGATCCTCAAAGGCAACAGCTCTCCGCCACTTCGGTATCTTCATTGTCAGTTCTAAGGCTGGTTGTTCTACCAGTTGCCATCGGTTTGGTCTTCTTTAGATTGAATATGTTTTCAGATTCAGGAAATCTGAAAGTTGTTCTTGGGTGAAGATCTCCAAGGGAAGCAGATTCTGATTAAAGGTTAGTGGGGGGGGGGGGGACACCTCTGAACAGTTAGAACAGTTGCCCCACTTCACTGCTGTTGGAATTATCAGGGATCGACTCAGCATTGTCTCATAAGCACAAGGGGGTCGCTCTGGCAAATCGCACCTCTGTTGTGCTTGTGGGACGTCACGTGGGTCACCTGATTTCCTCTTCCTCCTCCTTCTTGGGCTTGGGGATTAACAGTCTCCATTACCCTTCTGGCACACATGCAAGCAGGAGGTGCTGCAAGAATGCAGCCCTCCCCCAACCATCCTCTGTCTACCCAGAACCAGTGATGATTAAGTGCTTCCTGCTATGAACCTGCCTGTATCCAGATCTACTGAATAAAAGTAAGCTATCTCTATTTTTCTTCATCTAACTACAGTGCGAAGACTGAATTTATTTCTGCACGTAATTAAGCTTAACGTGCAAGTTCTCTTTTGGTTCACGCTTCTACTCTGCAAGATTGCTGGTAGCTGCTTGGAGTTCTTTTATTAACCTTTAAAAATTCCATCAACGGCCTGCGTTCAAATGGAGTCTGGTTTAAATCGCTTACTTTGGATTTCTGAACTGAGCAGGTACTAGATTCAGTAACTTTAATGTCCCCTCCCCGTTCAAGAGTTCTTTGCTCTTTGAAGTTCAACATACTTGTGTTATTACAGGATGCTATCTCAAGCGTTGAAGTCAAAATTGTCCAGGAGGTGTGAATGGAGCCCTACTTTTCTTTGGTTCAGGAAGCAAAGTATCTTGGGCTGGCAGACACAGCAGCTGGAATTCCAGACCATCCCAATTATTGTTGGTTTATTTACCCTGGATCAGTGCCATCACTTTTACATGATGTTAAACTTAGTGCTGTGCAGGAAAGAAAGAACCTCATGCGTTTCTTTCTGCCAGTCCTCATTCAATTTGATGGAAAGTCATTTACTTTCAGAATCAGGAAGGACTTATTTAAGTGCAAGAAATAGCAAGACGGATTTTTTTTTTAATCCATTCAATCGTGTCCAATTCTCGGAGACTGCCTGGACAATTCCCTGCGGTTTTCTCGGCAAGGTTTTTTGGAAGTGGTGTGCCATTGCTTTCTTCCTAGGGCTGAGAGAGGGGGACTGGCCCAAGGTCACCCAGCTGGCTTCATGCCAAAGGCAGGACTAGAACTCACCGTCTCCCAGTTTCTAGCCTGTGCCTTAACCACAACACCAGACTGGCTCTCTAAGGCAGATGTTGGCATTAGCTAAATTCACCAGAACACACAGCCAAATCTGGCTTTAAGGACCCTGTAGGAAAACTCAACAAAGGAAAAAAAATCTTCCATCTCCTTCCTTCCATCCTCTGCAACTTCCTGTCTTCTTTGAAAAAAAAACCCAGCATAAAATCTCCTCCGAGTTGAGCCCTTGGTAACTTCATGAACACATCTGTGTTGTTTTCTGGAGAGCATTCCAAAGATGGTCCTTGCAGCTTCTCAGAGTCTTCAGCAGAAAGTCAGCACAGAAGCTGGAGAGAGAGGTGCCACCCAACACGTGGTTTGTCATAAACCGCCCTCTGTTTTATACATCCGTGGAACTCAATATAATGAGTCCGTTACACAGCTAGCAGCTGGGACACCCCAAAAGGACGTTTGCCTCATCTGCACCCATTCCCATTTTAATTCCAGGGGCCAGATCATGCACGCGGCCCCCTGGACGGGGAGCAGTCTTTTTTGAATTTCCGTGTTGTAGGACCGCAGTGAAACCTCATGGCTTAAGTGGAGAAAGAACAGGGACGCACCGAGGAGTTGCCTTGACGTTTAGAAATTGGGCAGATGTCTTCTCCTCAACTCTTCCAAAAGATGCTGCCCTTAAAGCCTGAGCCTCCAATGTTCACCTTGGGGGAAAACCTGAGCAGGTCTCCCCTGGCATAAATCCAAAAGAGTTTGCAGCCCTGCTCCGCCATCTTCGAAGCCTAGCGACGAATGCCATCTGTACAAAAAGTTGGATGGCTACAGTCCACCTCGCCCTTCGGCTCCGCTTGAAAGTTGCTTGTGTTTTAGAAACAAAAGAAAAATGGGAAGTGGGAAGATGTTCAAAAACTGGATTTGGGGCCCCCTTATCTGCCACATCTTTCTATTTCAGCCAGCCCAGGGTACTTCGGCTAAATCAAGAAGATGGACTGCATGTGTTGATTTTACTTGCTTTCCCAAAAAGCACCCTTTCTTTTTATTTATTTATTTTATTTTTCTCCCACCTCTATTCTTCAGCAAAGGATTGTTACCTTGTCGTGGTGCTGGACCTTGAGCACCTCAATGATGCCATGAGCTAAACCGTGAAGGGCCACCCAAGACGGGAAGGTCACGACAGAGAGGTCAGACTAAATGCGATCCCTGGGGAAGGTAATGGCAACCCACCCCAGTATTCTTGCCGTGAAAACTAAATGGATCAGTACAACCAGAGATATGCCGGTATACCATCGGAAGATGGGACCCCCAGGTCAGAAGATGGTCAAAATGCTACTGGGGAGGAACAGAGGATGAGCTCAACTAGCCCCAGACGTGATGACGCAGCTAGCTCAAAGCCGAAAGGACAGTTAGCAGCCGACGGTGCTGGTGGTGAACGGCGAATCCGATGTTCTAAGGATCAACACGCCATTGGAACCTGGAATGTAAGATCTATGAGCCAGGGCAAATTGGATGTGGTTATTGGTGAGATGTCAAGATTAAAGATAGACATTCTGGGCATCAGTGAACTGAAATGGACTGGAATGGGCCACTTCACATCAAATGACCACCAGATCTACTACTGTGGACAAGAGGACCACAGAAGAAATGGAGTAGCCTTCGTAATTAATAGTAAAGTGGCTAAAGCAGTGCTCGGATACCATCCAAAAAATGACAGAATGATCTCAATTTGAATTCAGGGCAAGCCATCTAACATCACAGTGATCCAAATATACGCCCCAACCACAAATGCTGAAGAAGCTGAAGTAGAGCAGTTCTATGAGGATCTGCAGCACCTACTGGACGACACGCCTAAAAGAGATGTTATTTTCATCACGGGAGACTGGAATGCTAAGGTGGGCAGTCAGATGACACCTGGAATTACAGGTAAGTATGGCCTGGGAGAACAAAACGAAGCAGGACATAGGCTGATAGAATTTTGCCAAGACAACTCACTCTGCATAACAAACGCCCTCTTCCAACAACCTAAGAGACGGCTTTATACATGGACTTCACCAGATGGACAACACCAAAATCAGATTGATTACATCCTTTGCAGCCAAAGGTGGCGGACATCTGTACAGTCGGTAAAAACAAGACCCAGAGCTGACTGTAGTTCTGATCACGAACTTCTGATTGCACAATTTAGGATCAGACTAAAGAGATTAGGGAAGACCCACAGATCAGCTAGATATGAGCTCACTAATATTCCTAAGGAATATGCAGTGGAGGTGAAGAATCGATTTAAGGGACTGGACTTAGTAGATAGGGTCCCGGAAGAACTCTGGACAGAAGTCCGCAACATTGTTCAGGAGGCGGCAACAAAATACATCCCAAAGAAAGAGAAAACCAAGAAGGCAAAATGGCTGTCTGCTGAGACACTAGAAGTAGCCCAAGAAAGAAGGAAAGCAAAAGGCAACAGTGACAGGGGGAGATATGCCCAATTAAATGCAAAATTCCAGAGGTTAGCCAGAAGAGATAAGGAATTATTTTTAAACAAGCAATGCACGGAAGTGGAAGAAGACAATAGAATAGGAAGGACAAGAGACCTCTTCCAGAAAATTAGAAACATTGGAGGTAAATTCCAGGCCAAAATGGGTATGATCAAAAACAAAGATGGCAAGGACCTAACAGAAGAAGAAGAGATCAAGAAAAGGTGGCAAGAATATACAGAAGACCTGTATAGGAAGGATAACAATATCGGGGATAGCTTTGACGGTGTGGTCAGTGAGCTAGAGCCAGACATCCTGAAGAGTGAGGTTGAATGGGCCTAAGAAGCATCGCTAATAAGAAGGCAGCAGGAGACGACGGCATCCCAGCTGAACTGTTCAAAATCTTGCAAGATGATGCTGTCGAGGTAATGCATGCTATATGCCAGCAAATTTGGAAAACACAAGAATGGCCATCAGATTGGAAAAAATCAACTTAGATCCCCATACCAAAAAAGGGGAACACTAAAGAATGTTCAAACTATCGAACAGTGGCACTCATTTCACATGCCAGTAAGGTAATGCTCAAGATCCTGCAAGGTAGACTTCAGCAATTCATGGAGCGAGAATTGCCAGACGTACAAGCTGGGTTTAGAAAAGGCAGAGAAACTAGGGACCAAATTGCCAATATCCGATGGATAATGGAAAAGGCCAGGGAGTTTCAGAAAAACATCTATTTCTGTTTTATTGACTATTCTAAAGCCTTTGACTGTGTGGACCATAACAAATTGTGGCAAGTTCTTAGTGGTATGGGGATACCAAGTCATTTTGTCTGCCTCCTGAAGAATCTGTATAACGACCAAGTAGCAACAGTAAGAACAGACCACGGAACAACAGACTGGTTTAAGATTGGGGAAGGAGTACGGCAGGGCTGTATCCTCTCACCCTACCTATTCAACTTGTATGCAGAACACATCATGCGACAAGCTGGCCTTGAGGAATCCAAGGCTGGAGAATCCAATCTCTGGAAGAAACATTAACATCTCAGATATGCAGATGATACCACTTTGATGGCTGAAAGCGAAGAGGAACTGAGGAGCCTTATGATGAAGGTGAAAGAAGAAAGTGCAAAAGCTGGCTTGCAGCTAAACCTCAAAAAAACCAAGATTATGGCAACCAGCTTGATCGATAACTGGCAAATAGAGGGAGAAAATGTAGAAGCAGTGAAAGACTTTGTATTCCTAGGTGCAAAGATTACTGCAGATGCTGACTGCAGTCAGGAAATCAGAAGACGCTTAATCCTTGGGAGAAGAGCAATGACCAATCTCGAAAAAATAGTTAAGAGCAGAGACATCACACTGACAACAAAGGCCCGCATAGTCAAAGCAATGGTGCTCCCCGTAGTCACATATGGCTGCGAGAGCTGGACCATAAGGAAGGCTGAGCGAAGGAAGATCGATGCTTTGGAACTGGGGTGCTGGAGGAAAATCCTGAGAGTGCCTTGGACTGCAAGAAGATCAAACCAGTCCATCCTCCAGGAAATTAAGCCAGACTGCTCACTTGAGGAAATGATACTAAAGGCCAAACTGAAATACTTTGGCCACATAATGAGAAGACAGGACACCCTGGAGAAGACGCTGATGCTGGGGAGAGTGGAGGGCAAAAGGAAGAGGGGCCGACCAAGGGCAAGGTGGATGGATGACATTCTGGAGGTGACAGACTCGTCCCTGGGGGAGCTGGGGGTGTTGACGACCGACAGGAAGCTCTGGCGTGGGCTGGTCCATGAAGCCACGAAGAGTCGGAAGCGACTAAACGAATAAACAACAACCCACCTTTATTATTTTTATAAATAACTCAAGGCAGCGAACATACCAAATACTCCTTCCTCCTCCTATTTTCCCCACAACAGCAGCCCTGGGAGGTGAGTTGGGCTGAGAGAGGGGGACTGGCCCAAGGTCACCCAGCCGGCTTTCATGCCCAAGGCGGGATTAGAACTCACCGCCTCCTGGATTCTAGCCCAGCACCTTAACCGCTAGACCCATTACCACCACCCTGCGAGGTAGGCTGGGCTGAGAAGCAGCGGCCCAGCTCACAACCACCAGTGTGTTTCCGCAGCCAAAAGTGAACTAGAACACACCTTAAAAACACCACCACACTGGCTGCCAATGGGCTAAGTTCACAGACCTCCTAAGCATCCGGTTTGCGCCAAGTCCAGCATGCTGAGCCAACTCAGCCAGTCATGCAGATTGGTTTAATCCGGTTTATGCCAAACAATTTCCCTGCAAAAGCTGACACAACTGAGCCTTGGGAAGCTGGCCCGCTGCTGAACAAGCCAGATCACCTTGGAAATAGTATGTTTTCCCAATCTAATTTCGGCAGGATCAAACCTTACCACATTTGCTCTCAAACAAAAGCAATACGCCGCCACATATTCTCTCAATTAAACATCTATGTTGGGCTTAAATCAGAAAGAGCCCTGTGAATAAACAAAAGGAATGTGGCATGTAATTGAGCCCATAAAACATAACTTTAATAAGATTCTGCTCCCTTGAATGTTTATGGGACAAGTGGATTTCTAATTCCTCCCCCCTCCCCACTGCAGGTTGATTCGTACCCTAATTAGGTGCAATTATTGCTCCCTTACAAATAATCTTTGGAGCTAAAGTCCATTCCACAGAGAGTGATCAGTGGATGGTTTAATTAAATTTTCATGTTTAATTTTCTTCTCTCTTTCCCACTAACTCTTCAGGTCTAAAAAAAGCTAGCAAGTTGCTCGGGCTGGGAAGCCAAGCCATCAAGGTTCTTCCGCCAGATTGACAGAGACCCCAACGTTGTCCTCTTCTCCTCTCCAAACGAGAGAACCATACGGGGGCCCCACTGTTCCAGAAGCGAGGGGCCGTCTCGAAGAGCAGCCGATTATGAAGTATTTAATTTGGTGCCATGAACGCGAGATTTCTACTGCCAGGAGAGACGCTTCTCGGGTTTGACCCACGGAGGCGGCGTGGAGGTAGCACCAAACCATTGCAAAGCTTTAAACAGATGTGCCCTTTAGTTGTGGCACCGAAAGGATGGCAGACAGGGTCTGCAGCCAGCCCACCACTCAATGGTCTCCAAACAGGTTAGGGAAGTCAGTGGATTCTGCCTTCTTTCCATGTTTCATCTTTCTAATCTCCAGTTCAGTTTGCTTTTAATTAAAAAGGCCTGAAGATTCACCTACCCTTCCGTAAGTGTTCTTTCTAACCTAGCAGTTTTGGCAAGGAAAGCATTCCCAACAGAAATTACTTCATGCGTATTCTTTTCCTAAACACATGTTCTGTTCTGCACACTCACCCCACTCTAAAACACATTTACTTGATTGGAGGGTTGTGTTGGTTCTAAAGGATCAAATTGGATAAAATCTGAAGCAAATTAATTTCCCCCCCTCTCTCCTTCCAAAATCCAATCCGTGTAATTTGCACTTGCTTAACAGGGAACCATCACTCTTTTTTCCCTACCGTCTCCCACACAAACCATCCAAGGAGTTGCTTATTCTCTTACAGTCGGCTGGCTTCTGGAAAGTTAGGAATGGGCATGAGGAGAAAAGAAGAAAGAGCAGATCGCCACACTCCGCATAGTTTTGGATGCCGATTCTTGCCATAGACAAAGCCCTTTCCACGTTGCAACCATAAAGCTAAGGCTTGACATGAGCTTTAGATCGTGGAGAATACCAGATCTTCACCAGTCTGGGAAAGGCATTTCCTTGCAGGGCTAAAATTTCAACAGACCTCAGAAGAAGACATTCCCAGGATATTCGTGCTGGAAGAGCCACTGGCTCAGTGCAAGATTCTAAATTAAAGTATTTTCAAGAGATGGGAGCCTGCCTCGGCTTAGCCATGAAGGTTCTCCCCGCCTCTCTGGATCACTGCCTTTCCTCTAAGCACAGAGTGTAGATTCCACGTTAGATCCCAAAGACAACCAACGTTCGCCCTCCAGATTTCCTCCAGCAAGCCAGAGGCAACGCTGATCCTTGAGCAAATTGGGAAGATGGAACTTTGAGCTGAGGACCTGAAGGCCATGAAGTCTTCTCCAGCTAACTCTGCTCTGCTTGCTGCTTCATCCAACCTGCCAGCTTTTCTTCTTTGAGAAACCTCCGTGTGCCAGATATGAAGTCACAGGAGTCCTTCCATTCCTTGTCCTAATTTCAAAGCCCAATCATAAAGCCTAATTCAGAGTTGTGGAAAGACCTTCCATCTACTCCGAGAGAGAGAAGGTAAGATCAAGGAGAGAAAAAGGGAATATCAGAGAGAGATGAGCTTTGAGCTCTGTTTTCACCCGTTACTACGCCTTCCAATGTCTCCCTTTGAGGGAATGAGACCTTTGGTAGAAAACAGGTTGCAAAGATTAAGTCCTTTGATTTGTTTTTCCTGTCCATCCAGGCCTAAGTTCCTTTCAGGAGAGTTCTTCTTCATAGTTGGGAAAGACCACCGATGCCATGTTAGTTACATCACCTCAGGAAAATGTATGCTTATCTGGAGGGGATCTATCCCTTTGTCTGGGAAGAATGGTTCTCCCCATCTGCGCCTCTAGGGATTCCCTAGGAGATCACGATTCATTTAAAAAAATATTTCAAATTCAGCAACTTCACATTAAAGAGGCAAGTTTCATTTTTTATTTTCAGTTTAAGAACCCTGTTCATGCATCTATCCAGGCCTACCCAAGAAATGAATATAATAATTTTGTAACTTCTGGCCTATATTTGAGCCTGAATGTGCAGGGGTTCCCTGAGGCCTGGAAAATATTTCAAGGGTTCCTGCGGGGTCAGAAGGTTGAGAAAGGCTGCTATTTGTTAAGACAAACATTTGACTAACTGATGCTAAATAACTGTTCTGACTTACAAACAAATTCAACTAAAGGACAGACTTGGGAACGGAACTTGTTCTTAAACCGGTGACCTGCTGTAATCTACAGTTCTATGTTTAACAGTTTTCCCAATCTTTTTTTTTTTTTTTTGGTAAATCAAAATTCAGAAACAATGTTTAGATGTCTCCAAAGGGCCGGAAACTACGATTTTGGAGAACTGCAGGTGCCTTTAGAGGTCTCCAGTTGCCCAAGATATGAAAATTATTGTTGGTCCGTGGCCCTCCAAAGCAGATAAAGCTTTGATATAAGTACCACCTCTGTTTAAGCTACGTGGAGTGACTTGTCTACTCGCCATGAAAAGGAGAATGTATTTTTCAGGGAGTTTGTGTCCTGATTACCAGGAAACACACTGAGGCGAGGACTTGGTCTCTAATATTTATTAGTAGTACTTAACAAGAGTCCTAACAAACTGAGAAGGCGTGGGAAAACCCAGCCATGTAAACCCCAAAGGTTAAGGCGGTCCCGATCTGTGTCTCTTTGAATGGCTGAACAGTTCCTCAGTGCTACGCATGCGCTTGACAGTCTGGGTGAGAGCCCCCTGCTCGCCATCCTTACTCATGACAGTTTGGGAGTGTCTTTTGCCAAGAGTGTGATGGTACAACAATTTGTGGAGCACTTTCTCAGTCCCCCGAACTTTGCCGAGCGCCAGGCGCAGGGAAAGGTCTCCGGAGCTGAACCGTTCCAGTGGGTCTGTTTGTTTTCCCTGCTCTGCCATAATTTTACAATTTGATGTTGAAGTCTCTCTCTTGCACGGTCTCTCCCAAGTTTGAAATGCTATAGATAATTTAGGGCAATAACACTTAAATTATGACTCAACTGCCATAACTATAAATTATACATTTTGGAAATGAATATTCAAGCCCTCCATTGAAAGCAGCAGCTGCGGTTGGGAAGAATATGCCCAACCAAGTTGCATTTCAAATGGTGTGTGTGTGTGTGTGTGTGTGTGTGTTTTAAATTTTAGGGGAAGAGACGGGGTGGGGGCGAAGGAGGAGACAGTCCTCCCCTAAGCAGAAAGGAGCCATGGGTTCCAGGCCACAGAGGGCAAAGGGAATGGAGTCAAAATAATTTACCAGGACTTTCGATCAAAATGTCTTGGAGAAGTGAAGGCAGCAGCATCTTCTCCCAGCCCCCCAGATTCTTCTATTTGAAACAAAATTGGACATTGCATTCTTAAACCCCAAAGCAGAGCAACGATAGAGCCTCCGTTGTCCAGCAGAAGGTTTCTCTCTGCCACCTTGGCTTTGCTGTTGACCACCTCAGCTGATCTTTGCTGTTTTCCTGGGCAGGAGGGCAGGCTTCTAAAATGGACTGTAGCCGCCCACCATTTTTATATCCTGAGTGTGTCTCCGGGGCCTATGGGGAGCCTAGAGGCATTGCTGAAAATACAATTGTGCTTGAGGATGGTAGCTTTTCAGCATTGTAGTTCCCACTTTCATTAAAAAAAATCTATTAAGAAGATATATGCCTCCCTTGGAGGGAGAAGCCTCTTCTGTAGGCCTGGATGGAGAGGAAGGAGGAACCAGAAGAAGATAGACATCCCTTCCAGAGACAGCAACCTGTTTTCTGCCCAAGCCCAATGGTTCAGTGGTTCAATGGTTCACGCACCAGTGATGGGTGGGCAACACACTGACTGTAGTCCCCCACTCCCCACTTCTAGGCAAGCGGCTGCCCACCTTCCCACTTTGCCAGCTAGTCAGTCAATCAATCCGATCATCAGACAAATGGGAAACATTGAACCTAGTGTATGAGAGGAGACCAAATTCTGCTCTTGTGGGAGGCACTTCCCATCTCTTTCCAGAGCCCCTGCCCAAAATAGCTTTCAGGAAGTAAGTGTTGTGCCTTTCCTCTTCCTCCTGGGGACCCCAGGCCCCCTTCTCCTTCCTTCCTAGTGACCCAGTGAAGGAAGCTCACAGGAAACAGGAGGGCAGCCACGTCACTCAGACTGGACCTCTTTCAGATCACCAGCTTCCTATCAACAAACATTGCTGGGGGCATTGGTGGCCCTCCAACTTGCTGTGTCTCTGAAAAGAAGAAGGAAATAATCCATGCAATTGTGGCTATGAAGTCTCTCCAGTTGTAGAAGCAAGTTGCCCTCGGATATCAGTTGCAGAAGATCACAACTCATTATCCTGGACTTCCGTTGGGCCATGGGACCGAGAATTTAAGTTGGATGGGCCTTTGGCCTCATCCATCAGGGCCATCTAGATGCTGATGTAAGTGATGCCTGTAAGAATATTCATTGCTCCAAACCAGTTTGCCCAATTTGACTTAAAGGGTTGAATTAACCGATCAGTTCAATGGGGCAAATTGAATGAAATGTGTCCAAATTTATTTGGCCTGATGCAGATGGATGCAGATTCTTTCCACACATAAACAACTTGGGCTTAACAGTCTGAATCAATCCAAATCAAATAAGGTCTGGCTCAGAGGTGGAGTCTGGACTGATTCGGATGTTAGAATCAAACTGGACTGATTTTTCAAAATCAATCTGAACTGTTGAATAGAGTCAGATCAATTGGAAAGATCAATTGCAATGGCTGAAGCGAATCAGACCTGATTCAGTCTAATGAAGACTGACCAAACTCAGTAGATATAGAATATTAAATAACTTCTTGGGGGGAGAAAGATAATTGGGGGGGGGGGAGAGAAAGAATGGGATGTATTCTGCTGGAAAAGAATTTGTCTGTCTGTCTAGAACTCCAAACAAGGTTGAACAATAGGCTTGCTTTGTATCCTGATCTGTCTTACATCTAAGTTGCAAGAAGGGCCAGAGGTGAACTCTTTTTTCTTGTTTAATGAAAACTGGGAAATTGAGCATTATTCGTCAGGCAGTGAGGGGCAACTGCCACCCCCCCTTCAAAATTCCCAACATACACGAGACCAATAATATACTGTCTCTTTTGGCAAGTCTCAACTCCATTCCAAAAGGAAACTAATTGGATGTGTTCTGAGCAATTCTATTCTCCAAAGAAATTATCTGAGACTTTAAATAATATTCTTCTGCACCCTGGACATTCTGTTATTATCCTGATCTTCAAATAGCTCCCTACGGGTGATTTAATATGGTTTTTTTTCCACCCTGCCCCCCCAAGAAGGGATTTAGAGATTTCATATGCAATTACTGTCACTTCCCTTGGAGATACGGCTGAAGGCAGCCTTGCTGCTTAGAAGAAACCGTTATCTGCTTAGGTAGGGAGTAGCAGGTGAGTGGCTGTCTTCCTGAGATCAGTTGGGACGCAGGGGCACCAGGCAAGGAAGGACCAACACTTGTTGCAATTAATTGACGGTCTGTCTTGGGTGGCTTGTGGCTTGCCTTCGGAAGACAATTCCTGTCTTCCTTCTCTCTTCACACGGTGGAGGTGGTAGAAGCCTCTGGCCTTATCTCTTTCTTCATTCAATGATCCCCAAAGATCTCCAAGAATAACATCCGTGAAGGTGTTGTGTCCGCTGGGAGTGACTGTTCTCTCGGCAGCTCTGTTCTTGCCACCCCCAGAAGCGAAGGTGGCAAGAAACGAAATCCGGTTTTCTGCTCCAAGGGGGAACGGCAGCAGGTCAGATTTAGGAGGATTCTCAGAAAGGGCTTGGCGTTAGATGTTGGGGCGTGGCTGACTATCCAGGCTGAGGTCCGGGAGTCCGATGGAAGGAGGGCTGCTTCGCAAACCCGGCCTTCGTGCACTCCGGTTTGAAGTGACAGGTCGCTCAGCTGCTGTGATGCTCTGTGGGAAGGACCTTGGGAGACGGGAGGCAGAGAGGAGGCAGCTGAGCCCGCAGCAGAAACTCTCGTGCGCACTGATGGCGAGCAGGAGGGGCCCCGTCCAGGGGGGAAAACGCAGGCGTAGCAGCGAGGAGTGGAGCAGCCATTCAGAGAGACACAGATCGGGCCCGCCTTAGCCTTTGGGGTTTATCTGTCTGGGTTTTTCCCACGCTTCTTCAGTTTGGTAGGATTCTCTGTCTACGTAGCAGTAATAAACACTAGAGACCTGCTCCTCATCTCGGCGTGGTTCCTGGCTGTTAGGACAGAAACGGGGACACGGGAAGCATCTCAGAAGCTTCTTGGGCTCTAAAGGCGAGGGGGGAAAGAGGTTCTTTCAGACTCGCAGGATTCTGTCAGTGTAACCTTACAGTAAAGGTAGAGTTAGTACTCGTGGTATTAGTTCCAGCTCCAGCTCCAGCTCCAGCTCCAGCTCCAGCTCCAGTTCCGGTTCCAGTTCCAGCTCTGGTTCCGGTTCTAGTTCTAGTTCTAGTTCCAATTCCAGCTCCGGTTCTAGTTCCGGTTCCAGCTCCGGTTCTAGTTCCGGTTCCAGCTCCGGTTCTAGTTCTGGCTCCAGTTCCAGCTCCGGTTCCAGTTCTAGTTCTGGTTCCAGCTCCGGTTCTAGTTCCAGCTCCGGTTCTAGTTCTAGTTCTGGTTTTGGTTCCGGCTCCGGTTCTAGTTCTAGTTCTGGTTCCAGCTCCAGCTCCGGTTCTAGTTCCGGTTCCAGTTCCAGCTCCGGTTCCAGCTCCAGTTCTAGTTCTAGTTCTAATTCTGGTTTTGGTTCTGGCTCCGGTTCTAGTTCTAGTTCCGGTTCCAGTTCCAGTTCTAGTTCTGGTTCCAGCTCCGGTTCCAGTTCCAATTCCAGCTCCGGTTCTAGTTCCGGTTCCAGTTCCAATTCCAGCTCCGGTTCTAGTTCTAGTTCTGGTTCCAGCTCCGGTTCTAGTTCCAGCTCCGGTTCCAGCTCCGGTTCTACTTCTAGTTCTGGTTCCAGCTCCAGCTCCGGTTCTAGTTCCAGTTCCAGTTCCAGCTCTGGTTCTAGTTCTAGTTCTAGTTCTGGTTCCAGCTCCGGTTCTAGTTCTAGTTCTGGTTCCAGCTCCAGCTCCGGTTCTAGTTCCGGTTCCAGTTCCAATTCCAGCTCCGGTTCTAGTTCCAGTTCCAATTCCAGCTCCGGTTCTAGTTCTAGTTCTGGTTCCAGCTCCAGCTCCGGTTCTAGTTCCGGTTCCAGTTCCAGTTCCGGTTCTAGTTCCAGCTCCGGTTCCAGCTCCGGTTCTAGTTCTAGTTCTAGTTCTAGTTTTAGTTCCAGCTCTGGCTCTGGCTCTGGCTCTACTTCTAGTCCTCGTTCTAGTTCTGGCTCCAGTTCCAGCTCCGGTTCTAGTTCTAGCTCTGATTCTAGTTCGGGCTCTGGCTCCAGACAGACACATGGATGGACAGGAGGACAGACGGACAGATGGAGAGACAGACGGACGGACGGACAGCTGGAACCAAAAGAGAGACGGACGGGAGAGATGGACAAATGGACAGGCAGATGGAGAGGAGGGGACTAGAACCGATTGACCCGTCCCAGAAAGCAGGAAAGTGTGGCCACAGGAAAGAAGCCATTTCAGAGGAGCAAAAGAGGAGAAAGGGGCTTTGTTCCAACAATGGTCAGTTTAAGGAATAGCAGAATTATTCCAGTAACTTTACTGAACCCAGTAAGGGTAACAAGCACCAGATGCTGTGAAAGTCAGGAGAAGGAATCCTTGGGCACAGGCTGCCAGCCCCTGGCTTAAAGGAAACAAAAGGGCGTGTTGTCAGGTACCAGAGGTCTGAAAGGCTCCAGGGTCAATCTTTGGGGAACGGCAGTCAGTCAGTGTTGGCGGTCCCAGCAAATCAGCCTGCCTCATTAGCATGTGGATGAGTTCGCTCTAGGATGCAAACTCTCTATGTGCTTCTGGAGGAAGCTGTTTGTTGCCCCTCCCACATTCCTCACTTGCTCCTCCTTCACCACCCTGGAAGGGAGCGTGCAGCTGCGGCTCCTTCCATCTCCCTTGGGCCATGGGGTGGACCTAGAATTCAGGAGGTTCCCCCTTTCCCTGTGCAGCCTTCAGCAGCAGTGAGGGCTGAGGGTCAGTTCAGGTTAGGGACAGAAGAAGAACAAGAATCATCTTTTCCTGAAGGGATGTAACTGGACCAAACAAATCAGCAAGGCTTCTGTTTGCTTACTTTTGCACCTACTTCGTCTAAGCATGGGAGGGCTGAGGGTGTAAGATCAATAACCTGTGTTTCTCTGACGGGCTCATTAAAGCTATTTAAGATAGGGTTCCTTTTTCTGGGTGTGTCTTTTGCTGTGTTAAGCTCTGCTCCACTCAGTGGTCCCAGCGGTCCACTAATGGCTTCAGTGAGACAGCAGGTCAAAGGAGACGCAAAGCGGGTGGTGTTCACTCTGCTCATCCAACTCCCAGTCACCACGCGACGAAACTGTGGCATTGCTTAACAAAGACGGCACACTTTGTCTGATATGCAAAGTCAAGGGCTGGCTTTCCACAATCCGCTGAACCACAAACTGACCAAGTTCTTGTAATGATTGCCCTAGCCCAAATACTCAGACTCACAAGAGGCTGCTATATGAATTCTGATTTATTAGGGAACTAAAGGCAAATACAGAGAAAGCTGAGAATGAGCAAAAGCGCGCCAAATACAAACTTAAACCCTTGGTGCAAACGTATCCCGCCTCCCTCGTAACAGCCCCGCCCGGCACAGGTGCTAGCAATCGTCAGAGTTGCTAGCCTGGGAAAGTAACCTTGAGCGCAGTAGATAATGCAAATACATTCCAGAGCAAAGCCAAAAGATAAGTACTCCCATCCTCCCGAGAAAGATGAAACACGCATCCTGCTAATGACATGCGAAACGTTACGATGTATCAAAGTCATTGAAACGGCGAACATGACATACCGCCCCCCCCAAAATATCCTTAGGGACCCGGTTTAGTGGGATAAGCAGAGTGGAAACGGGCAACCAGGACAGGAGAAGCCACATCTGATGCAGCAACCCACTCCGGATGAGGGAAATGTTTCCAACGAACTAAATATTGTAGAGTATTGCGAAGGCGTCTAGAATCCAAAATTTCTTTAACTTCAAAGTGTTGCTGACCGTCAATCATGATGGGGGTTGGAGGTGGAGGTTGGCGATGCCAGCGGTCAGAAGGAATAGTCGGTTTGAGCAAACTGCAATGAAAAACAGGGTGTAAGCGCTTGAGGTTATGAGGCAAGTCAAGTTTAAAAGTCACAGGGTTAATTTGAGCGGTAATTGGGAAAGGACCCACAAATTTAGGGGCGAGTTTCTTTGAAGGTTGTGAGGACTTTATGAACTTGGTGGAAAGGTAAACCGAGTCCCCTACTTGAAACGCCGGCTGAGGAGCACGCTTCCGATCAGCATACTGTTTGTAATCCAATTGTGCCTCAGCTAGTGCCTTTTGAATCATTGGCCAGGAGTCTGCCAGTTGTGACGCCCAATCACCCAGAGTGGCCGATCCGCCCGAAGGCTGCGGTAGATCAGGGATAGGTACAAAGTCTCTGCCTTGGGCCACCCGAAATGGGGTTTGGCCGGTGCTTTGATGCACTGCATTGTTGTAAGCCACTTCAGCAAAAGGGAGGAGGTCTACCCAATTGTCCTGCTGGTAATTCACAAAAGCTCGAAGGTACTGCTCCAGAGTAGAATTTAAAGCCTCTGTGGCCCCATCCGTTTGGGGGTGCCAAGCCGTGGACAGGGCTTGCTTCGTTCCTAACAATTTGAGGAACGCCCGCCAAAATTGTGAGGTAAATTGTGTGCCCCTGTCCGAAATTAAGCGGGAAGGACATCCGTGTAGCCTGTACACGTGTACCAGAAACAGGCGGGCCAATTGACGTGCCGACGGAATGGACACGCAAGGGATGAAGTGGGCTTGTTTTGAGAAATAGTCTTTGACCACCCAAATGACAGTTTTGCGTTGACTGGGTGGTAATTCAACAATAAAGTCCATGGAGATTTCATCCCAGGGGCAAGAAGGGGCAGCCACCGGCTGCAGCAGTCCTTGGGGCTTCCCCACCTTGCGCTTAGACATCGCACAAACAGTGCAGGAGGCAATATAGTCTTTGACATCCTTACGTAATGTGGGCCACCAGAACTGCCTCCTAACAAGGTGCAAGGTTTTTACAAACCCGAAGTGACCTGCCAGTTTGTCATCGTGTGAACGTAGTAACACCTCTTTTCTGAGGCTTTCAGGGACGTAGAGGCGGTCAGATTTCCAAGCGAAGCCTCGGTCAAACGTAACATTGTTTTTATTTGCCAGCAACCAAGTATCAGTTTTCAGTTCTTTTAGAAACTTTTGTTGCAACTGGGAAGGAATTGACAAAGCGCTCGGCTGGGCGGCGTCCGCAGCGGGTGGCTGCTGCGCACGCGTTTGGCTACGCGTCACAGCCTGCATACCCAATTGGGGCGCTGTCCACAGGGTGCTAACCACTTCTGGCGCTGTCCCAGAGTCCTGAGGTTGCCTTGACAATGCATCAGCCAGGAAATTCTTTTTCCCCGGAATAAACTTCAATTGAAAATTGAATCGATTAAAAAATTGAGCCCAACGGACTTGTTTCGGGCTCAGTTTTCGAGGGGTGCTAAGAGCCTCCAAATTTTTATGGTCAGTCCACACCTCAAAGGGATGATTCGCCCCCTCTAGCAGATGCCGCCAGGCTTCTAACGCGGCTTTTACTGCGAATGCCTCCTTTTCCCATACATGCCAACGTCGCTCAGTCTCGGAGAACTTGCGGGACAAGTAGGCACATGGCTTGAGGCATCCTGTCCCGTCTTGTTGCATCAACAATGCTCCAATGGAATAATCGGAGGCATCCGCCTGCACCACAAAAGGTTTTGAGGGATCAGGATGTTGCAAAATGGGCTCTTTGATAAAAGCTGCTTTAAGCCGCTCAAACGCCGTTTGACAAGCAGGCGTCCAGCGCAACAGCGCCCCTGGATTCTTTACTCTCCGAGTATCTCCCACACCCTTGGTTCGGAGCAGTTCTGTTAGTGGCAAGGCAATCTCAGCAAAGCCCCTTATGAATAATCTGTAGTAGTTGCTGAACCCCAGGAAACTTTGAAGTTGCCTGCGGGTGCGGGGGCTTTCCCAGTCCATGATAGCCTGCACCTTGGCAGGGTCCATTTCTATGCCTTTATCTGAAATTCTATACCCCAAATAGTCAATTTGTGTCTGGTGAAATGCACATTTAGACAGTTTGGCATACAATTCTGCTGATCTGAGTTTACTCAGCACTCTTTTTACCAGAGACACATGCTCTTCCATGGTTTCAGTATAAATCAATACATCATCCAAATACACCAATACCCCTTTAAACAGATGTTCATGCAGTACTTCATTGATCAGTTGCATAAATACCCCAGGGGCCCCAGCCAAACCAAAAGGTAACACCTTATACTGGAAAGCTCCCAACGGGCAATTGAAGGCAGTTTTCCACTCATCGCCCTCCTTGATTCGTACACGATAGTAGGCTTCTCTTAAATCAAGTTTAGAGATCTTTCCCTTAGCCAGATGTGACAACATGTCCTTGATCAATGGCAAGGGATATTTATTGGAAATTGAGACGGCATTTAATCCGCGGAAATCGGTACAAAGTCTCAATGTCCCATCCTTTTTTGGGCAAAAGAGAACCGGCGCCCCCACCGGTGAATTCGCTGGCTCGATGAATCCGCGCGCCAAATTTTTGTCCACAAAGTCTCGCAACAGAGTCAGTTCCTTTTGTGTCATGGAATAAATCTTTGGCTTGGGCAATTGGGTGTTGGGCACCAGTTCAATGGCACAGTCCGTCTTTCTATGGGGGGGTAATTGGTCGGCTTCCTTTTCGCCAAACACATCAGCAAACATCCTGTACTCTGCCGGCAAGCCTTCCAGAGGAGGGGCCGGGAAATGCGGAGTCGCAGCTGCCACAACCCCCACCATCTCCTCTGGGGCACCCTTCCCCTCAGTCGCTTGGTAGAACCCATCCCTAAACGTGATAGTCCGGTAAACCCAGTTTATTTGGGGATTTTGCTGAACCAACCAGGGCACCCCCAACACCACCAAGGGACCCCCTACTGGAGCCACGACAAAAGACAAACCTTCCCGATGGCTGCCCAGCTGCAAGGCTACCCGCCCTGTGAAATGGGTGACTGGTTTGCCCCCTGCCATGGACCCATCCAGCTGTGTAAAGGCGATGGGTCGCTGTAAAGGGAAAGTAGGTAGCTCCAGAGCCGCTACCACATCAGGGTGCATTAGACACCGGGAACACCCCGAATCAATCATGGCCCATACTTCTACAGTCTTGGATTGGGAGCCCAACTTCAACTTCACCGTGAGAATGCGGTAACTGCCACTCACCGATGAAGGCTCACGCCCTTCTTCCACCACCTGCCCTGCGGCGCCCTTTAAAGCAGGTGGCTGGCGTTTCCCGCCGGCTGCAGGATTTCGGGCTCACCCTCATCCTCGTAGAACATCGCATCGTCTCCCTCGGTTTCAGCCACCGCGGCTTTCTGCTTCCTCGGCAGGGCAGGGGACTTCGTCGGCGGCTTGCCGAGCCGTTCCTCTCCCTTTGCCTTCGGGCACGCCGCCACTCGATGCCCCTCTTTACCACATCTCAGACACAGGCCTTTTGCATACCACTTCTCTCGCTCCTCATCCCAGGGTCGTTGTCCTGGTCTCCCCCCGGTGCTCGATGGGCGGCTGGGCTTCACCTCCCGCCCCGATTTGGCGGTCTTTCGATGGGCGAAGATCTCATGGGCATGCTCAGCCCTCCCCGCCAGCTGGATCCATTCGTAAAGCGTATATGGGTCGTCCCTCCCCAAGGACCAGCGCAGCACCTCTGTATTCAGGCCATCCTTGAATAGCTCGATAATGGTGGCTTGGGACCAGTCATCCACCTTCCCAGCAAGCGCTTTAAACTCCAGTGCATAATCAGCCACGGATCTTGACCCCTGCTTAAGTTCCTTCAGAGCTCGCTTTGCCCTCTCTTTCGCCAAGGGATCCTCGAAGTGTTGTCTCAATGCCCAGAGGAACTCATCGAATTTCTCCAGTTCAGGCGCTTCCGACTGGCACATCTGGACATACCAGTCTGCCGCCCTCCCTTTCAGTTTAGTGGCAATGGTGATGATCTTTGTCTTTTCCGATTGAAAAAGCGACCCCCATTCCTCCATGTAGGCTTTAGCATTCGTCAGGAAAAATGAGAGTTTGGTTGGGTCCCCATCAAACTTGACAGGGAAGTCTCTCATCCCGCCCCCCGCCGGGCTGCGCCCCGCCACCGGGGCTGCAGGGGTTGGTACCTCCCGGGCTCGCGGCGGCGCGGGGCCCAGGGGCGGCCGCACCGGCGATGCTGCGATTTCCATCTGGACCGACTGGTCCCCCTCGCGCCTCCACACCGGCCGTCGCTGCTCCGGGGACCGCCCATGGGACGAAGGGGTTGAATGCCGCTGGCTTGATCCTTCCCGGGTTTCTCTCAACGAGGTCACATCTAGGCTCAGCTGCTTCAGTATAGTTTCTAACGAGTCCATTTTTGACTCCAGTACTCGGATACGATCCGGGGTGGGGGAGCCCTCCGTTGGCTGCACCTGCACCACGGTGGGGGATAATGGGTATCTCTGCCTCCAGGATGGGCCCCCTGCTACCGTGACATCCCCTTGGGTCTCATCCCAGGTGACCAGCTCGCCCGGAGAATTTACGGTAGTCTCCGGGGCGGTTTTCAGACCCTCGGCTTCACCCTCCGACTCGGAGCTCGCCTCTTCTAGGATGGCTGACAGCTCCCCCCCCTGGGACGGTCGGTCGGGCCGCCTCACGGTCGAGTCCGGTTCCCCTTCTTCCATCATCACGATGTCGGGTTCGGTCATCGCTGGCGCTCTCCCTCACAGGGTTAGACAACTTGTCTTTTCCTGGACAGGGGCCAGCGGAGTTGGGATCTTAGATTTCTCAGCTTTATGTAATGATTGCCCTAGCCCAAATACTCAGACTCACAAGAGGCTGCTATATGAATTCTGATTTATTAGGGAACTAAAGGCAAATACAGAGAAAGCTGAGAATGAGCAAAAGCGCGCCAAATACAAACTTAAACCCTTGGTGCAAACGTATCCCGCCTCCCTCGTAACAGCCCCGCCCGGCACAGGTGCTAGCAATCATCAGAGTTGCTAGCCTGGGAAAGTAACCTTGAGCGCAGTAGATAATGCAAATACATTCCAGAGCAAAGCCAAAAGATAAGTACTCCCATCCTCCCGAGAAAGATGAAACACGCATCCTGCTAATGACATGCGAAACGTTACGATGTATCAAAGTCATTGAAACGGTGAACATGACAGTTCTGACCAGCCTGGCCCCAAGGAGGCAATTTCACACGTGCATAATACAGATAGTCCTTGCTCAACGACCACAACTGGGACTGGCAACTCCATCACTAAGCGACACAGTCATTAAGCGAAACATCATGTGACCGCAACTTGAGGTTTCACTGCTGGCTTCTCCATTGACTCTGCTTATTGGAAGCCGGCTGTGAAGCATACAAATGGCAATCACATGACCACAGGATGCTGCGACAGTCATAAGTGCAAGGACGGGTCACAAAGTTACTTTTTCAGCACCGTTGTAACTTCGAACGGGGCAGTCGTCAAGCAAGGACTACCTGCATATTTTGCTCCTCCTCTTTTTCAGGCTAGGAAAGGCAGATGACCAATGAAAAATGAAAGTACGCTCAACACCATCCCTCCCCGCAAATTCCCAAACACTCCATTTCATTTATTTATTTATTTCATTTCTCACATTTCTACACCA
Source organism: Candoia aspera (assembly GCF_035149785.1). Taxonomy (NCBI): domain Eukaryota; kingdom Metazoa; phylum Chordata; class Lepidosauria; order Squamata; family Candoiidae; genus Candoia; species Candoia aspera. Next base: position 9,477,165 of record NC_086170.1, read on the forward strand.
CCCACCTTGCAAGCAACTCTGGGCGGTTTACAGTTCAACTAAAATAACAAAAGATTAAAATTTTGGAGACAGGAGCCAGAAAGACAGAAGCAGAAAAAGTTCACGAATGTGGGACACAGCAGGTAAATGCGTTGGCGAAGGAATGCAAGGGCCGTGAGCCAATTCAAGAGACAGGAAATGGAATCTCAGCCCTGGGGAAGTAGCAAGCGTCAGAGAGAGGCTGAAAATATCCCCCACCCACCCACGAATCTGCACGGGGTAAGAGCGGACAGGCCTTCCGGGTTCTGTTATTACCCCCTTTCAATCACAACAGAGTCCCAGCGGTTCGAAAGGCTGCCACTGCTGAGCTTCGAAAATGGCCATGCCCTGGCCAGTGCCACGGAAGAGGACCAAGATTTATTTGGTGCCTGTCCTGTCTATGGCATCCTGCCATTAGGGACGATGGTGGTTTCTTCCCCCCCTTTCGTCATCCGTAATTTGCCTTTGCAGGAGGGAAAAATGAATGGCTGGTTTAGCTAAAAAACGAGTATGTGTCTTATCTGCCCCTCTCTGCCCCCCCCCACCTCCAAATTAGGTCCTCTGATTTCCAACGGGAGCCATTGTTCCATCTGGCATTTAAGTGACAGAACAGGTTGGGCAAAGCACGCCTCTCTTTGCATTAAAGTCAGATGCGGCTAAGGAATTTATCAAAGTGACAAGGCGACAAAGGCAGAGCCTTACAACTCGGCTGCTTCCTTAGCACTCCCGGGAAAAATAAATGAAGGCATTGGATCTGGTTCAATTATTTTTTAATTTCCAGCATGTTAGTAAAAGCAGAAAGCCAGGGGCGAGGTGGAGGAGAGATCCAGCCAAATACTTCATCATGCCCCTGTTCCATTAAAAGATTTCTTTGCTATGAATACTCAATGTAGCAAGCGATAAGTGACTTTGCATTAAGGGAAGAAAGAAAATGTTTGCGAAACGCTGTCTGAGTTCCTGACGTCCTTATTCCGTCTCTTTATCAGCCCCGCTTTCAGTTGTCCTGCACCTTATGCAGTTGGACGGGCTTGCTTTCACAAGAACTTTTTCGGAAATGGTTGGCTTTTTGATTTATTATGTCAGCGTGCGGCTTCGTGTACTTTAGTGATTTTGTTCCAGCCACAGCCACAAGCACGTGGCTTCAGGTTGTTCCTGAAATGGAACTAACTTACGTATTAAAAGCTCTCCAGTATTCATTTTTATATGCCTAACCTTTCTACCGTATCTGCTCAAGTTTAGACCTTTACATAAAGAATTACATGTTATCAATAATCATGGGCGCACTGATTTTTTTCTTTTTTGTCAGAAAAGTGGATTACAGGTAGTCCTCACTTAACAACCATTTGTTTAGTGATGGTTCAGATTTATGACGGTGCTGGAAAAAACTAACTTATGTCCTGGTCCTCACTCTTATGACTGTCACAGCATCCCCGTGGTCACGTGATCACAATTTGGGCACTTGGCAACCTGTTCTAAAGGGCTAAAATCCTAAATTATGGGACTTGAGAGAGAATTCAGAGAGCCAGAGAGCCCACAGCAACAAATCTACCCATCCACCAGCAAGATTTATTGCCAAGGATGATGGAACATAAAGCATCTGGAAGATCTCAAGGGAGGATAAAAGACCAGGGGGAAAGAAAGGAAATACAGGTAGTCCTCGCTTAACAACCATTCTTTTAGTGATGGTTCAGACTTATGACAGTGCTGAAAAAACTGACTTATGACCGGTGCTCACACTTACGACCACTGCAGTGTCCCCCCTAATCACATGAGCACGATTTGGGCACTTGGCAACCGGTTCACATTTATGACCATTGCAGCATCCCATGGTCATGGGATCGCCATTTTCGACCTTCCCAGCCAGCTTCTGGCAAGCAAATTCAATGGGGAATCAAGTGATTTGCTTAATGACCACATGGTTTGTTTAACGCCCATGGCAACTTGCTTAACGGCTGCCACAAAAAAGGTCATAAATTCGGGTCGGATTGGCTTAGCAACCAACATTCTGGTCCCAATTGTGGTCGTTAAGTGTGGACTACCTGTAGACAGAAAGCTTCTTGGGAAAACAATGCATCTGCGTGCAATTTATATCTACCCTTCTGGGGGGGAAAAGCACTATTTCCAGACCTCAGGCTGAAACAGAAACATAACCAGTGCAATCAAAATGTAAAGGAAGAGGATACTAAAGTGAAGCACCACGAGAGCAAACTCGGTAGGTTAAAAAATAATAAGATCTGCAGAACTGGAGATATCAACAGCTTGTTCTCTTCCTGTTTACAACTTAAAAAAAACCCCACAAAACAATCAAGTGATAAATTGTACCTTTGGCAAGTCCAGGCACAGCCTCACAACTTCCTTCCTTTTTTCTTTCTAAGCTTCGCCTGTTCAAGAATGGGTTTTAAAATCAAACATTCCCTTTAGATCAGCTGGACCATAAAGAACTGCAAAGAAAATCTTTTTTCTAAGTGGCGCTTCTCCCAGGAGGTGGAAAATTGCAAAACAAATGTATAAGACAAGAAGAAAAAAGAAGTCTGCCACCCAGTCTTCACAAGTACAGAGCTGGGATTCATTTCCCATGCAAAACGTTGCTTGCAGGCTCAGGGTCTTAAAAGCATCTAATTCCCAACTTCTTCCAAGGATAAAGAGTTTAATTACAAAATGGAAATTCTGACCGAAACCAGCAAGAAACTTTTAACGTTGTTCCTCCTTCTTGCAGATCAGCTGGTTTAAGTTTGAACTTTTGGACGTAGAAAGAAGGACCGAACTGAGGGGAAGCTTCTGCCTGGATCAAGGACTCAGCCTATGCTGATGGACTTCAGCGCTCAGAGGTCCAGACGGCCTGGCCAACGGTGAGGGATAATGGGAACTGTAGTCCAGTGGTATTGAGAGGGCTGCAGATGGCCCCCCTCTGCAATAGTGAAGGTAGAAAGCAGAGCTGGGCACCAGCCCAATTTGGGGACAGACCTGGTGGGAAAATCTCTCCAAATCATCCCAATTCCATTCTTCTCGGAAAGAAATTGCAGATTGAAAGGTAGTCCCCGCTTAGCAACCATTCATTTAGCGACGGTTCAGACTTACGATGGTGCTGGAAAAAACTGACTTACGACCAGTCCTCATACTTATGACCATCACAGCATCCCCACGGTCACGTGATCACTATTTGGGCACTTGGCAACCGGTTCGCATTTATGACCGTTGCAGTGTCCCATGGTCACGTGATCGACATTTTTGACCTTCCCGGCTGGCTTCTGGCAAGCAAAATCAATGGGGAGCCATATGATTCGCTTAATGACCATGTGGTTTGCTACAGCCACAAAAGGTCATAAAATGGGTCAGATTCACTTAATGACTGCTTTGCTTAGCAACCGACAATCCGGTCTCAATTATGTTCATTAAATGAGGGCCACCTGTAACAGCTGTGTTTGTTGGGAAGGTGGCATGACCAGGAACGAGAGAAAGAGATCGTACGTTGCATGCAGGTGTTCCCAGGCCTTCCTAGTGTGGAAAAACTTCTCTGCATCCTCTCCCACTTCCAGCAAACGTGGAATATTCCGTACTGGATGCACCAGAGGCCTAAATCCGCCGAAGACAGATTCCGAAGTAGATAAAGTGAAGAAGCTACTTCTGAAAATATCCGCAAGGACTTCTTCAAATGAACTGTTTACCTTGACGTTCGCCTCTGAGGAGCTGCTGTTAAATCCCAGCATTTTGTGGAATTAACAGCCAAAATTATTCTTCGTGTTGACATACAGGCGTTTTCCGTTTCTCGGCCTGTGGAATAAATTAACAAATCTCCGCTCTTGGCAAGGGCAAGAAAGTAGACATCCCAACGCAGCGAGCTGGGAAATGCTCACAAAACATTGGAGCGGCGTCTTCCTAATCTTTTCCCTTCTGAATCCCCGGCGCCAGCAAAGAGGAAGGAAATTTAGATTTTAGCTTGCCTGCTTCCCTCCAGATTTCACTCCACTCCTCCAGAGAGGGGCGCAACAAGCGGGGAACGGGCCTCGCGAAAGGCCCCACGGCCTCCTTTCTGGGGCCTGGAAAATGGGTGGATCCATAACTTTGACCCCCTTTGGGGGGAATGGCGGTGTTACGTGGGACATGGGTGCTCTAAGATTTGCAGTTGATTGATTCATCATTTTCCCTCCTTAAAACTCCCCAAACCCCTTCCCCAAATAGCTCCAAGCCCCATCTGCTTGAAGCCCCAGATCGGCCAAATGAAATGTTTTCCTGCTGTGGATTACAGATAGTCCTTGCTTAACGACCACAAGTCCGACTGGAATTTTGGTTGCTAAGTGAAGCAGTCATTATGCAAATCTGACCCGATTTTACGAACTTTTTTGCAGCAGTCATTAAGCAAATCACCGCAGTCATTAAGTGGGCTATGTGGTCATTAAGTGAATCACACAGTTCTCCATTGATTTTGCTTGCCAGAAGCTAGCTGGGAAGGTCAAAAACAGCAATCACGTGGCCATGGGATACTATGATGGTCATAAATGCGAACTGGTATCCAAGCACCCAAATCATGATCATGTGACTGGTGGAACACTCTGACAGTCGCAAGTGTGAGGACCGGTTGTAAGTCAGTTTTTTCAGCACTGTTGTAAGTCCGAACTGTCACTAAACGAATGGTTGTTAAGCAAGGACTACCTATATCACTATACATTTGACCATTTGAACCCCAGGTTAATGAAACCGGCTTGCATCCATGCTAACATTAACCACGATTAAAGCTAACGAAGCTTAGCATGTTTTTGTAGAGGTAGTCACATGTCAGGCCCAGCCCAACCCTCCACAGACTTTGCTTCTCAGCTTCCAAATAGGATTCGGAGACATCACAAAACATTAAGCTCTGCTCCTGACTTAAGGAAGAAAGGGGGTGTTGGCAAATCTGTAAATCATGGGTGGCCATTTTCTTTCAAGTCCAGGGGCACATTTTGCCTTCAGGAGATTTGCACCCTGAAAGACAGGTAGAGGCTAGGAAGGAAATTAAATTAGTGAATTAAACTGAACTAGCAAAAGCAGCTGACGCCATGATTCCTTACTTATTTAACAGCTCTTCCCCCGGTTCTTGCTTGCCAATGTCCTTCGCTGGCAGCTTTCGTAGGAACTCTGGAGATAGGGTGTCCCACCCATGACAAGAAGCCAGCAAAGGAGATGGTGGACTTCTCCAGTTAAGAGATGGCCGGTCCTGCATCCTATGAGCACGGGCCTGGAGCGATCTCCCCCCGAGAAGCAATTCTTAAAGGCAGTCTGTCTGTGACGGAGATTTTCCACCAAGCTAAGAGCTAACGAAGGAGTCGGATACCTGGGGAATTAGACTCTTAGTTACAGCAGTGACTCTTCAGAAAGGCCCCATTGACAGAGACCGGGATGAGCAACCACCTTCCGAAGCGTGCTTCTGCATGCTTCCAGGGAAATTGGTGCGCAGCTGAAAATGACAGAGAGGGATCAAGGGGAAAAGCTTGTCTGGCTCTTCAGTTCACCCCTGGAGCCACTCAAGATTTATTTCAATTTACTTGCGAAAGCCAGCAAGAAGTCTGAGATTAGAACCTGGGAGACATGAATCCTAAATCGTTGTCAGTCTTAAACAATGCAAGCATACATACATACTGATTCACAACAGCATACAGGTAGTCCTCACAACTGGGACCTGAATTTCGGTCGCTAAGGGAAGTGGTTATTAAGTGAATCGACCTGATTTTACAACCTTTTTTGCAGCAGTTGTTAAGTGAAACATTGTGGGCATTAAGAGAACCACATGGTCATTAAGCAAATCACACAGTTCCCCATTGATTTTGCTTGCCAGAAGCAAGCCAATAAGGTCGAAAATGGTGATCACATGACAATGGGACGCTGCGATGGTCATAAATGCAAACCAGTCACCAAGCGCCCAAATTGTGATCATGTGACCGGTGACGGTCGTAAGTATGAGGACCAGTCGTAAGTTGGTTTTTCCAGGACCGTTGTAAGTCTGAACCACCATTAAACGAATGATGTTAAGCGAGGACTACCTGTAGCTTTGTGTGAATTCCTTGTACCAAACCCATGGAATTCTATTCTGAAAGAGAAGTATTGCACATCAACGGTTGGGACGTTAGGAAGCAAAGCAACATCAACCGGGAAATGAAAAGGAAATGTATTTCTGGAGTTGCTTGTAATAATTACTTATTTACAAAATGTGCGTAATACATTGGAGAGCTGTAGTATGATTAGAATCCCTGGTCTCTATTTAAGCTGAGAAAAAAAATACAAGGTATTCCTCCCGCAACTTTTTGGAACAGTTTGCTTCCTTCTCTTAAGAAGTTAGTGAAGGAGATTGTACATATAAAGTGACTTGCCTTGTTTTGGAGAATTTCTCTCAGAGATGGTTCTTCCCGTGTGACTCCAGACTTGAGCTTTTAATCTTGTGTTTTGAAAAGACGGATCAGCACGAAGTTCTTTCTCTGTGAAGGGGAGAGAAAGGGAAGGTCTGAGCTTCTTCAGTTTACAAAGAACGATGGCCCACAGTTGGGTCTAGCAGATAGAACTTACTAAGCCTATGAGCAGTGCGAGAAGAAAAAGGATTCCTTTCTTTCTCTTACAATTCTGTGTTTCACGCTGGGAAGTTGATTGCTAAAAAGTTTTGGACAAAGAAAAACCCTCTTCCACGCAACATGCCATTCCTTCGGCTGAAGGCTGTATTTTTGTACTACTTTGGGAAGGAAAGACCTCTCTTTTAGTTCTTGTTATCTCTACGAACGCAGAAACCTATGACCTGAAGTCAGGTCCGGAGACCCAAATGTCATCTAGGTAAGCTTCAGTCCATTAACTTTTGGGCCAAAGGTCTTCTCCAACCGCTGCTGCCAAATAGGTCTGCGCAAATCGTTGAAAGGGACCGTGCCGTTGACGAAGTCCTTCAAAACAATCCAGCAAAGCAACATGCACACCCACACACCTCCAAAGCCGAGCAGAATAATCCTGTTACTTCTCTTTCCTGGACGGTGAGATCTCCTGCACACCTCTGGCCAAGAGATGGGCTGGAAAGACATTTTGTGCTCCGTGAACAGCATCCATTCCCCGCCTCAGTGACTCCTTAGCTCAAGGGCATCCAATGCCTCGTCGAAGCCGATTGCCCTCGCTTCGCCCAGCATAAAACACGTTACGAGTTAACAAAGGCGGGGAATTTTAACCAAACGCCTAGGCATTTCCCGTAACATCGTTTTGGAAAATTTACTGCCCTGTCTAGCATTTTGAGACATGACCTTCCTCTACTCCCAGCGCCATCCCGTTTATCGCATTCTGCAGAGAAAAGGGTTTCTTTTTCAAGACTTGAATTTATTCAGGGGAAAGAGAGGAATTTATAGAGGGGAAAAGCTGGATCCAGTTCTGTTCTCTAGGACAACGGGAAAAAGCAGCAGTGTTTTAGGGATATGGGAGTACTCCATTCAGATCGTCTAACTCAATTCCAACAAATCTCGAGATTAAATCAGCTAGCCAGTTTGGATGGCTCTAGACCAGTCTTCTTCAGCCTTGGCAACGTTGAGATGTGTGGACTTCAACTCCCAGAATTCCATGGGTGGCTGGGGAATTCTGGGAGTTGAAGCCCACACATCTCAACGTTGCCAAGGCTGAAAAACGCAGCTCTAGACCAAACAGGAAATCCATGTTTTTCTGTGGCTGTCTGATGTATGGGCTGGTTTCAGATCCATCCATTCCTCCAAATGGGGTCAACATTTCTCCAGACAAAACTGGAAACCTGAGTCAAATCACAAGCCCAGCCTGAGTCACCAGTTTGAATCAGATCAAGCCAAACTCCCGTGCGGACATCCAAACCCTCCTCTCAGCAGATCGGGGTAGTAACGCAGAAACGTCACCAGCACGTGCCCCAATAAAACCAGTTCCGCTGACAGTCAGACCCAGAGCAGAACCGAACAGCAAAGAAGGGAGCGGGTCAAGGCAGAGCCCAGCACGACTATCCCAGCACGCTTCACCCGTGATTCCCAGCTCATGGCTTGTAGGCAAATTCCTCCTGAAGCCAGGCTGAAACGGAAGCCCTTGTCTAACCTTCCCCTTTAAAGGTAGCCCAGACCAAGGGGGTGGAGCCAGTCCTGGGAGGAGCCCAGACCAAGGGGGTGGAGCCAGTCCTGGGAGGAGCCCAGACCAAGTGGGTGGAGCCAGTCCTGGGAGGAGCCCAGACCAAGGGGGTGGAGCCAGTCCTGGGAGGAGCCCAGACCAAGGGGGTGGAGCCAGTCCTGGGAGGAGCCCAGACCAAGTGGGTGGAGCCAGTCCTGGGAGGAGCCCAGACCAAGTGGGTGGAGCCAGTCCTGGGAGGAGCCCAGACCAAGTGGGTGGAGCCAGTCCTGGGAGGAGCCCAGACCAAGGGGGTGGAGCCAGTCCTGGGAGGAGCCCAGACCAAGTGGGTGGAGCCAGTCCTGGGAGGAGCCCAGCCAGGGGGGTGGAGCCAGTCCTGGGAGGAGCCCAGCCAGGGGGGTGGAGCCAGTCCTGGAAGGAGCCCAGAGCAAGGGGGTGGAGCCAGTCCTGGGAGGAGCCCAGCCAGGGGGGTGGAGCCAGTCCTGGGAGGAGCCCAGACCAAGTGGGTGGAGCCAGTCCTGGGAGGAGCCCAGACCAAGTGGGTGGAGCCAGTCCTGGGAGGAGCCCAGACCAAGTGGGTGGAGCCAGTCCTGGGAGGAGCCCAGACCAAGTGGGTGGAGCCAGTCCTGGGAGGAGCCCAGACCAAGTGGGTGGAGCCAGTCCTCGACAGAGCCTAACCTGGGTGAGTGGTGCCTATCCTGGTCTTGAACCCGCTTCGTAAGTTGCCCCAACAAGGACTGGCCATATAAGCAGCCCTGTGCATTTTTGGCAACTTTGCCAGGATTTTCCCACTGTGATCTGTTTGGACCCCAAGTCTGAGAATTTTCAGCTGATGTTGGTGGGGAATTTGGGAGCCTCTGTGGTCTCTGTGCACCAGGGCTCCAGGCTGGAGAAGGCTGGCTTAAATAAACCGTGGCGCAAAACTTGTATGATTTGTGTGACGCTCGGCGAAGGAGCTCGGGGACCCTGGAAGTAATTAAAGTTCTGTCAGATTCTTGGATAAGAAAACCTTTAAGATGTTATTGGGGAAGATGTGTTACTTGGGGAAAATAAGACAATTCTGCTGCCGCATTTTCCTTTCCATTGCTGGGTTGAGATGTTGATTTAATGGGTCCAACGGAGAAATAACGCTTGTTGCCGAGACTCAGTGGGAAAACAACTCACCCTCTTTCACGAATATTTTTGACAATTAAATCACGGTGTTCTAAGGGGCCTGCTGACTGGAGGAAGACAGATGCTTCTTCGAAGTGGCTCAAAAAGGGTCCTTTAGAAAGAATCCTGGAAAGCAGCAGGCAAACCTTATTCTACCAAAGCCTAGTTCTGGAATTTGCCATCGGTCCGATGGGGAGTGAGGAAGGAGAAGGGAAGAGAAAAACATCAATAACTCTCCCTTTGGCTGAGTTGGCACTAATCCTGCCCTGCCCCTTCCCTGTTGCCCCGAAGTGGGACTCTTGCCCTGGAGAAGCAGCCTGGGAACTTCTCCTTCCATCATCCTCCCACTAGTCCACTCAGATATTTGGAGGAGAATTGGGGCGGGGCCGGGTGGGTGAAAGCACAACTCGGCATCATGTTTGCTAATTTGTCCTATGCTCCGCAACAATTAGATTTGAGAGTCAATTTGTTGCTCTTCGGTAAGGGATGATTCAAAGCTGAGTGTTTTCCCCCCCCACTTTAATCCTCTCTTCCAGATGAACAATAATGTTGAAACCGAATGTCAGTCATCAGGCAAACATAATTGGATTGTGGAAAGTGTTATACTGTGAATTAACTTGACTGATGGGGGAAATGTCACTATTATTAACCAGCTTCCTTGGGATGATTTCCCGTCTAGGAGAATGAATCTGAAAGGCGTCCTGCAAGACATCCATTCAACGGGATGGTGCCATTTTAATAAAAGGCTGGTTTCTTTTTCACAGCCTTGTTTTTCAACAGTTTATCTCCTGACAGGCAAACGGCGTGGCGTGAAGAGCCAAATGCGAGTTGCCCGTTCGGGTGGTTGAGCTGAAAAAGCTGACAAAAGCGGTTTTTTATTCAGAAATGCAGGTTGCACAGAAAGAAAAGTAGATCCATTTACGCTGTGATTTCTCAGGGACCCTGGAGAGGCACGTCCTCCGGATGCCTCGACCTTGGGGGCAAGGAGGGGAAAGATATTTATTGATGCATTTGTTTCAAGGGTGGAAGCGTATCTGAAGAATACGCTTCCACCCTTGAAACAAATTATTATTATTTTCCACCAAGGAGAAGGGAATAATAATAATTTCCCCGGACCAGAAGGAAGTTCCACCAAACACAATGTTCCTCTGTAAAGTTCATAAGGGGAAAGTGAAGGAGGTGGCAACCTCTCTTTGGCTTTACCCCCAGGATTGTTACTATGCAAAAAGCTGCTGCAAAAATCTATCTTGCGGTTTAACAAGTTTCTTTCCTCTGGAGGGGGTGGCGTTGGTGTTGCTGTTTGGTTTGTCTGTGGGTTTTTTAGCTTCTGTTTTTCCATTTTATTTTCAGGGGGTCGAGAATTTCCTTGAGCAGACCGGCAAAAAATGTTTTCCCTTAGGATTCAGTAGATTCACAGAGGGCCAGGGAGACAGCAGGCCACGGAAAACAGAGTTGCACCATGGAAGATGTGTCCTCCGTACGCCTCTGCCAACTTATGACCAAATAGAGGTAGCCCTCGCTTATCAACCATTCATTTAGTGATGGTTCGGACTTACAATGGTGCTGGGAAAAAACAACTTACTACTGCTCCTCACACTTACAACCGTTGCAGCATTCGCCCCCAGTCACACGATCGCAATTTGGGCACTTCACGAATGGTTCGTATTTATGACAATCGTAGTGTCCCGTGGTCATGTGGTCGCCATTTTTTCCCTTCCCACCCAGCTTCTGACAAGCAAAATCAGTGGGGAACCATGTGATTTGCTTCATGACCACATGGTTCGCTTAATGCCTATGGTAATTCACTTAACAACCACCACAGAAAAGGTTGTAAAATTGAGTCAGATTCACTTAATGACCAGTTCACTTAGCAACCAAAATTCTGGTCCCAACTGTGGTTGTTAAGCAAGGACTACCTGTATGAGCAGAAGCACCATGTTTACACTGGAAGAATTTCACTGAAACTGTGAAGCCTAATTCTCTGTTATGAAACTGGAGGTGGATTGTTTGAAAAAAAACAAACAATGCAGGGCAATTTGTCTGCCTTGTGAAAACTAACTTCATGAGACAAAGTTTTCCCCAAAGATTTCCTAGAACACAACACTCCTCCTTCCTAACACAACAGCTATCTAATCAGGGGAGCAAAGATTTCTGCAGGAAGTACTAAAACAAATCAGCAGAGCAGAGGACGTATTCCAGCAAAAGTAATAAAGTTTCTTCTGGCATCTTAACAACTAACAAATCTATTAAGGCCTCATCTTTCCTGGATCACAGCAAAAAAATCATTTAGTTGCTTCTCTTGCATTGCCAACAGGCAATCATCATAACAATGATGAGAACAGAAGAGAAAATGGGGAAATGATAAGTGAGAATAGCATTATCTATAGAGGATAGTTCCTCAAATTGTGCTTAGCTGTGACACAGACACAATTGCATCAATGAGTCGGTTAACTTGTTCAGGGTGAAAAGCGCAGCAGATAGGACCCCTGGCTGAGAGAAGGCTTTCTCAAGTCAGGCGAAGGTGGTACATCCTTCAAGCTGAGCTCATTTCCTGCAATCTTTGGACCTATGACCCTGTAGACCTCTTGACAACATCACAGAAGTCTCCACCCCTTTTTCCAATCTAGTTTACAGCTGGAAGAAAGTTGGCTGGAAGCTGTAAGAACCAGTGAAGGTTTGATCAGAAGGCAATTCCAATATTCTGTTAAATCACTAATCTTCAAACCAAATAGCTGAACCAGTTCAAGGCCTCAGATCAGCTTCTTTCAAGTCAATTCAAAAGATCTGGTGGACTTCGGCCAATGTGTGCAACTGGTCCACTGAATCTTTCCATCAATCCCACGAGACGGTTCAAATCAGCCTCTTGATTCACACCAGCTCGGCTTTTCTAATGGAATTACGCATTCAAATTGGATCCCGCCAAGTTTGCAAGTCCTGCTCCGCAGCTGACTGAAGCTAGCGCGAGCCCCACAGCCAATTCCTATCTGCTGTCAGCATAAAAACGGGGAGGGAGCTGGTGGGGTCACAGCTGAATCGCTGTAAACATGCCCCAGGAGGCATTAAAAGTGGATTTGCCAAGTCCAAGCAGATGGAACCCAAACTGGCATTAGCATTACATTTTCTCCTGGAAGTAAATCATGTTTAACAACTTCACAGGAAAACTGCAGATGTTACCCAATCTGCAAAGCCTGGAACAGATAACCAAGTTCATACCTGAGGCTAGTGTGTCATCTAAACACTCACTGGTGGGTAAGGAAGGCCTTAATGGATGAAAGATCAAAGTGGATCCATCCAGCACTGACCTTCTGTCCAAAAACAGCAATATTCTGCTGGTGTTTGGGCACTGCCACTTCACTTCTCAGATGCTCTATTACCCAAAATCAAGTTGTTTCATCCTAGTTACCTCCTGAGTGTTCACACGGAGACTTAAGGGGCCTCGAGGCTCCAGAATATTGGTGCGAAAGAACACTTTTCTTCTTGCTGACTCCTTCCCACAGTTTTTACTCCCATCCTTGGCCGCTGCCTGTTCCGCTGCTGAAAATTGCTAACTTGCTTCTGTGTTAATTGTTGCCGTTTTAAATCTAGCCTTTGTTAGCTGTCTGAGCAGGCTTCAGCTTAAAAATGTCCTGTGCCATGAAAATAACGCCATAAAGAGCCACAGTACGTATATTCACGGCCCAAATCTCCCTTTCAAGTTCCAGGGCTGACAGCTCTGTTTCTGCAGCCACGTCCTCTGAATTATTTGCAACTCCTGGATCTGCCCCCAAGCTTTATTTTTAGATTACAGATAAATGAATACATATTTATCAGCTGAACAAATGAATAGATGAAAAACAGCAATCTTTAAAAAGAACATTTTCATACCAAACATTACATTCATCATGAGGTCTAGAATAATTGTGGGCTCTACACAGTAAACCTCCTTCCTCTGCTCTTTTGCTTCCTCCTTCCCTGCCTGGGTTCTTGCTTGCACAATTTCCATTTGCTGAAATCAATATATGCATATTGATCTCTGCTTAAGAGGTTTAGCTCATTGATCGTCCTCTGCAGTCGGCAGAGCAGCGGCTGAGCAGTGTCAAAGTAAATAAGGAAAGGGAGACATTTCCAAGAGAGTTGGAGACTTCAGGGTGACATGGCAGCCTTCCCCAAAGTCCATGTTTCGTTTCTGTACGAGGAAAGGATGCTCAGCTGGACCTGGGCCAAGCCTGGGGGAAAGAGGAGTCTCCCATTTTGGGGCTGAGCTGAACACAGGAAAGTACGATCAAGTTAACAAGGTGGAGGCACAGCAGAGAGGCAACGGAGACCTCTGGCTAAGGTGCTTTTAAAGAAAAAGATTAAAACAAACTTCTGAGACATGTTGTAAGAAGTAAGCTGCCCTGTTTTTGAGAGGTATGCTTGAAAACCCAGCTAGCCGGGTGGTGGAGTGGTTAAACTGTGATGACAATCAAGTTTGGTCCCTGTTCAACCCTGGAGTTCCCTGGCTGAGCTTAGGAAGCCGCTCGCCTTTTCTCAGCCTAACGTCCTCACTAGATTATGGCTGTTCAGGGGGAGACATTCTGTTCAGATGGACAACTGTTTAATGCCAGGATACGTGTTCAGTTATAGGCAGCTCTGGTGCTTCTTACCATTAAGAGTTCCAGCGTTATACAGCCCGTTTGTCTCAGAGATCCTGCCAGGATTTAAGAGTTGGAAGGGACCCTGGAGATCTCCTCTAACCCTCTGCTGAGTGCAGGAATCCGTCAGGACAGCCTCCTCGATAGACGTTTTCAACTTAGGTTCTTATCAGTCGTCACCAACGCAAGAACAGCTGATCCTCTCCTACTTCTTCCACTGCCTGAATGTTTTCCAAACTCTTCAAGAAAAAGGAACGTGTGGATGGGTTTCAATCAGACCCATTCTATTACTCAGATTTCCTGCCCAGAAATTTAGTGAATTATCTGGACTTAAAAATTCCCTTGTCTATTTAGGGACAGAGAGGATTGAGGCTACTTCTGAAAATGTGGTGTTTCAAGCTCCTCCTCCTCCTCCTCCTTCTCCTTCTCCTCCTTCTTCCTGGAAAAAATGTCCCACAGGATCACTAGCAGACAATGCTCTTCCTTCTGCAGCACCTTCTGGAAAGGGCCAGATGATCACAGGAGGGATCCCAGGAAGTCCCAATTCTGCCATTTCTAGGCAGAGTTGAAAGACCCCTGCCTGAATTCTGAGGTCAATGCTCAAAATACTGGGCCGGTTCAATTTCCTTGGTTCCTAAAACTTTTGCTTAGGACATGCTACGTGCTTGAATCAGGAAGCAAGGGTGAAGGATGAGCATCTTTTGCGACTGTTCTCCACTTCGTTCCCTTCCTCTGTCTATTTTTCACAGATCCAAATGCATCAGGAGCCCCAAGGCAATGCACCATTTTGTCAAGGCCGGTGGCTGAACAACACCCTCCTGGCAGCAATTACAGCTGCTTCTCTAGATGCTACGACCCTTCTAAAAGTCAGGGCATCACCGGGGCAGACACCTACGTGGGCAGCCGCACACGAGCTGAGCATCCCGGCTGGAGCGAGAGCAAGGCTATTTTCACTGACAAAGTGGCATCTTGGAGAAGTGTCAAAACGTAGCAACATTCAGAGAAAGTGGCAACAGCTGAAATACGGGCTTCTCTGCTAAGACACCGGGGACCTCTTCTCCCTCACCCTCGACTGGACACCTTCCAGATGTGTTGACACCACTCCTCCTACGGTCATGGCCTTGCCGATCAGGAATGTGGGATTTACAGTGCTAGCTTATCCAGGAGACATCAGGATAGGGAAGGCTGGCTTGGGAACAATTTGCATCTCAAGAGCAACCAATCTCTTGCTGGTTCATTCCAGATGTCAAGAAAGACACTTCTGGGTAATGGCCACATCCGTCCACAGATCTACAGGCATCCACGCATCCAAGTGTTGCCAGCAGACTCGTAAGTCATCCCAAAGACGTCCAAACACTTATTCCACACAGGGCATAAGGCCGGGATGCAGGATGGTGTGGAGGAGACCACATCTGCTTTGCTGTTCTCCAACCCATTAAACAAGAACGTATTCTTAACAGATATTCTTAATGTATTCTTAACAGTGCTAATCCTTCGAAGTGAGAGAATGCCCTTCCGAACTCTTCCAATTCAGAGCAGCCAATGGGACATTTAATTGCCCTATGCCTCTTGCCATCTCCACAATGCTCCAGTGGCATCAGTTCATGCCAAGCTCACGCAGAGGTCGGGCTCATTTTGATCTCTCTCTCTCTCTCCACCCTCAAGGAGATGTTAAATGGAGCCTTTCAGACAAGTGTTGGCCTTGAAATGCACAATTTCTGCCCTTGGCAAGTTGGTGGATCTGCCGCTGGCTTTTTCCCAGAGGACCATCCTGCTTTTGAGTCCTGTTGCCTGGAGCATCTTGTGAGCCAGTTCTTAATCTAGCATCTTCTGCCCATGAAAATCCAAACAATTCAAACCACAGAAGTGTGATTTTTGGCTCATTTTGGCAGAATGCAAAACCCAGTAGGCATAGGGTTCGTAAGAATGGGTATCTTGAGAAGTTAAAAGGGAAGGGAAGGGAAGGGACCTTCATTCTCCTTCAAAATCCAGTACTGAGGGATCTAGAAGGCTTTGCAAATGACATGTGGAATTCGCCGTTCTCTTTTTGGCCGAAGAAAATCAGGGACCGTTTCACTAAACTTCTCCAGTAGCTTCTAGACAGTTGGAGCTCAGTATTTAAATGGATCCCAAACTGAAAAATACCGCCCCCCAAATAACATCCCACCAAAACAAGCTGACAATTTTAGCCCTGCTGACTCTGCTCGTCAAATCATGAGCCACATTCTTACAACCTGCTTTTTTAAAAAAAATACAAACCTGTTCTAAAGGGGAAAAAAAAACAAATCTTGATTATTCTTTTCAACATCTGGAAAGCAGGAAGGGGAAGCAAGTGGTTGTAAATGCAGGCCGAGCCCACAGACTTTCAGTAATGGGTCCAAACTGCCTTCTGAACTTGAATACCTGTTTAATCAAAAGCCAACACCCTCGTGCGTTAGCTGAAACAGCGGTGAAGATATTGGATCAGGACGGGGAGCCCCAGATTCGGATCTACCATCAGCCAGTCAAGCTCCTTTCTTTCAGCCCCACATACCTCGCAGGCCTGTCGTTCTCATGGAAGAGCTGAAAGCCGCAGTATGTGTGCCATCTTGACCATCTAAGGGGAAGAGAGGACATGAATCAATTAAATAAAAGTTGCCTGGTCCAGCATTTAGCAACACAGTGTTGGGTTGGGTTGGGTTGTTCCTGTTTTGCTTTCAAGGAATTTAGAGAGCAAATTTTTGAAAACCTCAAAGCACCCTATTTGCCTTCAACTCAGTGCCAGCAACCCCATTTCCGCCTTCTCTCTGTTTTCCTGTGTGTTTAAGCAGACCGGCTGAAATTACTCTGACAAACTCGATCAACACCTTGCTAAAAACCCACACAGTATCGTGACATCTGCCAGAGAGCTATAGGATCACCCGAGGTGGCCTCTTTTGGGAACACGCAGCCACAGGGCGGATTGTGCAGCTGTTAGACAGGAGCTGACCCCACTTGAGAACCACCGGGGCGGCTCCCGTGATTTTGAGACCATTTTCCTTTGTGAGAGGATGAAAATTGTGGCAATTTTCTCTAAAGACTGTCATCAGAGGTGGCTCATTTACAGGCAACGACCAGCTGAATGGTGTGGAAATAAACTACTTGTCGGCGGCACGTGCGTCTCAGAGAAGAGAGTCTGCCACTGATGGCTGTCAGAGATGTGACACACCATTCAGAAAAAAAGCCAGGGCAGGAAACAAAGAATGTCTGGTTCTTCTTCCCAAGCTAGAGTCAAGATACGTGGACTGTAGAATACAGAAACCAGATCACAGAACTCTAGAATGATAGAACAGACCCTCCTTTGCCTGATTAGGCAACATCTGAAGATCTTCTGAAGATCAACATCTTCTGAAGAGGTTGCCTAGTCGGGCAATGAAATGTCTGCAAGCCAACCACCAAGCTCAGAGAGCACCAAGGAGTCATAATTCAACCCTGAGCTACAGAGATTCTCCCTGTTGGCATCTGAGAAAGCAAGACAATGACATTGAGATTGTTAGCAGAGCAGGAATGTCTGCCAAACACATTGCAGTGACTTTGGGGAAGGAAAAAATAACAAGTTAAGGTCACCTCTGCCACCAGAGCTTCTAACCCAATTTTTTTTTTCTACAGAGGGAAAAAAAACTCCTTTAAAAAGGAGTAACACTCCTGTGAACCAAGGAGCCATAATTCAACTCAGCACAACAACATGGCCTTGTATGCTCTCTTATTTATTTATTTATTTATTTATTTATTTATTAAATTTATATCACCACCCATCTCCCCCAGTGGGGGACTCTGGGCAGTTTACAATAAAGTAACACTAAAAACATAACCACCTAAAATTAGCATTAAAATATACATAAAAACAAATGTAAAATCCAAGCAGAGATGGAACACAATCACTAAGAGGTGCTATGGGGCCAGCCATCCCCAGGTAGAGCTATCTCTCTCCCCCTCCCAAGCAAGGCGGCAGAACCAGGTCTTCAGTTTCTCCTGGAAGTCCAAGAGTGAGGAAACCTGTCTCAAGATGTCCCAAAGGGCGGGCGCCACTGCAGAGAAGGCCTGCCTCCTGGACCCGGCTAGATGAAATTCCTTTGCTGATGGGGTCTGTAGCATGCCCTCCCTGCCTGACTGGGTGGGGCGGGTCGATGTTATGGAGACGAGACGGTCCCTCAGGTAGCCTGGCCCCATGCCATGTAGGGCTTTAAAGGTGATAACCAACACCTTGAATTGGACCCGGAAGCAAACTGGTACCCAATGCAGCTCATGTAACAGCGGTGTCACATGGGCTGATTTTACAGCCCCGATAACTGTCCGCGCAGCCGCGTTCCGGACCAGCTGAAGCTTCCGAATGCTTTTCAAGGGTAGCCCCATGTAGAGCGCATTGCAGTAGTCTTTATGGGAGATGACAATGATATGAGTGACTGTTCGGAGGGCATCTCGGTCCAGGAATGGGCGTAGCTGGCGCACCACCCGGAGATGTGCAAAGGCCCTCCTGGCTGCAACTGCCACCTTCTCTTCGAGGAGTCGCAAGTCCAGGAGGACCCCCAGGTCCCGCACTGGCTCCGAATGGGGAAGTGCCACCCCATCCAGAACCAAAGAAGACAACTTCCTGGAAGCCGAGGGGCCATCAGTCCACAGCCACGCTGTCTTACCAGGGTTCAGTTGAAGCCTGTTGCTCCCCATCCAGGCCCCCACAGCCCCCAGGCACCTGGGAAGGGTGGAGACCGCATCACTTACTTCACCCGGGATGGAGATATACAACTGGGTGTCATCGGCATATTGATGATACCTCATCCCGTGGTGACGGATGATCTCGCCCAGCGGCTTCATGTAGATGTTAAATAGGAGCGGAGAGAGAACCGAGCCCTGAGGCACCCCACAATGGAGGGGTCGAGGGCTGGATCTCTCCTCTCCTATCACCACCGACTGGGACCGGCCCTGGAGGAAGGAGGTGAACCAGCGCAGAACTACACTGCCCATCCCCAGCCCCCTGAGCCGCCCCAGAAGGATACCATGATCGAATTGATCGTATTGAAAGCCGCTGAGAAGTCCAAGAGAGCCAGGATGGATGCACTCCCTCCATCCCGCTCCCGCCAGAGATCATCCATAAGTGTGACCAATGTGGTCTCCGTCCCGTATCCTGGCCTGAAACCTGACAGAAAGGGGTCCAGTTAATCCGTTTCCTCCAGAATCCTCTGGAGCTGCAACGCAACCACTTTCTCAACCACCTTTCCCAAGAAGGGAAGGTGGGAGACAGGGCGAAAATTGCCCAGTATAGTTGGGTCCAAGGATGGCTTCTTGAGGAGGGGGTATACCAGCGCCTCCTTACAGGCAGCCGGAAATACCCCCTCCCTCAAGGATGCATTGACCATCGCCTGGACCCAACCGCAAGTCACTTTCCGGGCTGATTTCATCAGCCAGGAAGGGCATGGGTCAAGCTGACATGTGGTTGCATTCACAGTCCGGAGGATCCTGTCCACTTCCTCAGGCCCAACAGGATCAAACCGTTCCCAGGTAACAGGGTAAGTACATTCCCCTGGCATCTCCCCAGACTCCGCTTCACGCTTAGAGTCCAACTTAGAATGGATCTGAGCGATTTTATCCTGCAGATGCTGTGAAAACTCTTCCCAACGGCCCTGTAGGTGGGTCCCTGGATCTACCTGACCCAGAAGAGATCAAGTGATCTTAAACAGGGCCATCGGGCGGCATTCTGAGGATGCAATAAGAGCGGAGAAATACTCACGTTTCACCACACGGCCACAAGGTAGGCCTTAATAGCGGCTCTTACCTGTGTTTGGTCGAATTCAGTCTTTGTCTTCCTCCAGTGGCGCTCTAGGTGTCTCTTAACTCTCTTCAAAACCCTCAACTCCTCTGTAAACCATGGGGAGTGACAGGTCGAATGAGGCAAGAGAGGCCGCACAGGCGCGATCCTGCCCAAGGCCCTGGCCGCGGCCCTATTCCAGGCCATGGCTAGGACCTCCGCTGGACCATGCAGCAGGTCCTCGGGAATAACCCCTAGCTTCCTCTGGAACTGTACCAGATCCATCAGTCGCTGGGGGTGGACCAATTGAATGGGTCCTGCCTCCCTGCAGAAGGGAGCGGCACAGGAGAATCTCAGGGCCACCAGGGTACGGTCTGACCATGACAAAGGGGACAGCTGTAACTCTCCCCTCAGGTCACATTGCCACTGCTCCGACAAGAAAACCAAGTCCGGGATGTGACCACTGTCTCGAGTCAGGTCCCGGATAATCTGGGACAGGCCCATGGCTGCCATGGTAGCCATGAACTCCCGAGCCGTCTCCGAGGCACGTCCCAGGGGTGGCAGATTGAAGTCCCCCAGAACCATCAGCCTGGGGAACTCCACTGCCAACCCTGAGACAGCCTCCAGCAGCTCGGGCAGGAAGGTTGCTACGTGGCAGGGAGGCTGGTAGAGCAGCAACACCCCCAACTGTTCTCAGGATCCCAGCTTGAAAAACAGGGTCTCACAACCGGCCACTTGTGGAGCAGGGACCCTGAAGGCCACTAGAGATTCTCTGATGACAACAGCCACCCCTCCTCCCCTGCCCTGGTGTCTCAGCTGGTGCCACACTTGAAACCCGGCCGGTCACATCTTGGAGAGGGCTACTCCCCTTTCTGTGCCCAGCCAGGCCTCGGTGATACATGCCAGGTCTGCCCCCTCCTCTTAAGAGTCTCCACGACACCAGAGTTAGGTAGTATTAACCTGAACCTTAAATGTGCCAATCACATTTTGAGTGAGCCAAGCCAGTTCAAACGTCCCACACAAATACGGATATTCTTTTGTACGGTGTTGTTCTTTGCATTCCTTGTGACAATTCCCAGCAAAACAAATGTAAAAATGGGCCTTGAGGGGCAAAATGCGTACAAAAATCATGTGAATTTTCATGCGCTTTTAAAGTTGCACAGCGATGCACAAATGGGTTCCCTCTCTCCATCTTTTGTACAGAACCCTGGTCCACTCACAGCTGCGTAAAAAATTGGTGAAATGTTCAGGGGGGAAAAAAACACACACACACACACACCCGACTTAGCGCAATGCCACGGCATCCGCTCTGGGTCAAATCATTCTCCTGCATTCTTTTTTCTAACTCTTTTATTTATTTATCCTGAGAATTCTGCATAAAGTAAAAGATGCTTTCTTCAAATCCTTGTTCAGTCTGCTAGGCAAGGAAGTTGGGAATGGGGAAATTGATATACAGATGGAGACAGAACCTTCTTTTTTTTACGAGCGTTTCCCCTCATTCTTTCCCGGTTACTCTTTTTCTGGGTGACGAAATACTCGGCTGTTTCTCCCACAGAGAAGAGGGCTTGGAGGATACCACAAGCAGTGCAGAGGGAAAGGTGGGAATGGTCTTCCTTTCACTGCACTGTCCTCTCTCCAAAGAGTCCCGTCCTTCAATTCAGTTCTCAGGGAGGGGGAGGGGGGGAGGAGGAAGAGGAAGGGGACGTTTCTCCCATCCAACTTTCTCGGTTGCTTTGCTTCTGGTATCAGTAGCAGGGAGTCCTGCCTTTAAGAAATGGCGGGAGAATTTCTCTTGCCGACAGAAATTTAGAGAAGTCACCCATCTGATTTCTCCACCCAGAAATTTGCTGGAGCATTTCAAAAGGCCCTGTGAGCCCAGTTTTAAGCACAATTCTGTTCAGATCCTTTGATTCTTTTTGGCTTACCACCACAATTGGGACCAGAACTTCCGCCGCTAAGCAAGGGGGCCATTAAGTGAGTCACGCCCAATTTTACGACCTTCTTTGCCACAGTCATTAAGAGAGTCGCCACAGTTGTTAAGTGAATCGTGTGGTCATTAAGTGAATCTGGCTTCCCCCACTGGCTTTGCTTGTCGGAAGCTGACTGGGAAGGTTGCAAATGGCAATCGTGTGACCCGTCGTCGATACATGCTGGTTACCAAGTGCCTGAATTCTGATCATGTGACTGCATGTGACGGTCGTTAAGTGTGAGGACCGGTTGTAAGTCGCTTTTTCCAGCGCTGTCACAACTTTGAATGGTCGCTAAACAAATGGTCGTAAGTCGAGGACTACCTGTAGTGTTTTATCAGTAGGAGTAGACAAACCAGAACTAAAAACATGCACCAAAAGAATCTTGCTGTGCGATGGCAATGGGGTTAAAGTAACTGGACGTAGACAAAGGAAGGTGGGGTACAGATGCAGTTTCTCTGCTCTGGGTGGACAGCCTGTGCTCCTGAGTAAACCCTTCCACCCCAATTCAGAACTAGCAGACAGCTGCAGAGGAGAGCCAAAATCCAATCTTTTCTCTCCTTGTCCCCCAAGTGAACTGTCCCAGGAAACTGTCTCCCGTCTTCCAGCCCAAAGGGGCTAAAAGAAGGATTTCAGATGCTGAGCCCGGCTGTAGGGAGGAAGTAAAAACTTGTTGTTTTTTTAGGCCTCTCTTTCTGCTTGTGATCTCTAGCCCTCTGAGATTAAGAGATAATTGCCATAGCAACCAGAAACTAGGATTAGCCGGCCTCCATTTGTAGTAAATAGGCTGATAAAAATCACCCTGCGGAGGGCGGGGGGTGAAACACTGTTCCTGTTCAAACCCCAAAGGCCTCCAGAACAGATGGCCGGTCCCCGCAGTCTCCGCTTCTTCCTTGTGGCTTCTGGAAAGTCTAATCCTCTGATCCACGATGCGGCTAAGACACAAAAGGAGACTTTCCCCGACTTCTGTACTTGTTCGCTCTCGCCTCTTCCTCCGACTTGCTTGGGGCCGTCCACCCGTTCCTGTTGGTTCCATTTGCCTGTTCCTGCTTTCCCTCAGTCAGCTTTGCGGTACTCGTTTCATGGCTGGCCTTCAGGACCACGGATCTGCGCCACAGCTCCTTGAGCGCTCAGGCCAACTGTCCAGCAAGTCCAGCACCCCAAGGTGACCACCACCTGCTGTCCCAAGCTGCTTGAGTAAGCTTCGGAGACCATAACGCTTTCCTGTCGGGGTTCTCCAGCAACGGCCAAGTCCAGCGTCTCCTCGGCTGATTTCATTTTTCCACCAAAGGACGGGCCTTCACCTCGATGCAACTTTACGTGCAGGGTGGAGGGCAGCAGTTGGTCAGTCTTGGATCTAATGCCAGTCAGTTCATTAGACCAGGGTTTCTCGACCAGGGTCCCGCGAGAGGTCACCAGGGGTTCCCTGGGAGATCGCGGTTTATTTAAAAAACTATTTCAAATTCGGGCAACTTCACGTTGAAGAGATGGGTTTCATTCTTCCTTTTTAGTTTAAGAACACTGTTAGTGTATATAGACAGGCCTACCCGTGAAACAAATGAAATGATTTTGTATCTTCTGGCCTATCTTTGAGCCTGAATGTGCAGGGGTGCCCCGAGGCCTGAAGAATATTTCAAGGGTTCCTCCGGGGTCAAAACGTTGAAAAAGGCGGCATTAAGGGGTTCTGAGATGGGGGAAAACGCTGGAAGAAAGCAGCTTTTTTTCTCCCTGTAATCTCCATGCTAACTGCATGCAATAACTTTATTGCAGCCATTAAGCAGCACACGGGGATTGGTGTGCAAATATCCAAAACCCAATTGACAATATCAGGGTAATTAGGAAAAGTACATACCAAGAACTAACTATACCAGCGAACCATAATGTGCAAGCTGAGGCCCACACGCTCCACATCAGGTGGGAGCGAAGAAATGCATCTCCAGCTGAGAACGCAAACCTCAGAAGGAAGGCAGGCCAAGAGACAGGGATCCGCCTGAAAACAGACGTAAGGGCTGAAGATCCAAAACGGCTGATGCCAAAGGCACCAGTGGAGCAAAACACTCCTGCCAGAGCTGCAAAAATCCAGCTGACCATGCGAGAGAAGCAGCGATACAGATAGTCCTCACTTAACCACCAGAATTGGGGCCGGAATTTCAGTTGCTAAGCAAAGCGGTCATTAAGCGAACCTGACCGGACTTTGCAACCTTTTTGTGGCGGCCGTTAAGTGAGTCACGGCAGGCATTAAGCGAACCACATGGTCGTTAAGCGAACCACGCAGTTCCCCTTTGATTTTGCTTGCCAGAAGCTGGCTGGGAAGGTTGAAAATGACGATCATGTGAGCACAGGATGCTGTGACGGTCGTAAATGCGAACCGGTTGCCAAGTGCCCAAATCGTGACCATGTGAGCGTGGGGACACTGCAATGGTCATAAGTGTGAGGATCGGTCGCAAGTCAGTTTTTTCAGCACTGTTGTAAGTCTGAACCATCACTAAACAAATGGTTGTTAAGCGAGGACTGCCTGTACAGAAAACACTAACTCTTTGCTGCCATCTTGTGATCATCTGCAACATGGAAGGAAATCCTCTGAGTACTCAGGGTTTCGGTCTGTGCCTAAATACTACAGCTTGCTCACCACCACCCTTATGGGTTGCGCCTTAGCTGGGAAGCAGGATGATAGGTCAGATGGTCTTGCCTTGGTTTGATCCAGCACAGAGCTACTTTCACTGAGAAGGTTCTGTTCTTCCACCTTAATTTTAATACTCGGTGCTGATTCTAAAAACAAAGCTAGCTTGGCAAAGCCAGATCACATTCTAGCTAGAAAAAGAAGATAGTTTACGTTGGAAAGAATCCCTTTGAAGGGGAAAACTGAATTATTGGTCCCCTGCATAGCATCCAAACGTGCTTCAGGTTGGCACGCCACCTTCTTCCTGAACCGAACCTGCATTTATCATACATCTCTGCCTGACTCACAAAGCCGCTCATTTGCCCGGGATTCAGCTTGTGCCGTGGGTAAGGCTGCCTTGAGTTTCTGACTGTTTTTCCCTGTTAAGTGGGATGACTTGTTTAAAAGTAGAATCCTCATCTTATTAGCAGGAAAGAGCCAACGCCGAGCTCTTTACCGCTCTTGCGGGATGTAATTTGTGCATGCAATTGTCTTTTCTCGTTGGTCGAATGGCTAAAAACAAGAGAAGTAAATTGCTCAGGAGCTGTTAAGAGGTAAATGATGGACGGTGCTACAGTTAAATGGGGGGGAAAATTGCGCTGGGGTTCCATTTCTCACACACCCCTTCCACTTTCCCTGCATGGGAGGGAAAAGGAACAGAGGAAACAGTGAGGAGGGCCCGAAGTAACAAATAATCCTTTTTCAACAATTACAGGTATCAAAGGTTTTCTTGCAGCTGGGGAGCAAGCAGAAGGAAGTATCCCAAGCAGAGAGCTACATTTTCAATCTCCCTTGGTTTTATTCAGCCCACCCGCAGTTCTGTTGTGGTTACTGTTGTTTCTTAATCAATGCCGGTGTCGGAGCATCCAGAATCTGACAGGGAAGCATAAAAAGCGTGGTTCCACCAGAGATCCACCTCTTCGCACATCGGATGAGAATCATGTGCAAAAAAAAAAAATACAGGAGAAATTTTGGGCAGGGCACAAGAAGAAAAACTACATCAGTGGGCCTAAGGCAGATATCTGTTGTCCAAAAGTGACATTCAGTGAGTGAGACTGTCCGTGTGTGTGTGTGTGTGTGTGTGTGTGCATACTGTATATACAATATGTGCATATGGATGGATGGATGGATGGATGGATGGATGGAAGGAAAGAAGGGATAGGTGATAGGTGATAGATTAGGACAGATGGATGGATGGATGGATGGATATAGATAGGGATAGATAGATAGATGGATGGAAGATCAGAATTGAGCAGGGAATGGTGTTCTCTGTGATCCTCTGTGAAAACAGGACTCTGAAGAAGCAAGACAGAAAGACTATTGATGCTTTTGAACCCTGGTGTTGGAGAAGACGCCTGAGAATAGCATGGACAGCCCAGAAAATAAACAAATGGATCATCGAAGGAAGCAACCCAGAGATCTCACTCGAGGCACCAATGCCCAGGCTCAAACTATCCTACTTGGGGCACATGATGCAAAGACCCACCTCCCTGGAGAAGGCTCTGGTGCTGGGAAGGGTGGGAGGAAGGAGAAGAGGCGGACGACCAGCAGCACGGGGGATGGACTCAGTTACAGCAGTGATGGGATCACCACTGGAAGACCTGACGGACCAGGACGGGGACAGATCATCCTGTGAAGTGGCTAAGAGTTGACATCGACTTGACGGCCTATAATCGGTCAAATGGAGCAGAGGTATGACTGGAGAACAAAGGAGGGTAAGGTTTCAGTGCCCGTCCAGACTAGGGTTTCCTACCCCGTTGGGATCACAAGGTTCAGACTGCTCCAAAGGTGAATTCTCACATCTGGTAGAGAGCTGAATGGCTGCATTTCTAGAGTGCAGAAGCTGAAAAATCAGAGCTAGGGTGTGTTGCCCCCAGTCCCTTACAGCAGTGGGAAGTAAGATCGTTGTGTTGAGCCCCCAGGAGACACGGACTTCGCTTGTTGAGAACCCCAGATGCAAAGTTGCAGCTGCTCCCTTCCAGAAAGGCCCCGGGGTTGAAATCCTTCCCTTCTTTGTGCCTTCAGAGTCAGAAGAGAAAGAAGGAGAGAGAGGGAGGGAGGGAGAGAGAATACAACCTCTGGCTGCAAATAATATTTTCCACTCTTCACCTAGCACAAGGACATGTAACTTTTTCCCAGGTTGAGATGCCCTAAGCCCCACGCCCAGGGCCATTCTCCCAAAAGCAACGGCTTGTGGTGCAACCAAACAAAAATCAATTTCGTTGGCATTGACGTGGACATTCAATTAAGATGACACGCGCTTAACGTGGTGGCTCTCCAGTATGCATTTAATAATGTCCCCTTTCTACCGGATTGAAAATTACAATTTGATAGCAACTTTGGGAGACCTTGCGTTGTGGGGGCAGCCTACGCAGGAACGGGGCACAGATTGTATACTTGTCTTCAGATCGTTGCTCTTTGGTCTTTGAGCAAAACGATCCTAACGACGTCCAAGGTTGCTTTTCTTTTGTGTCCAAGATAACATCATGCATAAATCCAGCAAGGTGTGTAGAATCAGGGTTCCTGGCCCAAATAATTCCTACTTAGCGGAACACAAATCAAATAACTTGTGTTATTTGACTTAGTTATTTGACTTAGTGGGACTGGTTAATGAGCCTGGTGGCAGATGCATGTTTGACGTCCCGAGAAAACATCTTCTGGGCCTTTCTGTGTCACGCAAACATCATCGCGCTAACAGGATTACTCCTGTTCACGGTGACAGGATTGCATCGTCTCATGTTCTGTCCCTTCTTCGTGTCAACTAAAGCAACTCAAATGAAATAAAGACCAATGGACAGAGGAGATGGAAATGTTATTTGCATCCGAAGCATGCTACAGACTAGAATGCAATGACATTTCACCTCAGATGTTCTTTCACACGAATAAGCCATGTCATTTTGGATTTAACAGCTGAGCTGAGCCAGGTTTTGGCCACACCGCCACCCCCGTTCAACAGCAGAACACTGAACAAGGCCAGCATTTTAAATCACCGCCTGGTGACAAACGGGCAGGCAAAATAGAAGGGCTTGTGTAAATCTCTCCAGATGTGCCAGCAATGACCCACAAAAGGATACCTGGTCGATCCAGGTGCGCCCCAATCCATTTGATGCGTCAGATCGATTGAGTCTGCCAGAAAGAGTGGCTTGAATAAATTGCGTCTTTGGTTTCCTGTGCCCGTGGTGGGCAACGCTGCTTCTAGGAAGCTTATCAACAGGGAGAGGAGGTGATCATCCTTTTCCATTACTGCTCCCCAGCAGTAATTCATGACATGTTGTGGGTAACGCTGGCATTTGCCATCACTGAGAGCTCATCACGAGCCCCGTGTCCCTTCCGGGGCTGGATTTCAACACTCAAAATAATAGATCATGAGAGCGTCAAGCTAAGGAACGGACCCTTGGAAAAACCAAGCTTTTTTCTGCTTTCCCCGGAAAAAAACATTGTGGATTTTTGTGTGTGTAAATAGAGCTCAAAAACTGGTCGGCTGGGGGAAAAGCACTCTGCTCCTTCTCTGTTTTCAAGACCTTTTCTTTTGTTCCCCCCCAACCCCCCACTTCCCTCCCTCCCAGGGAGCAGGCCGGGATTTCAAGCCCGGGTGGAAACCACCATAAATCAGCTTCTCTCATGGCTGAACCGTACCCGTTCCTCTTTTATTTCAACCGTATATTTTCCATCCTCTGCATCTCTGGCTTGAAGTTGATGAAGAGAAATATGAGATTGCCATGGTCAAAATGGGCACGAGGGAGGGAGGGGTGGGATGTACAATGTTTCCCCCCCCCCCCCCGTCTCTCTGAGCAGGAAGAATGATGTTTTGGATGAAGGGTACATAAAACAGCATATTTCCAAATTCAGGTTGTTCCATTTTGTGTTTCTTTCTCTCTCCCTCTTTCTGATTACAAATGGAGACAACACTTCTCTTTTGCAGCTGGAAAAAAGTCATGTTTTCTTTCTGAGAAGGGGGAGCTACTGCAAAAGAATGACTCATCTGTCGCACTTCTGCATGAGTCTCCCAGAGCAGAGACTCATTCAGAGACACAGCCAGCAGCTTCATTGGAAACTGTTCTCCAGAGTTAAGTTACCCATAGTTCCAAGCTCCTACAAGGAATGCTTTAAGGGAGATTCCTTATGGTCCACAGGGTTGGTTTGGAGGACCTCAGGCGCCCTCCCCAGTCAGTGACTGTATTTCTCCATTTCACCAGGTCAGGCTAAAGATGCAACATCTCCATTTTCACAATATCATTGGCTAGTCTTAACTACAGGTAGTCCTTGCTTAATGACCACAATTGAGACTGGCATTTCATTGCTAAGCAAAATGGTTATTAAGCAAATCCAACCCAATTTTACAACCTTTTTTGTGGCAGTTGTTAAGCGAATCACTGTGGGCATTAAGTGAACCACATGGTCATTAAGTAAATCATGTGGTTCCCCATTGATGTTGCTTGCCAGAAACTGGGCAGGAAGGTTGAAAATGGTGATCACATGACCACAGGATGCTGTGACAGTCATAAATGTGAACTGGTTGCCATGCACCCAAACCGTGATCACGTGACCGCAGGGATGCTGCAACAGTCATAAGTGTGAGGACTGGTTGTAAGTTGGTTTTTTCAGCACTGTTGTAAGTCCAAACCATCACCAAACAGATGGTTGTTAAGCGAGGACTATCTGTAATGGAAGTTGGTCTGCTTTCAAGTCAGGAATTTGGCTGAGGAAACTGAAATTCAGGAGTAGAGACAAGCCCACCAAGGCCTCAAACGGGAACATCAAACAGAGCAGCACCCCCCAGGCAGGATATGCGTGCACACACCCCCGGACAGACTAATTTACTTTCATTTGCATTCCAGCAAAAGCAACGTATTTTGGACTGCCTGTGGGAATTTTAAAAATGTGAAGGAGAGTGGGAGCTGTGTTTTTCCTCTCCAGCTGACAGCACACAATGAAAGCAACGGGGATGGGAGTTCACAAACTCCCCCACGGGGGCAGATTGGCATGGCCCAAAGGCAGGGACCCCCTCCAGCAGGCCGCTTCCCACGCCCACCAACCTGCTGCTCTGATGGAAGACCCCACGGCGTCCTTCGCTCCGTTGTGTGAGCTGTGCTTGTTCTGGAGAAGTATTACTATAGAAACCATCCCTCTTCCCTTCTGTTTGGCCAAGGTAATCACTCCCACTGGGTGGGAGAGGGCTCTATTCTTGTTCCCCCAGCATGGGGCAGCGGGGGGAGAGATCTGCAGCTCCCCAATGGCTGCAAACATCACTTTGCCCACCCAGGTCTCCTTGACATAAATAACCCTGCCCGTGGAGCCGGGTTTCCCTCCCCCTTCCCCAAGCCCACCCCCCTCCCAGAAGTGAGTGAAAGGGAGTCAAAAGAAAGTGATCCTGCTTCAGAAAGCTTTCCATCATAAGCTGCAGGAGGAGGAGAAAAAGGAGGTGGCCAAGTGACTGTGGATGGGAAGCTGGCTGGAAGCTGGCAGGCAGGCATGGAGCAAAGGATCTGTATGTACAGTAGCTTTTATCGGAGGCTTTGCTTAACCAGGTTTGTTCAGCAAATTGTAATTGACTGTGCTGGCCATGCACCGTGTTTGGAAGCCCCAACTGGTTGCATTCACAGGACAGCACAGCTTAGCCCATCGTATAAACTCCGTCTGGCGTTTTCCTCTTTGCTGAACAGTTTCTGAACTATGAAGTACAAACCTAAGTGCAGCCGAAAAGCTTTAGAGCAGCCTGCCGGCCACTGCTGGACCACATCTCCCCTCTCCCTAGCTATGTGGAGTAGGAAGGATGGGCCTTGCAATCCAAGATGCCCGGAGGAGGCCTGGTGGAAGTCTTGGGCTTGGTAAAAAAGACCATCATGATGAACGGCACACCCTTAACAGGATGCCTTCAAGCAGAGGTTGGGGAGAGAATTTAGAGGGATAATTTAATTTGGATTCAATGGCCTCCAGGCAAATTCAGGACCACAGACAGCTCTGCAAATACCCGCGCTGGCTTTCAGAACCACGGATATAAGCATGTTAATTTAATTATTTTTTTATTTTTTTATTTTTCTCCCGCCTTTATTTTTTTTATAAATAGCTCAAGGCAGCGAACATACCAAATACTCCTTCCTCCTCCTATTTTCCCCACAACAACAACCCTGTGAGATGAGTTGGGCTGAGGGAGAGGGACTGGGCCAAAGTCACCCAGCCGCTTTCATGCCTGAGGCGGGACTGGAACTCACCGTCTCCTGGATTCTAGGCCAGCACCTTCACTGCTAGACCAGACCAGCTCTCCAGCCAACCCTAATGTTGCCCCATTGCTGACCTGTGGCAACTAATAGGGCATGTGGGAAACAATGCATTGCTTGGCGGGAGCCAATGTGGGTTTCTCAAAAGGAAGTCATGCCAGATCAACCTGATCTCCTTAAACTGACTGTGGGAGTGCAGTGTACCCTGCCTTCAGCAAAGCCTCCTGTCAGAGTCTGGTCAAAAATGATGAAATCTGGGTGGGCCGATGCTACCATTAAATGGACACAGAGCTGGTAGAATAATTATACCCCATGAATGCACATCAGTGCCTCTACAGGTAATCCTCAACTTATGGCCACAGTTGGGACTGGAATTTCCATCGTAAGTCATTGCAGTTGTAAGTCAAGTCACCACATGACTGGACCTGATTTTACGACCATTTTTATGGTGGTCATTAAGCGAATACAGCTTACCCAATGGGTGGAAAATGGCAAAAAAAGTTGCAAAATGCCATCATGTGATTGTGGGATGCTGCAACCAGTCATAAATGCAAGCCAGTTGCCAAATGCCCAAAATGTGATCATGTAACCATGGGTGTGCGACATTTTGCGACACTAAAAATGTTTTACAGGCCATAAAGCACCCATTCCCAGAGTAAACCGCCCAGAGTCTCACTCTTTGAATGAGATGGGCGGTGACAAAATTCAAAATATAAATAAATAAATAAATTCCAAGGCCATCATAACTTCAGTCATTAAATGAACAGTCGAGGACTACATGCATATCAAGCTGAAAGGAAGGGTTGAGTTCAACATATTTATAAATGGCTCAGATGTGAGATTAAAAAGTACAATTAATAAATATATAAGTCACACAAATGATAGGGGAATCGTGTATACTTTAGAGGACCATATCAGGATTCAGGCAGATCTTGACCAGCTGGAAGAATGGGCAGAAACGAAGAAGGCAAATTTCAACAGGGAGAAATGCAAAGTCATAGCTGGGAAAAGCCAGGCAGGAGTATTAAACATGGGGGCGGGGTGGTGGGGGACAGCATTACATGCAAAAAGGATCTGGCTATCTTGGTGGATGACAAGCTGAGTGAGATCCAGCAGTGTAAGGCAGCCACATCAAAAGGAAATGCATCCACTGAGCTTTCATGTTAAAATCAAAAGAAGTCATAATTCTTCTCTACTCCATGTTGGTCAAGCCAAGTCTCAGCTCTGGCATCCAGTCCTGGGCACTACAATTTCAGAAGGACTTTGACAAATTGGATGGTGTCTGGAAGAGAGCAGCCATGGACGATAAAGTCCTTCAAAGAGAAAACCTTATGAGGAACATTTGAAGGCCCTGCGTGTGTTTAGTCTGGAGACCAGAAGACTGCAAGAGCTCATGATAGCCTTCTTCAGATATGGGAAGGATGTCATGTAGGAAAATAGGGCTGAATTGTTCAGGGTTGTTGCAGATGACAGGGCAAGAAACAATGGGTTAGATTACATGGAAACAAGACTCAAGATGGACATCAGGAATTGCTGTTTCACAATGAAAGAAGCTGCCTTGGGGAAGTGGTGGACTCTCCTTCATGGGAAGTATTTAAACAGGACCATTTGACAGACTGACTAGAGTTGTCAGTTCCTGCTCTGGGTGAGGTTGAACTAGATGGTCTCCGAGGTCCCTTACAAACTTTCCACTCCACAACTCTTTGATTTTATGCCTCCAAAGGCTGTTAAGGTAGTCGTCTTCTGTCATTATTGACTTCTGCTCAGAAGATGGACAGACAAGGAGCTTGCAAACCAGGTCAAGTGGGAAGATAAGGTGGCAACGCAGCAGATTTCAGTCCAGATGGACCAGGAAAACAACTGCTTTCAAAAATACACGTATTAGCGAAATGGACAGCCCTAAAAATGGATGCAATTTTTAGGTGTTTAGCTCGAAACACATGCAAACGATTTGGCAAGCTGCCGTGGAAATGGGATGAAAGAAATGTACAGCTAGGAAAAAGGGAATCAAAGTAAAAAAGACCTGTCCATCTCTAATTGATGCCCATATTTCCTAATTTCATTCACTTTCTCCTCCTGGCAGCCAAGGACATGACCTGCCTCGCCACCTGGAAGTCAATTCATTAACAAACTGTCCACATATTTCCTCCATTCCTGTTCTGTGGCCAAGTCCACCCCGTCCTCCAGCCAACCACTGAAATTTGTCTTTTTGATGTGTTTGCAAACATTGATTCATCTCATTTGTTGCACAGAGGGAACTAAAATCAAAATGGATCTTCAACAAAATGTTGAAAGGGTGCAAGGAGGGGGAAGGAGGAAAAGGCAGGCATCAGATCCCTAATGTTGTTTATAGCTGTGACCTTTAAAATATGCCTCTCTGGCCCCTCTACACAATTTTAACACAGAAAACGTGCCCTATTTTTTTAAAAAAAAATCAAAGTGTTTAGTATTTATGGGCATTGCAATTTGGCCTGGACTTTGCTGCCTCCAGTTCATTTCTTGGATAGATGGTTATTTTTCTCCCCAAGCGCATCGTCTATAGCCAACCCTACCCCTTGCTGCTAAAAGAATATACCAAAATAGTTTTCTCCTTCCCTCCAATATATTAAAAGCCAGATATTCCAGCTTTTCTCTCCTCCCACTCCAATATATTAAAAGCTGGACATTGTTTCTTATTTCTGAGGGCGCGTACTGGAGCTGGGACGACCAGCCTGCCTGGCTTTCTACCCTCATGAAGTGCCCCAACATACTGGCACCTGGCACTCTGCCCAACCGTTTCCCACCCTGTTGTATCCGACTGCAAGGGAAACATTAATCTTATTAAACGAGCGTGGATTATTGCTCTTTTAACCATTGTAGATTGTTGTTTATTCGTTTAGTCGCTTCCAACTCTTCGTGACCTCATGGACCAGCCCACGCCAGAGCTTCCTGTCGGTCGTCAACACCCCCAGCTCCCCCAGGGACGAGTCCGTCACCTCTAGAATATCATCCATCCACCTTGCCCTTGGTCGGCCCCTCTTCCTTTTGCCTTCCATTCTCCCTAGCATCAGCATCTTCTCCAGGGTGTCCTGTCTTCTCATTATGTGGCCAAAGTATCTCAGTTTTGCCTTTCATATCATTCCCTCAAGTGAGCAGTCTGGCTTTATTTCCTGGAGGATGGACTGGTTTGATCTTCTTGCAGTCCAAGGCACTCTCAGGATTTTCCTCCAACACCACAGTTCAAAAGCATCGATCTTCCTTCGCTCAGCCTTCCTTATGGTCCAGCTCTCGCAGCCATATCTTACTATGGGGAACACCATTGCTTTAACTATGCGGGCCTTTGTTGTCAGTGTGATGTCTCTGCTCTTAACTATTTTATCGAGATTTCTCATTGCTCTTCTCCCAAAGATTAAGCGTCTTCTGATTTCCTGACTGCCGTCAGCATCTGCAGTAATCTTTGCACCTAGAAATACAAAGTCTTTCACTGCTTCTACATTTTCTCCCTCTATTTGCCAGTTATCAATCAAGCTGGTGGCCATAATCTTGGTTTTTTTGAGGTTTAGCTGCAAGCCAGCTTTTGCACTTCCTTCTTTCACCTTCATCATAAGGCTCCTCAGTTCCTCTTCACTTGTAGATATTCCAGATATATTATTTCATGCCTCTGCTGCACATCCAATATGCACTAGATTGGCTCAGTCAATTTATGTTTATTAAATAAATGCAAGGCTGAAAGAAACTTGAAAGTTTTTTTTTAAAAATCAACAAATCAGATTAGTGCAGGTTCTTGTGTCCCAAGCTGCCTCTGTTGCTCTCTAGTTAATTGTGTGGTTCTTATCAAACATGCACTTCTAAACCTGGGTTAAAAAACCAGAATTGCTCAGTCCTCATAGCAGGTGATCCCCAAATAAATATTACCCTGTGATGTCACAGCTGGGCTTGCCAACATACCAGGATGAAGGCTGAGCTTCCACAACAAATTCCATTGCTCGGCAACAAGTTCTCTTTGAGCCCAGTCTGCCGCGTTGGGTGAACCCAACTGTCTCTGCTTGGGTGGCTTTGAGAAAGAGAAGCCAAAATGCCCAAGAGGGATTGAACGTGAAGGCTGGTGTTTTCAGAATCAGTTTTCAAGACAGCGAGCAATAAATGCAGGTGCCTGTCTACCTGTCTCTTCTTGCCTGAGTTACATCTGGAATTGGGAGATTTACTATGTTGGTGAACCACAGTCCTATAGGATGGATCCCAGGGGACGGCGGGCAGGAAATTCCACTGGGCTGGAATCGCAGGGACATTTGGTTGCAGGTTTCGGTAACCCCCATTTGCATCCGTTGTCCCCAACCCCCTTTCCCCCCATGCACTGATATTCACACATCTACAGGCAAATCTTGGGGAAACGAATGCTGATGTAATCATTAAGCACTCATCAGAAAGGTCCTCAAGTGGCCATCTGATCAAGGAGGCAGCCTACTGCCACTTCAAAAAATACTTGCCAATTCAGACAGTGGAATGGTCTGTGGGAACGACCTTGGGAGACAGAAGGAAGAGCTGCAGACTAGACAACAGGCAGATAACAGGCAGCTGAGCCTGGAGCAGGAATGAGGGGATGGGAAGCGTCTCAGAAGGGACCCTACCTAGTTTCTTGGACTGTAAAGGCGAGGGAGGAGAGAGGTACCTTCAGACTTGCGAGATTCTGTTAATGTAACCTGACAATAAAGGTAGAGCTGGTACTCCTGGCTGTGCTCCTGGTCTGGACTACCTTGCAAGGCTGACAGGAGTTGAACAGAGCCAGATCTTGAGCCCAATTCCACTTTGCACCCCAGTACACTAGGATGAAACTGTCTGAAAAAGGAACAATCTTGGGGAGTGTGATGGTCTGTGGGAACGACCTTGGGAGACAGGAGGAAAAGCCACAGACTAGACAATTGTCAGATAAGAGGCAGCTCAGCAGGAATGGGGGTGTGGGAAGCATCTCAGAAGAGACCCGCCCTAGTTTCTTCTGTAAAGGCGAGGGCAGAGTGACGAACTTTCAGACTTGCAAGATTCGGTTAATGTAACCTTACAACAAAGATAGAGCTGGTACTCCTGGTTGTGCTTCTGGTCTCTACCACCTCCAATCGCTAACCTCAAGTCTGAAAGTATTCCTTCCCTCCTTTCCTTTTAGTCTCATATTCATAGAATCCTGGAGTTAGAAGATTCCCATGAGGCCATCTAGCCCAATCCCTTAGTGTCGGAACCGGAGAGATGCCTGTCCAGCCTCTGCTTGAACACATCCAGGGAGAGTCGCCCACTGCCTCTCCAGGTCATCAGTTCCGCTGCTCTACCTATTTGGACTTTTTCACCTAACATTCAATTTGAATCGCCCATCCTTGAACTCAGAGCCGCTCTTCTGTATCCCGCCTTCCGAAACTAGGCGCGCTCAGCCTTCTGGATGATGCTCCTTTGGGACTTGAGGGCTGAAGCCCTCCACATTTACCATGACAACTGAATTAATCCATTTTCTGGGTTGGCCCAATGCAACTAAGCGTAACCTGTGGTCACACCACAAGCTAAGAAGCCACACGACACACAAAAAACTTAGCCAAGGTGGCCAACTGTGTGAATGCTGAGCCTTGACCTGACCTGGTGTGAAAAAGCAGTTTGTATGCTTTTCAGCATCTTTGGCATTCCAGTTTCCTTCCCGTATTTAAGCCTCAACAGATGGGAACAGGACTCAGGGCCTCTTCGATTGATGCTCTGGCCCTCGATTTATTCCCACCAGAACCATTTTGGAACCTTCTCACTTCTCACCTCCTGCTGAGCTGCTGACACACGATTTTTATTTATTTATTTTTGAGTCAGCTTTTGGCTTGCATTAATCTGATTTGCTAGTATATTTTTAATAGGGGCTTTCAAATCTTCTTACGCCTGGAGTTTATTTAATAAATATAATTCACTTAGCTGATCTTTTGAAAAGGGTTGTTTTGAATGTTATATGCCTGGAATCTCTTGAGGGATCCCTTGCTGAAAACAACCGATGCATTGGAAAAAGCAAAGACATCAATCAAAGAGGGACACGGAGGGACCAAGCCCAGGATGTCTCAGAGCAAGAGGGAAGTGATGTTGTAACAAATATATCCATGCTTAAAATGTCCCACGTTTTAGTTGATTGATTAGAAAACCAATTCAAGAAGAGAGAGGTGGATGGGGCAAGGGTGGACCACCCATAGCCCAAAGGCTATTTGCAGATGGTTCTTTGGGACCCCCCTCAAAAAAAGCCCTGGGACTGTGCCCCCAAATTTGGCAGCAGATGTTTGAAAATCACAACTCTGCACCATTTTTTTCAATGGGAGCCCAAAAAAAGAAGAAGTGTGACTTTGCCTTCAAGCTGAGCTTGGATCTTGACGGCATGTCCGTATTTTGTAGCCACTCTAAAGAAAAAGAAAAAAAATTGTCTTATGGAGTTTTGCTCACAGGACTTCTTTGTTTGTTTGTTTTGGGAGGGTTTTTTTTTCTTTTCTTTTGTTTTAATTTTCCAGTTCAGCCTACCCTCTTGGAAATCAGCAGTCCTCCATCCAATGACTAACCGGGTCTGACCTGGTTTAGCTTGGAACACCATCCCCAGTCAGTCTGATGCTTGAGCACACTTTACGTGCACACAAATCAACGATGAAAACAGAAACGGCCTGCAAAATCAGTCTTGCTGCTTATCTCATATCGTGACACGCCTTGCAGTCCACGAAGCCAAACGCAATTTTGAAAAGCCGCCCCCGCTCCCGGCGGAACCCAGGTTGGCCACCTCTGGCACAGCCTGGCATGTGGAACTGTGGGGTTGAGGCCCCCAAGGATGTGCCTCATGCGCATCCTTTGGCTAATTATTGTTTCTCGGTCCCCTCTTGCCCCCCATGTTGGCAGACATCTTTTGTAATGGGAAAGGCAACAGAGGGGAGGGAGGGAAAGGGAAAGAAGAAAAGGACAAGGAGGGAGGGAGGGAGAGGGGAAGGAAGGGAAAGAAGAGAAGAGAGGAAAAGGGAGGGAGGAAGGGAGGGAGGGTGGGGAAGGGGAAGGAAGGGAAAGAAGAGGAGAGGGTAAGGGAGGAAGGAAGGAGAATGGCCAAACTCTTCCTAAGACACACCAGCTGCTTAATTACCCTCATTTCTGGCCAATTTAAAGTGGACTCCCACAGCCCCTTGAGACCGTAGCTGGTCTCTTGTTCAGGCAGATAGATTTCCTGCGGACGGGCGGCCTCCCCGATCGAGCCCCGAGCAAACTGCCGCCGCCAGAGTCACACGTATTCTTGGGAACCGACTGGCAGGTCATTAAAAACCACATTTGCTGACATCTTGTCTTGGGGAAGATAGCGAGTCACGCCAAGTCCTCCCTTCTGCCAGGATGAAAAGACTACAAGTCCCATCCCAGGCAGGCAGGCAGGGGTTTAGAATGGGTGCCCACCCCCACACCCCCGGCTCCCTATTACATCCTTCTTTCTCCTGGGCATATAACAGCGCCCAGGAAAACCAAGATTGGGTTCCTCCATTCCGCCTCTAATTAAAGCGCCTGTGAATTTACAGCGCGTGGGCTTTCAGCCACCCGGATTGTCGCTCTCCACATTTCATGCTGATTTGCCTTTTCCCCCCAAGGCTTTTTCCCCTTCTGCTTGACAAGCCGGCATCGGAAAGACGGAAAGCAGAGACTTCGTCTTTTCCTTCTCTCCTCCCTCCTTAGTTCCCAGCAAATCAATAGTAGTTATTACGTCGCCAACAATAATTCTTTATTGCGCAGAGGATGCTAGACAGCGTGGTGGTGGTGGTGGTGGTGGTGAAGGGCCTGGATAAATAAAGGCATTTGATCCACGCCGGATGAAGGAGAAACGGGTAACATTAACGGCTTGAGGGATCGTCTCAGGACCCTGTGTTTAAACCGCTACACAAAAGGGTGAGATTCCAAATTGTTTCCCAGTCATGAATGAGAAGTGGAAACATTGCAGTAAAATTCTCCACCGTAGCCTTCGTGATACATATATCTTCGTTACACAGGACACTGCCCAAAACTTTCATTTCATGAAATCTGCTTCTTTCTCTCCTTCCTTTCCTATGAAGTTCATACCCATTTCTAAAACGCTCCCCAAAAGCAGCATGGCCCCCATTTTGCACATCAAGAGTCTTTCCGAATATATTTTATAAATGGGAAGCAAGGGCGTATATGCCAGAAGAAAGGAAGGAAGGAACAGAGAAAGAGAAAGAGAGGCAGAATACAGGTAGTCCTTGACTTATGACCACAATTGGGACTGGAACATCCATCGCTAAGTGAGGCAGTTGTTAAGTGAGTCACGCCAATTTTACGACCTTTTTGCCACAGCTAAGAGAATCACCATGGTCATTAAGTGAATCACATGGTCGTTAAGTGAATCCTGCCTCCCCTATTGACTTTACTAGTTGGAAGCTGGCTGGGAAGGTCGCAAATGGAGATCACATGACCCCGGGACACTGCAACCATTGTTGATACACACTGGTTGCCAAGTGCCTGAATTCTGATCATGTGACCGCAGGGACACTATGATGGTCATTAAGCTGAGGACCGATCGTAAATCACTTTTTCCAGCGCCATCATAACTTTGAACGGTCGCTAAACAAGTGGTCGTAAGTTGAGGACTACCTTTATTGGATCAAATTGTCTTTTTAATGGTGTGTAGCACAAATGCTTAATGGTACTGTATGTTTCTTAATATCTTCATTAGGATGTTCATTCTGGAGGAAAGAAGCTGGGGGGCAGCTGATAGGTGCATAAATGGAAGAAGATGGGGGGAGATGACGTTCAGGTGCATAAAGGGAGCTACAGAGAAGATGGTTAGGAACTATTTTCCATGCCAGGGGTCTCAGTTGCAGCCACCTAGATTTAGTTTTAAGAGGGAAAGCTTCCTGAGAGTAAGATCTGTGCAAGAGGGGAGCAGTCCCCTACAGAAGGTGGGGGTTCTCCAACTCTGGAAATGCTCAAGGACAGGCTGGACAGCCATCTCGCAAGGATGGCGTCATCGGTTTCCCTGCAAGTGCAGAGGCTTGAGCTAGATGATCCTCGCAGTCCCGGCCAACTCTGCAATTCTGGGATTCTATGCAGAGAAGGAAAACTTGCAAATTAAGTGGGCAAGCTGAAAATCTCATCACAATGGAATGTGCTCCACTTCAAAATCTCTTTAGAAATTATTTCTACCGTGTAGGAGTGAGAGGAAAACAGGCAGTGGTAAAGGTAAAAAAAACATGGAAAGCCCTTTCATGTTATGTAAGTAATATATTCCAGGCTAGACAGAAATTAGATTTTCAAGAAAATCTGTCTTTTTATTCAGCTCCTGAGAAATGTGCAGGTTTGCTTAAGCCGCGTGATTCTTT
Organism: Candoia aspera; assembly: GCF_035149785.1. Classification (NCBI taxonomy): domain Eukaryota; kingdom Metazoa; phylum Chordata; class Lepidosauria; order Squamata; family Candoiidae; genus Candoia; species Candoia aspera. The sequence goes on from NC_086170.1 coordinate 9,516,961, forward strand.
TTTTTTAGAGGAAAAAACCGGCTGCTTTATGCTTGCACAGAAGCACATGAAGCATTCAGTAAAAACAGAGGTTTCTGGGATCTATCTATAAAGGAAGGGTAAGCATATCCGAAAGATGACACCTCTCGTATCAACCTCTCCTCGAGTTGCCTGGGTGTTTTGAGGGCCTGTTTTCCACCCCACAGAACTCAACACGGGGGCTTCTGTTGAAGGGAAGTGCCTGGCTTGTGGAATTCGGCACAACATGGGAAAAAAGATAAATTCAAACTTGAAGCCACAGCAACTGGACCTTTGAACAAACAGCTTCTGTCCTAACAGCCAGGAACCACGCTGAGACAAGGAGTAGGTCTCTAGTGTTCTATTACTGCTACATAACAGAGAATCCTAACAAACTGAAGAAGCGTGGGAAAAACCCAGACAGATAAACCCCAAAGGCTAAGGCGGGCCCGATCTGCGTCTCTTTGAATGGCCACCTAATTCCTCAGTGCTACGCATGCGCTTTACAGCCTGGATGGGAGCCCCCTGCTGGCCATCCTCACTCATGACAGCTTCCCACTGTTGAATGAGGAACAAACTCGTTCACGCTTTTGCCCTCAACCCACCTAATGCTGTGCTGAAGCCCAAGCTTTTGCCATCTCCCCCAAAGGTTTCTTCCTCCGGGAAAGACGGTCCTGTTTTACTCACGGAGAATTTCTTTCACATTTCTGGGGGGGGAGGGAGGGTGAACGGATTCGTTGGTTGGAGATGGCGCAGGAGGTACTGTTTTTTGTCCCCCCCTGGCACCACGGCTGCATCTGAGAAGGACCAGGGAAGGTGCCAACTGCTGGATGGAAAGTTATACCACAAAAGGCAGGACATGCACAGACCCCTCTCTGCCCTCTTCTCGCTGATGATATACAAGAATGCCATCCACCCAGGAGAATCGCAGCAAAATGCTCTTCTGCCTTGGGAGAAAATTTGAAAGGGAACACGCTTTCAACATACAAATAGTCCTCACTTAACAACCATTCATCTAGTGATGGTTCAGACTTACAGCAGTGATGAAAAGCCAACTTACGGCCAGTCCTCACACTTACAACCGTCGCAGCATCCCCACAGTCACGTGATCGCCATTTTCAACCTTCCCAGCCAGCTTCTGGCAAGCAAAAACAGTGGGGAACCGCGTGATCCGCTTAATGACCATGTGGTTTGCTTAACACCCATGGTGATTCACTTAACAACTGCTGCAAAAAAGATCGGAAAAACGGGTTGGATTCGCTTAATGATCTCTTCGCTTAGCAACCAAAATTCCGGTCCCAGTTGTGGTCATTAAGCGAGGACTGCCTGTATGCAATCAGAAGCCATGGGAACAAAGGTGCAGAGTTTTTCTGCATGGCGCTTTGCTTGGGAATTATCACATGTTCCATCAGCCTCCAACGGGGAGAGATGGAAAAGGGCTATTTTATCGATTTGTTTTCCTCTTCTCTTGGAAATGTTCCATTCCAAGTTTTCTTCGTAGTGATTCCGCCATTGTGACCCAGTGCCCATTTTCAATTAACTTTCCTCCTCTCTCCCAATGCCTTTTCCTTTTATGTTATAACTTTTAAAGTATAAGCTGCTCTGGGAGCAAAAACTTTATTTTTTTTTTTAAAGGATGATTTGCAATATGGTAGGATCTTTAAATGGCCAAGCAAGGAATGCTACCCAGCTAAGGTATTTCCTCCCAATGAGGACTAGACTCATGATTTCAGTCAGAGACAAGTCATCCATGCTCTCCAAGCATCCAACTTACCTGCGCATCCTTCGTGCACAAATTTTCCCCTTCTGACTCTTTAGCCTAAGGAAGTAGCCTATTACACATACCTTGAAACTATTGTAAATGCAAGGAGCATAAATAACCCCAATTTATCTTAGACTTTATTGAAAAAAACACTGTATTATTAATGCCGAGTTTAGGAAATGTTCTGATTAAAGCTGAAAGGAGCGATAAATTGTCAAGAGTCCCGGCTAACTAGGCAGGAAAAGGAGTTACTTTGTACCCTGTCAGCAAAATTCAAATGAAAGAGTCCAATGAATTAAGGGGCAATAAACTTTTAAAAAGCCAGGTTACCCTCCCTTTAGAACATGGTTAGAAGGCCTGGGATTGCAAAGTGCTTCTTTTAAAAGAAAAATTGGTTAAACTAGGGAGTAAAAGCAGCCTCTCTGAAGCCATTCCAAACTATTGTAGCTACAACCAACCATAAATAAAAAAATACTACAGGTAGTCCTTGCTTAACAACCACAATTGGGACCGAAATTTTGGTTGCTAAGCAAAGCACACCTTTTTGTGGCGGTCGTTAAGCATTATAACCTTTTTGTGGTGGTCATTAAGTGAATCACCATGGGCATTGAGTGAACCATGTAGTCATTAAGCAAATCATGTGGTTCCCCATTGATTTTGCTTGCCAGCATCCGGCCAGGAAGGTCGAAAATGACGATCCCGTGACCGTGGGACACTCTGTCATAAACGTGAACCGGTTGCCAAGTCCCCAAATCACGATCACGTGACACGCATGCAATGGTCATAAGTGTGAGGATCAGTCATAAGTCAGTTTTTTCAGCACCATTGTAAGTCCGAACCATCACTAAACGAATGGTTGTTAAGTGAGGACTGCCTGTATTACCAGGCAGGGTAATGGAGGTCAGCCACACGGGGCAAAAACATGAGATCCAAATGAATACAGAGAAGCTACATGTTTGTTTCATTAGTTAGATTTATATCTCACTCTTTTCTCCAGGAAAAGGCAGCATCTGTATCACTCCCTTCTCCTATTTTTACCCCCAACAACCACCCTGTGGAATAGGCTGGGCCAAGAGGGGAGGACTGGCCCAAACTCACCCATGGCTGGGCAGACTGGAAGCTGCATCTCCCCATCCTAGTCCAAAACCTTAACTCATCACACCACACTTAGCAAGAAGTGTTTTTCAGAATGGGGATGCACCGCGCATCCTTCCCATACCCTCTGTGCTTCAGTAGATTTCCCACACCCCCAAAAATTCCAAAATAGTGATATGACTCGTTGAGATGATTTTTTGCAGGAAAGGAACCCATGTACATATTTGTAAGACACCCTGAAAAAAAGAATCTCAAGGTACTATAATAATGACATCAAGATTATATTTCTTTTCACAGTTGTGTTAAAGCACAAAAGGAAGAGCTGTTGGGAGGGGGGAGGAGCCTTTTTGCAAGGAAGAGAAAGAAAGAGGAAAGGACCATAACTGCAATGATTTACACATTCATCTCTCAGACGCAGGAACAGTGGAAGGTACCTTTGACTAAATCAGTCCCTGTGTCCATCTAGGCTTATACTGGCAGCTCTGACTGGCAGCTGTTTTCTCATCCCCACCTGGAGGAAGCCTACTGTTAAGCTGGTGCAACTGTCCCTATCCAGATGTCTGGTGGAGACCTCTTGGGTGGACCATGGGAACAGAGAGACCCATGGCACTTTCAAGTCCTGCAGATTCCTTACTTTGACATGGCCTAATGGCTAATCAACAATAAACTAATCCAAATCACAATCCTGCAGATCCCAGGGCTGATCCGTTACACTGCACGCCCAGATGTTTGCACCGAGGTGGCTGTTCTGGTTTCTGTGGCTAATGGGTCAAACTTAACTAGCTGCTATTCTCAGACTCTTCAGCAAAGGATCGTTACCTTGTCGTGGTGCTGGAGCTTGAGCACCTCAATGATGCCATGAGCTAAACCGTGAAGGGCCACCCAAGATGGGAAGGTCGTGACAGAGAGGTCAGACTAAATGCGATCCCTGGGGAAGGTAATGGCAACCCACCCCAGTATTCTTGCCGTGAAAACTAAATGGATCAGTACAACCAGAGATATGTCGGTATACCATCGGAAGATGAGACCCCCAGGTCGGAAGATGGTCAAAATGCTACTGGGGAGGAACAGAGGATGAGCTCAACTAGCCCCAGACGTGATGACGCAGCTAGCTCAAAGCCGAAAGGACGGCTAGCGGCCGACGGTGCTGGTGGTGAACGGCGAATCCGATGTTCTAAGGATCAACACACCATTGGAACCTGGAATGTAAGATCTATGAGCCAGGGCAAATTGGATGTGGTTATTGGTGAGATGTCAAGGTTAAAGATAGACATTTTGGGCATCAGTGAACGGAAATGGACTGGAATGGGCCACTTCACATCAGATGACCACCAGATCTACTACTGTGGACAAGAGGACCACAGAAGAAATGGAGTAGCCTTCGTAATTAACAGTAAAGTGCTAAAGCAGCGCTTGGATACAATCCAAAAAACGACAGAATGATCTCAATTCGAATTCAGGGCAAGCCACCTAACATCACAGTGATCCAAATATACGCCCCAACCACAAATGCCGAAGAAGCTGAAGTAGAGCAGTTCTATGAGGATCTGCAGCACCTACTGGACAACACGCCTAAAAGAGATGTTATTTTCATCACGGGAGACTGGAATGCTAAGGTGGGCAGTCAAATGACACCTGGAATTACAGGTAAGCATGGCCTGGGAGAACAAAATGAAGCAGGACACAGGCTGATAGAATTTTGCCAAGACAACTCACTCTGCATAACAAACACCCTCTTCCAGCAACCTAAGAGACGGCTTTATACATGGACTTCACCAGATGGACAACACCAAAATCAGATTGACTACATCCTTTGCAGCCAAAGGTGGCAGACATCTGTACAGTCGGTAAAAACAAGGCCTGGAGCTGACTGTAGTTCAGATCACGAACTTCTTCTTGCACAATTTAGGATCAGACTAAAGAGATTAGGGAAGACCCACAGATCAGCTAGATATGAGCTCACTAATATTCCTAAGGAATATGCAGTGGAGGTGAAGAATCGATTTAAGAGACTGGACTTAGTAGATAGGGTCCCGGAAGAACTCTGGACAGAAGTTCGCAGCATTGTTCAGGAGGCAGCAACAAAACACATCCCAAAGAGAGAGAAAACCAGGAAGGCAAAATGGCTGTCTGCTGAGACACTAGAAGTAGCCCAAGAAAGAAGGAAAGCAAAAGGCAACAGCGATAGGGGGAGATATGCCCAATTAAATGCAAAATTCCAGAGGTTAGCCAGAAGAGATAAGGAATTATTTTTAAACAAGCAATGCACGGAAGTGGAAGAAGACAATAGAATAGGAAGGACAAGAGACCTCTTCCAGAAAATTAGAAACATTGGAGGTAAATTCCAGGCCAAAATGGGTATGATCAAAAACAAAGATGGCAAGGACCTAACAGAAGAAGAAGAGAACAAGAAAAGGTGGCAAGAATATACAGAAGACCTGTATAGGAAGGATAACAATATCGGGGATAGCTTTGACGGTGTGGTCAGTGAGCTAGAGCCAGACATCCTGAAGAGTGAGGTTGAGTGGGCCTTAAGAAGCATTGCTAATAACAAGGCAGCAGGAGACGACGGCATCCCAGCTGAACTGTTCAAAATCTTGCAAGATGATCCTGTCGAGGTAATGCATGCTATATGCCAGCAAATTTGGAAAACACAAGAATGGCCATCAGATTGGAAAAAATCAACTTACATCCCCATACCAAAAAAGGGAAACACTAAAGAATGTTCAAACTATCGAACAGTGGCACTCATTTCACATGCCAGTAAGGTAATGCTCAAGATCCTGCAAGGTAGACTTCAGCAGTTCATGGAGCGAGAATTGCCAGATGTACAAGCTGGGTTTAGAAAAGGCAGAGGAACCAGGGACCAAATTGCCAATATCCGCTGGATAATGGAAAAAGCCAGGGAGTTTCAGAAAAACATCTATTTCTGTTTTATTGACTATTCTAAAGCCTTTGACTGTGTGGACCATAACAAATTGTGGCAAGTTCTTAGTTGTATGGGGATACCAAGTCATCTTGTCTGCCTCCTGAAGAATCTGTATAACGACCAAGCAGCAACAGTAAGAACAGACCATGGAACAACGGACTGGTTTAAGATTGGGAAAGGAGTACGGCAGGGCTGTCTACTCTCACCCTACCTATTCAACTTGTGCGCAGAACACATCATGCGACATGCTGGGCTTGAGGAATCCAAGGCTGGAGTTAAAATCTCTGGAAGAAACATTAACAATCTCAGATATGCAGATGATACCACTTTGATAGCTGAAAGCAAAGAGGAACTGAGGAGCCTTATGATGAAGGTGAAAGAAGAAAGTGCAAAAGCTGGCTTGCAGCTAAACCTCAAAAAAACCAAGATTATGGCAACCAGCTTGATTGATAACTGGCAAATAGAGGGAGAAAATGTAGAAGCAGTGAAAGGCTTTGTATTTCTAGGTGCGAAGATTACTGCAGATGCTGACTGCAGTCAGGAAATCAGAAGACGCTTAATCCTTGGGAGAAGAGCAATGACCAATCTCCATAAAATAGTTAAGAGCAGAGACATCACACTGACAACAAAGGTCCACATAGTTAAAGCAATGGTGTTCCCCGTAGTAACATATGGCTTGTTTCTTGTGGAAAGTAGAACAAAGTTCTGGGAAGATGGACAAGAAGCAGTCTGGAGCCAACCCACTGCTCCCTGTTCTCCTGAGTGGCTTGCTATTCATACAGATTTCAAACAAATTTTTGCCTAGGTCTGCACAACATGCTAGCCCGGTCGAAAAGTGTAGCTAAAACTGTAATTATAATTGCCTCCAGAAGGCTTTCTGGCAGTGTTTTACCAATACAGGTGTACCCGTTAGCCACAAAAGGGCAGGAAGTAAAAATGATGCGAGTGGAGCACCCACTTCAGCAGATTGTAAAATGAGAAGTGGAAGGCTGGACCCCCTCTTGATGCTTCTGCTTCGCACTGGGAAATGCAGCTGGGTAATTGGGCACTGCAAAAGCTGCGGCTAAAATTCAGAGAAGAAATTCAGGAGCCTCTCTCACTGCGGTCTGTGGAGCATCTCCTATCATTTCGAAATCCAGCCTTTAGAAAGGAGGATCCGTGAGAGTCCATTTAGGCCCTCCGTCTTAGGATTATTATGGGCTTTTAGTGGGGATCCTTGCTGTCAGAGGTAAAAATGTTGGTATGTTCCACATGGTTGGACGGAAAATCCCCGGGTTTTATGCCGAGGGACAGTGTAGGGAAGTCATTATGGTTACCAGTATCCTTGTGTTCCACGGGGTTGTTCGCTCAATCAAGAAAGGGCAGAGTTTTCACTGGAGGCATCACACGCGTGGGGCGCTCTCATCCACCAGGACTTTCCTTCAACAGCTTCTAGGACTGCGACTTTGTTTCGGCCATACTCCAAAGAAGATCCCCTTTCTGGTTAGTATTTCATAAGCTGGACAGTTCTTCACCATTTGGGGGTATCTGTTGGCAAACTGCAGACCAGGGTTTCTCAGCCAGGGGTCCGTGGCACCCTCGGGTTCCACAAGAGGTCATGAGGGGTTCCCTGGGAGATCGCGGTTTATTTAAAGGATTATTTCAAGTTCAGGCAGCTTCACATTAAAGAGGCACACTTCGTTCTTCATTTTCAGTTTAAGAACACAGTTCATGCATCTATCCAGGCCTACCCATGAAATGGATATAATAATTTTGTAACTTCTGGCCTATCTTTGAGCCTGGACATGCAGGGGTTCCCCCAAGCCTGGAAAATATTTCAAGGGTTCCTCCGGGGTCAAACGGTTGGGAAAGGCTGCTGTAGACCAACAACATGGGTAGATCCACATCTGAAGAAGGATCCATTTGAGGAGAGCAAAAAGAATTATCTTCCACAAGCAATGGAGTGGATCTCTCTCTTATATATACACACACACACACATACTGTATGTATACATGTGTGTGTGTGTGTGTGTATACACACACACATACAGTACATACACATATACACCATAAAAACAATATGAATTTTAGAGAAGAAATAAAGAAAAAAAATAGTGAATAGGTAAGAAAGAAGAAAAACAAAGAAAAGAAGAGATTATAACGAAGCCACTTCCGATTTTCTTAACAGAGGTTACAAATGCATTTATATTTTGCCCTCTCTCTCTCAGATTACACCATACTCTCCTTCTTTCCATAGACCAACCTTTCTAATCGTCAAACCCATAAATCAGAAGTTCGTTTTTTTTCTTCTTCAGCAGAAAGTCCATAAGGCAGTTCTCATTAGAAAGTCTCCAACCTTCCTCCCCTTCAGCTTATCTGGACTTTTCTTCTTGCAGCAAGAGAAGCTCCTGTTTTCTACTGGATCTTCATGGTTCTTGAGAATGTCTTTGAAATTTCTTGGGGGTGGGGGTGGGGGGTGTTTCTGGGGTTGTTCTGTTGCTGAAGGTGATGGACGGGGCCCTTTTCTATTCCACCTCGGCCCACCATCCTGATGTTCTCCTGGCTGCCCAAATTTCCAGATCTGAGAAGTTCCATGAAGGAGATCCATCCTGTGCCTTCCATTGGGATTTTCTGGGAGTCAATTGGGGGAGTGAGCGTAAAACACTGCATAGATCTTTACAGGATGACCAGAAATTCACACGTAAGTTTGGGCCACTCTGCCCCTAAATCGATGCCAGCGGACTCCAATCCAAACTAGGAAAGTTCCCAGCAGAGCGCAGGAGAAATTGTTTGCTTTTCAGAAGATGGAAAGAGAGAAAATATGAGGAAAACAACCTGTGCTTCGTTTTGCAGAAGGGTGTCCAGTACCTGGACTCACAGGATCTGCACAGACATCTCAGGCCAGGAGACCCCAATCCTTCTGAGGCAGGAAGCAAGTTTGGAATTTCAAATGCATACAAGTAGTCCTCGCTTAACAGCCACAACTGGGAACAGAATTTCAGTTGCTAAGCAAAGCGGTCATTAAGAGAATCCAACCCAATTTTACAGCCTTTTTAGCTGCAGTCATTAGGTGAATCCCCTCGGGTGTTAAGCGAACCACGTGGTCATTAAGCAAATCATGCAGGTCCCCACTGATTTTGCTTGCCAGAAGCCGGCCAGGAAGGTTGAAAACGGCGATCACGTGGCCATGGGACACTGCGACGGTCATAAATGCGAGTGGGTTGCCAAGTGCCCAAATCGTGATCACATGACCCGTAGGGACACTATAATGGCTGTAAGTGTGAGGAGCAGTCGTAAGTCGGTTTTTTCAGCACCATCGTTAAGTCCAAACCATCACTAATCAAATGGCTGTTAAGTTAGGACTACCTGTATTTTGATAGCCTGCTGAAAGGGGATGCCTTGGGGAAGAATTGCCCACTTACAAAATGTTAACAGTGGTGGTTTTTATCCAGTCAAGAATGTCCATTAAAGTTGTACAGTTTTTTTTCCCTCCTGGGGCAGATGAAGGTACTTCCAAGCAAACTTCTGGGCATCAGCACCTGTGATCTCCTTCTTTTGCAAAATACCAGCAGGGACAATGGTGTGACCTGGATTCTCGCCAATAAGTTGTTTCACAGCAGGCTAAGCTCCCCTCTCTTTTGGGGTGAAAAAAACCTGCTCATTTTCACTCCTAGACGGACCCACAGACAGAGACAAAACAGTCTTGTTTGCTGAGATCATGTTTTGGTGGGGGAATATTAAGAAACAAGCGATTGAACTGTATATTTCTGGTGACCGTCTGCCCAAACTGCCTCTGCTTTGCAGTGTGTCTTTTAAGGCAGAGAGAGAAAACTGAATAAAGCCATATTCTCCCACTTCCGTTGAACAAGCGTGGCTGGCGGCCACAAAGCATCACCAGCAAAATATTTCATCTGTTTTAGTTTTCCCATCAACAGGCTCGATGCACTGAGTCCCTTGTCTTTATTCTTCAACTTCATAAAGCTGAAGAAATGAAGCGGGGGGGGGGGCGTTTATCTCATTCTTTCCAGCAACAGCAACAACAAAGAACTCTTGAGGAAAAAAGATATAAAAGACGCTTCGTCGGGAGCCTTTCATCTCTTTATTAGTATCACAAAACAGAGCTTTCTTCACCCTTTAACAATTCCTTGGTTCTTTCTTCGTCTTCTTTCTTATCACCTGCACCCCCATCGCAGTGTAATTCAGGATTCACGAATGTGTTGATTTTGTCTTTTCCCCCAGGAGCGCAAGGATCCCATCAGCTCACTGAACCCTGCCGGCTTCACAGAAAGGGATGGGCTTCCCCTGCTACCAATGATCAATTCATTTCCTCTCCACACTGGCATGGGTATGTGGTGTGGGTGTGTACCCCCCCAATGCCAGACCTTGGCTCTTCACATTGCAGCATCTGGTTGATAATGGAGAAGAAACGGCTATCTTGAGTCCTTGTTTGCAACACATTCTTTATACATATAGTCCTCGACTTAGGACGGTTCATTTAACGACCATTCCGAGTTATGACAGCACTGAAAAAGTTACTTTACGACCAGTCCTCACACTTAACAACTGTCGCAGCATCCCTGCAGTTACATGACCAAAATCCAGGTGCTTGGCAATCAGCATGTATTTACAATGATTGCAGCATCCCGGGGTCACGTGATCGCCAGTTGCGACCTTCCCAGCTGGCTCCCGACAAGCAAAATCAATGGGGAACTGCATTTCGCTTAACAACCATGGCAAAAAAGGTCATACAGTCAGGTGCCACTCACTTAATGACCGCATTGCTTAGCAATGGAAGTTCGGATCCCAATTGCCATCGTAAGTCGAGGACTATCTGTATATTCCTAAAATATATGGCTGTTTTCTTTAGCATTTCTACAGCTCTTCCCTCTATCTTCCCACTGACGAGGGTGTCCGGAGGAGGTCAGAAAGCCACAACTATGGCTGCTCAAAGCCTCGTCCCTTTTTCCCAATACAGTTGTGGCCAACATCTTGACTTTTTTTATCCGCTCCCTGCAGACACCTCTGCCCACTGATGAGCATTTCCCAAAAGGAAACCTGGATGAGAGGGTCATTAATAATCTGGCTGGGTTCTTGGACCATTTAGGGACCTCTCACAGTCCAGTGGGCTATGAGAATCCATCATTTCAGAATTAATTCCAAATACTAAGTAAGCTCTGCCTTTTTGGATGATGTCACGGCGTTACCATCATGGGCCCCTACAGCCCTCAGCCTCTGAAGGAAAGAAAGGGGGGTTGCATATCTGGCTGCAAAGCGATTGCCAACCTCTAATGTCCTTAGGGCTGGTTCTCCAGATGTCAGAACGGGAAGGCACTGGTGTGTTCAAAGCCAGTCCAGAGTAGTGGGTCCTCCACCCTCCATGTACAAAAGCCAAGGGATCAGGTTGTTGTCCTCCCCCTTGCGCGAAGTCAGAGCAGTGTCTTCATCATCTCCAAAAGCAATACATTTCTAGGTGCATTGCTCAAAGCGCATGGCCCCTCCAAAACGCTGCAGAATCTGCCCCCAGAAGAAATGCCTCACTCTGCCTAAGGACAGAGCTAGCCTGGCTACGAAGACCAGGAATGCGCTCCTCCCTTTCGGAATGGGGCAGCCAAATGCCAAGCGATGCACCCCTGGGAGTTTTAAGAGAGGATCAAGGACCATGTCCCCCTGGGAAGAATCTACAGAGAGACCGCCAGATCCAGAAATGTGAATGGGCTTCCTCTTCCTCCTTTCCTTTGATGTGCCTCAACACAATCGGCCGCCCAGGCGCTGTGGAGGCAGCTTCATCATTAAGCCTAGTTCTGCTTGAACAAGCATGTCTGTAGTTAATACTGAAGGGGTGGCACATCCCCACAAGAATAGGCTAATTACAGGAAAGTTGCCACAGACCTCATAAATTGCTGGATGGGGCCAAATCCACAGGCCGTGACCTTGTGTTTTCCCATGAAGAACCAAGGTGCTCGGCAAACAATGATGCCTCTGTTAACACTGCCATCTGCAGAAGGACCTTCAGTTTGTTTAGGGTTTAATGTGGCAGTGTTTCTGAACTGCTTTTCTGAACTACCCAGGATGCTGTTTGAAAGTTACCGGCATTCAAGAAGGTGCTTTTGCCTCAGCTTCCTGCTCTTTCAGGGATTTTCCACCCTATTTCACATCTACATGATGTACTGCATGCACATGACCTAAGCTAACACCGTGAGGAAGGAATCCAAGAAAAACACCGCCAGAAAGCAATCCAAGGAAACACTGCCAGAATCTCATGCACAACCATCATCATGTTCACTGTTCCAATGTGCACTGTACATCGTAACGTTTCACATGCCATGTTTCTGACCTTTTACCAAGCTCTGTGTCTGTGTTCATTTTTGTGGAATGTGTTTGGGTTATGTGCTCGGCTCAAGGACTTTTCCACCGCAACGTCAAGGGCCGTTGGGAGCACCTGGGATTGTGAGCCTGGGAAGATTCTACGGGGGGAGGGATCTCGTTTGTACCGAGGGGTTTTGAGTTTGCATTTGGCGCGCTTTTCCCATTCTCAGCTTTCTTTGTACTTGCATACTATTCTTAAATAAACCAGATTTTATTCAGCTTTTGCTTGTGAGTCTGAGAGTGTTTTAGGATAGGCAACCATTACAGCTATTTTTTTTCTTTTTGCCAAGTTTGCACCTGTACTAGATAATGCAATGTTGAAAGAATGCTCACATATTTGATTGCATCAGGGTCTGTGTGCTTTATTAATGTGCATAATGTGCAGTAGTGACAGGGACAGGCTCCAATGAACCTGCAGCCAATGTACACATATACAGCCCTCTGAACAGTTTTTTAAAGGAAGATCCGTATAAGAAAAATAAATAAACTGAATATTAAGTAAGATCCAGGGAGACAGAATTTCAGAAAAAGGATGGGATAAGTTTTGGAAGTATTCCTCAGTGCTGGTTAAGCTGAAAATGTGACCCTTGACCCTTTTTTAAAATCATTTTATTTTATTATAAGTTTTTTTTAAAAAAAAATACAACCCCCTCAACTATAAAAAATTACTGACCCCCCAAAAATCCTATAAACGAAAGTGCATCATTAATAACAATCAGCGAAGCAGAAAGAGATTATAAACAATCTAGGTGTGATCCTTGGCCAGATACTGCCTGTGTGTTGCAAACACCCAAGAGAAAAAGAAGAGAGTCTCATAAAACTTGAGAACTATAAAACCTTGGTCTGGAAAAAACCATGCTTGGAAGGAACTTGGTCTGAAAAGTTTTGCCTGAGGAGAAAGGGCTTTGTGCAAAGAGAGATTCAGATGCAAGCCGAGGAGATTAAGCCCTGGAGATTTGGGGGAGATCAACAAGCAGCTGGCTGAGAACACAGCCCTTATAACAGGGTTTTTCCTTCTGCAAAGGTTGCCAAACACTTTATCCTCCAGAGGGCAGCTTGGCACAAGGTGTGGGATGGCCCTTAATTGGCACTGGATTAAGGGAGGCTTAGGGTTACGAGCCCATCCTTGGTCTTCCCTCCCCAATGAACAGAGCACACTCCTGCACACGTCCGCTGGAGTTATCAAAAGTCAAACTCAATGATAAAAAAAAAAATCTGTAACCAGATTGGGAAGGCACCAAGGACTCTCTCCTTTGGGACCATTCAGATCATCTGGAAACAGGAAACATGCTTTCTCTAAGAGGAACTGGGTACCAAGGCATTTTAGTCATTAGTAGTAGCCCCTGAAGAAAATGTCTTCTGCATTTATTAATTGTTCCTCAACCCACTGGACAGCAGGTTTCTTACACTCATTGGAAGCAGGGTTGTTATCTGGCTGGTTCAGCCCATCTGCACAAACCAGTTGTTGGGATTTTCCTACCCAGCTGGGTGGCACAGGATTAGGACCAGCAGCCCTGAGGAGTCTGAATGGACCACCTGTCCCAATGCCCTACCCATCTGCTCCAGGACCAGCTCTTTCAAGAGGAGCAGCGTGGACCACCACAGTGGCTTCCTTTCCACCAGCCACAAGCCAAGAGCTTTGACAGAGAAAGTTGCTGGGCAAATCGGTGATATTTGGACAGGAAAAAGAAAAGAAGCAGGTACAAAACAGAACTGGAAAATTTGTAACAGGCAAAAATGGCCCTATCACATATAAAGCGGCAACATTTTGTTTGAAAGCAGGCAGAGTCCAGCATAAGATAACCTCTAGTCCGCCTCTGTGATTTGCTTGATTGTCAGCTGGCCACAATTTTGCTTTCTCTGACTTGGCACAGTTTTAGACTGTGACTGTCTGTGTGTCCATCTGAACATCTGAATCTACCCATGTGCGTACATACATATATATTCTTTAATATTAATATTCGTGTTTAACATATTGGCGCAATTTGTAGCAAGTGATTCATTGCTTTTATATAATTGCACAGCATTGTGAGAGAGACGGTTGGTGTAGCGGTTAAGGCATCAGGTTGGAAACAGGAGACGGTGAGTTCTAGTCCTGCCTTAGGCACAAAGCCAGCTGGGTGACCTTGGGCCAGTCCGTCTCTCGGCCCAAGAGCCAATCAGGCGTGGTAGGAGAGTTCTAGTCCCGCCTTAGGCACAAAGCCAGCTGGGTGACCTTGGGCCAGTCCCTGTCTCTCGGCCCAAGGAGGGAAGCAACGGCAAAGCACTTCTGAAAACTTTGCCAAGAAAACTTGTCCAGGCAGTTACCAGGAGTCAGAACTGACCTGAAGGCAGACGTTTCCTTTATAGTATTGTAAAGCATTTTATGAGGCTGGCCTAGTCCTAGATCTATCCATCCAACCAAGATTAAAATTAATCACAAGCATTTGTCTCATCACTAATTAAGGGCAGGAGAAGGCATTCGTTGGAGTTGGTTGTAAGGATAAGGCCAAATCTCTCTTTTGCTTATACTAATGGGGATAAATCATAATCAAAGACCATGCAATAATAACAACGGCAGCAGCAGCAGCAAAATCCTTGCGGAGGAATGCAGAGATGACCTTGGGGAAAACATGCAGCAATTGTTACTAAAGCATGAGCTCAGCCCAGGAAAACAGGAAAGGGTGAGAAAGAAGCTCAAGATTGCCTTGCATTGATTCTCTTTGGTATAAGAGGGAGGGAAGGGGAAAGCTGTCAGGCTTTCAAGAGTCTTGTTATTTTAGCCTAAATCAGTGCAGTTCTAATATTTCTTAGAGTGTCTGTTTCTTGATCCAGCCCACTTCCTTGATCCCCACCCTATGGACCCCTCCAGAAACTTTAGCACATATCATAACCACTCCAAAATCATGCTTCCTCCCCTGCCTCCCTTTTTCCCCTTTTTCCCTTTGTTATTATTATAGGAAAATTTTCAACAAATATAACTAAACAGAAAAGTCAGTACAATCATGCATTGTGTTAGCAAGACTGACAGCAAAAACTGGGTACAATGAGACAAAATTACCAAGAAAAATGCTTGGAGAAATCTGTCCCAATACATACACAAACTTTGGTACAAGCTTGGGGGGGAAAAAAAAAAAATCTTGGTTTCAATTAAGCAATTCAGAAAAATAATAAACTTGGGTGGGAGGGGGAATGGAGTTGATTCTGAGAAATGAGAAGCCGAAGACAGAAGGTGATACCCTTGCTGCACGCATTTGAAATGGCTGCTTTGCCACGCTTGGAGCGCAAACCAAAGCATCTCTCTTCTCTCTTTTTCTCTCTTGCAGTTGGTGGGTTAAGCCGGTCTGAGGCTCAGCCTGCCCGTTTTACTTGTTCCTCAACCAGCAATCTGCTGAAAATCACACTACCATTACTCGGCAGCAATTGGGGATTATGAAGGCCCACAAAAAATGACCTCCGTGGCCAGAGGTTGTCCACCCTTGCTATAAATGATAATATCTTCTCTCGTGTGTCTTTATCCAATCTCTGCTCTTTCTGGAACTTGCATGGATCAACTCCTCCCTAACTCTTTTTCGGGGTTTTTTTTTCTTCTTCAAAGCTCGGATTTTTTTACTGCTGTGCCATTGACCTGTGATCTGTACTTTTTCTGCAGTTCATAAATTCCAGAGGAAATTCAAACGTTCATTTCAAACCTCTCGCATACCCCAGCAAAAGCTATTAGATGGCAGGAGACAATTAGTCACCAGGCCAATTGCATGTCTAATCTTTCCCTCAAGATCTAAATTTCGGGGCAGCTCCACCAAACAGGCTAGGAATTAATTTTCAGGTGAGAATATCCCTGACATTTACCATTTCCTTTTGTGGTAAGTCAATAACAGAAGGAATCAATAACAGAATATGATAATGCTTTTCTTTTATATTTGTGCAGGGAGAGAGTCCAGAGCCGTCGGTAAAGATTTTATTGGCAGACTGAGCCTGAAATCTTAAGCAAGTTTGCCAGGGAGGAGGAATCTCACTGGTAAATCTCATTGACTTACTTCTGAGTAAACATGCTTGGGAAAACACTCCCTATCTCAGATTGATTTCTTCTCTAAGCTTGCAATTTTGCAACTCGGATCAGCCGAGACGGGGAAGAGAAGCAGACAGACCCCAGGCCACGCTCAATCCCCCTTCTTCTTTTTTTGCGGCCTCCAAAGCCCCCCCCCCCAATTGCACCATGAAATTTGGCACCAATTCCTGAAGGACGATGATGCAATTCTCCAGTGTTTTGCAGAAAAAGATTAAGTAGACGTGGTATCCTCCCACCAAGCAGATCAGCTGATCAGAAAACCGCCTGGCTCTATTTCCCCCCAGAGCCAGTGATGTCATTATATCACTGCCATGCCCTTTACTGCCAAAAAAAAAATTGATTATCCCAAAGTTTCCCCTCCCCCACATGGCCACAAATTGCTGCTGATCTCAGACCAACGGAAGATGAAAAAATTGAGACAGCAGACCTTTGTCTCGCCTCCCCCTGTGGATTCAGGTTTCAAAGGGTATCGGATATGATTTAGGTTTCAAACTCCTAAAATTATCTCAGCAGAAGTGAATTTGCCCCAGCCAAGTTGAGGAGAGAGGAGCTGGGCTGAGCAATCGGCAGTTGGATAACCCGTGAACGAAAAACAAAACGTCAGCCTCTGTAAATTTCAAGTGAGCACGGGCTAATAAAACACATTGCATGATCAAATCCCATTTCTCCCCATGCTAGACATGATGCATGTAGACGCTACTCGAATTATTGCTGAATCTTCACTCAGTAAGATGAAAAAGGACTTGCTTTAGAAACTCCTTTTAAAGTAGAAGAGGATTTTGATTAAATTCTCACGGGCGCAGAGTAGAGTTCGTGAACTAATTTCAAAGGGGGTACATGTGAATGTCTCCTTGTCTCCTCTAGCCATCGGTGGGCTCCCTGGCATCCCACGCTGCCAGTAAGAATGGTGATGAATTTCACCTTCTCGTGGAGGAGACTAATACAGGTAGTCCTCGCTTAACAACCACAATTGGTACCAGAATTTTGGGTGCTAAGCAAAGCGGTCATTAAGCGAATCTGACCCAATTTACAGCCTTGTTTGCAGCAGTTGTTAAGTGAATCACCACAGGCGTTAAGCAAGCCACGTGGTTGTTAAGAGAATCATGTGGTTCCCTAGTGAAGCCATCCAGGAAGGTCAAAAAGGGCAATCATGTGACCACGGGATGCTGCAACAGTCATAAATGTGAACTGGTTGCCAAGTGCCCAAATTGTGATCACCTGACTGAGGGGATGCTGCAACAGTCATAAGTATGAGGACCAGCTGTAAGTCGTTTTTTTCAGCAGCATCTTAAGTCCAAACCATCACTAAACGAATGGTCATTAAGCGAGGGCTACCCGTAGTAGTTTTCCCCCAACTAACACATTTTTTAAGAGACGTACATTCTTGTGAGCTGCATCTCACTTCATCAGAGGCCTTTGCATAAAAATTGTTAGTTTTGTTAGGTACTCCTAGACTCATTTTTTGCTGCCATAGATTAACTAACATGGTTTTCCTCCTACAGCACCTTCCCCGGGATAAATTCTTATAACTCATCCAGCTAATTTCTCTACAAACACACACGCACACACACGCACACACGCACACACGCAGCTCAGGGGAGAACTGCAAAGGCCATCGGGAACCAGATTTAACTTGGATCTTCTGCTGATGGTTTCTTCAAGATTTCTTCCAATGGTCCTCATTTATTCGGGAGAAAGCTGGGATACAACAACTGCAACTGTTTCCAAGGGACGGTTCCAGGGAAATTTTGAAAGGGAGATCTTGCATGTCAATGGTGAGTGTCTCGCCTATCATTGCAGGACCTTCTGCCCACCGTCTGCCCTGCCCTGTTTCAATCAAACAGGGAAAACTCCTCAGCTGGCATCGCGCCATGAGATCATCTGGACAGTGGTGGGCTGGAAGTATTTTAAATTATCTTAAACACCTAAATTATCTTCAAAAGACCTCCTGTAGGAAGTGTGGTGATCAGGGGCACTGCACGGCAATGGAGAGAAGAGGGAAACGGCCCACTTCTTTTGCAGAAGACAACTTTCCGGATGCTGGAGGACAGGGTTGGCGCAGTCCCGCCTTGTCAGAACCGAGGCAGTGAATCCTTTGCTTGTTCCACTTTCTGTTTTGCTTTGGGGGGTGAGGTTCGCCGTATCCATCTTCTTCAAGCGTTTAGAAGATCTGCCCAGCTCTAACAGGAACGCCCCTCCTTCCTGTCTGGTGAGGTCTTGTTTGACGTGACATTTCCAGCACCACGTTGGGACATCAGAGGACATTATGATGCACTTGGCCTGTTGCTTCACAAGTCAGGACTGACAAAATTGCTTCTGAAGTCTCAAGTAACTCTTGGGACAGCTGTTGCATTTCGTACAATGATGTCAAGAACACGCAGCTCTGTCGTGTTCAGTCCTGGCCTACCACAGTCTGAATGAATGCAGTCAGCAAAGCAGATTTTTCGGCAGTTTGCCCTAAGGGCACAAGCTTGGCGGCTTGAGGAAAAAGAAGAGCATCCGGCCGGTCTCCCTATTTTTATCCATGAAACATTGGAAGGGTGTTGTGGCAGAATACAGGGATCTAAGAGCCATACATCCCAAAGAAAGAGAAAACCAAGAAGGCAAAATGGCTGTCTGCTGAGACACTAGAAGTAGCCCAAGAAAGAAGGAAAGCAAAAGGCAACAGTGATAGGGGGAGATACGCCCAATTAAATGCAAAATTCCAGAGGTTAGCCAGAAGAGATAAGGAATTATTTTTAAACAAGCAATGCGCGGAAGTGGAAGAAGACAATAGAATAGGAAGGACAAGAGACCTCTTCCAGAAAATTAGAAACATTGGAGGTAAATTCCAGGCCAAAATGGGTATGATCAAAAACAAAGATGGCAAGGACCTAACAGAAGAAGAAGAGATCAAGAAAAGGTGGCAAGAATATACAGAAGACCTGTATAGGAAGGATAACAATATCGGGGATAGCTTTGACAGTGTGGTCGGTGAGCTAGAGCCAGACATCCTGAAGAGTGAGGCTGAGTGGGCCTTAAGAAGCATTGCTAATAACAAGGCAGCAGGAGATGACGGCATCTCAGCTGAACTGTTCAAAATCTTGCAAGATGATGCTGTCAAGGTAATGCATGCTATATGCCAGCAAATTTGGAAAACACAAGAATGGCCATCAGACTGGAAAAAATCAACTTATATCCCCATACCAAAAAAGGGAAACACTAAAGAATGTTCAAACTATCGAACAGTGGCACTCATTTCACATGCCAGTAAGGTAATGCTCAAGATCCTGCAAGGTAGACTTCAGCAGTTCATGGAGCGAGAATTGCCAGATGTACAAGCTGGGTTTAGAAAAGGCAGAGGAACTAGAGACCAAATTGCCAATATCCGCTGGATAATGGAAAAAGCCAGGGAGTTTCAGAAAAACATCTATTTCTGTTTTATTGACTATTCTAAAGCCTTTGACTGTGTGGACCATAACAAATTGTGGCAAGTTCTTAGTGGTATGGGGATACCAAGTCATCTTGTATGCCTCCTGAAGAATCTGTATAACGACCAAGTAGCAACAGTAAGAACAGACCACGGAACAACGGACTGGTTTAAGATTGGGAAAGGAGTACGGCAGGGCTGTATACTCTCACCCTACCTATTCAACTTGTATGCAGAACACATCATGCGACAAGCTGGGCTTGAGGAATCCAAGGCTGGAGTTAAAATCTCTGGAAGAAACATTAACATCTCAGATATGCAGATGATACCACTTTGATGGCTGAAAGCGAAGAGGAACTGAGGAGCCTTATGATGAAGGTGAAAGAAGAAAGTGCAAAAGCTGGTTTGCAGCTAAACCTCAAAAAAACCAAGATTATGGCAACCAGCTTGATTGATAACTGGCAAATAGAGGGAGAAAATGTAGAGGCAGTGAAAGACTTTGTATTCCTAGGTGCAAAGATTACTGCAGATGCTGACTGCAGTCAGGAAATCAGAAGACGCTTAATCCTTGGAAGAAGAGCAATGACAAATCTCGATAAAATAGTTAAGAGCAGAGACATCACACTGACAACAAAGACCCGCATAGTTAAAGCAATGGTGTTCCCTGTAGTAACATATGGCTGCGAGAGCTGGACCATAAGGAAGGCTGAGCGAAGGAAGATAGATGCTTTTGAACTGTGGTGCTGGAGGAAAATTCTGAGAGTGCCTTGGACTGCAAGAAGATCCAACCAGTCCATCCTCCAGGAAATAAAGCCAGACTGCTCACTTGAGGGAATGATATTAAAGGCAAAACTGAAATACTTTGGCCACATAATGAGAAGACAGGACACCCTGGAGAAGATGCTGATGCTAGGGAGAGTGGAAGGCAAAAGGAAGAGGGGCCGACCAAGGGCAAGATGGATGGATGATATTCTAGAGGTGACGGACTCGTCCCTGGGGGAGCTGGGGGTGTTGACGACCGACAGGAAGCTCTGGCGTGGGCTGGTCCATGAAGTCACGAAGAGTCGGAAGCGACTAAACGAATAAACAACAAGAGCCATTAAAGGAGGAATCCTTACAACCTGTCTGGAGACAACTATTTCAGTTTGCCTGTGTGAGGCTGTTCCAATTTTCCAGACCATTTCATGCAGCTGAAGAAATACATCCCGGCTGACAAAGGATTTTAGGACAATCCACTCACCGGGAGACGATGTTCAGGGGGGTGTTTGTTCACCAAGCCCTGTTGGAAAAGCCTGGGAGGGTGATCCAAAAATGATGCCTTAATCATAAAGTCCACAGCTGTAACGGCATGTGGGGATGACCTTGGGAGACAGGAGGAAGACTGACTAGACTGCAGGACTGAAAATATTTCTCCCCTCCTCTCTTTTTACTCTCCAGAAAACTGGGGAGGGTCCCTTCTAAAACGCTTCCCACATCCTTCCATCCTTCTGTGGGCTGAGAAATCTTTTACAGGCCGGTTGTCCAGTCTGCGGCTCTTCCTCCTGTCTCCCAAGGTCATTCCCACATGCCATTGCAACAGCTGACCCTTGCAGTTGGACAATGTAGGGCTTGCTCCATCATGGCCCAGCCTGAATAGCAATAAGAAAGAAGGATGGGCCCATTTCCAGCCCATCTAGCAGGCAAACGCTGCCATCCCAACAGCCCTTACCTCATGACCCTTTCCAATTTCCCTAGGATCGCTCTCGGAAAGATTACATAGATCTGCTGTATGGCTCCCCAGAGGCTGGGGGTTGAGATGGCTTGACCTGTTCTCAGATCTTGAATGCTCTCAACTTGCCTGCAACCCACGTCCACCCTTTCACCCCTCCTGTTTCACTCATGGATCCAGACGGATCTGTAAGCAGCTGGATATTTCTCTAGAGCTCATGAATCTGCTAAAATGGGACAGCCACAGCAGCCTTGCAAAAAAAAAATGCTGAATCAGAAAAGCCGTGTGGCCCTATCATAATATTTTATTGGCTGTTTAACTAGCAGGCTTAAAATGCAAACATTCTCCAGAGCCTGCAAGTACAATGAAGTGAAGGACTTAATAGGTTGCAAGGAGAACTGGTGAGGAAAGGAACGGGTGAAGAAAAGTGGGAAGAAGCCAATAAAACAGCTGAAGACAAAATACCAAGTTTTTCTCTAAAGGAAAAGAAAATCAGGAAATAACGTTTTGGGGGGTACAGGGGAAGCACTTGGATTTTAATTGGCGTACTGGTTGGCACACTCCCAAAGCAGGGAGTGAAGTGGGCTGGGCAGGAGCGAAAACAGGATTTGATGAATTTCATTTCAAGATAATTAAAATGAAATCTATCCAGTCATATTCATAAGGTCATTCACCATGTGTCTAAGCATTTCCAGATGTGTCACATTAAAAAACTTAACACTGAGGCAATTCTGATGGATTTGTGGGCATCTTACAATTAGCTGTGCCCTCCATCACCCTTGAATCTTACACTCTTACAGAAGAAGAAGAAAAATATTACACTCTTAAAGAAGAAGAAAAAAATAAGGAAGGTAAGAAAGAAAAGCTGAGCCTAAATGCAAGGACGTGGGATCAAACCCAGGATTTGCCCTCCATGCACCAGAGAGAGAGAGAAAAAAAAGTTAAAATACACTGAAGCCAAACTTCTCAGCTAGAATGTCTTTTAAAACACACACACACACACATACACACACACACAAGGAACAAAGGCAGTTGGAAAGGGAAGAACATTTTTTTCTACAAAGCGCTTCAAAAATCAAAGAATTCCTTGCCAAGAAATCCCATTGTTAGAGGCAACTCAAAAACTGAAATTATTTCTGATAAACCTCCACCCAGGTTCCTTGCTCCACTTTTGACATGGGGCCAGCTTTGTAACTTTCAAACAATCAGCACAGCTGCTAAAGCAGATAGTCAGTATGATCAAGAAATATACTATCTCCAGTAGAGCTTAAGCAGGTAAACAAATTTCATCATAGATTCTGCTGGAGGAAAAAGATTTCAGCTTTTCACTCCCAACAGATCCGTTGCAGGATGACTACTAGCCAGGTTAAAAAGAAATGTAGTAATAATTCAGCTAATGCTCATTATTCCATAATGAATGAATGAATGAATGAATGAATGAATGAATGAATGAATGAATGAATGAATGAATGAATGAATGGACTGATTTTTGAAAAAAAGTCTCCTTCCTGGGAGGCCTGGAAGGAAGCATTAGTCTGCACCAAACTCCATGTTGTTTCACACGTGGGAGGAAGGGGGAAAAAAATTAACAGCCTCCATTCTGTCATACATTTTTAAAATTAAATAGCCCTTCTCTTCCCTAAAGAGAGCTGCAAATTTATACCCTGTTGTTTTATTAAAAGTCCAGATATAAATCTGCTGTGCTAGCAGTAAACAGGTTGGAGATTCACAATCCTAATAAGGATGCAAAAGACTTGTGCCTGAAACTCACCAGGGCTGCTGCCAATCAGCGGGAACTCTACTGAGTTCCACAAACAATCAAGGTGACCCATTAATGAGGGGCAGAAAGTCCCAAGTTGAATCTGCGGGAAGGGTTGGGAAAGACCTTCCCCGAAAGTTCCCCTTGGTTGGCCTTCTACAACCTGCTCCCTTCCAGCCGTCTTGAAGTCATTTCCTAGAATACACCAGCCAACCACAACTAAATGCACTGAGGTCCAACAGACCTTCAGGGCACCAAGTTTGGGAAGACAACTCCAAAATGGTAGGATCTGTCACCCCTGCTGTGCCCCACGTTTCCTAAGGCAGAAGGGCTCAGCATCTGTTGTCTTGAGGACCACACCAGACATTTCACTGTAAGTGGAGACTATGCTCCAAAAATAGGTGGACCCAGTGCCAAATCAATCCTGGCGATCAATGGGGTAATAGATGATGGAATCAGTGGGTTGGAAGGGACCTTGGAGGTCTTCTAGTCCAACCCCCTGCCAAGGCAGGATTCCTCATACCATCTCAGACAGATGGTTGTTCAATCTCTTCTTGAACACCTCCAGCGATGGAGCACCCTCTACCCCAGGAGGCCAGCTGTTCCCCTGCTCAATAGTTCTCACTGTCAGGAAATTCCTCCTCGTCTCCAGGTTGGATCTCCCTCTGAAGAGCTTCCACCCATTGTTTCTTCTCCTATGATGCTGCAGCCAGATTGCCCTCACCTGTTTTGGGAGACATTTTAGGAGCTTTAAGGAGGAGAAATGGATGCCTTCAGCATCTGCAGAAAGGCCCAAATGTTTGGCCCCTTCCTGGCAGTGGTAACATCTGCCAGACCTTGTGTGGACTCAGAACCGAGGAGATTTGGAGAATACCAAGGCTGCAATCTGACTGGCACATCAAGAATGTATCCTAGAAGGAAACGATGCCAACCCACTTCCATACCGTTGATGGAAAGAACTCACGGGTGTGTCCACAAAGAAAAGTAGATATTTTTATGCCTCGGTTGGCCCATCAGAGAAACTCCTTTTCAGTCTGATTCTGACTCGTCTGTTCGACCACCCTGGCAAATTTGGCTCTGCTGCCTTCCCTGCAGCCAAGATATGCCATGTCAAGTGTGAGTAAATAACTGAATATTGAAGCTAACTTCCAGATCATGATTCAGATTCCACTTTTAGATCTATATTGTTAATTATTCTTCAGATGATTAAAAGCAAAACACCCTTGTAAATGATCAAGCTGACACAATGACCGGTAGCTTCCATTTGCAGACATATATTTTGTAGACACGGGCAAGGTCATTCATCTTTTCATACGAAAAATCGATCCTGTCAAACAAAACGGTAAACAGTTGGGATGCAAAGAAAGTTGCAGTTGTGGAAACTGCATTTTTTTTAAAAATCAAAGCTTCTGCCCAAAGTGAGACTCTCCTAAGTCCCCCGCAGCTGCAGTTGATACTGCTTTCCAAAAACTTTGAACCTTGTGGTCTTCCAAAATCAGGACAATCCTTTCACTGGCTGAGGGGGCAGTGCAGAAATAATGACATTAAAAGACAGCTTGGGGAAGTCCATGTGGCATCATCCATGGCTGTTTTGGATGCTAAAAATGCCCTTCCTGATCAGTTCCCAGCGTTGTCAATAAATTTAAGCAAAGAGGTCACCCCAAACCCCTTAATCAAGGCTTCTGGTCTATTGGATACATCTCCCCATCTGCCAAATCATTTCCTCCATAGTGCAGAATAGAGGCAGGATCACCTGGTGTCCTACTTTCCATCTCTATTGTGTTTTTATGGACATAAAAGGGTTAAAGCCAATATAACCCAGGGCTGCTCCCTTTGGGACCCTCCATGGGAATTATCCACAGGATTGTCTTCCTCCAGGTCTGGGCCTTTTTGATCTATAGATAATATAGATTATTGAAATTAAATCCTCTACCCTTTATACCTCTTGCCTGTTGTACATGTCCCCCTCTTCCTTTTTTCCTGGCTTCAGTCTGCTTTTTGCCAGTTAATCTTTTTTTTTTTTTTTTTTTTTAAAGTTTGCTGATATTCAAAATATAAGCATCAAACAAGAATATTGCAAGTTGAACCAAGTGGCACGGGTACTTGCTCTGATCTGGATCTAAGGATTGACTGGGAGTGTGTGGCTACAGATGAAACTGGAATACCAACAGGAATTTTCCAACACTGGTCCAGACAGCCATTACACAACTGGGCAAGAGAAACAGATACCCATCCTTCAAAATTCCTATTTGGGAAATGCTGGCAGCATCAATAGCATGTTGCTTGGCTGTTCTGTTCAATGAAGTTTCCTGCACACAGCAGAACCTCTGCGGAAATCATGGGCCACGGAGAGCTAATATGGAAGCCAGGCCTCTTCATTTTTGGGAAATCCTGACATCAGCAGCCTATGAGATCTCCTGTATGGAACGCCAGGACATCAAAAATCAACTGTCCTGCATTTGGTCATGTCGTCATCAAGGACAAAATGTCGTCATCCAGAAGAAAATCCAAAAATCCAAAATAGGAAGGCTGATGGGGAGGAAGTAGGAGAAATGCTACTGTCCCAGCAACCATCAGCTTGGTTTGAAGGAAACCTTGGATTCCATCATTCTGAACCAGCTTTTCTCAACCTTTTGTCCCTGGAGGAACCCTTGAAATATTTTCCAGGCCTTGGGGAACCCCTGCACATTCAGGCTCAAAGATAGGGCACAAGTTACAAGATTATAATATTCGTTTCACGCATTGGCCTGGATATATGCATGAACAGTGTTCTTCAACTGAAAATAAAGAATGAAACTTGCCTCTTTAATGTGAAGTTGCCCAAATCGTGATCTCCCAGGGAACCCCAAGTGACCTCTCGCAGAACCCTAGGGGTCCACCGAACCCTGGTTGGGAAACCCTGGTTTAGAGGTATCACAGAGCCTTCGATCCCCTTCTACAGACCCTTCTGGCCACGTTCCCAAGCTGCGCCGGGCCAAAAGTGAACAATTAAGCCTTAACCCAGATGTGGGCAGGTCCTGTTTTCACAGCCTGGAGCAATGAGGGAGACACACAGCACCTCCCCTAGGGGGGCGGGGCGCAACCTGCCAGGAAATTGCCCTTGATTACCTGCTCTTTGCTGGGGCGGGTGGGGTGTGTGTGTGTGTGTGCAAGTGAGAGCCAAGCGTTAATTGTAACTCTCTCCACTGATCACTTGTGTGTTGCTATGTTTAACCTTGGCTTTTGATGTCATGTGTGCATTTGTTCCCAGCCTTAAATGCATTTTAAGGGGGGGGGGGTAAGAAATGTTTGAAGGGGAGAGGCCCAAATCTGAGGGTTGGCCCCCCTGAGCAGTCACCTCTCCCTCTCCTGCCTGCAGCCAAGAGGACGACGAACAGAGCCTCCCTCGCTACTACGTGCCCAGCTACGAGGTGGTGGTCAACGGGGTCTACTTGTCCCTTTAACGTGAAGCTGCCTGAATCTGAAACAATTTTTTAAATGGATTGTGATCTTCCAGGGAACCCCTAGTGACCTTTCATGGACCCTGAGGGTGCCACGGAACCCTGGCTGAGAAACCCTGTTCTGGACTATTAATCAAAGCAGATCCCTGAGAACCTGGCTTGTTTCCAGAAGTTGGCATCTCTGTCAAATGGTAGACTATCCAAGCTACCAGCTTAGCAGTTAGTTTTGGAATCCAAGCAACCACCATTTTCACGTTCATTGGACATTGCCCCCCACCCTCTTTTACTTTTTTAGTTTTCCAGGCCACTTCTGGCGGAGTTGCTATTTAGCCCCACTTGCACGGGGCACACCGCAAGCCATCGGCCTAATAGAGCAAGTATTTGTACAAATTGCACCCGGAGCAGTGCCCGTGCGGTTTAAAGACTGTCGTCTTCTTCCAGGATCAGCCACTCCGCTCTCTTAATCATTTCTCTCGGTGGGGCAAATGCAAAGCAAAGGAGGCCTCGAACAGGGAAACTGTGAGGCCGCTTTTGTATTTTGCCGGCATTAACCTCACCGAAGGCTCTTTGCTATCGCCGGGGTAATTGAAATACTTCTGCTTAAGTAGAACTCCCTTCAAAAATCAATTATTTACTTATAGTAAAGAGACGAGCTGGGAGACTTATTTATGACACACCGGCTACCACCGCTGGCTTTTCAGTCTCCTTTATTTCCAAATAAATAGAAGTTGTCTGATTAGAGATAAAGGTCCCCGGTTTGTTTCTCTCTCTTCAAGTGTATGATTGATATGAAGAAATCCAGTTGGTCCTAATCTTCACACATAGCTCTTTAATTGAGTTGTTTTCAATCTGCAGCGCGGCAGGAGATACCGGTCAGGCATCTGCAAGATCTGTGGAGAATGAAGGAACCTAAGGCTGCTCTTCTTGAGGCTGGATGAAGCACGACCGCCGGTGCTCCACTCCCAGGACTGGCAAGACCCACAGGCCAGATCTGGATGAAAATACCCTTCTTCAACCTACAGTTCCTAGGCAATATTCACCGTCTTCAGCTCACAATTCCCAGAGAATATTCAGGGTGGGATTTATAGGAACTGCTATGCAGCACATCTGGGGAAGCTTCAGCCATGGGAGACTTGCCCTAGGCAAGACTTGGGATGAGATTGTGTTGATACCACACACCAAAGAAATCTAGAATGCAGCAGGGGTCTTCTGGACTTGCCATGTTGTGGGAAACCCTTGTGTTCTCATGTTGTACCAACTGAACCATTTGGCTAATCCATGATCAGTCTGGGTGGTTGAGGCAGGTGAGCACAAGTATTTCAAGAAAAGATTGTCAAGAAAAGATTGGACAACCATTTGTCTGAGATGGTATGAGGACTCCTGCCTTGGGCAGGGGGTTGGACTAGAAGACCTTCAAGGTCCCTTCCAACCCCAGGATTCCAGGATTCTATGATTCTATGTCTTTACGACTCTATGATTCTACGACTCTATGACTCTACGATTCTATGTCTTTACGACTCTATGATTCTACGACTCTATGATTCTATGTCTTTACAACTCTATGATTCTACGACTCTATGATTCTATGTCTTTACAACTCTATGATTCTACGACTCTATGACTCTACAATTCTATGATTCTATGATTGTTTGCTAACCAAGGTTATGGGGAGAAGTTTACATTTTCCATTCTCCTTCTTCTAATGCTGCTGCAGCAGAAAGACAGTTGCACCATGTTTTTTTTTTTATCATGTTTTCATTTCTTCCCTCCCAATATCAGCTGGTTTTCCTGTTGCAGATAAATCCAACCGCATTTTCCAATTATTCTGGGACAGCCATGGCAGAGGGGGGAAGCTTCCTGGTGTTTGTACTGTGTTTTATTATATTCTTGAAGAATAATTTCACTCCCATGTAGAGAATGCTAATAAACCACGTTCAAATAATTTTCCAGCTAGGGAAAACGGCTCCGAATGTTTAAAAGAGCCAAGGAGGGTGGAATGGAACACCTCACGTGTACCTCTTCCTATGCCAAAAAGGTGCATGAAGGCAGGGGAAAAAAAACACAGGAAAAGGAGATAAACTTGCTGATTTTTCTTTAACCTACTCTGAATGCAATGCGCTTACTAGGCTGTGTGCAACAGAAAGGCCTTCTGGGTTCTTTTGCTATGTTGGAAGCAAATATTCCACATGGAAGACCACACAGCTCTCTGGTGCCAGTGTTTTTGCAGAAGAAAATAAGGGACACTTCCAGTACGCCAGTTCCCACCCAGCCTGTCAAGGATGTAGCTGGAGGTCCCCAGGAACGTGGGAACGGATGAGGCTGCTAGCCGAGACAGGGCCGAGATGCTACTTCTCACAACACACACACCCAGACCCACTCACGTCAGGTATTTAGCATCTCTCTCGCTCCCTTCTAGCTAGAGTTTCTAACAACAGGCATTACGATGCTCAGCCTCAGCGTGGGTGCTTTGCTTGGGAGGCTGAGCATGGTCAGACAAGACCAAGAGGGGTGAGTGCCTCACGGGCACATCCCAGCGAAGGTCATCTACCAGAGTGACCAATGGTCCTCAAAGCAAGGGCGTAGCCCAAAGTGAGTAAGGACCCCCATTGCGTTATCTTTTTTTCCTCATCAGTGTTTGTGTTTCAATGTGCTGGTACTTCTACTGTTTTCAGTCCTACGTTGGTGAGTAGGTCACCTTAAACATGGATTAAATAAATAAAAATATACAGAGAGAGGATTCTTCAAGGAGGAAGGCCCAGAGGGATTGGGGAAGGGAAGAGTTATTTCTTCATCCCTGAATCATGCCCCTGTGGCAATGAGACCTTAGAGCCGCCTCGGCGGACCACCATGGACATGGCTGCAAAGTTCTTGAGATGTATGGAGGCTATTATCTCCATCTGCGGAGAACAGTTTTCCTCTTTCCTGTGGGAATAAGGGATGGAAGTGAAACATTTTGGAGAGTGGGAAGCTCAAGTCTGAAGAAGCACTCATGGTGGGACCTTGGGAGATGGGTGGGGATTGTGAATAGAGGCAAAGTCCTCCTGGGCCAGAGACCTTCCACGCTTGATTTAATTCTGTCACATCTCAAACCACAGCCCAGAGCAATTACACTCCTCCTGTTACCATTCTACTCCCCATGTTTCAATTAGCTTAATTTGTTTTGAACATATTCTCTTCGGTCCACTCCTCCCTCCCCTTTGCAACTCCACTGGGTGGAGAGTGTCTGAAATTCTTTGCACCAGATTTAGCTTCCCTTTAGCTATTCTTGATGTAATCAGCATTTCACAAAATATGACACTCTTGCAATTAAGGAAATAATAATACCAATCTTTTTTTTTAAAACCTTCTGAACAAAAGGCAGCTTCTTCAAAGGATGGGAAATCTTTGTCTTCCCCCCCCCCAACACACTTTCTCTTTGTGAAACAAGTCTGAAATAGAACACCCAGAATCCTCTGGGGCCAGCAATGGCTCTGTTCACCCCATGGAGTGGTAGGAACAATCGTTCCATTAGAAGAAAGAGGATTTTTAATTCCAAAGCCAAGCTAAATAATGATTCCAATTAAGCATCCTCTTTCAGGAAGATGTACCATCTCATGCTCACCCCATTTCTGTTAGAGCAGTCGCCTATTCTCTTTTGATCTTGCTGACCAATTTGGGTTCGTCTGAGGTTGCTCTGTTCCTTATCGAGTGACAGCTATTCTCTTGCGACACTTACAAGCAGGATTCTAGGTTTCTATTTCGTCTTCAGAGAACTGTCCTACATCGATCGAAGGAGATTGTACAGGTGGTCCTCGACTTACGGCCATCCACTTAACAGCAGTTCAAAGTTACGACAGCCTTGGGAAAAGTGCTTTACAGCCTGTACTCACACTTACAACCATCGTACCACCCCCACAGGCACATGATTGTAATTTGGGCACTTGGCAAATGGCTCACATTTACGACCGGTTGCAGCATCTGGCAGTCATGTGATCGCAATCTGTGACCTTTTTTGCCAGTTTCCGGCAAAAAACATCCACTGGGGAAGCTGGATTCGCTTAACAACTGCCATAAAATGGTTGTAAAATCAGGTCCGATCACGACTTACAACCGCAACAACTTATGATGGAAATTCCAGTCCCAGTTGTGGTTGTAAGTTGAGGACTACCTGTAAAACTGAAGAAAATGCAAAAAGGAGCAAGCTAACAGATCTGAGGCGAGAGGTCATCCCACCTTGAGGGTTGCATTGCTAGAAGAAGCTAGTAGGACCATCCCAGAACCAGGTGATTCCTAGAAGCAGTGGTGACTTCTTCCATTGATCCAAGTAAGTGCAGCACCAAGGGAGTCAGACTTCATCCCAGGCAACTAATCCCCATGTTTTTTACTGCATTGCTCCAAGTCGCCTGAATTGTTCCCAAAACGCCGTGTCCGGGGCTGAAGGTAAGGTCTGACCAATACAGAACAAGAGTATTACTTCCTGGAATTTGATATTTCTATTGATGCAGCCTAAAACAGCATCAAACCCTTTTGGTAGCAAATTCACAGCAGCTCACAAAAGCATGCGCCTTTTAATAAAATGTGTGTGTCAGAAAAGGGGCTACCCGACACCTGGGTTTTTTTGCCAGTTTGTGACGGATGGTGAAATTTTCGTCTGTATGATTGGGAAGCCCTATGCCATACCTGTGAAGAGGAGACATGAGCTGCTACATTCTTTCCTGTGAAAAGCAGTGACTTTTTCCCCCCCAGAAAGTACCCCAAAAGAAAAAGAATGCTGTCCTATTTCCCCGCAGAAGTCATTAGAAGCTGTTCAAAGTCTTTCCTAGTTCCTCAGCTCTAGAAATGAACTGGGACACTCCTGTCCAAAACTGGAAATGTCTTACTACACTTCCAAGCCAACTCAAAATAACCTTCCCGAGTAGTGGAATAGGGTACGACAAGAAGTGATGACTCCTTCGGCATTGGAGGTCTACAAACCAAGGCTGGATGGTCACCTATCTGCCAGAGATGCTGGAGTAATTTCTGCACTGAGCGAGGGGTTGAACCAGATGACCTTCTTCTGACTTTATGATCCAATGATGGGATAGTCCTCTGGACATTCATTGGTAAGAGAGTTCAAGGATAGTAACACTCATTCCCCAAGAATGTTCAGTAGCTAGTAGAAGCTCAAGTACGGAGGGGAATTGAGGAGAGGGCTATAGAATATAGAATATTCACCCAGTTTTTCTAACAGCCTTGCTAAAATGATGTCAACCATTCAGTCTCATCCAAAGTGACAGCTCCTTACCGCGCTTCATCATCCTGCCATATTTACTCCCAAAGTTTGAATCAATCTTTGGGCCGGAAACTGCCAATTTGCATTAATGCTGATTTGTTCTGGGAAATTAAGAGCAAGCCAAAACTGCATGACAAACACCAGGCTTCTTCTGAAGAATCAAGAGCTATTTTGCTCAGCAAAGCTCTTCGGAAAACACAGTAGCCCGATTCCCCTGGCTGACCCAATTTTAATATTGGATTTGCATTTGCAGATTTAAAGGCAATTAAGCAGCATTAATGAAAACATGACCCTTGAATCCATTTGCCAAGAGAAAATCCAGGGACACAGTCTTCGCTCTGTAATACCAAAATACGTTATCTACCTTCTCCTTAATCCTCACAAAAATGTTAAAAGTGATTTTCAGTCCAGCTGTGAATCACAATGAACCAGCTTGCTCATCAGTGGTGGGATCTCCAGCCAGGGGGAGAAACACTGGATGGGCTGAATTCTCCTGCATTTCTTCTCATTCTCTCAAAAATGGATTTGGCAGATACCGATTTCTCCTTCTGCATCGCAGAGGGCAACTGGCATCCTTGGGCCAATTTTACGCATCCCAAGATTTGATTTTAAAAGCCCTCTGCAAGCAAGCAATTAAGACCCAATCTGTCACCTCCGTGTGGGTGCTGCGTGGGAGAGAGAGATGTCAAAAAGAGACAAACAGAGTGCAAGGGAGTGAGAAAGGGGCGCATCGGGATTTTATTTCATTAAAAAAAAAATAGGGTTAGAGGGAAAGAGAAGAGGGCTCAGCCGGGGATCATGGCATGAATGGCATGAGGTTCCAACCTTGCACAGCCATCCAATTTGGCTGTGTGATAAAAGGACCTGATGAAGTTCTCTGAGCCTGGGAACAAGGGGGGATGCTTGCAAAACAATGCAGAACAAGTGCAGAGGGACATGACATGAATTGCTAGCTGAATCAGGAAGAGATTAGGAAGAGGGTAACTCAACTGAGAGACTCGCTATGGTTTCGTGGTTAAAGCATCAGGCTAGAAACTGGGAGACGGTGAGTTCTAGTCCACCTTAGGCACAAAGCCAGCTGGGTGACCTTGGGCCAGTCCCTCTCTCTCAGCCCTAGGAAGGAGGCAATGGCAAACCAATTCCGAAAAACCTTGCCAAGAAAACGGCAAGGACTTGCCCAGGCAGTCTCCAAGAATCGGACACGACTGAACGGATTAAAAAAAAAACCAGCTGAATGTACTCACTGAGAAAAGTGGGGCTAAAACATACGCATCTCTACTTTCCAAGATTCTTTAAGCTAACCCCTTTTTCTCTGCAATGTTTACTGGTAAACGGCCTGGAGTCTCACAGTGAGATGGGCCGTGTATAAATTTAATTAATTGGTTTTTTTAAAAATTCCTGACTAACAAGACTTAGTGAGAATCTGTTAGCCCTGTGAGGTAGTCCAGACAAGAAGCATACCCAGGAGTACTCGCTCTATCTTTATTGCATGGTTACATTAACTGAATCTTGCAAGACTGAAAATATTTCTCCCCTCCTCTCTTTTTACTCTCTGGAAAACTAGGGAAGGTCCCTTCTGAAACACTTCCCACGCCCCCTCCGTTTCTGTGGGCTGAGATATCTTTTGCACGACGGTTGTCTAGCCTGTGGCTCTTCCTCCTGTCTCCCAAGGTCATTCCCACAGACCATTACAGAATCTAGCTTTGCAAAGTCAATGGCAAGTGAGGACAATCATTCTACATTGCAGCCTGGCCAATCCGGGATGACCTCGCATTGCAGCCTGGCCAGTCAGATTGGAAGACCTCTGAAGAAAGCTGAACACAAGAACAAAACGAAAGCCATGTGCCTCCATTTTCCCAAGGAAGGTGTTCAGAAGTTCCTCAGAAAAAAGGGAGAGTCATATTGTGGTCAGATTAGCCTGTCTGTGGCTTACTTATGATAAAATGCAGCTCTTTAAAAAAAAAAAAAGGCCACTCCTGTTTTGGTCATTTGCACAAGGTGAAATATTTCAGGGGCATCCAAACCATTGCAACTAACAAAAGAAAGCCAGACGAGTTGTAGATGAGGTTAATCTTTGAATATCAGCATTTTTTAATGCTGATGCTCCTCTGAACAAGGAAATAAGGAAACTACTACTACACCTTATTTCAGTTCAGTCAGTGTAATAATTTATGGGATGTTAGAAGAAATGGGAATTAAATGCAGGGAATTATATTATTGGGGGTTGCTTCTAACATGGAAGATTTCATAGAAAATCTTCACATGAACTCAGAGAGTTGGAAGGAGCCAATCCAATTATTGCTCAGTGCAATAATCTAAATGAAAGGATTCCCCTCTGTTTGAAGATATCCAGCACAGGGAAACCCATTACCCCACATATCAGGATTTAAAGAATTTAAAGGATATGTGAAAGAGGACTAAGGTAGGCTGACTTTTTTCAGCGTGTTTAAACCTTTCTCAATTTCCATTGTTCTCCCAAAGATGAAGAAAACCTCGGCAACACTTCTGCCAGGTGGGCCGAAGGACTTTCTTTTAGGATTTCTTGTATGAGAAAAAGGCCAAGGGGTGGGTGCGAGTGCCCTGAAAATTTAAACAAAAAACAAAAACAATAGCCCCTTTTTCAGGGAAAGAAAACTTTTAGGAAATTGGAGGACAAAATTCAGCTCATTATTAATCAGAACAGGAGAAGACGTTGACTGCATCAGACCAAAATCCCATCTGGTCCACCTTCCTCTCTCCTACAGTTACCAACAGATGCTTCCTGAAACCCACAGGCGTGATGCTCAAACACACGATGCTGTTCCCAGAACACCCTCCTCGCCCCCCCTCCTGCCCAAGTGGTTCAGATTCTCTGCTCCCACCCAGAGTTTGGGAGACTGGTGCAACAGCTACACAATTTTAGACTGTGGGCAGAAATATCTTCTCCTGTTCTGACATTGACCCAGCCAAGGGCAGTCAGCATCGTTCCCTTTCAGAAAAGAGGAGCACATTGCAAATAGGAAAAAGAAATCCAGCCACCTCGTTAGCTATCCCTTTTTAGGAAGAGGGGGATGGTATTTTATATTGGGGGGCAGAGGTCCCATTCATGTTGGTTGCTGCTCTGCTAAGCTCCCACTGGTCCCCAGAGATGGCCACCAGGGAAGGAGAATGAAGAACGGCTTAGCTGGGAAGGCAACCTCTGTTACCATCTCTCAAATTCTGGAGGATCCAGTGAGAAGACCTGTGCAGGGCTTGAAAATACTAGCTTTGTGCCAAAGGAGACATCTCCTGTGGGAACATCTCCCAGAGGCCACCTGCATCATGGGAAGATCTTTCTTTCTCCCACACAGGAAGGGACAGGCCAGAGATGTGGACTGATTGCTTGTGAAGCACTTTTGAAATTACGCTGAGGACCACCTCAGGTTGTCCATCTCCATCTCAGGCTGCTGAACCATTTCAGAGACTCAACCCAAGGGCCAGATCAGAGATCAGCTGTGAGGATGGCCTGAGGGAGGGCCAAGAACCTGGAGCTGAATCTACATAAGCCAGAGATGCTGTTGGAGGATCTGCCCAGAGGTACTTGGGGATCCATTTTGACATTAGAGAGGCAAGTAGCCTCTGGGATATGAAAAGCACCTTTCGCTAGCTCAGGTTGGTGCACCAACTTGGACTAAGACACCCTTGCTCCCATCTTCATCCCAGGAAGTGTTTCCTTTATGCAATCCATGATATGTGGGGCTGCCCTTGAAGATGGTTTAGAAATTTCATTTTGGACAAAACGGTGTACCAGCTGGGACTGGGTGAGCTGAGCACTTCACACCACTTCTGAACTCTGTTTGCATGGTCCCAATTTTGGAATAATGTCTTAAACCCATGTTCTGGCATGTGGTATGCTAAGGATGTCTTTGGGGGGGCTGCTTTGAACCCCCTGCCAAGTGCAATAACCGGCTAGCGAGGAGGGGGCCTTCTCAGTCCCCACTCGGTGCCAGGCACCGAGGCATTGTTTTTCAGGCACCAGGCAAAGGAATTTTAATTTTCCAAGGCTTTTCACGCTGCATCAGTGCCACTGTGATTTTTAACTTTTATATTGCTATTTTTATTTCCCCTTAACTGACCTAACATGCATCCCGATGCTATTTTGCGTTTTTATATTACATTTCATAAAATGTCTGCGTATCTTATTGTTTTAGCCTGTTGTTGTTGTTTTTAACTATAATTGTATCCTTTAATTGTCAACTTCTTTGAGTTTTCTTTCACAGTAGCAAACAGGGAATGTTTTGAACAGGGAAGAGATAAAACCGAGGTTGGGTGCGTAGGACTGTTCTGGAGGAAAAGCAAGCAATGTGGTGCCCATAAGAAGTCCTTGAGGTCAACCACCACCAGCAATGAGATTGTGGGCCTTGCAGTTCAAACTCCTACTCAGGGCTGAGTTGCCAGCACTTGTCACGGTGAACAGGTGTGTTACCTTGCGCAAGGAGGGATCCCCAAAATAAAGGGGAGAGGGGATGGGGGGGAGGATCAAGAATCATAAAGGTAGGAGAAAAACCTGCATTTCTTCAGCAGCCAAACTGGATTTGCCAAATGAAATTCTGGCTCTGAGGCTTGGATACATAACTCTTCCACTAAATTATACATTTTTCCCTTAGAACATCATGCATCTTAACATGCTTAAAAAAAAATAGGCATACCAACCCAGCTTTCCTGAATTATCTACCTGACACAATACCACAAGTACCAACTTATAGACCCTCACAGGCGCTATTTCTAGTGAAAGAAAATCACTACAGGTAGTCCTCGCTTAACAACCATTTGTTTAAAGATGATTCAGATCTACGACGATGCTAGAAAAACCAACTTACGACCTGTCCTCACACTTAGGACCATCGCAGCATCCCCATGCTCACCTGATCACAATTTGGGCGCTTGGCAACCAGTTCACATTTATGGCTTTCACAGGATCCTGTGGTCACGTGATCACCATTTTTGACTTTCCCTGGCCAGTTTCTGGCAAGCAGTATCAATGGGGGAACCCCGTGATTTGCTTAATGACCACGTGGTTTGCTTAACGCCCACAGTATTTCACTTAACGACCGCCGCAAAAAAGGTCGTAAAATTGGGTCAGATTTGCTTAACGACCATTTTGCTTAGCGACCAAATTCTGGTCCCGATTATGGCTGTTAAGTGAGGACTACCTGTGGTTTGTGTTCTCATTGCTTTCACTGTTAATATGGCAATTCCACCAAACTCCAGCATGCAGAGCAATTTGTTCTTCTGGAGGCAAAAAAACATTTCTGCAACATTTTTTCAGCATCCAAGGCAAGCTGCTGATCTTACCGTTAGGGCAGAAGCTGGCATGCACAAGAAGAAACTCTCTAAAGTATCTTGTGCTTTCATCCACTCCATGGATTCCTTTTCAAATTTGCATTTGCATCTGGTGGGAATTCAAGGGCTCAGAACAAATATAATACAAGCAAGTTTGGGGAAAGTAATCAATAAAATCTCAGCCCTCCAGAGGCGTTGTAGAAAAGAAAGAAAGAAAGGGGGAAAAAACCAAGAGAGGAGCAATTAGCACAGTGGGAGATAATAATTTGAATAAAGTCCTGGAAACACCAGCGTAGTGAATCTGACAAGCCATAGAGAAGGGCCGTAATGGATTCGGGGAAAAGTTCCTGGGGGAGTAAAAAGCACCGTTTTCAAATGGCAACGGATGGGCCAGTTTGCTGTTGCGAATCCTAAGGAGGGTTTCCAGGTTGAAGTCCACTGCTTGGAATATACACCAAGGATGCACGTTTTTGGTCCAAGGCTGCCCTTGGCTTTGAAGGGCATAGAGAAGGTGCACGCCCATTCCCCAAAGATGGGGAGAGGCAGAAACTAAGACAGGCTCAACTGAAATTACATGAAGTGAATAAAGGAAGAAACCTGCGAAGAAGCCTTTCACGTCTTTCCAAGCAACTCAGCAAACTCACCGTAAGTTAAAGCTTAGAAATTCCTCTTGTGGTTTCCAAGAGCTTGCATTTGCCCACGAAGGATCCGTTCCTGAAATCTGTGAAGTCCTTGCCTCCCTGGCCCGGCCCGGCCCAGCTGCTTAGGGCTCGGCGCTCCTCCTTGGGGGTCCTCCTGCCACGTTAAAATTTTGTAACGGGCAGAAGGGATGACCTTGAGGAACAGGAGGAAGAGCCGCAACCAAGACAACGAACAGATAAAAGAAACTTGGGCCCGGGGCAGAAAGGCAATTTGAGAAAGCATTTCAGACTTGACCCTCCCTAGTTCTCCGAAGATAGAGGGAGGGAAGGGGGAAGCACAGCCAGACCTGCAAGACTGATGTCAGCCCTTCAAGGTAGACTGGACTAGGAAACCAAAGTCATGGATGCTAATCCTACTTTTATTGTAAGGTTACAGTAACAGCATCTTGCAAGTCTGAATGCACCTCCCCCTCCCTGCCTCTATCCTAAAGCAGTGTTTCTCAACCTTGGCAACTTTAAGGTGTGTGGACTTCAACTCCCAGAATTCCCCAGCCGGCATACCGACTGGGGAATTCTGGGAGTTGAAGGCCACACATCTTAAAGTTGCTGAGGTTGAGAAACACTGTGCTAAAGAGAACCAGGGAGGGTCAAGCCTGGGACACTTTCTCAGATTTCATGTCTGCCCCCAACTCAAATTTCTGACTGTTGTCTTGGTGCGTCTCTTCTTCCTGTTCCTCAAGGTTATTTCTTCTGCCCATTACAAAATTGCAACTGAAGCCCCAGGTTTTGGGGGAAAGAGGTAGCCCAGCAGCTGCTGGTTGTATACACTGACCCATCTCTTCAATATTTCTCCCCCTCTTTGGTTCAGATTCATTCTGGCTGCTCCATTATTCTCAATCCAGGTGGTTTCATCATCCAGAAACGCTTTCTTCCCTCTGAACGTTCCCTACAGCTCAGATTATCCATATGCCTGTGCCACAGAAAGCTAGATGTGTGCTAGTCAAAAAACCCACCAAGTTTCTACTTCTCTCTCTTCTGTGCACCAGCTTACTCTGGTTAAGCTCTCCACAAACAGAAATGTTCTTACACGCTCATCAACCCTATTGTTTTACCATCTTTCCTCTAAAAAAGGTAACAAAGGCTCCTGCCGTTTTTAGCTTCACAACTTCTCTGCAAGATAAATTAGGGTTCGTTACTGTACTGTAATTTAAGCCTGCCAAATCTAGATATGAGAGAAGATGGGATGCATTCAGTGAAACATGCTGGTGGGGATTAAATAATGGTTGGTTTGCTCCTAATTCAGATTGTGAGAAGCCTCGGCTGAGGTTCTGGACCAACCCATCTACGAGTGGAACTCATTTTAAGCCTCTTCGCACAGCCATCTTGCTTCTTTTTATAAGTCAGAAATAGTTCTTTGCCAGCTACTTTCCGCCCTGGACCCTCGGAAGGAGAACACGTGGAGAGCCACAAAAGAGGCTGGGGAGCCACATACGGCCTGAAAGTTTGGGCTTGCCTGGGCTGTTGCAAGCCAAGAGTCTAATTAAAGTCAACATTATTCTCCGTTTCCTTTTGGCCACCAAAGGCTGAAAGCAACTGCTCCAAAGCTTCCTGCGTCTTTTCTTGGGAGGGAGAGATCCAGCTGGTGCTTGGGGGGATGCTGGAGGGCCCCTCGGCGCTGGGCGATTCTCCAGGGAGCCTTGCCTTGTTGAACGTCTCCCCTGCTCCCACCAAACAAATGCATCTGCAGAAGGCAGCAAATATTTTTAGAACGGACAGCGCAGAGAGGGCCAGCCACTTCCCATCTGCTGCTTTCGATTCAAGCACAATCCAGCCAAGTGCTAAATGCCCTCCATTTAGGAAGCTGGCCATCTCGGTCCGTCTCCGTCCCCCAGTGGCTGATTGGGAAGCACCAAAAAGACTCTCTTCTGCCCAGCTGTTGGCAGGGCACAGGAGAGAGCGTGTGACACCCAAAACGCTTCTTGGCCAAGCTGGGATTGGAAACGGGGGCAGGGGGCAGGAGACCGATGCCAGCTTTTAAGGGGAGGAAGATTGGAAGCCCCTTGGGAACATGGACTTTGAAGGGAATTTCTAGAGGTTTCTGTCTTTACAAAGGAAAGCGAGCCGGGGTGCCAGTGCCCATGGCATCCCTCCATCTGGGTGATTACTCTCCAGCCTCAAAATACATAATTTTTCTCCTCCTGCTGATTAGGAAACTCCATAAAGAGTTTCTTCCTGTCCCCTCAAAAACTCCAACTGGGTAGACAGCACCCTGTTGGATACATCATTCCTCTCCACCAGCCTATTTCTTTCCATATGCAGAATGGAGGAGGGATCACCTGGTATCCTCCTTTCCATCTCTGTTCTGCTGCTTTTATGTACATAAAAAGGTTAAAGCTGAAATAATTAAAGGCTATTATTTGAAATAACCAAATAACCTTTGGAACTGTCCATATGAATTACCCACAGGATTGTTTCCAGAGGCTCAGGAAAGGTCTGCGCCTTTTAAGAGAGATGGATGGATTGATACTACAGATTGAAAGATACGACAGACAGAAGATAGATACTACAGATCAATAGATTAGATAGTAGATATGATATAGAAGATAGATACTACAGATTGAAAGATACGATAGATAGAAGATACGATAGATAGATGACAGATTTTATTTATTTATTTTTCAAATTTCTATCACCGCCCATCTCTCCCAAAAAGGAGACTCTGGGCGGTAGATACTACAGATTGATAGATATGATAGATAGATATGATAGAGGGAGATAGATGATAGATAGAACAGATTGATAGACACTACAGATTGACAGATATTCTTGCCTGTTTTTTTCCTCTCTCTCCATTTTTCCCTGCCTTTAGTCTCTTTTTTTGTCAGTTAACTTTTTTGAAGTTGCTGCTGTTTAATATATAAATATCAAGCTCTATTTTTGCCAGCTGAACAGTGTGGCATCTGTGCTTGCTCTAATCTGGATCTAGGGATTGACTGGGAGGGCGGTGGGTGCAAACTAAACTGGAAAATTACCCACAGGAGTTTTCTAACACACCTAAAGCCTTGGGGGACACGTCTGGCCCTACTAGCCCAATGCCCCGAGTCACACACATTCATCCGTAAAGCTCACAAGGACAAGAGGCAGGTGGGCTCTCCCTCAAAACCACTGCTGGGGGTGGGGAGATCTACCCTCAAGAAAGAGAAGAATTTCCCTCCTTCCTTGGAGAATGTTTGATAAAACTGTCCCTGCCTAACCCATAGAGCCAGACCTAAATACAGTGGACAATTTTGAAGGCTATTTTGAATCAGCTCTATGCTAATTCACGTCTGCTGTGTGCTGCGCTGGTCAGACGGTATCCAGGATACTCTGTCCCGTTCAGCTAGAAATGAAGTTCTGGGGTTGAAAAATTGGAATGTGTTTACCCTAGAAAAGAGGAGAGGAGAGGAGATAACCGTGTCTCTAACCCACCAAACATCTGAAAGAACATCAGCGACAAGGACAAGACCTGGTCTTTCCCATCCTTGAGTGAAGAACATGGTTAAAAATGGGTTTAACTTAGTGCAAGGGGAATTCTGCTTGAACGTGAATAATTTTAACAAGAGAACTAATTATCAGGAAAAGTAAAGGCATTCCCCTTAGGGAAGGTGTTCAAGCAGGAGTTGGACAGCCATCTGTCAAGGATGCTTTAATTTGGATTCCTGCACTGAGCAGGGGTTGGACTAGGTGGCCTCACAGGAACCCTCCTGTTCTAGGATTCTGTTCAGAGATAAACAACAGCATCGTCTTCCGAAGTCTACCTTCCTGGCTTTGGGAAACCATCTGTTTGGCGACAGATGGACTGAAAAGTTCTCCGGTCTGCCTCGCTTTGAGAAATCACTCCTGAACCTTCCATTTTTACCTTCACAACTTAAGATGTGTGTGTGTGTGTGCGCGCATGCGCACCTTCCTTTGTGATCTTTCTTGCATTTACCGGGGGGTGGGGGGAGAGATAAGGTATCCCAATAAAACATGAACTCTTTAATAAATAAATAACTGAGAACTGGGTGGCTGCCAGGGGTACATTTTGTTTTACTGTGTGCTAATTGTTGGAATGTCAGCTCCTTTAAATTCTATTAAAGGGAGATTACTTGATTTGACTCTCCCAACAGACATTTATTTGTGTAATTGGAAGTGCATAAAACCAAGATTTCATTATAAAGGAAAGCAAACCTGAACAAAACACCTTCACCTCCAACAGTGCAAGCTCAGAAGCACCCTGAAGAGACATTCAAAATTAATCTTCAGACTCCCCAAGAGAAAGACCGAAAAACAGAAGTTCCTTTTGCAGGGCCAGAAAACTTGGGAAGTTTGGGCACAACATCGAAATTTGCATTTTGAGTACGTTCTTATGAGGCAAAGAAAATTCTCTCCCTGAATGCTCAGAGGTTTTGGTTTCTCCATCCCCCACGTGGTAAAGATGGCATCACACAGCCTCCGTTTTTCACAGAAACGTCACCGTTTATGTGAAAGCAACTCAAACTTTACAGAATTAAACATGTTTCTCTTTTCCCACATCTGAATTTTTAAAACAGCGACTTCTTGCTTTCTGATTCATGAAGACAAACAGGATTTCCAAGAGTTCTTAGGTTTAAAAATGAACAACATCCCCACTTATCTCTACTTGATTAAAGAGATATTACAGGGTGTAGCTTTAGCTTCCAAAAGGATGGAACTTTTCCTTCCACCCTTAAAACACCTTTTGCCAGTCAATGGAACCTGTTGGCAATAAATGACATTCCACATTTTTCAAGGCTGATGTAGGGTGAAAAAGACAGAGGGAAAGTGAGGATGGGAACTCAAGAGGAATATTAAAACTTAGCTGACGCGTTGTCATAAAAGATGGCTGGTTTCTGACCGAGATCAAGTAAAGGAACACATTGCGACTAATGGACCCATCTGGAATTTGAGAGTCGGTCATGAAGGGCGCATTCAAAAATTACCACCACTGTAGGCCTTCCTTTAACAAAGTATGATTATTTTTCTTCCTAGGGAGTTTTGAAAGAAATCTTCCATGCGCCCAAGAGCAAAGGCAGCTTTTACCTGGAGTGGCAAGAATGGCCAAGTAACAGAAACGCCGCCCAATTAACGGATAAGGACTAAACAGGGAGGGACGATGAGATGTTTAATACTTTCTAGATATCAAGAGGTTCTCCTCGGCAAACGGACCCAACACTTTGCCTAATACTTCCTTACAACAAGAGAAGGGATCAGGGTCCAAGACTTTCTTGAAACTAGACTGAGATCCACCTACCGCAGTTGGAAGCCCCGGACAGGAATGTTAAGCAAAAGCTAAAGGTCTACAACCTGGGTGGTTTACTCACGTCGGGTGACCCTGACATGTGTCCATTTCACACACTGCTCAGTGGATGGACTGCCCATCCAACGTACATTCAGAACCTCCACACAACAGCTGCTGAAGCTCTCCGTGGTCTCCTTTTGTTTATTAAATAAAAGGTATCCCACCCCCTGAAAAAACCAACATAAATCTGACCCCAGGAAAAAAAAATACCCTAATTGCCTGAATATTTCCCTTAGTTTGATGTGGATTACTGGTAGTCCATGCTTAATGACCACAAATGAGAGCGGAATTTTGGTTGC
Organism: Candoia aspera; assembly: GCF_035149785.1. Classification (NCBI taxonomy): domain Eukaryota; kingdom Metazoa; phylum Chordata; class Lepidosauria; order Squamata; family Candoiidae; genus Candoia; species Candoia aspera. Next base: position 9,560,283 of record NC_086170.1, read on the forward strand.
TAAGCAAAGTGGTCATTAAGCAAATCTGACCTGATTTTACGACTTTTTTTGGAGTGGTTGTTAAGCGAATCACCTTAGGCATTAAGCGAACCATGTAGTTGTTAAGCGAATCATGCAGCTCCCCACTGATTTTGCTTGCCAGAAGCCAGCTGGGAAGGTAAAAAATGGCAGTCATGTGACCGCGGGGATGCTGCAATGGTCATAAGTGTGAGAACCGGTTGTAAGTCAGTTTTTTCAGCACCGTCTCAAGTCTGAACCGTCACTAAACAAATGGTTGTTAAGTGAGGACTACCTGTAACGAGTCCTTCATCCTAGCTACCTGTACAGTGACGCTTCCAACATATAGGACAAGAGTCTTTCCCAGCATTGGGTCAAAACCAGGGATGTTCTTCCGGAAGCATCCCAGCATGGGGGGTTTGAAAAAGCTTATAAAGTTTGGACCGGATTAAGGGGTGTTCACAAGGTTGGTCAAAAGATGTGATGCCTAAAAAACAGGCCCCCTGACGAGGTTGTCCTTGGATAGGAGACCACTAGCGAAAGCCAAGGCCGTAGGCTTGTTCCAGGAAGTGCAAAAACATCGACGACAATTCTGGGGCTGAAACATGGACAAGTTCCTAAGGAAGGCTTGGCTTATCCCATTCTGCATTTTTCTTCCCTACTGAGAAGTAATTTTAAACGTTCCCCACAGTTTACATTTGCAGCATCTCATAACATATGGAGCCTTTGTATGTCTCATCCAGGTTTATGTAACTGTTGATCGAAATTGTCCAGAAATGCGTTCTTCCTTTTTTCCTAAATGCAAAGCACCATGAATTTGTTCTCCGACATTTGACTTAACGTTGGCTTCATTTCAGCACCAGTTAGACCAACCTGGGTTAGCTCCCTGCCTTTAAATTGGGGGGGGGGGGGAGGAGCGTTTCCAACCTGCCATATTTTTGAACAAGTCTTCATTCAGTGAGAAAATAACGGAGAGCTTAATTTGGGAGCTGCATATCCAGGGAAATGTAGAAGTCGTTGGCTAACAAAAGTCCCTCCGGAGATTATTCCAGGACATGGCTGTCACTCAATGCTTGTGTCTCTAATTTGAAGCAGCTCAGAAATGCCTTCTCTATCAATCCAAATCAATGCATAGGCAGAACAGCTTTCTTTTTTTTCTTTTGTTTTCTTTTCGGCAGCCCCAAACTTATCAAGCAGCAATCCATGCCAGCCGTGAAGATGTCAGGAATTTCAGCCACAAATGGACAGTACGATAAAGCAGAGAGAGTGTGTCTTTGCCTGCACTTCCCAGGAGACTGGCATCTGCCAGCTGCCCTGTGGCACAGCATATTGCTTGTGGATCCCTGGCAGGCAGAAAGGAAAAACAGCTCTCCCTCGAAGAAGAGAAACCGTGGGCAGTGTTTGAGGAGGAGTGGGAAGCCCTGAGCAGATAATTCCATCCTTCCAGAATATTCAGTTCCCGGGGGGGCAGAATCAGTCCCATGGCCTCAGCACAAGGGCCCCCCAGCTCGTACATGAAAGCATTTCAGCTACAGGTAGTCCTCACTTAACGACCACATTTGGGACTGGAATACAGTTGCTTGGTAAAGCAGTCATTAAGCAAATCTGACCCAATTTTATGACCTTCTTTGCGGTGGTTGTTAAGCAAATCACGCAGTTCCCTATTGATTTTGCTTGCCAGAAGCTGGCCAAGAAGGTCAAAAATGGCAATCACATGACCATGGGATGCTGTGATGGTTATAGATGCAAACCAGCTGCCAAGCACCCAAATCATGATCACGTAACTGCAGGGATGCTGTGATGGTCATAAGTGTGAGAACTGGTCGTAAGTCGTTTTTGCAGCACCATCATAAGTCTGAACCATCACTAAACAAATGGTTGTTAAGCAAGGGCTACCTGTATTTCCACTTCAAACATGCTTGCTATCACCATATTCAGCATTTGGGGAGAGGGAAGAAGAGTCGGGCTGGTTTTTCAGGGCAATGCTGCTGGAATTCCAAATGCTCCCCGCTACGGTAGACTGCTCCTGCTCAGAATGTACAACCAAACCTGGCTTTCTTTCAATATGAGCCATTGGTGGATTTCTGTCTACGCATTACTTCACCCTTGCTACATTGCCTTATTTCACATAGCTGGGGCAGGGGGGCTGAAGACAATATTCCTGCCTATCTCTATGACTAATCACCTTTCCCATGCACTCATTTATTAGAAGAATGTTTCTCTCTCTTTTAAGCCCAGGTTTCCAAAAGTTTACACACTAGGCGCATTCACACAACCGGATTAACCTGGGTTTGCAGAACAGACCAGCTCATAAGCTCACCAAGCTCACCATGCTAAACCACAAACAAACCTAACCTAATTTAAACAACGGAAGGAACAGAACGCTGGCTGGGGAATTCTGGGAGTTCAAGTCCATACATCTTGAGTGGCCAAGTTTGAAAAATACTGATGTAGTCCAACCTTCTGCAACATGCAAGAAAACCCATTCAACCATCCCCTGGAGGTGGCAGTCCAGCCTCTTCTTCAAAAACTGCAGAGATGCAGAACCCACTACCTCTGAAGGGAGTTTCCTCCACTATTGTCACCCTCAAACCATTGTGCAGCCTTCAGATTAATTATCCTGGACAATATGGAAACTTTCCACATCTGTGCCCCACAATCAGCACTTGGATTGGCTGTTCCCTCCTACCCCAAATCTTGGCCTTACTGATGGACAGAACCCCAATACAACCTCATTGTGGCTGTAGGCTCACAAACCATCCCCCAGACAAGCCAGGGTGTCAAGTGGGTTAGATGAATCCTGACATCCCAGTTTGCTAAACCATGGCTTAGTGTTTGGTGTGAACCCAGACAAGGAGGTTGCAGTCAACCAACCACAGCTAAACCGAGCCACAGCGTGGGCAGTGTGTCTGGGTGAGCAGCCAACCAAATTCACAAGAAAAAGGTCCCATCTGACCTTTCAGAACTGACAACAAAGGTCCGCATAGTCAAAGCAATGGTGTTCCCCGTAGTGACATATGGCTGCGAGAGCTGGATCATAAGGAAGGCTGAGAGAAGGAAGATCGATGCTTTGGAACTGTGGTGTTGGAGGAAAATCCTGAGAGTGCCTTGGACTGCCAGAAGATCCAACCAGTCCATCCTCCAGGAAATCAAGCCAGACTGCTCACTTGAGGGAACGATATTAAAGGCAAAACTGAAATACTTCGGCCACTGGAGAAGATGCTGATGCTGGGGAGAGTGGAGGGCAAAAGGAAGAGGGGCCGACCAAGGGCAAGGCGGATGGATGACATTCTAGAGGTGACGGACTCGTCCCTGGGGGAGCTGGGGGTGTTGACAACCGACAGGAAGCTCTGGCGTGGGCTGGTCCATGAAGCCACGAAGAGTCGGAAGCGACTGAACGAATAAACAACAACAACAACAACGACCTTTCAGAAGTCTTCAGCAGTAAAGTTGAAAAATTGAAAGGCAAACCAGGAGCTCGCAAGCCCTCCCTGGCTCTGTTTTCATCTGTCCCTCAGCATGCACGCCTGCAGAAGCACTCAGCCTGTCAAGATTTGCCTGTAGCAGTCCCAGGTTTATTATTTCCTTTTTTGTCTGACTCTCATCGCATTTTCTTTAACGAGCATCATTTGAATTCAGGGTGCTGGCTAGGAAGAATTAAAAGAATTGGCCTCAGTCAAGTGCACTTGCGGATTTCTAATGCACTTGGCAGGTTCAACCTTGCACAGCTTAAGTTAAATAAAGCCCCCACAGCACAGTACTTGGGAAGTGATGGAGACAATACCCAAAGCACAAAACACAATGCCATCACAGTCCATCTGAGGGGGAGGAAATACGGTCATCGGAGTTTATGCAAGCAGTACAATCCAGCTAGCACAATAAAGTTACATGATCTGCTATTTTGTTCTTGGTCTGGAACAATATGGCATGCTTTCAAGACAGAAGACAAAAAGCCAGATCAGATTTTGTCTCATTCAAAGGTATACAGGCGACTGCATCCAGCTTTTTGCGTTGTGCGCGCTTATTTGAACCGTATCTATACTGCTTCCTGTATAAAAAGCTTTCATAGCACTTCACTTCAAACGAAAAAAAACATTTAAAAGGAAGTAAATTGAGCATTGCTGAATGTACATACAGTTGAAACAGGGCAAATTTGGTGCAGTGTTTCACTAATGGTCAGGAACACCTGTGCCCATCACTAAAACAAGGAAATCATTCAAATTCAGGACACTAGAAAGAGATGTTAAATAAAAATTCTGGAGCAGCAGAATGCAGGAAAGGAACAGCTTTAAACAACATCTTTGTGGCCAATATTAATTTGGGATTGGGGGATAAAATAGGCAAGGCAATAAAATGGTTCACACTCTAGTTATTTTGCATTTTGCACTTCAGATTAGCAAGGAACTACACTACCGCTTACTGACAATCATTTCTTCCCTTATTAATTCTCTGTGGTCTCCCTGCATGGATCCAATTTAATGCCAGTTCATCCCTTTGTCAACCACCCAATATCAAACATTCAAAATTTGCTTTTCCAAATGTCCATCATTCTGAAGTGAGATATTTCGAGACTGGGTTACAAAAGTGAATTGATCTTGGGCAAATGTAAAAGTTTTTCTTTTTTAAAGGAAAAAGGAAGCTCTTCTCTTCTTTTTCTTTCTTTCGCCACAGCATCCAAGTTCATGACCACCACGCCAAACTCCCAAGAAGAATGGTATCATCAGGTTCACTCACGCTGAAGTGGCAAAGAATTCATCCTGCTTCCCATTTGTCAGAGCGATAATATCTCCAAGAAAACCATTCTCTGTTTTAGCTAGGCCTCTTTTTTTATCGATCTCCATTTTCTCATACTCGCCTGCTGTAGTAACAGGATGACTAATATTTCACTGAAAGCTTCTAATGGTGTAGAGAAAGACTCCTTCTTTGGGCTCAGCAGTTCTGTATCTCAAGGACTTGGAAACATGCATTTGTGCTGAAGGATTGCCAATACTGTATGAATCCCCAAGGAGCTGCTTACTTAGAAAGGCCCGAGTCCTCACCTCGAGTCCTCTTCCAGAGAGGTAGAGATGGACCATTAATGCTTCTGGACAGCTGTACCAAATGGATGCATCTTGGTGCATCTTTCCTCCATGACTTGAAGAGAAGACTTCAATCCTCCTCTGCCATATAGCCAACTGTGTGGCCTACGCTGATGACAACTCACAACAGAGGCTGCTGTAGAGCAAGATATGGCCACCTTAAAAGTTTTGGCCAAGGGCCGATGAATAATACGGACAGCCTTTTCTTTTTTCCTTCGTGGTGGCCCCACACATGTGGCACTCTCCCCCAGAGGAAGAAGTGAACCTGTCTTGGGAAGTCCTTGCGCTATCGTGGATGAAAGGCCTTGCTCAGTTAGATTTACAGTCTTGCTGGTTCTGCGTGCTGCTGGCCAAAGTCTCATGCGGTGGGTCTGTCACCCAGTTCATGTTCTGCCTTCTAGCTGGAGAGTGTGAAGGTGTTTTGGAGGGAGATAAAGCCAGCTGAAAATATTGAGCAGAGGAAAGAGGCGAAGGCAGCTTCTAAATAGGCTTCATCACTAGAGGTTTTCCAGACAAAGTTGGACAACCATTTGTCTGGGACGGTCCAGGGGCAGAGGGGTGGGCTAGCAGGCCTCCAAGGTCGCTGCCATTCCTACAATTCCAAAAATAAAGCGAGCAGAGCACCAAGAACAAAAGCATGAGAGATGTGATGCAAGAACATGGACTGAACTGATTTGATCACCAGAGCGCCTATGCCATTCCAGTCAGAAGGAGCAAGGAGGGAAGAGAGAGGACTAGTTAGACCTAAAGGGGCCTGTATGAACTCAGGAAGAACCTCAGAAGACTCCAGAACAGTTTTTTTCAAACTTGGTAACTTTAAGATGTGTGGACTTCAACTCCCAGAATTCCCCAGCCAGCCATACTGGCTTGGGAGTTCTGGGAGTTGAAGTCCATCCATCTTAAAGTTGCCAAGGTTGAGAAACACTGCTGTAAGATAACAGGAATCTCTCCTGCTGTCCTTTTTCGCTTAACATTTCAAGATGGATAACTCCCTGGCTCATTATGGAAACAAAACAAAACAAAGGAATAAATGGAATCTTGGGCCTGATCCATCAACACACTTTTGTTGGTGTTGTCAAGATAATCTTTATTTTCTGTCAGCAAAGGCACAGAAATCCTGAAATCTAACAGTGCAAGTGTGCCCTCTATAGAAAACAGTAAATAATCTGGAAAAAAAATTATTTGCAAGGGGCGGGGGGTTGCAATTGAAGTCTGTAAGTATTTAAGTTACTCTGTGTGAGTTTCCAAAATGGAATAATTAAATCTATTTAGTAAACCTGAGCTAATGACTGTAATGGAAACTCCAACTGACAGGGTGGCAAAAACAGGAAAACTCTTTGTTGTTCAGAAATATCAGTCAGAAAATAGACGAGGAGGATCATCCCTCTTGCAATTTGCCAAACATTTAAGAGTCTCACACCCTCTTTCCCATGCTCTTCAGAGGAAATTCACATGGATGTTTCCCTCTGTCATGAGTGCCATTGAGCTGAAGTCATCAGCGCAATGGCACACATGACAATAGCAAGGAAATAGGTGAAGGGGGCAAGATAAGTAGCCATCAACCCACAACGACTAACGGCCAACAAACAATAACTAAACGGATCACGGAGCACACCCAAGCCATCAGCACCAATACAACGGAGATCGCCCAGCTGACAGCAATCAGCAGAGGAATAGAAAACCTGATGATGGGCGATCCCGGAACCCCTCACCCACCGGCAGGGCAACGTATTGGACAATGGGGGGTGACGTGACCGCGAGTGAAGGGGCGCTGACCGGCGCGGGGTATTTAAACCCCGCACCGGCGCGCTCCTGTCACTCTCAGCTTTTTTCTTCCAACGCTGTAACTGCGCTGTGAATAAATCAGAGCCTGATCCACGAACCAGTGTCTGAGTATTATTCAGAGGCAGGCAGCGCATGACATAAAGCTGAGAGTCATAAACTCAGCCTCGCCGAGCCCCACCGGACGACAACGAGCCGCGGGAGGAGTAGACGGCGAGAAGACCAGCAAGATGAGGCCGGAGCGGCGCGGGCAAGGAGGGCGAGCCGCGCGGCAAGAGACAGAGGAGGACCGACCAAGGCCAGAGGCACCGCGGACTCCCGGAGCCATGGACGCCCACCCCACCCGACCCGAGCCTCAGCTCCAACCCCAAGGGGAGATGGCGACGGAGGCAACCCGACCGCGGGAGGGAGCAGCACGACTTCCGAAACCAGCGGAGGACCCCGCGCCCCACATCGCACCCCAGCAACGGGCGTGGAGCGACAGCCCAACGGCGGTCAACACGGAGGAGGACGACGGAGACACCCAGCAGACGGCGGAGGAAGCGGACCCGCGGCAGAGGGACGATGAACCCCGCCGGCAACCCACCCCCGAGGACGCACCAACGGAACCGGCCCCAGCGGCGGCGCGGGCTGTGGACGAGGAGGCACGAGCTGAACTCGCGGCCATGCGGGCTCAACTGACGGAACTCCGGACCATGCTCCAGTCGCTTATGCCCCCCGCGCCACCCAACGACGTCCCCGCCCAGGCCCACACCCCGAGCGAAGTACCGAACCCCCACGGGCCAGCGGAGGGTCAGCAGACGGCACAGGTGGACGACACCACACACCGGGAAGCGAGAGGCGGGGCCGCGCAAAACGCCCGGGCCCCAAAGGACTTCCCCATCTTCTTCGATGGGACCCCCACGAAACTCTCGTTTTTCGTTACGAACGCTAGGGAGTTCATGGGGAGGCACGGACACTCCTACGACTCCGAGGCCGACAAGATCGCCGCCGTGGCGATCAAACTCCAAGACAGGGCGGCGGACTGGTACGTCCAACTGTACGAGTCCAGCTCCCCCGCCCTCGCCACCTTCCCTGCTTTCATCAATGAGATGAAAAACTACTTCGAAGACCCCCTAGCCAAAGTAAGGGCGAAAAGCGCACTCCAAAGACTTAAACAGGGCACACGCACGGTCCCTGACTACGCCCTGGAGTTCAAAGCCCTCGCGGGGAAGGTCAGCGACTGGTCCGAGACCACCCTGCTGGAAATGTTCAAAAGGGGGCTCAACCGCGACGTTCTCCAATGGGCCCTCTACCGCGACGACCCAGAAACGCTACACGGGTGGATCCACCTCGCGGGGAAAGCCGAACACGCGCACCGCACCTTCCTCATGACAACCACGGAGGACACAAACTATGCCGGGAAAAAGGTACCCGCACCACACGTGGGGATGGCCGGCCCCATATACCCAAAAAAGAAATTCAACCGGGAGCCCTGCGGGAGGTGTGGCAAATTAGGGCACAAGACGGTGGATTGCTTCGCCAACCAACCACCGACCAGCGCGCCCAAACCCACCCCGAAAACTAGCCCCAAACCACCCAACCTGGGGCCGCCCCCTCACCGCCGAATGACCGTGGCCACAGCGACACCAGAGGAAGGCTGGGACGCTTACTGGGGGGAAGAGGATAACGCAGACCCCGACCAGCCGGCGGGAAAAGCTCCCCGCCTGCCCTGAAACGCGTGGCGAGGCAGGCGGTGGGACAGCAGCGCGGACCACCTCGACGGAACGACGAAAGCCCCGTAATAATGGCAGCAATCAAACTCTCTGCCGGCAACGGAGCCACCACGGCCGCGGCACTAGTGGACTCTGGGTGCTCAAAAAACCTCATCCACCCCGACCTAGTCGCCAAACTCGACCTCTGCTGCTTCCCCCTCCCCACGCCGCTGGCATTCCACCAGCTGGACGGCTCTACAGCGGGAGGGAAACCAGCCACGCTACAAACCGAGCCGGTCACCCTGCAAATGGGCACTCACACCGAGCGCACATCGTTCATCGTCACGCACATCGGACGGCCCATTGCAGTCCTGGGGATGCCATGGCTCGCGACAAACAACCCGCGGATCAACTGGGAGACCCGCACCTTCACATTCGGCGACGGCGAGTATCGAGCACCAGTTCCAGCGGGCAGAACCAACCCCACGGTAGGACGAGCGGAGGCGACCACACAAGACAACGCCGCTACCACAGCAGACCTACCAGAACAATACGCCGACTTCTCCGAGGTCTTCGGAGAGGCAGAAGCTGACCAACTACCCCCCCCACCGCAAGACGGATTGCCGGATCGACCTCCTGCCCGACGTCCCCTTACCTAGACCAAAGATCTATTCGATGACCCCGAAGGAGATGGCAACCCTCCGGGAGTTCATCGATAAAAACCTAGACAGGGGATTCATAGAGCCAGCATGCTCACCGGTCGGAGCCCCCGTCTTATTCCGGGAGAAGAAAGACGGGACCCTACGGCTCTGCACCGACTACCGGGGCCTAAACGCGGCTTCCCTGTCCAACAAATACCCCTTACCCCTGGTGAAGGACATGCTCGCCCACCTGTCCACGGGCAAAGTCTTTTCCAAACTGGACCTTCGCGAGGCGTACTATCGCATCCGAATCAGGGAGGGGGACGAATGGAAGACGGCGTTCAACTGCCCCCTAGGCGCCTTCCAGTACAAAGTACTGCCCTTCGGACTCGCGGGGGCCCCTGGAGTGTTCATGCAGCTCATCAATGAGGTACTGCATGAACATCTGTTCAAAGGGGTCCTGGTCTACATCGACGACGTCCTTATTTACACAAAAACGCACGAGGAACATGTGACCCTAGTCAGGCAAGTCCTCGACAAGCTCAGAAGGGCGCAGCTCTATGCCAAGCCTACAAAGTGCGAGTTTCACAAAGAGCGCCTAGACTATCTGGGGTACCGAATCTCCGGGGACGGCATCGAAATGGACCCCGCAAAAGTCGAAGCGGTGCTAAACTGGGAGCGCCCCCGCAACAGACGCCAACTACAGAGCTTCCTCGGATTCGCGAATTTTTACAGGTCATTCGCCCGGGGGTTCGCTGAGATAGCCCTCCCCCTAACGGACCTCCTCAAAACCAAAGGGGTGGGGGACACCCGACGCGCCAAGAACCCAGGCACAGTGAATTGGACTCCCGCGTGCCAGACCGCATTCAACAAGCTGAAAGCGCTGTTCACTACGGAGCCAATCCTCGCGCACCCGGACCCAGAACGGCCGTTCGTGGTCCAAGCCGACGCCTCAGACTTCTCCCTGGGAGCCATCCTGCTACAGAAAGACCCCACGGGACTCCTGAAACCATGCGCCTACCTGTCAAGGAAGTTCTCCGAGACAGAAAGGCGATGGCACGTCTGGGAGAAAGAAGCCTTCGCGGTGAAATCAGCGCTAGAGACATGGCGACACCTACTCGAGGGAGCCACCCAACCATTCGAGGTCTGGACTGACCACCGGAACCTCGAGGCCCTACGAACGCCTAGACGCCTTAGCCCAAAACAGGTCCGATGGGCCCAATTCTTCAGCCGCTTTAATTTCCAGCTGAAGTTCATGCCGGGCAAAAAGAACTTCCTGGCCGACGCCCTCTCCCGACTGCCCCAAGACGAAGAGCCCGCCCCAGACACCATTGGGACGGTCCTATCCGCCTCGCAACTGGGGATGGCCGTGACCACCCGAAGCGGCGCGCGGAGGCAGCTCGACTCTACGGCGCAGCCGACGGCGGGACAACCGGCGACCGGAAGAAGCCAACCGCAACTACCAGGGGGAATGCGCACGGACCTCGCCGCCGCCCTCAAAACCGACCCCTGGTTCCTGGCAAACCCCGACAAGGTAACGATGGCACAGGACCTGGCATGGGGGGAAGGCAGAATCTACGTCCCGGACTCGCAACGCCGGGCGATCTTGCATAGGTCACACGACGCCAAACAAGCGGGACACTTTGGGTTCCTCAAGACCCTACACCTAACACGGCGTCAATTCTGGTGGCCCGCGCTCAGGCGAGACGTAAAAACCTACGTAGCGTCCTGCCCAACGTGCGCTAGGGCCAAACGGGCACCAGGCAAACCCGCAGGGCTATTACAACGGGTGGCAGAACCCTCCCGCTCATGGGAGGAAATCTCTATGGATTTTATAGTGGACCTCCCACCCAGCCAGAAGAAAACGGCCATTTGGGTGGTGAAGGACTACTTCTCAAAGCAGGCCCACTTCATCCCCTGCACGTCGGTCCCATCCTCACAACAGCTAGCCAAACTCTTCCTCATCCACGTGTACAGGCTACACGGATGTCCCGCACGTGTGGTGACCGACAGGGGCACACAGTTCACCTCCAAATTCTGGCGGGCCTTCCTAAAGCTGACGGGGACCCAACAGGCCCTATCTACGGCTTGGCACCCCCAGACGGACGGAGCCACAGAGGTTCTTAATGCCACCTTAGAGCAATTCATTCGATCATATACTAACTACCACCAAGACGACTGGGCTGAACTGCTCCCATTCGCCGAAGTCGCATACAACAACGCCGTCCACACGAGCACGGGGAAAACTCCGTTTGAAGTAGTCTCGGGGCGCGACTTCGTCCCCATACCGGAGCTACCTCAACCCCCGGAACCCCAGGTGGACGCTAGCGACTGGGGACGGAAGATCGCGGAAGCATGGCCAGTAATCACGGCGGCGCTGAAGGATGCACAGGCAGCCTACAAAGAGCAGGCCGACAAGCACCGGCGCCAACAACCGACGTTCCAAGCGGGGGATATGGCCTACCTATCCACCAAGTTCCTAAAGTCAACCCAACCCTCGAAAAAACTGGGGCCTAAGTACATCGGGCTGTTCCGAGTCACGCAAATAGTGAACCCGGTAGCAATACGCTTGGACCTGCCACACAACCTACGGAGACTCCACCCGGTGTTCCACACCAGCCTCCTGAAACCGGCGACCACCTCCCGATGGCACCCAAGCACGCCACAGCCCGCACCGGTGATGATCGACGGGCAACACCACTTCGAGATAAGGGACATTCTCGACTCCCGCAAGCAACGAGGAACTCTACACTATCTGGTCAGGTGGAAACACTTCCCCCACCCGGAATGGGTGGCGGCGCACAACGTTAACGCGCCTGACCTGACCAGAGCATTTCACCGGGCATACCCCGACAAACCACAACCAAGGTCAGCAAGCCAGGCCCCCCCCGCCTCCCGTGCCCCAAGGGAAAGGGCCCCCCCCAAGCCCGCGACTTGGGTGGACCTCCCCCCCCCGGGACTCACTCCCCCCGCCCCGGGCCCACGGGGTGGTAACAAGCGTTCGCCAGCACCCTCCCCCCGCCCCCCCGGCCGCGGGGGAGTGGCAAGCAAGTCAACAGGGCAACCTGGGGGCAACGCCCAGGAGATACAACAAAGGCGACGCACTTTAAATGAGAAAAAAGAAGGGCCCTACCTGGAGCTGATAAGCACCCGACCAGCCACGCCTCTCTCCTCACCGAACTGAGCCAAACGAACAGGGTGTGGCTGGAGCATGCACACGCCAGGACAGGACCCGAGCATGCGCACCATGGACACACCCTGGGAAGGCACGTGGTAGAGGGAGGAGCAAAGGGAGGGGCGACAACTACTCCGGCGGGAACTTTGAAAAAAAAAAAAAAAAAAAAGTGCCGTTTTGACAGCTCCACCGAAAAAAAGAAAAAAAAAAAAAAACCCAGAAAACCGGGGGGGAACACTATTCGGAAAGGGGGCAGTATGTCATGAGTGCCATTGAGCTGAAGTCATCAGCGCAATGGCACACATGACAATAGCAAGGAAATAGGTGAAGGGGGCAAGATAAGTAGCCATCAACCCACAACGACTAACGGCCAACAAACAATAACTAAACGGATCACGGAGCACACCCAAGCCATCAGCACCAATACAACGGAGATCGCCCAGCTGACAGCAATCAGCAGAGGAATAGAAAACCTGATGATGGGCGATCCCGGAACCCCTCACCCACCGGCAGGGCAACGTATTGGACAATGGGGGGTGACGTGACCGCGAGTGAAGGGGTGCTGACCGGCGCGGGGTATTTAAACCCCGCACCGGCGCGCTCCTGTCACTCTCAGCTTTTTTCTTCCAACGCTGTAACTGCGCTGTGAATAAATCAGAGCCTGATCCACGAACCAGTGTCTGAGTATTATTCAGAGGCAGGCAGCGCATGACACCCTCAAATCCAAACAAGCTTGAAAGGCATGGTCGTAATGGCCAAGGAGGGAGGGGAGGGGGAAATCAATTTACACCCAGCTTTTAATCCACAAGGATGACAAATTGGAGGAAGGTTGAAGAGCAAAATACTCGGGAGCATCCTCAGATGGGAGCAAAATAATTCTTTGGTGATGGTGAAACCTTTCCTGGAGCAGACTTAAGTTCTTTCCTGGCATCTTTCCTTCCACTTTTGCAAATTTCAGCACCACAGTCCTGGACAGCCAGCCCCAAGACTGGGTAGCTCCAAGATGAGACTTGTGGAAGTTATCTTTGGGCTGCTCCTCAAAGCACACCTTAGATCAAGTCATTCCTAGGAGAGCGTGCATCAGGTTCACCCAGATCCCAAGTTATGTCAGCCAGCTTCAGATGGGTTCTGTGGCATCTACCAGGAGAAGCCCAGACTGGGAAGTTATGGAGCTGCCTCTGCCTTTCTTCACTTTGATGCCTTGCAACAAGGCAGACTTCAACTCTGCCATGGTTTGTGGATAATGGGAATGGAAGTCCACAACAATCACAGGGCACCAGGATGCCTACGTGAAGTGCTGTCCAGTCCAACTCAAGTTTAAAGGCAATGAAATGGAGAGCAAAGGCCTTGATGTTGCTAACTGCAGCCGGAGCACCGATTTAAGATTGGGGGGGGGGGACATTTTATTTTCCATGTGGGTCTCTGTCTTGATAGATGCATTCTCAGTTTGCTCCACCCTATTTCTGCGTCAATCCACACATACTGCCTCAGTACGGTTCCGATACATTTGTAACGGGCATTGCATTGCAAGTGTCATAGGTGGGCAAAAAATGAAGTATAAGTGCATTCCAAGCTGGAGATTAATTTGGGAAATGTGAAACATCTTAGTCCATTTACAAATGACAACTGAAGTTCTCATTAGTAACTTACAGGCACATAGGTTCCTGGATCCTAGTTTTTTCTCTCTGGAGACACAGCTGTCTGTTTAAACCGCAGTAATTTCTTCTACATTTGCATCCATCAACATAAATTAACATGTGCAGATGTTATGCAAAGCTTCATCCTTTTCCTTGTCTGGGCATTATGTTTTATCTTTCCTGGCAAAGCACATGTTGCTGGACAATTTGGCCAGCATCCAGAGTCCTTGATCTTGCAAGACCACAGGATCCCCTCTCACCAACATCCAAACTACAGCATTTCCACATTATCATCATCATCATCATCATCATTAGTTTATATACTGGAGAATACTGAAATCTCTTGGCCGTTCCAACGAGAGAACCATAAAAACCAAGTTATCACCAAGAATATTAAAAATGAATTATAATCTCAACAACCAAAGCTCTCTCTAAAGAAAAGCCTCCTTCAGATATGAAAATGGCTAATTAAAGTACCCCACTACTCAGAGAAATAACTGGCAAGCAATTTGCAATGTCTCCAGTGTTGACTCTCTGAAAAACATTCCAGTGTCAAAATAACCTTTTGCATAATGTATTCAAGCAAGCATAAATTCCAGATTTTACCATGTCAGTTTTTTTTTTCTCCTGCCATTGTGTCTTGACCTAGTTCGACTGTACACACAAGTGAACTCGGGTACTGGCACACAGAGAGGACGTTCGGAATCTGAACTTGGGTCCACTCAGAAGGAGCATCTCCAGCTGGGCATTCCTTGGAAGGTCAAACGACTGATGCTTAGTCTCTCTTGCAAGGTTAATGTCCGTGGGAGGACAGACTGCCTGGCAAGAAGCCCGCATCAAAGCAGAGGCTCCCTCAGCATCTCAGCACAAGCAGCACCCGGCAGTGAGAAATGGCAAAAACAGAATTGCTTTTGAACAGACCATGAAAATGCATGGCTCTTAGGTTAAGCGTGATTTACCAAGTTCCCAGTGATTCTAATGGGTCTGCTTTAAATATAATCAAGTCTAGACTGAATCTGGGACATCTCCCTCGGTGCCCACCAGCCTTCTGTCCCCTTGTGACTTTATTATTAATTGAAGCTGCTTTGACTTTAAAAATAATAAATGGGAAGCTGGAAACATCTGCTTCCAGATTCATCTTCATTTCCAAGAATGCCTCTGGGCCCCTCCCAGCGTGAGCATGTGTTTTATTGTTGTATTTCATGGAGGATTATTTTATACCTCAAACTGAGCTCAACTTGGTGACAACACAGGCGTATCCATATACTTTCCTTGGCAGCCCTATTGAAGTAGCTTATTGCCTTCCTATGGACTAGGAACATGTAAATGCTTGCAAATCCTTCCCACTTTGACGCTTACCAAAGTAAATCAAATCTTGATTACAGCCAAAGACCACCCTGAGGAGGGTGGGGTACAGTCAGTTAAAAGCATAGAAAATACATTAAAGTCTTTAAAATAATATAAAAAGCTAAAACACAGGAGTCTAAAACAAAATCTAGGAGGAGGGGTAAGCGCATGAGATGGGCATAGGGGAACATAAAGGTTAGTACGTGGCACACTGTATCTTCCAATTTACAGAGCACTCTAGTAAATAAGCAATACTGAAATGGACATTTCCTTAACTATTTTTTAAATCCAGAGTTTCGTAACTGCTCAAAACTTCCGTCCCAGTATACGTTGCGGAGAAATGGCATTAAAACCAAAATATGCAAAAGTCGTGGCATGAAGTTACTCTACTGATCATCATCTGTGCTATACATGTGTGTGTGTGTGTACATGTATCGCCCATGGACAAAAAAAAATGTATTGCATTGGCTACAATAGTATATTGTCATATACGCTTGCAAAAGAGATATATGCTTTAGGTTACCAGCAATGCCACTTCTATCACTTCACCAGAGCATTAGAAAAATCACAGACTGGTTTTAGAAGCCGCAGAAACCCTTGGTGATGCACGGCACAAAATAACAGTGGGGTGGGGTGGAGTCCAAAGTGTGTTGACGGGCCTCCAAGAAGCAGAAACCCAAAATCCCGCACTGAGCGATACCAAAACATTCAGTGAGAATTCAGCCTTCTTTCTGTTATTGTCAACAACTTGCTTCTGGTTTGCATCGGTCTTCCACTGCGCCTGCATCGAAACATTTCTTACTTGGTTTTGAATGAACCAAGGCTCGTAAAATACCTTGAGCCATAAACTAGCCAAAATGAGCTGTATTTGCACAAATATTAGCCATAGGAAGACTAGGGAGATTAAAATTGACTGAGCATAGCACTCTAACTCTTCATCAGATGTGGTTGTGGGAAACCACCCTCTAGGTCTCATCTGGATTACTGTAATTCACTTTACATGGAGCAGCCCTTGAAGACCGCTGAGAACTTCAGTTGGCGCAACGTGCAGCAGCCTTTATGCTTATGCCACACCACTGTTCCCGAGCGCAATACAAGTTCAGCTTGTATTCCTATATAGCTCGGGGCCCGGGTATCTCTGAGACCGCCTACCCAGTATAGACTCTGCCCGCCCAATCCAAGGGACAGGGCACGCCTGCCTCACCTGTGAGAGACTGTGGGGAGGCTGGGAACAAGCATTTTAAATCATTAAATGAGGGGTGCAGCCAGAATATTTACCCCAAACTAGCAATTTATTTATTTATTTTTCAGATTTACAGAGCCGCCCACCTCCCAAGCAAGCAACTCTGGGCGGTGTACAAAGAGCTAAAATCAATCCACAAACACATCAGAAACATTGAAAAGCAACTAACCAACTAGTTTCAAGACTTCATTGAAATTCTCCCTTCCTTGATCATACCCAGTTGCACACTGCCTACTACAAAGCGCAACAAAAGCAGCATTTATGGGGGACTCCCCTCCTCTGGGACAGCCCCCCCTCCAAGACGAGGATAGCTCCCGCTCTCATGGCCTTATTTATTACATTTATATTGCTTTATATCATATTTTTATATTTATATTTTTTATATAATTCATATTATATTATACCACCCATCTCACTACAGAGGCCTTCCAGGAGCTCATGAGGGCTGTAGAGCCCTCAACGCCAGGAAAGTCGTATTTATTGTAACAGTTTAACTGTAATTATGAATTGCATTTCTTTCACACTCCGTTTTGTTGTTACCGTTGCATCGGCTTGGGCTGCTGTTCTGCATCTCATCTCAACTGCAGCCGTTTACGCATCCGTCAATTAACAACCAAGAATTAATTCAGTTACTGAACCCGCACGCCTCCCTTCTCGCCACTGTATTTATTTTGCTCCGAAAAGCCCAGCTTCGGCTGAGTTAACCACCTGAAAAGGGTGTTTGTTCTCTGGATTAAAGGTGAGCTGAAAACTCGTAAGATGGTGCACAGCTGCGTGGCGCAGACGGCGCGCCGCGTGAGACCTTCCCGCTGAGGAGGAAGCATGCACTTTGTAATTAAGGCAACGGCAGCCATTGATTTGGAGATCTAAGTTCTGGGAAAAAACCCCCGGGGAGCGAAAGCTACATCTGGAGAAATGGCAGTTCACACAAACCAGAATGGAATTAGGTTATTCTCAAACATCAGAAGCAGCTGGGGGATATATCAAGGTCAGGAAGCGTTTTGATCCAGCCTTAGCTCAGCAGGATCCTTCCAAAAAGCAGAGGCATGGGACAAAAT
Source organism: Candoia aspera (assembly GCF_035149785.1). Taxonomy (NCBI): domain Eukaryota; kingdom Metazoa; phylum Chordata; class Lepidosauria; order Squamata; family Candoiidae; genus Candoia; species Candoia aspera. Next base: position 9,577,935 of record NC_086170.1, read on the forward strand.
GTTCATTTACATTCCTCCCCCATTTTCTTCAGCCTGTGTTTCCCTCCGCTGTTTTCTGCCACAAACATCAGCAGCCCAATAAATGAGAGCACGCGTGAAACAATTCACACATACCCACACACCCCAAAGCTCTTTTCACTACAGGTAGTCCTTGTTTAGCAACCACAATTGGGACTGGCAACTTGGTCGTTAAGTGAAGCGGTCGCTAAGTGAAACCACAACTTATGATTCTACTTCAGCTTTCCTTTGCTTTACAGACCTGCGAAGACCGTACGTGCGAGGATTGGCCGCAAAGTTACCTTTTGATCAACATCATAACTGACTGGTCGCTAAATGAGGCAGTCACTAAACAAGGATTACCTGTATCAATAGTTTGCTCAGGAGGCATGGGGCATCTGATGTCCCTACTAGGGCTTCAGTTGCCCTAGAAAAATTGCGTTTCCCAGTAGTGCCAAGTGCTTGACAATGCACTGGCACCATTCCAACTGCGAGGGGATGTGGAAGGGCCTACTTAGAAACTCATTTTGAAATCTAAGCCGGACAAGAACTTTTCCAGGACGCAAAACCAGAAGAGGCATTGAATGCAACCCCATGCTCAAGGCAGGTGTCCATAGTAAAGTCTCCTTGAAAAATATCCGCCCAGTCTCTGACACATCCAGTGCAAACTGCAAAAGAATTGATTCCCACGTTGAACTGCTACTCCTGTTAAGAAATTCCAAACTCCCTCAACTTAATTTCCCATCTTTATCGCCCTTCTCCAAAGCCATTCCGGTTTATCAGAATCCTTCTTGAAAGATTCGGGTTTCCATTCATACTCCTAGCCAGGTCAGCTGCAAAACCTGAGAAACGACAACTTATGGAAACCAGAGAAGCATTCTGTCGCCCGCTTTTAAAGGAACTTTTTTGAGATGCGGGAGTCATCATGTACCCAGTGGCTATCAGTTCTGCGGCGTCCAGCTCCTGCTCCTGGCTTAAAACTTCAAGACAAGCAAGGCGTTAAAATCTTACTCCGCGGGGACGCAAGCTACCATTTGTCAGACGTGAACGGAAATAGTGAGTTGTCAAGAACGAATTTCTTCTTCTTTTTAAACAAGAGAAGGGGGGGGAGTAATAATATCCTCCAAGGACAGCTGAGTGATCTGCCTAAGAAGAAAATCTTAGGAGAGGAGGAAAAGTCATTATCAGATGAGATTGTAATGAACATGAAAAAGGACCCAAAGAAGGTCACTCATAAAACAGGCGGGGGAAGCAATTAATCAGGTGGCGCCTAAGTCAGAACAGCGGGGGCACGGGACAGGCTGGGATGAAACCCACCGGAAGGATTAAGTGCTACCATTGAGTGCCAGGATGTTGAAATTTCAGCTGTTAAAATTTTACCCAGAGGGGGATCCTTGGGGGCAGGGGTCACCCTGTGGCTGCCTGATGAGGGAAGGCATCTTTGTCCCATGCCTTCCAAGCATCTGTTCCCAGTGGGTGTTCAATACTGTTGGAATTAAGGGCCCCTTCTCAACGCATTTATCTTCTCTGCACCGCCTGCCTTCCACTGAATCAAGCACCTTGCTGGGCACGGCTTGCAACGTGGCTCTGAAGGACGGTGCCCCAGGAAAGATGCCCTCTCTTTTTTCTCCTTCCACCCATGTAACCTTCCTTCCTCTGCTCTTTCCTTCCTGTCTCCCCTTTACCACAAGCGCACCAGATTAAAAAGCTGCAGTCCCACCCCCACATCGCCGTTTCTCCGGACGCTCTGCATGGAAAGCAAGACGAATCGTAGGTTTTTGTTGTTTTTTTAAATGATGTAGAGTATCTGTGGAGCTCCATGTCCTGCATCTGCACCTGGTTCTCAGTTCTGGCATTACTGGATTATAGGCTAAGTTAATGAAGGGTGGAAGCGTTGCCCCCATTGAAAATGATATATGATGGCACACAGCTAAGCACAAAGCATTCAGAGACATTCCGAGATGTACAGTACCAGGCCGTAAAAAGACAGAATTCTTGAATCCATCGTTCCAGCTTCTTGTACTCCTTGAGGCTATGGTACGGCCATTGTACAAGCACAAACTGGCACATCCTAATGATGCCCATGAAGATGAATTGCCTCTGCAGATCGACGAAGAATCGTCAATCAATTACAACCCAAGCCACAGTGCTGAGGTAGTTCAACAACGCTTATCAAGGGAGAGTTGAAGAAAGGAGACGCTTGAAGCCCCATCTTCCGTTCCACCGAAGATCATCTCAGAGGACCTTCCTGGACAACTTCCTTCTTCCTTTTGTCCTTTGGCCAAGGCAAGAAGGGTCTCTACGTATGTAAGGTGTGTGAGACTGAGAGTGTAAACTAAGATGCACTTATTGCTAAAATTAAGCTTTTGAAATCTACTGGAGGTCTCTGGAACTGTGGAGTGGTGTCTGTTGACTTCGCTCTTGTGCTGCGCAAAAAGGGTCTTCGTTCTATAGCCGAGACAACCTCTTGTAACAAAGGTGTAACAAGCACTCTCTGTAAGGCTTGAAGCAATCACCCTGAGCCTTTTGCAAAAACAAAACCTCCGTTTCATTCCTTGCTGGTAGAGGGTCGGGGCCAGCCTCGCTTCGCAATAAGACACAGACTCACTTAATGGGTATTAAGGATTTCTGGTTTATTGGAATGATGGCTGACAGAACGAAAAACGGGAACGGGGTAGTTGGTGCGAGGGTGCCCTTTTTATACCCTCCTGTATTGCCCCGGGCTTCCCTACCCCTCATTGCCCCGATCCCTCTTGATGGGACCCTTGATGGCTGCCTGGGTGTTTTCCCGGTGTCTTCTTTTGTCTCCCAGTGACGGTTGTGTCCTCCGGGGCACCAGGTGCGTCTTATCTTCGTTCCTCTGACGTCCTTCTTTTCAGCTGCCTATGGGTCCATGGGTGTGGGTGCTTTTGGGTGCTTGTGTTAATCCCTGGTTTGATTATCTCCTTCCTCTTCTCCTTAATGATCATGATCCACGTTGTGAGGCTCTTTGTGCCTTGCAACAGGTCATGACAGAGACAGAACAAACATCCAGATCAACCTTGTGCGTGGGTCTGTGGTCTGTTATACCTTCCAGTATTTTTTTTCCCCCCGTGAGTGGTTTTCTCATTCTCACTCATTGGCTCACCATAGATAAAACTCAGCAAAATAAATAAGCAGATAATTCCAGTCCTCCTAAGACTAAATGGAGGTATCAGCTGAGGTGCGGTGCCAAGGGGTTTGTTCCTGGAAATGGCACGCTTCAACATTTTTATTAGTGACTTGAATGAAGAAGTAAGAGGAAATCTTATCAGGGTTGCAGACGATGTGAAATTGGGCGGGACAGCTAATATCCTAGAAGGCAGAAATAAAATTCAAAGCAATCTTGATAGAGAAGAGAAAGGGGCTGAAAACAGATTGAAGTTTCACAGAGATAAACATAAAAGTTCTTCATTGAGAAAGTGGAAATCTAACTTGGCAATGATACGTGTGGAAAGATCTTGGAAGGGGAGCTTAATATGAGCTGACGGTGTGATGTGCCTGCAAAACAGGCAGATGCCATTTTCAGCAGCATCAACACTACAGTTTCCAAATCATGGAACTTCTGATTTATTCTGCATTAATCAGACCCAGCCTTAAGTGCTGTGTCCAAATCTGGGCACCATGTTTTAAGGAAGATCCAGGCAAATTGGGAAGGGCAGAGAAGGGCATTAAGGATGGTGAAGGGAGTAGAAGTTAAGTCTAAGCAGGAGAGAGAAATAAGCAGATTTAGACAAGTAAACCGACAGTGATTGTACTCCTCAAATACCAGAAAAGATGTCACACTGAAGGAGAAGACCTGTTCTCTCACTCCAGAGGGCAGGACACAGAATAATGGATTTAGGTTACAGGTTAATTCTTGTGAAAAACGTTCTAACAGTAGGACCAGTTATTAACCTGGAAAGCAGTGAGCCTTCCTTTATTGGAAGTGCTCAAGAAGGAGATGCACAAATCTCTGCTGAAGTGGTTTAATCTGGATTTCTGCAGGGGTTCAACTCCACTCTTAATGGCTGTCCCTGAAGCCACACGACACAGCAGATGGTTTAAAGAGGGCTTGGGGAGTTTGTGTCCAAGCCTGTGGTGGGAAGCTAGCTACTGGCCCACCGTGCTATGAAAACCAGACCCTCATGTTCAACTGTTCTATTTTGAGCACAGCATACTGTATCTTGGGAATGCAGCCATCCTGTTTTGTTAAACTTGCCCGAGCCCAGCCACAGACTCTAGGGGTATCTTCACTGGTTGGAATATCTAACAGACGCAGGAGGAGCAGAGGGAGGAGGAGGAGGAGGACTCTTGCGTAAGAGACATCTCAGCCCAGGAGAAGGTGGGAAGCATAAGAAAGGGATTCAGAGTAACACTGCCTTACTACACTAGGTATACGTTGAGCTGGAGACGGGCTTTCAAGACTCTGTCCCACCATGCTAGCAGCAGGAAGAACCTTTCCTGAAACCCAGGTGGTTCTCATCTCCTGAGCTGGCCAGCCTCACAGCTGAACAGCAACCAGGGAGGAAATGCTCACAAACAGAATTCAACACGTGCCGGAGCAAGGCCAGAAATCTCTGCTGAATTCAGGGGAGGCAGATCACACTGTTTGGTATGGAGTGAACCAGGACACAATAAAAGAGGGGAAAATTCCTCTCCATAATTTGTTCAAATCACACAGATTACAAGTTTTCCTTCCCGCGGTCCTTTCCCTAAGCATTCCATTTCAGCCTCTTTGATTCATCCCAGTCCAAAATCCTAACAAGAGGGGATACAATCTTGTTACACCAACATTGCTCAACACGTTAAGACTTCCCTAGAAATTTTAAAAAAAACTTTCCATCAAATTTACAGTATACTTTAAGGAAAGCATGTAACATAAAGGACTATAAACACCCAAGAATATACTGTATACACTTATAAAAAAATCATTGTTATCTATTCTGAGGGGGGAGGGGAAGAGACTCTTGTCTCCTTAATTGAAGCATCTGTCATTTTGACATTAAATACTATAGCCAGAGCCCTTTGATTACATTTCCTTTGCATTTCTCATTCACTGCTAAATTGAAACACCACTTCTGGCCCAGAGATATAAAAACAGATAATAGGGGTTTTGTAATGAGCTGAAGACCAAGACTTTGAGAAAACTGCATTACCTGTTGTTGTTGACTTGCTCCCTGTCCCCCACCCCACCCTCCAAGAGGGCTTGCCAAGACATAGTTCTCTGCTGTTGGGGGGAGACGATTACATCAGGGGCAGGTAAGCAAATATGAGGGCCAAGACTGTGAGACAAGTGTTCATTTCTTCATTTCTCCTCTCTCTGTCTCTCACTATGAGGTCCTCTTTAGTGTGAGTTTACACCCATGGAGAAGCAAATAAAATGCATGCTGTACAAGAGGCATATTGGGGAAGATCTGTCTTCATTATCTGGGAAATCATCATCAAGTCAGGTGGCACACAATTTAACTAATGGTTATTACTAAATTATCAGCAATGCCATAGACCAGTGTTTCTCAACCTTGGCAACTTGAAGATGTGTGGATTTCAACCCCCAGAATTCTTCATCTGAAGAGCTCTTCAAAGAGTTGAAGTCCACACATCCTCAAGTTGCCAAGGTTGAGAAATACTGCCATAGGCACTTCAGGATGTGAGGACTCAGCTCCACTCTGCCAGCTACTGGGTTTCCAAGGAAGAAAACTGGCTTGACTCTTGGACTTCCTGGCTAACCAGCTGAGCAAGTCATCTAGACAAGCTTTCCCCAACCTGGAGCCTGCTGACCACTGCTGAATGTCCTCACTGCTGGACATGCTGATGACAGTCATTACCCAAATCATCTGGAGCCTCAAAAATGGTCTGGAGTAGAGAAGCAGTGACCTCCAGATGGTGATGAAGCACCTCCTAGCAATGAGCTTTACCACTAGCAATGTTGGTTAGGGCTGGAGTTGGAATCCAACTTCATCTGGAGGACATGTTCTCCACTCCAGTCTCGCTTAAAGCTGTGCCTTAAGTAGAACCAATTGTTTCCTCTAGTACGTTGCACGCAAACTAACTATCAGTTGAGGGCTAACCAGCTAACAAGCAAATTCACAAGACATAAATTTAGGAGGTCCGGCCGACATCCAGGATGACAGAACAGACTACAATCTAATCTGGACAGGCTGGGAGACTGGCCTGGAAGAACATGATGTCCTTCAACAGAGAAGACTGTGTGACATGTGTGGAGGCAAAATGAAGGGCACACTTACAAGGTGGAAGATTCATGGTTTGAAACCACTACATAGGAGAAGGAAATGGGTGTAGTCATTGACAAGGTCAGTCAGCTGCTGGACCATCGCAGTTCTGACCACGTTTGAAGAAGCATCGTACCAAAGATAGAGGAAGACTCTTCCAGAAATTGGTCTGGAGAAAAGAAGACAGAGAGAAGGCATAATATCAGGGGGGATGGGGAAGATGGTCAGGAACTATTTTCCATGGCCACAAAACTTCCTGACAATCAGGTCTATCCAACAAGGGAAGAGTGGCCGTCAAAGGCTGTGGGTTCTCCAGCTCTGGAGCATTTTAAGAAGAGGCTGGAGACCCACCACTGGTGTGGTTTTCCTGCACTTTGCAGACTGTAGGACTCCACTGTCCCTTCCCACAGGGTGACAGCTGTAATGTTCTGTGATTTTATGAAGTGAATCTTTCCACATACACACACTCAGCCACCTCACACGGCCACGTCCATCCTTCTCTGCCAGCAGTTGGCTGCAGCGTCCTGATCACACACCAGGCAGAAAGCAGCAAGGCACGTTAGGCTTAAAATTGGCAGTAGATGCCCGCAGCCACTGCTGCCCAAAGTGGTCCAGACAGGAGGAGGCGGCGGCTACTGAGGCAGCAATGGATTAAGTTTCATAATGGATTTCCACCGCCTTGTCCAGGCCTCCTACGGTTTCCAATTGAGAAGCAAAGCGGGAGGAAGAGTATAAAATTTAGCTACACAACAGAGGGAGAAAAATACACTTTGAAAAGAACTTTTTTTTTTTTAATTTCTGCCTTTTTTTTCAAAGGTTGCTCTTTTGGGGTTCCTGGGGGGAATCTGATGCATGACAGTCCTGCTCCAGGCTTGGAGGAGCCCCTGATGAAGGGCCCCTGTCTGGGGTGAGACAAAGGGAAAAGAAAAGGATGCTTTTTGCTTTAAACTCTAAGTCTGGACTTGCTAGAGGGATCTATTGCTCGGATACTCTGAAAAGAAGGATGTCCAGCTCAATGGAGTTAGTGGGTTCTGGGTTTTTTAATCCGTTCAATCGTGTCCAATTCTCAGAGACTGCCTGGACAAGTCCCTGTTTTCATGGTGAGATTTTCAGAAGTGGTTTGCCATTGCCTCCTTCCTAGGGCTGAGAGAAAGTGACCGTCCCAAGGTCACCCAGCTGGCTTCGTGCCCAAGGCAGGACTAGAACTCACGATCTCCCGGTTTCTAGCCCAGTGCCTTAACCACGACACCAAACTGGCTCTCAGCTGGTTCTGATAAACACGGGGAAAAATAACATCCAGTAACCAGGATCCAAAGCTTTAAGCCCGGGATCTTGGATCTGCCCCAGAGGTCAGCTGCAGGACAGGAGAGAAGTACTTGCAGTGTTCTTGCGCAGGGTTTTACTTATGAGGAGATCTTTGATTCCACTTCTTAGCCAAATGCTTGGTGGCCTGCCTCTCTTGGAAGACATCCAGTAAAGGAGAATATCACTTCATCAGGTGGTCTGTTCCAAGGACTGACAGGTCTTACCATCAGATGATGCCACCTAATATCTAAGCTGGATCTTCTTCCTTGTAATTTTAACGCTTCCGCTGTGGTCCTGCCCTCAAGGGCAACAGAGAATACAGGTAGTCCTCACTTAATGACCACAATTGGGACCAGAATTTCAGCTTCTAAGCCAAGTGGACATTAAGCAAATCCAACCCAATTTTACCACTTTTGCAGCAGTTAAGCGAATCACCATGGGCGTTAAGTGAACCACATGGTCATTAAGCAAATCAAGCAGTTCCCCATTGATTTTTTTGTAAGAATTTTATTAAGTTTCAAGCAAAGATAAAAGCTACAGAAAAACAAAAAACTACAAAGAAAAGAAAAACTAAAAAAGTGTAGAAACACAAGAGAAAATCCCACTGATTTTGTGAGGACCAGTTCCAATTCAGATCCAACCTGATCTTACAACCTTTTCTGAAGTGGTCATTAAGCGAATCAACATGGGCATTAAGTGAACCACATGATCATTAAGCAAATCACACAGTTCCCCATTGATTTTGCTTGCCAGAAGCCGGCTGGGAAGGTCAAAACTGGCAAGCGTGTGACTAGGGGATGCTGCGATGGTCATAAATGCAAACCGATTGCCAAGTGCCCAGATCACAATCATGTGACCCCAGGAACGCTGCAATGGTCGTAAGTTTGAGGACTGGTCATAAGTCGGGTTTTTGTTCAGCACTGTCGTAACTCTGAACCATCACTAAACAAGTGGTTGTTAAGTGAGGACTATTTGTAAGTTCACTCCTCTTCGGCGTGACAGGCTTTCAGATCTTTGAAGACACTACTATACGCCTTCTCATTCTTCTCTTTTGCAGCCTAAACACACCCAGACTTGGTTCTGGGAGACTTCACCATCTTGGCCATGCTTGTCTGAACTCACCCTGGTGGGTCAGTGTCCTTCGGAAATGGTGGTGCCCATATTCCACGTGCAAAGGGGTGCCCAAGGCCAAGGAGAGAGGAAAAATTTCTTCCCACAATCTGGGCTCTACACTCTTGCTAATAATCTCCCGATAACATTTGCCTTTTGATCCCCCGCCCCATACTGAGCGCTGGAAAGGGGAAACCAGGCCTGAGAATTCTCTTCCCTGCGCTGGTCCATTTACAGCTTGGCTCGCTCTTTTAAGGAAGCCGCCGTCAAGAGGAACAGTCATCAGCCTGTCAAGTCTCAGGTGCCTTGTATCAGCCCTGCCAAGCCCAGCAGGGTTCAAATCACTTTTATGGCAGCGTTTGACATGTTTGAGGGAGGCGTCTGTGCGATGGTTTTAATGAACGGCGCATCACAGTGGTAAGCAGCCAGCTCTCCTGCGTTATGCGAAGTGTGAGCCCGTAGAGACCGCTCATGATTCACCACCACCGATGGGGAAAGCCTGCACAATCTCATAAAGAGCAGTGGGGGGCGTAGCCATGAAGCAGCAGAGCCGCAGATGTTGATGTTCCATATTTCTCCTGGCTGTTGGCAGACCATCTCTGAACGGGGTTGAGCTGGCCCAGAGAAGAACGGATTGCTGCTTTTCTTTCTTCCTTTCTCTTTTTTATTTTTTCTTTTGGTCCATTTCAAGCACACACGGACAAGCCCTCCTCCTCCTCCTCCACCTCATGGGAACCCGAGATCTTGCCCAAAAGCCAATGGATCAATCCATCACTTGGCAAGCAAAGCGAGAGTTGCACAGATGACAATAACATTAATAACGGGAAAGATACCCGAGTGGCTATAATAATCAAAACCATAAATCACCCGTTGGAGTCTCAGCCGAAGCACCAAAGCTGGAAATCAGAAGCTTAATCAGTTGATATCACCAAGGATTGTCCACTGCTCCAAGTATTCTCCCTCCTTCGAAGCCTGAAATGGGCTCCTCCTTGTCTCTCGTGTGATAAAAGAGGCGTTCAGAAGATGGATTTCCCCAAATGGACAGGTCCTCTCTTGAACGTGCCCAGATCTATCGCACAGTTGACGCATCCAGAGGGAGCAAGCAAAGAGATTATCGCCCCCAGAGCGCATTCCCCGGCAAATGCAGTCGTGTATAAAAAGCTGCTTCCATTTGTAGCCCTTGGAAAGGGCACAATCCAATAATATATGTGTGTGTGTGTGTATTACAGAATACCTGTCTGTCCAGTCATTAAATAAAAATGCATTTTTTTTAAAGAATTCAATATTTTAAGAGACAATGAAATAAATAAATAAATAAATAAATAAATAAATAAATAAATAGCTGCTGGATCAGGAAGGGTGGTGACCCGTATTATGAAGGTGCGTGTCTCAGTTTATCACAGACAAAAAGCCCAAGCTGCATTCCAGGTGCCTCAGCAGGAGAACCCCTGAGATGGCACTCCTTTCTGCGAGGAACAACTCCTTATTATATCCTGGGGCCTGGATTTTAACCTCTGAGGTCCCTTCCAGCTCTGGCACTTCTACTTCCTGTTCTTATTTCCCAGACAGGCCTACCGCCAGGGTATTTCTTCATGGTCTCCCATCCAAGTACATGGTACCAAACCTGCTTAGTGTTTTTTCAAGATCAGACAAGGTTAGTTAAGTGCCATCACCCAGCTGACAGCATTCCTTAAGTGACAACTGATGGGGATGAAGAAGAAAAGAGTGGTTATTCTTCTATCCATGTTTGAGAGAATTTGAGCGCGGCTGTTTGACCTGAATGGGCCATTAGCCTGACCCAGCAAGATTCTTCTCGCATTCTTGTGTCCTCTAGAGTCTGTCTGGGCGGGGGGAATATGTTCGGGAAAATGAGATTATAAAATGAAGTGGGAGGATGGGTCCTTCAAGTGCTCTCAATTCTCCCCTGTGGAGGAAGAACAGGATTGGATTGTCCAAGATGACCAGAAGGACAACCAGAATTGACTTCTGCTGGACCTCCTAGAGACGATTGGAGCAATTGGCTTTGCTTGCAGCTATCCAAGGTCCTGAAATGCCAGCTGAGCCACCCTCAACCCACTTAGCCACCTTGAAACTTCAGACAATAAAATTTACCTCTCCAACTTTGCAATTAATTTCCCAAATTCCCTTATTCAAATCTGAATTCCATAGAAGTGGGGCACAGGGCACAATGCAGAGAGGAGAAGAATGGAAATAAATGCAGAAAGTGCTCTAATCCAGGGTTTCTCAACCAGGGTTTGGTGGCACCCTCGGGTTCTGTGAGAGGTCACTAGGTTCCCTGGGAGATCACAATTTATTTAAAAAATTATTTCAAATTGGGGCAACTTCACATTAAAGAGGTAAGTTTCATCCTTTATTTTTAGTTTAGAAACCCTGTTCATGCATATATACAGGCCTACCCATGAAACAAATATAATAATTTTGTAACTTCTGGCCTATATTTGAGCCTAAGTATTCAGGGGTTCCCTGATGCCTGAAAAATATTTCAAGGGTTCCTCCAGAGTCAAAAGGTTGAGAAAAGCTGCTCTAGTCCATCTATTTATCCTGCCTGGTGCCCCTACGGAAGTTCTGCAATGCGATTCCTGTAATCCTACCAGGCAAAGTTTGAGATTCACCACATCAGAAGGGCATTATGTTAGTGAACACTGATCTGCTATTTATTTCTGCCTGGCATAAAACCCCTATATCAAAGGAATGTAGCCTTGGGGGCCCAGGAGGCATCTAAATGTCATGCCAAGGTCCCCCAAAATAGTTGGGGGCCAGAAGACGAGCTAAATTTGATTCCATTTCATTTAAACAGAAAGTGAATCCAAGTAGAATTAAATTAACTACATGCACTTAACATGGCAGCTGTCTGAGTTTTAATACTTTTCTCCCTCTCTCATATTAAGTCACCACTTGGTAACCATTTATGAAGGATTCATAGAGGCATGAAACTGTTATTACAAATCTGAAATAATACTGGGGGAATTCCCACAGCTCTCACTGGCCAGGGCTACACAATTCCATCTTTGTTCTGCAAAAAAACGGCAAATGTGCATGCCAAAATTATCCACTCACGTTCAGTCAAGCTTTGAGGAATACAACTGGTCTCCTTGAAGGATCCTCAGGACACGAAAATTTCTCCTCTTTCAGGGCACTGGTTTTAAACTGTTGGTGCACTTCTATGGATGGGTTTTGTTGGAAAATAGATGGCACAATGCAAGGAGCCCACATGGACCTTCTCTCTTATTGGGGGAATTGACAAGCTTGCCCATTGGGGTCTGCTGAAAATGGAGCACGCTTTTGGAATCAAATGGACAGATTTTTGAAGAATCCCCGATTTATTGAAAATCATTCCCTCTCCCCCGGACGGCTGAGAAGCATGCGGGCTCAACAGACATAAGAGACGCAGTTACTCAGGGCCAAAAAGACCCAAGTAAATGGCACTTAGAGCCGCAAATAGAGAGCAATCGGTTAGGAGAGAGACAGCAGATGCCTAATTGAGATTTCATTGAAACCCACTGGAAATAATTAAAATTGACTTTTAATACTTTACCAACTAATTAAGAGTATTGGACTGGATAACTACATTGAAGTCGAGCTGGGACTTAATTGGACTAAAATTAATCATAATTGGAAATAGGTGTAGCATGGAACAGCAAACATCAGTACTGTAGGGGAAGGACCTAGTACCCTTCCTCATGACAATGAGGATCTAGAAGAACATGTCAGCCTGCCCCACCACTGCGCTGGCACACTCCAGTTGAGCTGGGGCTGCGAGCTGCCAAATTTCCCACATGCTTTTCTGCTGAATTTTTAGAGGAAGGAAGGGCTGCTCTTCCACCTTATGCCTAGTTCAAATAACATGCTAAACCATGAGCTGTATTCTGCTTAACCTTGGTTGAGCCAGCCAACTTCTGTTGACCTGTTCACACATCAGGTTAAGTCACAGTGCAAGATTTACCAACCTAGTGGGCCCTAAAACAAGCAAATTGCTTCACTATTCCTGAACATGCTGTGGTAGTGGTAGTAACCATGGGGAAAAAACCACATGATTTAAAGCCTGGGATCTTGGATCCTTCTCAAAGGTTGAGACTTATTTAATATGAGCCCTCCAACTAGGCATGATGCCATTACTGTCGCTGCTGCAATGATCCGATGGACTGTGAGTAACTGAAATGAGTAACTGGAATGGAAAGGAGGAGGAGGAAAACACCTCATTCTTGTAAACCTAACGGTGCTCCCTTTAAAAGCACGGCTTTCTCTACGTTGCACAGACAATCCAGACCTACCAACTCATACCTAAGCTCCAGGTCACTGCCTACCCTGCAGTGAAGCCAGTTTCCCACAAGCCAGGTTGCCACCCTTTTGTCCCCACACAGGGAGACTGAGCACTACCACCACCTTCGGAGCTGCTGCTTCCCCAGAATGTATTGATCCGAATGTATTGATCCGAATGCCAGAGTTTGAGCGAAGTCGTCTCCATTAAACTCTAGCAGCAAGCCAGAGAGAAAGGAGGCTGCATGCCGCCCTTTGGGGGACGGGCTGAAATCTTTTCTGGGTAGTTTCTAGGCTGTCTTCCGTCTCTCCCACCCACCCCATTTGTACATTAGGCTTTTGAACTTCTCACCCAACCTGTTGGACACAGAGTGAGCCAGGAAGAAGACCTAGAGAGGGAAAGAAAAACAGAAGGAAGGGGGCAAGTGGATTCCAAAATGTCCAAAGCTGCCTCTGGTTTCCAGGTCCTACCGAACAGGACACATTTTCCCTTTGTTGTCCTCAACGGAGAACTTGATTTGGGGGAAAGCTCTCACCCATATTATTCTTATTAGCCAATCCTTAGCTCAGCACGACAGGCAAGCCAGATCCTATTGCTAGGAAAACAAGGAATCAAGCAAAAGCAAAACTCCTCTTTTATCCTAGATGGCAGGATTATACCTAACACAAACAGTATTTCAGGTGAACACCTTTGGAGTGTCTGGCTTAATCCTAGAAGCTCCTTTCTGGAAGATTTTGATGGGAAGACAGACTCTTCCAGACCAATTCAGTTCCTCCACCTTGATAACCTCATTTTTAGGAAAGATAAGCAAATTAATCTCCTTAGACTACTAAACTTTCACATACAGATAGTCCTCATTTAACAACCGCAATTGGGACTGGAATTCCAGTTGCTAAGTGAAGCAATCATTAAGCAAACCCAACCTGATTTTATGACCTTTTTGTGGTCATTAAGCGAACCATGTGGTCATTAAGTGAATCACATGCTTCCCCATTGATTTTGCTTGCCAGAAGCCGGCTGGGGAGGTTGAAAATGGTGATCACATGACCATGGGACGCTGCGACTGTCATAAATGAAAACCGGTTGCCAAGCACCCAAATCATGATCATGGGAATGCTGCAATGGTTGTAAGTGTGAGGACCGGTCACAAGTCAGTTTTTTCAGCACCGTTGTAAGTTCAAACCATCACTCAAAGAATGGTCATTAAGCGAGGACTGCCTGTAGTTTGCTTTTATCTATGTATTTAATTTCTTATTTTGAAATGTATTCTCTCCTCCACGTATTTCTTTTTATCTCTAAAAGCGCAGAGCTTTTAGGTATACTTGATGTATAGTTTGAGTGAAGAGGCAAGTCAAAACTAATCCGTCCATCGGTACAGGCCTGTTTGGACTGATAAAGAGTTCGTGTCTTTCAAGGGTCTCCAACACTTCCCTGACTGAAAACTCTGGTGGGGAGCAAGCAACCAAGCTGTCTGTCTGCTCCAATCCATGCTCTTGTTCCAGACTGAGGGAGGCGGGTGAAAATGAGTCCTCGTGGGATTCAGACCCAGACGCAGCCTGGCACTTCCCCTCCACAGAAGTGTAAATTTCCCAGGTGGTGGTAGAAGTTGCCCCTTTTTAATTAAGCGCATTGACTTCAGCATATAAACAGTCCTTCGGCACTGCATCAGCAGTTTCCAGCCATCTGGACATTAGTGTGTGCTTATGCACGAGAGAGACAGCCGCATAAATCACAACATCCTTTAATGAAAGACCAACTCAAGCAAAGTGGATGCAGCCTCCCTTGTGAACACAAAAACCCACGTTGATTTACCCAGGCTCGACAGGGAAGAAGGCTGACAGTGAGGGACAGACAAATCTGTCCATCTCCGTGTGTCCCTGGTCTCCCTTTTACAAGCTTGTCGCTCAGCTTGTCAAACTGGACATTATGTTTTTTGTTTTCAAGATCACTTTAAACACGTTACGCGATCTAGTGCCTGTTTTGCCAAACATTTCTCATTTTTCTTTCAAATTCAGCTCCACCCGCATTAGCTTCTGCAAGCCACTTTCAACAATTGTAGTTTCTGCAAACGATTTTCTACAATTTTCTGCATTATGTTTGGCTTCTACCTGCCAAACTGCATGGCAAACGTTCAGAAAAGACCAGAAACAACACCAAGGCTTTGTTAGAACTGCGTGTCCCCCTCATCCCTGCTACGAAGAGCTAATTTTGTTTCCATAACTAAGGCAGTAAGTCTCAGTAACAGATACTGGGGAGCGGGGGGGTGCACGGAAACAGAGGCGGGAGGATTCGCATCTCCTCAAAGGCTTCTGGCTGGCCGTTGTGAGGGCCTTAAAAATGTCAGCGTAATTGTGGTTTTCTAGAAACCGATGGGATGAGCTTACTTGGAATATAGTGTGAATTCCAGGTCACCCTAAGGGGAAATAAGAGACAGCTGGAGGAGAAAATGACATTCAGAATGATCAAGGAGACCAGGATGTGTTCTCCATCACCCCAGTGGGTAGATTTAACTTAGAGAAAGGCCGATTCTGGTTAAGGGTCAGAGAAAAATCTCAGAGGAAAGGGCAGTTTAACAATGGAGCCAATGACCCAGATAAGTGGTCTCCTGTTTGGTTTGCTTGCTTGTTTAAAAAACAAAGAGCATTAAAACATGGAGGTCCACCCTTTTGTCACAAAGAGATAAAGAAGGGTGGAAGAATTTTGCAAAGATCTTTGAAGGCTGGACTGGGAAAAATTAAAACAAAGGCTCTTCTATACAGGTAGTCCTCGCTTACCAACTGCCTTGTTTAATGACTATTCGAAGTTACAACGGTGTAAAAAAAATAGCTTTGCGACCAATTCTCACATTTACGACTGTTGCAGCATCCCGTGGTCACATGACCACCATTTGTGTGCTTTGCGACTGGCTTGCAACAAGCAGAGTTAATAGAGAAGGCAGAAGTAAAATCGTTGTCAGACGTGATGTCTCACTTAATGACCGTGGTGCTTAGCCACAGAGTTGCCAGTCCCAACTGTGGTCGCTAAAAGAGGACTACCTGTATATGCCAATGAAAGCCCAGGTCCTGTTTTATCAGTAGAGTTAACTCTTTCTTCTTCCCATTCTCTTGTTTTCTTTCCTTTAAAATTAATGGCATGCAGGAAAATAGCATTTTTTTCCCTGCCAGTTTTCATTCAATTTGATGAAAAGAAAATTGGCTTTCAAAATTTATTTCCAAGAAAGAAGAATCTGGGTAAAATTCTCATGGGCAGGATGTGGCGTTCTTTCACTGATTTTGTGATGAGGTGGCCAGGAGTTATTTGCAAATGTTCCCCCTTCCATCTTCTTTTTCAGGCCCTCACATTCCTACTAAAACCCAAGAGAGTATCTCAGATGAGAAAAAAAATTCCAGGAAGAACTTTTTAGAGTGGAAAAGCAAGACAAGCAGGAAGATGACAACGAATACCACCCACAACCAATCGCAGGAATTACACTCTTCCCCTCAGTAGGAGCACCCCAAATTGCCAAAAAGAGAAATCTGAAAGATTCTCAAACTCCCTGAAAATAAGGTAAAAATAGAAGCCTCTTTGGCAAGGTAGGGAAAAAAGAAAAACCTCCAGAGAAATTGAAAAGCCCATTTCAGCATCGATTAAAAATGGTGCATCTAAAAGAAATTAAGTGGATGAAGACATATTCGCTACTAAATTGTTCCTCCCTGTGCTGGAGGATTTTATTGTGAAAATACTTTTCTCCTCCTCCAGATAGCAGTTCCATTCTCTCCACAATTAGCCTGCCTCCCCTTACTAATTTGCAAGACTCCTTGAGTTCTACCTCGGAACAGCTTGTCTGCAACCGTTTCCCCGCTGATTTGTTTCTATTCATCTTTAACCTTGAAGTGTCTCCTTGAGCTCCATGGCCCACTCTGGCCTTCCAGGATGTTTATGCTTCCCTCACCCTGTTTTAAGAGGGTTGAATCACTCATACCAACTTGGTTCTGTCTTTTCAATTATTTTGGGGAACCCCCCAACAGAGAATTAATTTGCTCTCCTCTCCTGGAGGGAAGCCAGAGCTGTGAAGAACTATCCATAGCAAAAAATTATCCACAGGGTTGGGTCTGTGGCATCCGCTGGGAACCCAGTTGCAGAGAGAGGCTCATGGAGAATGACACAGCCCACCAGATGTGTTGCATTATGACATCCCCAGCCAATGTATGTGGGGGACTTTATCTGGAAGTTATTCTGGAAAAAACAGTGCGTGAACCAGGGGAGGGTCACCAACATTGACTTCTGTTTCATCCATTACGGTTGAAACCAAACAAGACTCGGGAATCCTGGCTGGACTTCCTCCAGCTAAGAGTCTTATCCACAACCTTCTTAATTTCCTCCACCCAAATGTTTGCAGGGGCAGATGCTAAGCAAGAAAATGGATGAGTAATCTTCTCATTTTCAAGCACAGATCATTTCAGTCATTAGTAATTATTCATTAGATTTAAAAAGTGACATTCTGTGGAACTTGAAAAGTAGGCCAATAATATATAGATTTCAAAGAGATCAGGTGATATAAATATGCTGCTTAAAATCTGGTGGATGTTGCACACCACAGCTGCAAAGTGGTTTGAGATATGTGCAAACCCAGTCAGTTCTGATTCATAAACCATGGTGGTTTATGGATTAGCCTGATCTATGAATGGAAACTATGGCTTAACCAACCAGCCACTCAGTGAACTGGCTTTACACGATATGCCTCCTGCACTATGAACTTGGAAAGCACCAAAAAGAACATGGCGAAATTATTCTTTTCAGGCACAGTGTTGGGCCATGGAATCCTATTAAGATGGCACAAATCTCCTGAGCCTATTAAATCTAAACCTGAATTAGACAGGAGGCGTCCAATCTCGTGTCATCATGGCTTCCTCCCCTGTGAACCGGAGGCTAAACTGCACCTTCAAAACTGAACCAGATGGGTCTGAGTTCATAAAAGAAATGCAGAATCTCACATTCCATCTGCTTCTGAGGAAGCAGCCGAGGAAAGGTCCCAGGATTTCTCAGGCAGTTATATCACCCGGTCTCTTGAAGTGAAAATAACGTTATGGTTAAGTACAGGCCATCTGTTAGCTGCTTCTCCGCTAACAGCCTCTGTGCTCTTTATAGTTTATTAATATTTATTTAATCTCTTGAAAGAGTAATCGTCTTATAGAAGCCTCCTCATGTAACTGCCAACCATCTAAATTCCCCACCATGGCCATCAGCAGTACCAAGAAAACCTTGGTGAGTAAACAGGATGTTTATCAACCAGTGTTTTGTCCTGGCAGATGGCAGGCATGTCCCCCAAACTTTTCCCTGGGACAAAGTTGCACTAGCCTGTGCTTCACTCTTCTGTCCTTCCAGTTTAATAAAATTAATTCCAGAACTGAAGCAAATAAGGATGTTACATACATCCATGTATATAAATATGTTTTTTTCAGTGCACATTATATCCTATAGTTTTATTTATCTATGCTACAACACAGCAGGAGGAGAGGAGGAAGAAGCAACCATCTTGAAATGATCATCTGGACAACTGCATCAAGACTGTGGTGGATTTTGCAGAGTCAGCATACACATCAACTAAAAATAATCCCCATTTGTCTGTACATAGAACTTCAATGCAGAAAAGCAATCCCTCTGGTTTTATACAGATTGCTACGCCAGGATTCTCTTTGTGTCATGTCACACACGTTTCTACGGTAGTAATATGCCTGCATGAAAAGGGGCAAGAAGAACGGAAAGGGCAGAAACCTGTGGCACATTGTGCATGCCCATTTTGCTCCCTCTAAAATTTGGAAGTTAAAAGCAGAGAGGAGTGGTGGTGGGTTCCCATATATTTGTCCCATGTCATGAACAAGATCAAGTCACTCAAAATTCTGACCACAGATCAACACAGTGGATGACGATGGAATCCTTTGAGATTCTTTTCAGAAAACCATCAGGGTTTATTTTAATGCTGATCAAGAGGAATGCTTTAAAAGCTTAAATACTGAACATGGGTCTACCCACGCACCCTGGTAAATTCTTCCAGCCAACCAAAATCAGGGTGGGGCAGCTATAACAAATTTAAATAGTTTTTAAAAAAAGTCTCCCAACCAAGCTTTTCATACTATAAAGGTAAAAATATCCTCAAGCTGAGCATAAATGCCTGGTGACTTCATGGACACATCCATCTATTCCAACTTTTTGTGATAGCTAAGGACAATCAGGTAGGGCCACCCAGGCTGGCTGGCTGGGAAATTCTGGGAGTTGAAGCCCACCCATCTGAAAGTTGCCAAGGTCGAGGAACATTGCTCTAAACTTTGAGAGAAGTTTAGGCAAAGGATCCACAAGCAGAAAGAGAATTGAGGAGATGTTAGCATTTCCCAGCTAAGGGGGTACCTGTCTTATGAGGCCTCACTTAATATAAGTGCTAGTATATTTATTTTGTATTTTAATTGTTTTAATTGAAATTGTTTTGTTTTATAGCTTTTATTGTCGTAAGGCGCTCAGAGTCATTTACGGAGATGGGCGGCTGTGGAGATCGAATAAATCAGTAAACAAAAATGTGGAGCCCGTGGGCATGAGGTTGCCGATCTAAGTGGCAGAAGAGAGCCTCAGAGGCAGGTGAGGGTTTTTTTAGGACACAAGTATTTTGGATGAAACTCGGAAGGAAAGAAACAGCGGACTCTGGACTGCCATCCAAAACACAATGCTGGGGGTCTGTCTCCGGAAAATCATAAGGCGGCTGATGGATTCCCAGCAAGGTAGAAGACCCTGAGCAGCCTGTGCCTCCTTTCAGGACCTCCAGCTTCCCCAAGTCCCAATTGGGCTGGTGGTTCATTACAGCAAAGTTGTGCCCAGATGCTTGTCTACGGGGTGCCGTTTGCTTCCAAAGTTTTTCATAGAAACCAGCCAGTACTTGTGACTGACCATAGATGAGCAGGAGAGTTATTTGCTGGGGCCAGCGCCCGGGGATGGCTTAATGGGCTCTTGCTAAAGTCTGTATTTGTACTCGCACACAGCAATCACAGAGGTCTCTTGTTCTTCTGGTCGGCCAAAGGGACTTTCTTGCCTGGTTCCTGAATTAATTCGTTTTCTGGATTTATAGAATAGGTTGGTGCTAAACTAGCTGAACAGGATGGGTTCATGAGACACCTTTAGACACAAAAACCAGACTAGGGGTAAAGCTAAACAGCAACTGCCATGGCCAGTGTGTGGTGGGAACCCAACTATTTTGCCTGTTTGTCTTGTGGGAAGTCAGCTTTTTGTGAATGGCCACAGGACTCCTGCTGTCAAGAGCTGTCCATCCCCAATCTGCTTCCCTGGCATTTAAGCTGTGGGTTACCCACCTCTAGCTTATATTGTAATGAATTGGTTAGTCCTTAAGGTGCAACAAATGTTAGTTTCATGCAAAACAGAGGGCAGTTACTAAATTAACCTATTTTCTCAGTTCACGAAGTACTTTGAGTCATGACCTAGGCCATGAAAAAAAACAGATCAAGGTTAAAGGCAAACAATGTTATCATCTCACACAAATGCAGCGACCAGGTTTGTTACTGACCTGGTTAAGGGCATTGTGTGAACATGGCCAGTAGGTGGAGGTGAATGGAGCAGAGGTGTGTCCCTTGAGATACAAGTTTTGAGGGGATAAACTGATGCCACCCCAAAGATCCACCTTACAGCTACTGTGGGGCAATGCTTACCCACATGTGCTTTACAGTCAGGTCATCTTTGGTGTATGTGGGTCTGTATGAGGGGCAACAGAACGACACAAAACTACAGGAAAGAGAAGAGGGGTACATTTGCATCACTAGCAAAGCAACTTTAGGGGGAAAAAAACATGACCCAGCCCACTGAAATTATCTTCTTTGCCACACTAAGAAAAAAAAGAGTTTAAATATTGGCAAACCCATATTATAAGCAATCCATTGCTACAAATCAAGCACAGATTAGTCCTTCCAATGTGGGATAATTCCCATGCTCAAAGGTCACCCCATCCTTGACATTTTGAGGACATTTTGGGGTCTCAGAGTTGCTAGGAAGTCATCATCATGACTTCTGGAATGTGCAAATGGAGGCTGTGACATCCCTGCCTTCCAAGGATCTCCATTTCTCTTCAAACCCGGAATGCAAATGAGGTCAAATTATGAACTTGGGAATGCTTAAATATTGCCCAGATTACAGCAGGGCAGATCCCGGAGGGGAAACGCTGATGATAAAGGCATTGACCCTTGTTGGCAAATTCTAGATTTATTCAAAGGTTGTTTTCTGTGCTCCCCCATTTCCTCTCTGTCCTGTCTATCAACCTTGTTTCCCTCATCTGAGAAACCTACACTGATTAATTATTCACCTAATCACTGCTAATTATAGAAGTATAGTTCCAGATTGAGATATGAGCAATAACAATCCAATGCTTATTGTAGCATTGGCTATTCCAAGTAAAAGAAAGAAGCCGTCCCCAGATCAGGGATCTTGTTTCTGTGCCCCCTTTTGACGGCAAGGCATCGCAGGAGCAGCACCACAGCCATCCAAATTTCTCCTTTCCATTCAGATTGATTAATTGACCTTTAAAAATGTACCCACAAAATAAATTGCTCAATAAAATAAATTATCCTCTGCATTGTAGCTCTCAGAAAAAAATCCACTTTTACTTGAGAAGGGGCTAATGAAGCATGGGGAAGCACTGAAGAAATGACGAATGAAAGGAATGAACCTCATAGAGCACTGATCGATAGCTTGGGAAAGTCGTGCGACTACAGAACAAATCTGACCTCCTGCGGAGAAGCAAGCCGGGGCACCTTTGCCCCTGGGCGATCCTAGTGGTGCGCATACCCAAGTGTTTTGGCATGCCTGTCAGCTGTTCCAGTTTGTGAAACCAACCATCACATCATCTCCACCCAGCAAAGCAGGGAGTCTGCATTGGGCTAAAATTCCACAAATACCAAAAAAAAAAAAAATGGAATTGAAGCTCCTCCTGTTCTACATGCTTCCACACCATCGACAGTCCCAGGACTTGTTTCACAAAGCCATACAGGTAGTCCTCAACTTACGACCATTTGTTTAGCAACCATTCAAAGTTACGACGGCACTGAAAAAGGTTATTATGACCTGTCCTTGCACTTACAACTGTCGTGGCATCCCCACGGTCGTGTGATCAAAATTCGGGTGGTATACTAGCATGTATTTACGGCGGTTGCAGCGTCCCGGGGTCACACGACCGCCATTCGCGAACTTCCCAGCAGACTTCCAACAAGCAAAATCAATGGGGCTTAAGTGATTCACTTAAGGACCATGTGATTCACTTAACACCTGCTGCAAAAATTTCATAAAATCAGGTGCGGTCATGTAATGCCTCGCTTAATGACCACACCACTTAACAACAAATTTTCCAGCCCCTATTGTGGTTACAAGTCAAGGACTACCTGTAGATGAAAAGGGGGAAGTTTCCTTCCAGCCCAGCCATGCACCCAACAGTTTAGACACATCCCAGTCTAGCTTATAGCTCTGAGACTGCTTGGTGGTCCCCCATCCAGGTACACACCAGTTGACTGGTGCTTAGCTTCCCTGCCTGGTTAGTAAAGTGCTTCCATCTGCTGAGAAATGTACTGTAGTCCTTTAAGTATTTCCCAGCCCTGGGAAAACCGGGGGGGAAACCGATCAATGTATCTTGCAGCACCTTCCAGACTAACAATTTTATTTTGCCATAATGTTTCATGGATGGCTGCCCACTGCTTCAGATGCATGGAGTATTATCCTGAGAAGGGAACAGAGGTACAAATCAGTGGGATTGTAAAAGCGAGAGAGAGATCACAGGGAAAATAATGCAGAAAGCTCAGAAAAGGATAGTTCTTGATAGCAGATATACACAAAAACAGATGATGGGCAGCATAGAGCATTAAGCAAGCGGATTAACACCACGCCTTCGCCTCCCTCAGCCCCGGAGAAGCGGGGTGTAAATGTGCTAATGGATTCCAGGTCGGCTGGCCCACGATGAAAGGCATCTTCGCCACTCCTTTGCTCAAAGACAGTCACCTTTAGGACTGCAATCTAGCCTCCCAGATCCGTTCTTCACCATCTGGCAGGAAGAGATTCTTTGCAGGGGATGAGAAGGGTGTCCTTCACGAGTACAGATGTGAAAGGGTGAGATAAGGGTCAGAATGCCAGGAAAGGCAGGCGAACACCTTGTCTTCAAGGCTTCCAGCAGCCTGCCAAGGATCTACTGCCGGGCCCCCAAAAGTTTCCTTCACCTCTGCAAGCGGCTTCTGCCCGTCAGCCCTTCTTCCACACATTAGCCCTCAGCTGCCCTCATACGCTTTCCCAACATCTGCTTACTTACTGGCTCACTCTGCACACGGTTGGATTGTCTGTCTTTCGGACAGCACCGATGGCTGGTTCTCGTTTCAGGAAAACACCCCCACTTCCTCCCTCAGGGAGAAGGACCACCTTGATATCTAGAAGTTCGTAGGGATCAAGGCAATGAAATCACGGTGGAAAAGAAACGGGTGGTGAAATACCCATGGCACAAAACTGTTAGTCAGCTACACGCTGGAGAGCCAGATTAGCAATCCTGTTGAGAGGAGCATGGAGGAGGCCAGAGTGGAAACGGAGGGGGCACCTCTTCCAGAACCCTTTGAGTTTTCTCGAAAGTGCATTGCTTTCTTCCATTACAGACAGTGGAAGTCTAACAACGGACGTTGTTAGATTTGTTCTTTCAAACAAGTGGATGTAAACACATCAGCCACCTTATCTGAAAGGAGGTATGTTTACATACCTCCAGGGCACATAAACTTTCTTTGTTTATGGCACGCTGAGAACTGTCGCGGAGTAATTTTAGAGCAGCTTTAAAGTTTGGGGAATTATACAGGGAGTCCTCACTTAACCATTCATTTAGTGACGGTCTGGAGTTACAACAGTGCTGAAAAAAAACAACTTATGACCAGTCCTCACATTTATGACCAGCACTGCGTCCCTGCAGTCACATGATCACACTTTAGGCGCTTGGCAACTGGTTTGCATTTATGGCTGTTACAGGGTCCCGTGGTCATGTGATCGTCATTTTTGACCTTCCTGGTCGGCTTCTGGCAAGCAAAATCAATGGGGAACCACATGACTTGCTTAACGGCCACATGGTTCGCTGTGTTTCACTTAATGACTGCTGCAAAAAAAGGTCGTAAAATTGAATTGGATTTGCTTAATGACCGCTTTGCTTAGCAATCAAAATTCAAGTCCCAGTTGTTGTTAAGTGGGGGCTACCTGTAACCCAAACACATCTGGAGGACACCAGGGTGGTGAAAGTTAAACTAAAGTGGAAGAGAATAAAGCCAGCCACGAAGTTGCAGTGGGAGAGACCACCAACGGTCATCTGAAAGGCTAGGAAGACTTCGGCAGGACGACTTCTGGAAATTTCAGCCATTGTCACCAACATCTCACAAGAACTGGTGACGTGAGAGATTTCCATCATTAAAAAGTAATTTCAGGTGGGAACCATGGGCACCACTTGGGCATCTTAGCACACTTAGGCCCTGCATTGCTGTCTCCTGCTCTCATCGTTGATCACAAAGGCAGGGCCACAACAGACTTGGTATTCAGCCTACATACATGTATTTACCCAAAAACACCACAACTGATGATTTTGAGTTCACCCTTAAGATGATACATCCATCTTCGCGCTAAATGTTCCCTCCGCTAAGCAAATTATTGTTATTTCAAAGCAGCAAAGCCATAATGCATGCAGGCTGCCTGAAATTGCTATTTGTCCTTTAATTTGTCATTTACAAGACTTGGTAAATTAAAAATAAGGGGGAAACCACCCTTTCCATCTGGCATGCACACAACCCCTGCAGGCAGGAACTATTTGGGCCTTGTCTTTCTCTGCCACCATAAAAAGCCTTTTATCACGCTGAAAAATTATTCCTTAATTTTTATGGGCTCCTTGGTAAGGTGGTTGACGCTGATGGATCGTTCCATATTCTCAGCTCTCTTTGGAATTTGCAGTGAGTGGATATTGTTCCCTGGGTAGAAAATAAAGGTAGGGAGAAAAGAAATGTGTCCCTATTTAATTTACTGCCTGCAATAATGGGATTTTTTATCAACATTCCGCCAGCAAATTATTCTCATTGTCTTATTCCTTTGCCTCCAAGCACTGACAATGGAAAAAAATTGTGTTTGTATAGAAGACATGCGTCATTAGGTCACCCAGGTCAGCAAAAGGCTGGAGATGAAGATGGACTGCAGGAGAAGTCACTTTCAAGGCATGCCCAGGTTTCTCCTGAGCAAAAAGGCAGATTGGGAAGAAAAGGAGGGGTGAGCTAGCCCAAACTCTGGCATGTCGAAGATACATGTGGGAAAAGGTAGAAAGCAGCTTTTAACAGGGTCCAGATTATTGCCTCAACGGCCTGAATCAGCAGAAGGCCATTTCTTTTCTCCTGAGCTTACAAGGATGAGAGGAATGGATTATGCTCAGCTCCAGCATCTCCAAGCGGGCTGGAAATATTATTAATGCTTGGCCAGAGACTTAACGTACATAAGCAGCAGATTACAGGAGATAAGACGTAACGTTATCTTGGAATGGAATGGAATATCGAAAGACAGAGAGAGAGAGATGGACGTTTAGGACCCTTAACCAGCATGAGATCCAAACTCAGAGTCTTTTAACAACAATTGCAACCAAGCAAAACTTTGCAACCTTCCTGGGGATCTCAGTGGGGAAGCCAGCAAGTTTTGAAGCAGCCTGCACAGTGAGTAAGGAGCGAGCTGTACATGCCAAGCACAACAGAGAGGTGGAAGAGATGGGGCATTCCATAAGGAGCGTTTCTACATCTTCGCTCCCTCAGCATCTAAGGTACGGCACTGAACCTTGCCGATGGGAATGGTCTTCTGGGTGTAGCAGAAGTAATACTAGAGATGGAATTGGGGATGTTAGGAACGGGACGGGGCTGGGAAAACAACTGCCAGGAGCCCCGGAGAGCTACTGCCAGTCACGTTAGCAGTACTGAAGCAGATGGACAAAGGACCTAAGGGGACGAAGTTGCTTCTCCTATCCCTGTATTCCAGATGGGGCTGTGAGGGAGCCTGTCCTCAGCCACTATCCAAATGTACAACTCTTGCCTTTGAGAGAATTTTTTTTAAAAAAATGGTTCAGCGTTTGAAGCAATCCAGCAACACCCTTCACTCCAAGCCTTAAAATGAACTAGTCATAAATATAATCCCAGAATGATTACAATATTTGGGCCGGTTTGTCTATCCATTACCACTGAAGGGGGGATGGACCACGAGGACAAAAAGCAACGGGGGGAGGGGGAAATGGCACAGAAATCAGATGCATTATGAAGAAAGACTCCAGGACACAGGAGTGTTTTGTGACTGACTGCTTCCTAGTTGTTTTCTTGGCTTCCGAAACGTCTCCCATCCATCCGGTAACCACAGATGAGCCTTTCTGACCTGAGCAAAATAAAGCTAAGGGGACTTAAATAGTCTGTCCTTCTGTCCCACAGGCCTTCTTCTGGCTATTTACGCAGGCCAAAGGGGCAGATACCCAATGAGACTTTTCCCCCTTGTGGTGGGATGTGGGAGATAATGGAATTCTTCTTGCCCCTTCATGTATTTGGGTGTTGTTGCACTCTCTCGCTTCTAACCCTCTTTGCAGATCCTGGGTATGCAAGGATCTCAGTCAAGACTGAAGCAGCTTCGGCAGCAATTCCAGAATTAATTCAGCCAAGCCAAACTGATCTGGATGAGATCCATAGCATGTGATGTCTCCTGTCCGGGAAACCAGTGGGGGCAGCCACTGAACTGAAGCTGGGTTTCTTGTAAATGTAAGAGTCACTTGTTGAGATGGGCAGCTATAGAAATCAATCAATCAATCAATCAATCAATCAATCAAATAAACGGCTTATAAGGATGAAGGCACAATACGTTCTTCAGCAACTGAAACAGAAGAATGGAGAGTGAATGGTATGTTGCTGCAGAAAAAGGACAGATAATTCAGAATTCCCGCAGCTGAGCAGAAAGAAGACATAAGGTAGATTTCGGAAGTCTTTCTGAACTGCATGGCATCTTCATTATTTTCCCTGCACTAAAAAGTGGTTGAAAACCAGAAATCAGATGGTTCCAAATCTAGGTTGTGTTGATCCTGGCCGTTCTGTATAGGAAAGCAATCCTTTGTCATCTGGAAATGTAACAATGGATATGTATTTAGGCGCTGATTAATTGGGAGCAAGTCCCATTTCCAATAAAGTTGCACCAAGAAGTTCATTAATAACTTTGACTTGAACGGTGGGCTTTTGCAGATCCGATATTCATCTGCAAAGGCAGACGGTCTGACTTTTGATTTCCATGTTTTTTAGACTGTGTAAACAGGCTGCCTGTTAATTACTTCAGCCATATTTGGGGAGGGGGATCTGTCTCTTCATCAGTCAAAATCAACTCCTTTTTCTTTCTTCCTTGTTGAGATTAGTTTTTATTTTTCCCCTCCCCAGCTGGACTGTTTACCTCTCACAATGAAAACTGGTTCTTTTAAACCAACAGGAGCTGTGGTTTTTAATTCATTTTCATTTCTGGCGCCTCTAAATAACGGACATTTGTTACGAAAATCGATGTTCGCTGCCCAAGCCATTTTTAATAGCATCATTAACATTCATAACCAGCGTGGCATTTTATGGCAACATTGAGGGCTTGGGGAATACAATATGATTGAGCAGAAACATTGGGATTTTTTTTTTATCGCTCCTCGCTCTGAAATGTCAAAAAGTACCCTTTTATGCTCAATGAATTTGCAACAGATTTGATTTCTTTCTATGTCACTTAAGGTCATTGCACAATTTCTGCTTTTTATCACATTACATGCCATGGGAATCCACACCAGCAACTGGTTCTTCCCCACTGTTTCCCAAGCTCCCGGTAAGATCACAAAAACTGTCCGACTGAATTAGACACAAACCCAACTCTTCCCAAATTGATACCCATGGGTGGCCTGAGTAATGTCCACAATGACTGCTGGATGATGGGAGGCGCAGTCCAACACATCCAGAGGACATCCAGTTGGAAAACTCTACCATTTGTCTTCCCCAAACCCCATCTAGAGATCCCTGAGAAGTAGGCTGACCATATTTCCTCGAGACAAAAACGGGAGATTGGGATGGCAACTCAGGGCAGGGCGATGGGCTGGATTCGCAGGCAGGAACTTCTCTGGTTTTCTCGGGCTGGGAATCTTCGGATTCCTTCGTTTGCGAGAGGCAAGGCCAGGCTGGAGAGTCCAGTGAACGCTTGTCCCTGACAAGCTGTTCCTCCTCTGGCTGTGCTTTTATGTTCTTTTCTTCCACTGTTTCAAGGCAGGAGCCAATCAGCTCGCCCTTTGATCACCACCTATCAGCCGATCCTGTTTTTTCCTTTTTAGGTTTCCCGCCGGGTTGAGCTCTGCGGCTTTTTCCCCACCGTTTCTGCTGAGCTCCCCCTCCTTCCACTCAAAGTCAGACTGCCTTCTGACAGGTTTGTGGGAACTTTCAAATTTTTAAGTAAGGTTTTTAAGAAAACGGGACAAAATGGACATTTATATTAAAATGACGGGGTGGTCTGGAAATGTTTAAAAAACGGGACTGTCCCATTCAAAATGGGATGTATGGTCAGCCTAGTGAGAAGTCCATAAAGAGGACATGTGGCTGAGGACACAGGTTCCCACATTTTAGCAATGAAAATAAGATTATTATCATAATGTATCTGGTAGTTTCCTGGGTAGTATCTGGATCACTTCTGAAGGACATGCTTCAGATAAAATTGGTATGACTTCAGGACCTCTGACCACATACCGTACCTTCTGCCCAGCAGATATCAGAATCATCCTGGCAGATACGGCTGTCACTTACGCCTAACAACTTGGAACGCCATCATCCTGAGACCCCTTCGCCATTGGGAATTGTGATCAAAACCTGACAGAACTCAGATTAGACCTTCCTCATCTGAACTGACTTAACCTTTTCAGTCTTTGTCTTTGTGTCTGGCCATCAGTCTTTAAAAAGGACCCAGGTAAAATAGCATAGGTTGAAGAAAAAGAATGAGACACCTACTAGGAGAGATTAAGGGACCTGGTAGGTTTGATCTTGAGAAGACCAAAGTGTAATGATTGCCTATTCTAAAACACTATCAGACTCACAGGCAAGATTCAAGGATATCTGATTTATTAAAGAATAGTATGCAGGATCACAGAGAAAGCTGAGAATGATGAAAGCGCGCCAAATTCAAACTAAAAATCCTTGGTGCAAATGAAATCCCTCCCCCCGTAGAGTCTTCTCAAGTCCACAATCCCAGGTGCTCCTATCGGTCTCTGATGGTCTGCGGGAAAAGGCCTTGAACAGAGAACATAACCCAAACACATTCCATTGCACTGATTTCACATACAGAGCTTGGCACAAGGTCTCACAGCAGCTCCCTCCCAAACAGAAACGCGCGTCAGCACCATGGCATGTGAAACGTTACGACGTATAAACTACATTGAATCAGTGAACATGACACAAGGAGGATATGATGGCCCTCTTCACTCTACTCACCTATGGAACAACTTCTGTGCAAGAGGAACTAATCGCCACACAACAATCAGTTGTTCTGCTTTGGCCTCATCTCATCTTGAGGGCCCTGACCAGTCCTGGGCATCTCATTTTGAAAAGGATTCAGAGAAGGCAGAAGAGGTTCAGAGACGGGGAAGAGGCAGATGAGGAGAGCAGAAACTAAGTCAGCCCTATGAACAGAGACTGATCAAAATGGGGGTGTTTAGACTTGGGAAGAGAAGGCCAAGTGGGGGTCATGACCACACTCTTGAAGTACCTAAATTTTCCTCTCATTCTGATGTGTAAGACAGAGAATAGAATACGCTACAGCAAAGTAGATTCTGAGTAAACATTAGGAAAACTGCCTGACAGTTCAGAACTGAAGACCCAGAGAAATTCTCCTTTGCTGGATGAGTTCAAGCAGGGCTGGATTAGGTTTATGAGGAACGGCTTGATTTCAGTTCCTGCGCTGAGCAGGGGGCTGGAATAGATGACCTCGGTGGCCATGTCTAGCTCTAAATCCGTGATCCCATCATGCTTTTAACCAGGCCAGAGAAAGGCCCAGCGACTGGATTTGTACAGTGTACTCCATTGGTTGTGTGTGTGTGTGTTTTCATGGCTTAGTGAGTTGTGGGACTCTGCCCCATTTGGCTCATCAGTGCTTGAACGCAAATCTAGTTAATGAGTAGTTGAATCACCAAGTTGACCATTCTCCAGTCTGTGGCTTACCAGAAAGTAAAGTTTATTGCGTTTCATGCTAACTATGACTGCTTAAGAGAGGACCGCCATTCAAGGACAAATCCGTTTCATATTCAGAAGACACTAATCCCCCACCCACCCACCCAAATATGGACACTGATTCTACCCTCAACTTTTCCAAATAAGTCATTTTCCAGTCAGCGTCACCAACTGTGACCCAAGACGACCACCAGGATCTGCCTCACCCCTATTTTCCTCTTCTTTCTAAATCTGCATCTCAACTTTTTAAAGGCTTCAAGTTCTTTGACAATCCACTTCCTATACATGAACTACCTTCTATTTCTATTTGCTACCTTCTGTTTCCAAACCATGAGGTTTCTCCTCTTCTCTTTTTCTGCCTCTGCTTTAGGCCATGAGAACTATGGCACCTGTGTGTAGGGTAGGGTAGGACAAAAGCGAGCAACTCATTGAGTAACGCAATTTTCTGCAGTTTGAGTCAAAGTAGTAGTAAAATGCAGGCATTAAATATGCAGTAAGCCTAATGCACTTATTTTAGTTTCTAAAACACGCCAAAAATTGATTTAAAGGACAATGAAAATTCCCCCCGGGACAACCTATCACTTCCACATCTCTTACTGCCCTTGACTGCCAGAACAAAATCGATGGGGGGAAAAAATGGGGGGCCCACCATAAAAAGATTGCTCAGCCTCTAACAAAGTGAGTGTGTTGACTGTGTCAGATTTTTCTCTTTTTATGAAAGAAAAACTTGTGCTCAGAGACTTAAATAGTTGTTCTGGCATTAAAAGGAGCTTATTTCTCTGCTCCACTGAAAGGCAGAGCATGAATCCGCTCTGTGGCTGCCACGTTTCTGCAAATATATATATTTATTTATAAGCATGCACATATATATATAGATTTATATAGAGATAGATTTATAAGCATGCAAATGCTTCAGTATAGAAGAGATATGGAAGAGCAGGATTGATGAATCCCTGGGGTTCTGCTGAAAACCAAATTCTCCCAAATTCTAAACGTGCAAAACACGCTTGAGTGCTAATGAAACAACACAGTGTGCATTCCATCTGCGCACACACTAAATTCGCACACATGAATTTCTATACATGCTCGCTAGAGGCGATCCCATTCGGAGCTCTAAGTTTTAACTGCCAGCAATTTATGCTAACAGAGTTTTAATAAGACACTTGCAAAAAACAATAATAGGATCTTGAAAATACAGAGTGTGAAGGAATGTAGGCTTAAGAAAACCAGCCCTGATTAAATAGCTCTGCTTCCCATTTTCCTCGGCATGTTATGAACTACACAGAATATCACTTTCCAAGCAGGCAAAGCGACCCTCCTCTCCAAAAGAGTTTATTTTATTCTCTTTTGTCCCCTGACACTGGGAGAGGTCTGCAAGAACTGTAATTGCCGAAGCCCTTCATTGCTGTAATTTTAGGGGCGTGGAGAGATTTCTAAGTTTTTTGGAAGCGGCCTTTGTTTTAATTCTCCGTGTGTCACCAAAAGCGATCCGCTCTTTCGGCTGCACGCTGCGGAGTTCGCCCTCAGGGGCGTTCTGCCTTGGGGCTGTAATTATGGGGTTCACACTTTTCCCCCCTCTTGGATCGTGTCAGAAGCCAACACCGAGAAAAGTGCCAGAGAGTAGGTGTAATCAGACCCTGCGATTGTTCCCTTTGGGTTGACAGAAAGGCAGATCATTGAGAAACCCCACCGTGAGGGTGAAGGGGCTGCAGCATTTCACGCTCGGCTTCCGAGCCTTTTGGAAAAAGGAAGTTTTCCCCAGGCCAAAGAAGAACGCTCAAGTGAATTAAACTGGCCGTTAAGATGCCAAGGAGAAATTCTTTGGGAGGTGAGAGGGGACAGGTAAGAAGAGGCAGAAACTTTTCACCAGCTGGTGCATGCCAAGAACAACTGGGCTCAATTTTCTGCATCAAGATGCTCTTACAGTAATGAGGAAGGAGATACAAAAAGTGGCACTTTCCTCTGCTTGAAATGACAAGTCATTTGCAGCTCCAAATATTTGTCAGTAAATGCAGGTGGGAGGCTCTAGGATCTGCAAAAAAAAAAAGTGTCCAAGCAACCCAAGGACTTTAGATCATCCATCTTGATCAACAGAGCAACTCTGACCCATTCCCAGTTCATACTGATTATTCCACGCAGGGCTCAGTCCAAGGGGAACCTCAGCATCATCTGTTAACTTCCTGACCCTTGGATGATCGCTCTCCACGTGCCTTGAAAGAAAAATCACACCTCGAGGTGGTTTTGCAGAGAAGTAGACCCATTCCCTGGGTGTCGAGTGAGTAATTGCCGTGGCCCTTGAGGTGACAGCGAAGGCGACCCAGAGAGGCCTTTCAGGGTGGCGGTGCAATTTGCAGAAGAGATGATCTATTGGCACAATCTGTTTTGCTGACCTCCCCAAAACACCAGGATTTGCTGCCCCCTGGACCACGCTGCAGGGGTAAATGGAAGGTGCATATTTTGATGGCAAGCCTTAACCTTCAAGGCTTTGGTCACTCCCCACTCAAAACCATGATGCATCAGGTTAATAACCACTAAAAAAAAGGAGCTTTATCCTTCCCCAAAGAATAAGGGAAGATGCTCAAGTCAGCTGTTTGAATTTCACTGTTTTATCTAGATAAACTGGAGACATGAATCAAAAATTTGCTTCAAGGAGAGGCACTTTGGGTCAAACATTATGCATTGTTAGCACTCAAAGGTCAGGACCTGAGAGTGAAGCTTTCAGGCCAAGTGGACAAAACCGTGTGTTCAAGGCATTGCAAGGTGGCAGAAGTTGTTTGGGCTGGCAAGATGGGGATCTCAACAGGTGATGCCAAGGGTTAAGATGGTGCCAAGTAAATGACTGGAGCCAACATAGGAGGGGGGCTGTACTTGAGTGTGAAGAGTGTAGCAATGGGGGGGGGGGCTTTCCCCCTTTTCTTTCTGTATATGAAGTCAGACCTAGGCACCATGGGCTTGCCAAAGTTCTCCATCCGATTTGTGAGCTGAAAAATATGGCTGGATGATCTTTCCACATTTCCCCGGAGAGAAGCAATTCAATTCTCCAGGACAGTTTCTACCTGGAAATGTCTTTTGGACTTTTTTGCTTGAAACTGAAAGAAATGAAACTTTACTTTTGGGATCTGATGACTAGAACTGCTTATGACTACAGAACTACTGTGTACTATTGATAATCTTAGATAGAATCGCCAAGAATCGGACACGATTGAATGGATAGCATCATCACCATTAATCTCAGAGTAAGGGGCTAATTTATCTTAAATCTGTATCTGTACCAAAGAAAGTCGGAAGCTATTTTTTTCTTTTCGTTCTTTTCTGCACTCTTAATTTTGCCTTCTTTCTGATCTTTTTTTTCCCATTTATATTTTATCTCTTGCTGAAACTTAAGAAAGTCTTATGGAAAAAAAAAATCAGCAGGATGGGATCACCCCTTCGGTGTGATAGACGCGCTGTTATGGAAGCAGCTTTCCTGAAGACAAATTTCTCGGGATCTTCCTAAAAAAAGTTTGACAAGGGAACCCATTCGTACATTGTTATTGCCCTCTTCCCTGTCTGTGACAAGCAAGAGGTCAGATGTGGGCTGGAAAAGGAGGCCGGCTGATAACAATTTCCGGACTGGGGACTCAGACCTTCCGCCCCAAACCCTGGGAGAACTGGAACCAGTAAGATAAAGCTGGCAGGGAGTGGATACGGAGAAACAATGGACGATTTATTTCTTTCCAGACTGCTTTGCTGTTTTCCTTTGATCACAGTCCATGTTTTTCTATTTCTCCGTTTACTGATTAATGACTCTGTCGATCTAGGCTCCCATAATGGTGCAGCTTTTCTGTGAGCTCCACAAGGACTCACTTGGTTGCATTTATTAAAATAAGCACTCTTTATTCCTTCTTACTCCAGGGTGGGGTTTACATGAGCACCAGGTTTCAAACCACTGGGCCCAGTTGCCCTGGTTAAAGAGGCAAATTGGGGCCTTTTGTCCTGCCCCACCCGAATTCCAGATGATAGGTAGAAATTCCAGGATCTTACCCTCTTTGATTAGGTGTTTGATAGACACTCCGTTATGAGTAAACAATGAAGGATGGGACTTGCACACAGACATCTTAATGGTCATTAAGCCATTAAGTTGGGTTCAATTGCTGATGACCACAATGGCAAATGCTTCCCATCTCCAGTTGTGTCAGCCATAAATTGTAGCTCTTCCAGAACCACTCCAGGAATCCTTCAGATCTTCTCCTTATCCACCTTATCCATTGTCTTCCTCTTCCATGTCCTTCAGCTTTGCCCAAAGCACCTGATTCCACCCATGAAAATATCACAAGATCCTCTGATGCTTCAAAAGAAGTTACAAAAATAAACCCTTGTTTTCGTGCCAGTTGTCAGCCGGATGAATTGTTTTAGGGAACCCTAAACAACTCCACAATTTTATAGAAAAGGGGCATGCAAATAACAGTAGAAGAGAGGGACCCTACCCCAATACGTAACACCAACCTCCATCAAGGATACTTTGAACATCAAAGTATCTTCCACATCAGTATTTGAATGTGGCTATCATGAACTCAGCCATCACTTTGGGAAATCCAACATAATCTCCTTTGATCAGCTAGCAGTACAAAACCCATTCATTAGCCAGAAACTTAGCAAAAGCTAACTCTCTCTCTCTCTATATATATATACACACACACATACACACAGTATATATATATATATATATATATATATACACACACACACACAACAAATTTATATTGTTACCCAACTCACACATAGTGACTCTGGGCAGCTTACAGGTAGCCCTTGCTTAACGACCACAATTGGGACTGGAATTTCAGTTGCTAAGCAAAGCAGTCATTAAGCAAATCTGACCCAATTTTACAACTTTTGAGGTGGTCATTAAGCAAAACACTGCACGCGTTAAGCAAATCATGTGGTCATTAAGCGAATCACACAGTTCCCCATTGACTTTGCTTGCCAGAAGCTGGCCAGAAAGGTTGAAAATGGCAATCACATGACCACAGGATGCTGCGACAGTCATAAATGTGAACCGCTTGCAAAGCACCCAAATCGTGATCACATGACTGTGGGGATGCTGTGACAGTTGTGAGTTCCAGTCATAGTTTTTTTTCAGCACCGTTGTAAGTCTGGACTGCCGCTAAAGAAATGGTTCTTAAGCAAGGGCTACCTGTACAAGATTAAAAATCAATAAAACACCCACAATCGGAAACATACTCTAAACTAGCCATTCAATCAGCTCTGATATTTTTATACATCTGATGTGTTTTATTGCTAGTTAGTTAATATGCTGAGATCTTTTACGTTATTGTTTTCTGAAGATCTGGGGGAGGAAATCATTTTCATTCACACCTTCCCCTAATATGGTAACATCTGGCCACATCATCCACGCATATACCAATTTTTAGCAGGTTCCCTACGAGACCTTTTTTTCATAACACAAACCATGTGCCTGTCCTCCATGCAGCCTTCAAACATACATATTAAAGAGAGCTTACTCAGAGAAAATATACTAGCTAGCTCTTTCAGCGTGCAACTTGAAGTACCCCTTTTTTCTGATGCATCTCTCCCAGTCTTTGGCCTTAATGCAATTTGGGGGCAGAAAAAGATGGAAGTTCAGAGTTTGTGTCCCAGCGAGGTCTATTTTTTCTGGATCTTGTAAATCCACTCTTATGGCAATCAACAGCAGAGATCTTTGGCCTTGATGACAAACCTACTGTCATGACCTCGTTGCAAGGCACAAAGAGCCTCACAACGTAGATCATGATTAGGAATTAGAGGAAGGAGGTAATCAAACTAGGGATTAACACAAGCACCCAAAAGCACCCACACCCACGGACCCATAGACGGCTGAATAGAAGGACCTCGAAGGAACGAAGATAAGCCACACCTGGTGCCCTGGAGGACTCAACCGACGCTGGAGACAAAGGAAGACACCGGGAAAACGCCCAGACAGCCATCAAGGGTCCCATCAAGAGGGATCAGGACAATACAGGGTGGGGAAGCCCGGGGCACTACGAGGGGGTATAAAAGGGGCACCTCCACACCCACACCCCCGTTCCCGTTTTTCGTTCTGTTAGCTATCCGTCCAATAAACCGGAAATCCTTAATACCCATTAAGTGAGTCTGTGTCTTATTGAGTCGCGAGGCTGACCCTGACACCTACACAATCCAGAAGTCTGACTCCATGGCTGTATTTTCCATCCCCATCTCTCAGTCAGCAGCAAATATCAATTTATTATTAAACAAAAACAAGCAAACGCGTCAACATTCAAGAAAGCTTGGAAAAGGCAGTCTGTTGGAAATCCTGACAATGCCATCTTATTTTTCAGAGGGCTTACAAAGGCAGACCACCACATCATCAGAGATGCACTATCCCTGATGTGGTGGTGGTCTGCCTTTCCCCCACTCTCAAAGATTGGCAAAAATAGGCTTGAATAAGCACCTGGCGTCCCAGGGAACTTACAATTAAATGCTTGTTGTTCAACATCGTATGCCTTTTGCAAACAACAGAGGTGTAAGAGTCTCCTGACAGCAGCCTAGAATTTGAGAACATGTTCCTGCCTCAGGTTTTTTTTCCCCCACCCTGTCAGAGATTTCAAATATTTACTTTATAGCAACTTCACCAGTTCCCAGAGCATCCATTAATGAATCGGATGCATCACTAAGCCCCGCCACCCAGCCCTCTCCGTGTAGTCAGCACCAAGGCTGGGTGTAATATTCTAAAAGCTCTCTAAAAAATTAATTAACCAGCATCCTGCTTACACCGCAGCCGAGCACTTTAGCCCCTCTCCTCAGCCATCAAAAGTCATCAGCATTCTGGAACAACATTGTCAGTTGGAAATCTTCCAGCAGGGTCCTGCTTTTCGCCTCCTCAACCCCAGAGGGGGAGTTGTGAACACAAGACAGGAAAATGCAAGCACAACACATTGAAGTTGGATTCCAAATTTGCCTCTTGCAGTGGGGAGTAGCACAACGCCTTAACCTTACATTAATTGAAAAGGGCTGGGCGCGCACCACCTGCTAACCAAAGGTGTTTTTTTAATTGCGCCCAATTCTGAGACCACCTGGACAAGTCCCTGCAGTTTTCTTGGCAAGGTTCTTCAGAAGTGGTTTGCCATTGCCTCCTTCTTAGGGCTGAGCGCGTGCGACTGGCCCAAGGTCACCCAGCTGGCTTCGGGCCCAAGGCAGGACTAGAACTCACCATCTCCCAGTTTCTAGCCTGGAGCCTTGATCACAACACCAAGCAGGCTGTCAATATTATGAAAAGACTAAAAGGTTAGGAGAGAGCATTAGATATTCCAAATAGCGTAGCCACCTCATTAAGTCACCATTTCCTTTTCTTTGGTTAGATTGTTTTAATTAATTAAAGATCCAACGAGGAGGCAGCACCTGTCCAACCTTAGCTGGGCTCAGAAGTCAAACTGGATCAGATCTTGGTTAGTCCTTGGATAGAAGACCACCAGGAGATCTCAACAAGAGGGGCTAGGCTGGAAAGTCGAACAAAGCATCTCAGAAGACAGTCATTGACAAGCCTGTACTGTGGCCACGGAGAACTAAGGAGTTCAGCTTTGCTTCTTTATCTTTATTTTTTGTTTATTTATTCCTTTAATATTTTCTTTGTTTTAGCAATAAAACAAGACAATCACCTGCGACGAAGTAAGACACCAGCATCACTTCTGTTTCCAAGAATGCCAATGGGTCTGCTGGCATTCTTACCAAGTCCAAAAGGTAGACATGGCTTGGATGGGTCTCCACCTGTCCAAATCCAAACTAACCAGCTAGGTAGAGCCCATCTTGATGTGCTAGAAAGGATGGGATGGATCAGCCTGCTCAGCTGGGGCTACAAGAACTGGATAACCAGTAATTGTCAGCAAAGGGAACCCCCCTCCCCCAAAATAAATCTAATTCCTTGGTTTTGCAGCCCAGATCTACAATGTCTGCTCTGCAGGCACAAGGCGCACAGCAACATCTTCATTGATCTCTGCACCCTTTTAACTCTGCATTTTAAAATAGTTTAAAAAGATTAAACAGGACACTGCAGCTGCCGTCGCCATCTTTATTCCCAAAACAGCTTTATTATCTTTATTCCCAAGAACAGCTCTGGGACCATCAAAAAGGGTCAGTGCTTGGCTTAGAAGGGCGCCCACCAGCTCAGACACAAAGCCAAAAGAGAGCGATGGTGGTGGTCATGTTTTCAGGGGGTAAATGGACATTTTAGGAGGAGCCATCCCACCAGTGCCAACTATTTTGGGAGTGCACCCATGCTCTCAAAATTCCCAAAGTTGCCCACCAATGCAAGAAAGGTGGGAGAATCATAATAGGACAGAAGAAGAGGAGTGGAGAAAAGAGGGGGAAAGGGAATGTTAGGAGAGAAGGAAGGAAGGAAGGAAGGAAGGAAGGAAGGAAGGAAGGAAGGAAGGAAGGAAGGAAGGAAGGAAGGAAGGAAGGAAGGAAGGGGAACAGCTTGGTTTACTTTTAATTATTTTGTATCTACAAGCATTTTTCTTGTTTTATTTCCAAAGAACTGGGTGTGTCTGTGTGTGTGTATGCACGTGCACATATATATATACACACACAATGAATACATATATAGAATATATATACTATGTATAGTAAGTAAGTAAGTAGTCTATTGAATAAGTCTTCAGACCCTTTCAAGAATACTACAGGCAACAGCAATACATATATCCATTTTAAAATGAGACATTATTATTAAATTCCAAAACTAATTAATTACTGCCATTAAAATTTAATCTAAAATCTAAACTATAGAGAATACACACCCACCATGTTATTTTTAACCGCTCTGGGGACAGCAGAAGGATACAACACTCAGATTTTAAATGGAAAAAAAATACTTATAAACATGAACCCTGCAGTCTTCCCTGGGGATTTGACGAGTTTGACAGGAAGGAATAAAAGGGAGGGTTTTTTTGGCCTCCCCCTACACTTTTATACTTAAAAATAAAGGAGCTGTACCTGAATATTAGCTGCTGTTTGACAGCACCACCATTTTTCCAATGCTTTTTTTTTTTTATCTCATAGTATCACCCTAGTTCTAATTTCCTACATCTCATTCCGGTGCTTTCCCACTAAAATCAGGAACCTTCAAAACTTGAACTGCTGCATTTGGGGGCACAACAAAGGGAAGAAAAAGACCCATAGAAGGCATTAACCAGGTTGCATCTGGCACAACATTTTTTGAAATCTCTCTTTTCGGCCTGCACCCGCCTCCCAAGAGGCAGTGCCCATCTTTAACTCCAGTTTTAAAACCCAATCTTGCAAAACATGGTTTAAAAGAAAAAGCTCTTACCTTTGCCTTGTTTTTTTCTGGGAGCATCTCTGGTTGACTTGGATCCTGGGTTGGTTTTTTTCTCAGGGTGCAGGAGGGCTGGCACAGCTGGTTGGCAAGCTTGGCCCCCAGGGAAGGACCCCCTCACTGGTGGCTTTGAGGGGTAACCAGTCTCAGCAAGGCACGTTAGCAAATCTTGGTCTCCGCTGGGAAGGCTTTGGAAGAATGGAAACTGACTTTGCGGGTGGCATAGCTTGGATGTGGCTAACCAAGTTTTTCAAGGTGCCAGGAGGGATGGCACAGCTGGCTGGCAAGGAAAGCCATGCTCGACCCTGTTACGTTGCAGTTGCGGCTTGCTGGCAACACTCTGGCTTAGCTAATGAATTAGCAGAGATTGGAAAAGCTAGTCCTATCCTCTGTTTTGGGAAGGAAAACAGCCTTAGAGGCTCGGCCCAATATTAGCCTATTAAGAACCAGCTTTCATGGCCTGGCCTAACATTAAGCATGGCCCATTCTTCTCTGAAGGAGTCAAACCAGCTTTGGGGGCTTCTTAGGATAAAGCAAGTTTAGGGAGCCCTGCTGCAAAGTTGGCATGGCCCACAATTTCCCAAAAAGGGAAAAACAAACTGGGGGGCTGACCAAACCTAGCCACAGCCCTTTTTTCTTACAAAAATTAAAGCAAGCAAACAGGGTCGTACTCTAAGCTAATATTAGCTCTGACCTATTATTTCCTGGAAGAGCAAAACCAGCACCAGGGCCCAGCTGTGGCCCAGTTCTTAGGAGGGCTAAAATAAATTAAAGCAGAGGAAAGGAAGTCCTTGTTAAAGGAGAGCCACTAATTGGCAATTAAGGGGTATTGGCTGAGCAATTTTTCAACCTGTTAACCCTTTCCCTCCAAAATTGAGAATATTCTCCTGGCCCAAAAACTTAAAGAAAAACCATTGCGGCCGCCAGGCTCCCTGCTGCCTGAAATTCTTGATATTTCATTATTCTCTGTGAAAGCAAAATAAAGCCAGTGTTGGGGCCCTGGCCTCAATTTAGCTGTGGCCCCTAGTTTAACAAGGATTAAAGCACATCCCTGGGGCCTGGCCTAATCTTAGCCACGGTCCTCATTTTAACAAGGACTAAAGCAAACTCTAGGGGGTGGTGCTGGCCTAAACTTTGCTATGTTCCATTATTTCCTCCAAAAATTAAACCTCCTTCAGGGGCCTGGCTTCTGCTTAACTGTAGCCCCTAGTCTAGCATGGCCTAAAGCACCTTCACGGGCCCCAGCCTCATTCTGGCCATAAACAAAGACCAAAGCCAGTTTGTGGGGCCTAAAATTCTCTGCATTACCTTATAGAGAAACAAAAACCAAACCAAGTTTCTCAGCTCAGCTGTGGCCCCGAGTTTATCACGGCCTAAAGCTCATTCACAGGCCCCAGCCTCGTTCTGGCCATAAACAGTTTGTGGGGCCTAAAATTCTCTGTATTACGACCAGGCCTACTCTCGTCTGGGCCCCTGGACAAAAGGCCATTTCTGGGGCCTGGCCTAAACCTGAGCTGTGGCCCCTTCTTCCCTCACAAAATCAAGCCAGTCTGGGGCCTGACAAGGGCCGTTTTCCCGCAAAAGGCTCAAGGGCCCGGGAGAAACGTCAGCCATGTTCCCTTGGCCCTCAAAGACTCAATGAGGGCCCCCTTTTTCCTACAAGTATTACAGCAAACTGGAACCAAAATGGGACTTCCTCCCATTTCTCTTTCTTCCCTTATTTAAAGGGAACCCCCCCTTCGCCATTAAGCGCCATTTCCACAGCTCTGTTTCCAGCTTATAAAGATGTTTCCCTCAACATTTGCCCCCCTCAAAACCAAAGGAAAGTAAATTGCAATGGCCAGGCTTTCCACCACCAGAAGAGATGCAGGGCCTGGCCTAAATTTTGCCCTGGCCCCTGTTTTAAAGGACTAAAGCAAACTTGAGGGGGGCTGGCTTAAATTTTGAATTATTCCCTCAGAGAATCAAACCAGCTTTAGGGCCCAGGTCTAATCTTAGCTGTGGCCCCTAGTTTAATGAAGAGCGAAGCAAACCAGGGGGCCCGGCCTTATTTTGGCCATGGTCCCTCTGTAAACAAGGACTAAAGCCTGGCCTAGAGTTAGCTATAATTGTTATCCCCTCCAAAAATCAAACCAGCTTTAGGAACCTGGCCTAATCTTAGCTGTGGCCCCCTTTTCTTACAAGGCCACAGCTTCTTGAGCCAACAATAAAGTTAGCCAAGGGCTTTTTTTCCTCTGGCAATAATTTATTTAATTTGTCTGGCAAATTAAACCAATAAAGCAAACTTGTAGGGCTCAGCCTAATTTTAGCCCTGGCCCATCATTTCCAGAAAGAATCGAACTAGCTTTTGGGCCTCCTTAGACGAATAAAGCCAGTTTATGCGGAAAGTTAGTCACAGCCCATGGTT
This sequence comes from Candoia aspera, assembly GCF_035149785.1. Lineage (NCBI taxonomy): Eukaryota > Metazoa > Chordata > Lepidosauria > Squamata > Candoiidae > Candoia > Candoia aspera. The sequence goes on from NC_086170.1 coordinate 9,619,852, forward strand.
TCCTAGGAAGAATAAAGCAGTTTTGGAACCTGGCCTAATCTTAGCCATGACCTATTAATCCAGAGTGGAATAAAGCCAGCTTTGGGGCCCAGGATTAATGTTAGCCATGGCTCCTAAACTTGAAAGGAAGAAAGCCATTTTCTGGGGCCGTGTTTAATCTTGGCCCTCACCCATTATCCCCTGAAAGAGTCAAGCCAGCTTTGGGGCCCAGCCTAAAAATAGGCAGAGCCCCCTTTTCCTATGAAAGCAAACTTGAGACAAAATTGGCATTTTTTTTTTGTAGAGTTGCTGACATCCTACCCTAATCTGAACAGTCTGGAGAGCCTCAAGGTGTTCCTTGGCCCCTTTTGAAAAAGGAGCTCACAATTAGCAATTTAAATTTAAAGTTTTAAATTTAGTTAAAGCTCTTCCTTTGCCTGCTTAATTTACAGCATTCCCACAGAGTATTTTCTACCAGCCCTGGGGCAAAATTTGCCCACCTGCAAAATATATCTCATTTGTTGAGTGGGAAATCCCAGGATGTAAGGGGCGAAGCAAAAAAAGGACAATGTCTATAACTCCTATAATTCACTTAATTTCTATAATTCACTAGCCTAATTTCTCTTTTTTTAAATAGTAAATTTTATTAAGTTTGAAGAAAAGAATAAAAACTGCAAAGGAAGAAAAAAAGAAGCTAAAAAAGTACAGAGACACAAAAGAATTTTTTTTTAATTTACAAAAAGATGCAGCTTCCAACTTTTAACAGCAAGGATATAAAAAATTTCCATAATCAATCTCTTACTCTATATTAAACCAAAACACCACATTGTTTCTATAGATCATTCCACTTTAACACATAATAAAAATCACTAAGTACAGTTACTCCTCCCCCTTATATTAAAATGAAGAAAAAAGAAAATTCATATAAACCTCTTGAACATCTTTCTCCCCTCCAAAAGATAAAACATATTTAATTATTTCCTTCCTACCACTATTCTAGGCATTTCTGTCTATTATAATAAGAATCAAATTAAAAAGCACGTAAGTTCTCTGCTATTATATTTAATAATACAACCATTTTAATAATCCCAATCTTAATAAACCCCAAAAACAGAGACAATTCAAAACAGTAATTCTGTATCTTTAAAAGGGAATAAAGCAAACCAGATGAACATTCTTCAACCCCTATCCCACTTCAGAATAAACCAAAATAGTTTCATATCCCCACAATATGCACAGAGCTTTCCTCTTGAAAGAATCAGACAGCCCAACTGCCCCCCGTCAAAGATTCCTGGTTCCCTAATTTCTCATCTCTCCTTAAACATTGATGGGATCCACGCAGAAACCACACCATTTTGATAGCCCCAATCCACCATTGATGGCACCATTCCTTGTACCAATGGTGCAAAGGTTTTGGGGATGGTGCTCACTCACAAATTAAATCTGGATCAGCAGAGGGAGGACATGGCTGCGTCAAGCAAACACAATTCTAGGCTGCATCCCTAAAAGTTTAGTTGCAAAAAGTTGGTGCATTGGGCTGATTCCATTCCAAGCACTATGTCCATCCAAGAAAGATTCAGACATGTCAGAACGGGTAGAAGGAAGGGCATCAAGAATAATCAAGGGGCTGATATTTAAGCTGCATGAAGAGATTAAAAAAAAAACAGGATATGATCATTTTTAAGAAGAGAAGATTGAAAAACGGTACCATATCACTCTTCAAGACCTGGGTTGGGGAAGAGTTGTACAGAAGACCAAGACGGTCCCAGAGGGGAGAACCACCAAATGATGATCTTAAGCAGATTCTAGTTGAATGTTAAGAAAATTTTCCTTGGAGTAAGAGCGGTGGATCCAGTGACCCAGAGACCTGGTAGGTTCCCCTTCAATGGATGCATTCACACAGAGCTAGACAGCCGTCTCTTGGAGATGCTTTCTGTCAATGTTCCTTCCAACTGGACCTTGTTGGCTGGAACATCTGGAGATCTTTGGGCTTTCTCTCATTAGCAGATGGGAACGTGTGTGAGAGGCATGGGACGCTGACCCCACAGTTCACACATGCACCATCCCTCCTTTCTAAATGCTCAGTCTTCCCATCTCCAGAAGAGGAAGGGTTCTGTGGTCTTGCTTGATCACAGTTCAGAGAACTTCCCCATCAGCCTTAGGAGCAGAGGATGCTGGCAAGCCAGTGCAATCCCCCTCTCAAGGAACCAGACTTGGGCTGGGTCTGGTTCCTTGAATAATTTATGTCCTAAATTAAAATCCCCTGGCAGAGACGGGTTTCCAGGATCCACCCTGTGACTGCTCCGATTAAGAGAGATCCACAGCTTGTCTTAGACCCCCTTCTGGACCCACAGGGACTTCCCATTCCCTTGCTGCCAATTGACACCAGGGCCGTTGATTAATTGCATTGCCCCAAATTTCGAATCGCAACCCGTGCAGATTGAACAGGAGTTCAGAGCCAACACCAGGTGGGGGTGTCATTGACTTTCAATATTGAGCAAATGTTGGCAAGATGCAATAAATCCTCATTCCAAAGAGTTACAGCTTTATTAGCCAAGGACTGCCTTGCTGGATTGGATCCAAATGCTTGGCCATCTCTTCTGAGCAAGCCTGGCAGGCGGGGAGTTGCACAAGATAGACTTTGCAAATCCTTCTCAAAACAATGCTTTTTTTTATTTTTTTATTTTCTGGATCCGGATGCACTTGCTTCTTTTTTTGAAAATGTCATTCACTTAATGCAATGCAAAGTGGACCTTTTGATGCAAGTCCCTTTCCTTCATCTGCCTTTTTTTTTAATGCATCACTTACCTTTTTGTGGAGGGGGCGCAAGAAAAAAATAACAAAAGGCCTCCCTAGATGCTGATAAATTAAAGATGATCATTGCTGGGAGCTTCTGAAAGAAAGATCCTGTGTTAAGAAAGTAAAAACTTAAGCTGTTGCTTTGGCACAACCTTGCTAAGCTATATTAGTTGTAGCTTTTATTTATTGACTGATCTGATTTGTTTTTTATTTCAAATTTAGTCACGCCCATCTCACTCAAGAGCAACTCTGGGTGATTTACAATAAAACAAAAATAAATACAAAAATTAAATAATGCAAAAATAAAATACAATAAAACAATACAATAAAACAATCTTCTTAAATAAATAATATATTCCGAGGAATAGATAGTAAAAAAGTTCTTCTTTCCAGGAGAACCTTCAGTTCCTTGCAACTGGAGGTTGCATACCACCCCAGGTTGTGTTAATTTGGGCTTTGGTGGTTTACAGGTAGTCCTTGCTTAACGACCATTCATTTAGTGACAGTTCAGACTTACAACGGTGCTGAAAAAAACAACTTACAACCTCACACTTATGACTGTCGCAGTGTCCCTGTGGTCATGTGATCACGGTTTGGACGCTTGGTAACCAGTTCGCATCTATGACCATCGCAGTGTCCTGTGGTCATGTGATCACCATTTTTGACCTTCCCGGCCAGCTTCTGGCAAGCAAAATCAATGGGGAACTGTGTGATTTGCTTAACAATCACATGGTTTGCTTAACCCCTGCAGTGACTCACTTAACGACTGCTGCAAAAAAGGTCATAAAATCGGGTCAAATCCGCTTAATGACCATTTCACTTAGCAACCAAAATTCCAGTCCCAATTGTGGTTGTTAAGTGAGGACTACCTGTAGTGTGTTGGCATGTACCCACCAGGGAATTTCAATTAAAAAAAAACACGATTCACTGTAAAATAATAGATAGATAGACCCTCCTTTCCAACTGCAGGAAATTGGGGACTGGGTGGGGAGGTCGTTGAAGTGGTACCATGCATTTTTGCTACTCAGGCCTGCTGAGTGTACCTTTTTTAAAAAGTTGGTTTATAGTTTGCAAACAATTGCAAGCAAGATCGAAGGTCCACAGAGCGCTCAATACCAGCACCTGCCTACTCCTTCGCTCTGGGAGATGTGGAGGCCGATGCTTAGAACCTCTGCATTGTGCAGGCATGGTGGGGAATTAAAGCACTTTTTCATTTGCAGGGAGAGAAGCTGTCCAAGTGGGTGGAGGTGTGCACGCATGCGCAGAGCCTTGGATTTAGCCGGTGCACAGGCGGTCGCCCTTTGGGCTTTCCATGGGCACACTCCATTTCATGCTTTAATTATTTACCAAGCACAATGGAGCTGAACGGAAACAATTACTTACATGGGTATTAACTGTCATGCCATTTAACTTGGCAGCACGCGGCTTGCAGCTTTGGCCAAGCCGTTCCGAGGTCCCGGATCAACTTCCAGGGTGGTGTTAGGAGTTTCTGGCACACGAGGGTGGCAGAAGTACTATTAATGTGTCCTGCATAGGTGTGAGGGAGTGAAGTTGGGAAAGATCTATCCCCGTTGGAAAAAGATGCCATAAAACTGCTGATCCAAATCTTCAACACTACATTTGCCAATGGACCCTGGAACAACCACGTTAGTTGAACTCGATAGCCGAAAAATTGAGGCTGTAAGTCCGTGAGGAGGTCCCCTTTTGCAGAGGACTCTATCCTCAACAGGTGTGAAAATGGGCCTCCCATACAAAGTCAGCAGGTATCTCCCTGCCAATCTGTTGGTTGGCTTGCGCAAGGGCTGAACCCCGGTTTTCAGACCAAACTTCTAATTCCTGCCTTCCTCCGTGCACAGGTGACGTTGGCAAGCCAGGCTGTTGAAAAAGAATCTTTTCTTCGATGCAACGGAACGGTTGGCTAAGAGGTCGGTGTGGACTGAAGATTTGGAAAGGGCAGTCAAAATTCACACAGAAATGTATACATGTTGGTGCGTGTTTGCTTAAGGTACCGTTCTTCCTAACTTCAGCCACACGGAGTACATTGCTTCCATGAATATATGGCGTATTGTGTGTTCCACTGTACACATTTCAAAGATTATTGGCAGAACCCCAATGGCAAAATTCAAGAGAACGTCGTGTTTTGAACAAGAACAGAGTTTCCGAGGTTCAAAAATGCGAAATGAGAAAGTTTGGGCTCTGATGTGCCTTGATCAAATTTTTCTGAGCCCCACCGGGGAGCTCAGGCAGGACATGAGGCAAAAAGAATAATCCAGGCACTGGAAATTAAGTTTAGCTACCGTTCAAAGTTATGGCGGTGCTGGAGAAAGTGACTTGCAACCAGTCCTCTCACACTTATGACCATCGCAGCGTCCCCGCGGTCATGTGATCGCAATTTGGGCGCTTGGCAACAGGTTTACATTTATGACTGTCGCAGTGTCCCGCGGTCACCATTTTCAGCCTTCCCAGCTGGCCTCTGGCAAGCAAAATCAATGGGGAACTGCGTGATTCACTTAATGACCATATGATTCATTTAACGCCCATGGTGATTCGCCCAACAGTCGCTGCAAAAAAGGTCGTAAAATTGGGCTGGATTCGCTTAGCAACTGAAATTCTGGTCCCAATTGTGGTTGTTAAGTGAGGACTACCTATATAATCTTGTTTCTCAAGACTTAAAAGAATGTTTTAGCCCTCTTTGCTTATATAACATTTCTTACATATTTCTGTCCATGTCACCTCCTTTGTTTTCTATACCTTGTCATGGCCAAATGGAGGATCTATCTCCGTTATAAAACACCTTCCCAATTTTACAAGCTGCTTCTTACCACTTTTCCTCATGCATGCATTTTTGCCATTTTTTGTCCTTAGCTAATGCATTTGTGGGCTGTCTCTGCCCAGCACACTAAGCTGCTTTAACTAGGATTAATCAAAGACACCGCAAAGGCTGAGGTCACAGAAAGCATTAAGCTCAAACCAAATTTGGTTTTGGCAGAGAGCAGAAGAATGCAGCATTAAGTTTCAACTTGCGCTCCTTGGCACGTGCTTTTATTTAATGTTTCTGTACGTGTTATTTGTACATTGTGTCAAGAAAAGCCAGCAAAGTGTATTTGTGTTTTCTTCACATATTGATTCAAGAACATAAAGAAACAATGCCATCTGGGCTGAGCTTTGAGCAACTCAAGAGAAAAGCAGGAACTTGAGAATATTTTGGTATATTCCTGCTAGTTGGGAATTCTCCGCACTTGAAGAGCTAAGCAAGATGCCACGCTAGTTAGTCCTTGGACAAGAGGCTGCTGACAAATCCCTGCACTGGGAACTCAAATAAATTCCAGGAAAAGGCAAAGGCAAGCTACTTCTGCCTTGTTGCTAAGAAAATGACGTGCCTGTGTTTATAGCCAGCAAGCGTTACGCTGAAAGGGGTTGACTCAAATGAGACTTGACTTTGCTGCTGCTCCAGCCGAATTCCACCAAAACAGGGGTTCCTTCCTGATCAAGGGGCAAAGCCAATTGTTGGTTCTGCATGATTTAATTAAACAGATCCAGCTGTTTCATTTGCTCATGTTCCTAAACTTGGTTAGTTTGAATAGTAGCTCGTTGGTGGCTTGAAGATAGCCAGAACATGGTTTAATTCAGCAGCCAAATTAAATGACTGATGTGATTTTGTATCCCAGTTAAGTGTAGTTGGGCCGCCAAAAGTCTTAACATACCATTTGAAAAGCAGGAGATTCAAAAGCAGGGGGAAATTTTTAGACTAGTGGAATTTTAGGCCCCATCCTGCTGAAAACTCTAAGGCTTGTATAGCTTAACACAAGCCATTAATTAAAACACTCAGCCTTGCAACCTTGAAATCAAGAAAGATGTTCCTAGATGCTCAATTTAGTGTAAAACAATAAAATAAAAAGCAAAGGAGAAGATCAAAAGCAAAAACGACTCTGAAATATAATTCTGACCTTTTCAAGGTTCTCCTGCTCTGACAGGAGACATTTTTATTCGCTCCTTTTCTTTCCCCTTGCAGGGGAGACGGAAGCGGCCAAGAGGAAGAAATGTCCAACTCTGTGGATATTGAGATGAAGCCGTGGCAAAATGACTCTAGACAGTCCTGTGAGTGCAACTGTCTAAGTGTGGATCAAGAAGAAAAATAGATCTCCCTTTATTTTGGTCTCTTTGAGAAGAAAGGTGAAAGATGGACCAGGGTTCCCATTTGCAAGCCACCTCTCCACCTACTGAAGCTGTCCGAGGTCCTGATGGAGCCAGGTCGACATACAGGTAGTCCTTGATCAACATCCATTTGTTAGTGATGGTTCGGACTTATGACAGTGCTGAAAAAACCGACTTACGACTGGTCCTCACACTTAGAACTGTCACAGCATCCACACAGTCATGTGGTCACAATTTGGGCACTTGGCAACCAATTCGCATTTATGACCATAGCAGTGTCCTGTGGTCACGTGACCGCCATTTTCAACCTTCCCAGCCAGCTTCTGGCAAGCAAAAGCAATGGGGAACCCCGTGATTCACTCAACAACCCCGTGGTTCACTTGACACCTGTGGTGATTTGCTTAATGGCCACCACAAAAACAGCTGTAAAATCAGGTTGGATTCACTTAATGACCACTTTGCTTAGCAACCAAAATTCCAGTCCCAATTCTGGTCATTAAGTGAGGACTGCCTGTACTCAAAAACTCTTCCTACATCTGGATCCAGACTGGGGTTTGTTGTGTTTTCTCAATGCACAAGCGGGCCTCCCTTGTGCAAAAAAAGAGACAGGCCCAGACTGAAAGGATGGAAAGCTGCCATAAACTGGGTATGGAGTTTTGGAATAAAAATATAGGGGGGAAAAAACAATTCTGCCTAGGCACAGAATTGAGAAGTTGGAAGGATCATCACAAATATGCTGGCTGGGGAATTCTGGGAGTTGAAGTCCACACATCTTAAAGTTGTTGAGGTTTACAGATCTAGTCCAACCCTCTGCAATGTCCAGGAAAGCCACTGCAGACATCTTCAAGAGGTAGCTGTCCATCCTCTTCTCAACTTCCTCTTACAGAGATGGAGAACCCATTATCTCTGTAAGTTCCATTACTGCCCAGATCTTACTGTCTCCTTATATTTACAGGGAATATTCCCAAACCCAAAAGGGTTTAGCATGAGTGGTATTTCCTGGTTTCTTTGTGTGTCTGTGTCTGTGTTTCAGTTAGGCTTAAAAATAAAATCCAGGGCAAATAGTTTATTGGAGATAAAAATATTAACTTCCCAATCTCAGCAAAAGTAACTGTCAGTCTGGGAATGATCAGGGCAGAGGAGAAATGTTTAGCACAGCAGCTGAAGCATGTGGTAATGAAGATTTATTGGGGATCATGGAAGACATGAGTTTATTTAGGGTCTGGCAAATGGTTCCAGAGAGAGATGGAAGAAGCAAGCAGAGCTGGAGAAGACTTTGCATAATAGGAAGTGACATCTTCTTGACAGAGCAGATTTCTGGAGAAAGGGGTGGCCTAGTTGCCACTGAAACTTCAACTGAGAACTGCACAAAATCCTGAAACATGGTTCCCTACAAAGTAGGGGTGTAGAAGATGATCTTGGGTGGAATGGATCTGGCAGATCCACAGGGAAACATACCTTAGCCCGAACAACAACAAGGGGATGGGGAAAGGAGGCTCAGTTCTGAAAATGCACAAGGTGGTCCTTTACTTTGTTTCTTTTCACTATGAAAACACCACGAGGTGCTGAGAACAGGACAGGAGTCCCAGGAGAGGCTAATTCTTGGCAGCACTTCCTGGACTGAGCATGTAACCTAACACCATTGAATAGTCCCTTGGTCATTCCAGGAACGCCCCTGCAGAGAACATCGCACCTCTGTGAGCGTGCAGGGGGGCATCCAGAGTGGGAACTTGCCCCCCTCCCCAAAGCAGTAAGTAACACAGATTTATTACTCTTATTATTGAATAACAAATCATTTATCCTGCCCACTCGCATTGACGTTGATTGGAATTTCAGGTGAGATTGTTAGCCTCCGTGTTACATACCAACAAGGGAGGCATCTCCCCTGGTTAAAGTTCACACCTGAACATTCAGGTCATCCTTTAATGTGGTTTCTTGCCCTGAGCAGATGGCCCCTTGCAACTCTAGGATAAGCAGATTCAAGGTCTGTTGCCAAGAAAACTACATTCAGGTAGTCCTCAACTTATGACCATTTGTTTAGCGACCGCTGGAACTTAGAACAGTGCTGAAAAAAGTGACCTGGGACCAGTTCTCGCACTTACGACCATCACAGCATCCCTGTGTCATGTGATCAAAATTGGGGCGCATCTATGTACAATGGTTCCAGTGTCCCAGGGTCACAGGATCACCATTTGTGACCTTCCCAGCTGGCTTCCGACAAGCAAAGTCAATGGGGGAAGCCAGATTCCCTTAACAACCACATGATTCACTTAAAAACCGCAGTGATTCACTTAATGACCATGGCAAAAAAGGTTGTAAAATCAGATGTGACTCACACAGGAGACAAAGCCTCAAAGAAAGTCAGAATTAAATGAAGAATCAAGACCCAGGGACGTTTTTTTCTTTTTTTAAGGCCAACGAAACCAAAATAGCATTTTTTGACCTGAAGCCTAGAATGGAAGGCTTTTTAGCTTAAACAGTAAAGATCTGTCCAAGACTTGGCTGAGCGACCACTTGCAAAATGATTGCTTGTGAGGAATACCTTACTCATCAGCTATATCCCATTTCCACCATCCTCTATTTTTAGAACGCATTTTTAAAACACGTTTTTAAATGCAGTGATCTCGATGGCTGTATCGGGAGGTGTTTCTCTGGCCAAAGATACAGCATGTTCTTCAGCATGTCTAACCCTGAAGTCCTCATCTGGTTGCCCGTTCTGAGATCTCCTTCAAAGTGAGGATGTCACGACAATATTGAGGTTGTCCTTTGCACACTAGGCCAGCTAGTGGGAATCCCTCCTCTTTGGAAGGCATCAAAATCCTTGAGGATCCTTACTCCAGCAGAGCTGAAATTGGAAGCTGTGCAGATCCTAAAGCAATTCTGATAGTCCACCGTTTTGCCAGCCCATTCAAGTTTGGCATTTCTCCCGCGCTGTTATAAAAACACCTGCACAATGGGGTTGGAAAATGGAAAGCATATTTTGCTATAAATTGCTCTTAACTTTGCCCTGTGGACAGAAGGCATCAGGATTCTGGCGGCAGAAAGACAACTTGACGCTCCATATCAATCTGAACCACCCAAATGTTTAATTTACTGTGACCCGCAATCCAGCCATCTTTCGATGTTCCTGCTTTTTTTTAAAAAACAAAATCTGTTAAGCAAAATATGGAATACAGTGGAAACAGACAGAGGTTGGCAAGAGATTTGCTGCTGCCTTCTGTTAAAATCCAGCAGGGCCCCAAATGCAAATAGAATGGGCTTGTGGTGCTCAAGATGGGCGGGAACATCCAGCAGAAATGTTGATTTCTCTCGCACCAGGAGACCGAGCTGAAAATGAATCACAATAAAGCTGTTCGCATTTCCAGGATGCAGAGAAGGGAGTTTGGGGGCAAAGGATGCAGTGCAGAAATTAATGGGTATTTTGGAGGGCTGAGTTCTAGATGAATGAGGAGGGGGGGAATGGAGGAGAACTTGATTCGTTACTTATTTCCCAAAATGTAAGCCCGCCCCATCCCCAGCAGAGTCTGGATGGGCCAGGCAAGGTTGAAGCCAACCAAATTAAAAATCCAGTCTACAAAGCTGAAATTATATCCTCCGAAAAGGGGGGGAAATTAAATTGTTAGAGAGAGAAAATGAAAACAGGCCCTGCTGGCTCTTTTTAAAAGTTGAAATGAACTTTTTTTAAAAAATGCAGCTGTCGTTCTTCTCCGTCCCCATCTGCCCCACCCAGTCTGGAAAGTATTTCTGGGGAGAATTTTTTTCCCCCCAATTTTAGATTAAAAGACCAGCCGCTCAAAATAAAGCCTGCTAAAGTGGGCAATGGAAAAAAAAAAACTTTTTTTTTAAGACTTGCAGGTTCCTAAGGTCTTAGCTAGAAGGTAACGGGGTGAGATTTGTTATTTGTTGCGTGTTATTTCTTGAACCACTGAGTGCTTCCGGAGCTGCAGACAAGATGGGGGAGTTGAAGGCTTTCTTGGAGGAAGCAGCTAAGCCTTTCCATACCCTTCCCCAGGGAATATCATGATTATGTGCATGTAATAAAACAGGGAGCATCAGTCTCCATCTCAGCGACCAGCCCCTGGAATCCCTCTCATTGCGCAGATCTTTCAAAACCAGCCAGATTTGTCCGGCCATCTCAGATCTCCAGAGGGGAAAAAGGGAATAACGGCCTGACGGTTCTCTTCTTGAGCCGTAGGGTGGATTTGTAGATGCTGTCAATCATCCGGGCAATTGGGGGGCTTCCAAAAAGTGTGGGAAAGAAAAACAGGGCCTTCCGCCCCACTGGCCAAGCTCAGGGACCCTCGCCGCCATGAATTCAGTGAAGGGACGCCCTGTGAGCGATTTTGACTAAGACGTGATGCTTTCGTTTTGCTGAGGAAAGAAAGAACGGCTGGACGCCTGGTGGAAAACCTACTCTGATCGTGGAATTATAGAGCTGTGAAGAGGGGAGGGACTGCAAGGGTCATCCAGCCCAACCCTCTGCAGTGTGCAGGAAAGCCCGTCCAACCCTCCATGAGAGGGGGCAGTCCAGCCTCTTCTTAAAAGCCTCCAGAGATGGAGAACCCTTCGGTAGACCCTCCCATTCTTGGACAGATTTCATCATCAGTAAATTCCTCCTGATACTTAAGCAAAATCTAGTAAGGTGCAGCGTATATCTGTTTTCCCTCATGTACGCGAGATCACCGTACAGGTAGTCCTCGACTTATGACCACAATTGGGACCAGAACTTCCATCGTTAAGCGATGAGGTTGTTAACTGAGTCGTGCCCGATTTTACATCCTTTTTTGCCATGGTTGTTAAGCGAATCTGGCTTCCCCCACTGACTTTGTTTGTTGGAAGCCCCCTGGGAAGGCCACAAATGGTGATCATATGACCCTGGGATGCTGCAACCATTGTAAATTTATTTTTATTTATTTATTGCCATATTTCTACAGCAACTCTGGGCGGTTTAAATACATGCCAGTTGCCAAGCGCCCAAATTTTGATCATGTGACCGTAGGGACGCTGTAACAGTTGTGTGAGGACCAGTCCTAAGTCACTTTTTTCAGTGCTGTCGTAACTTTGAATGGTCATTAAATGAACGGTCATAAGTCGAGGACTACCTGTGTAAGCTTTCATCTTGTTCCCTATTCATGGGCAGAACTTTGTATTCTCCCCCTGCACAGTTACAACAAACTTGGCTCAAAGCAGAGAGTATGGACTCTGCTCATTAAAAGTGCAAAGGACTTGTTGGGGGGAGGTTGTAAACTTCACAAGAGGCAGAAAAAGGGATTTCTCTTTTAAGAAAGCAGATTCTGATTCAGTGATAGGAAAACTTTCAGATGGCATGTTAATCTCAGGACTGTGGGAATGACCTTGGGAGACAGGAGGAAGAGCCGCAGCCTAGACGACAGTCTGATAAGAGAAATCTGAGTCCAGAGCAAGAAAGGGGATGGGGAAAGCATCTCAGAAGGGACCCTCCCTTGTTGTCCGGAGAGTAAAAGGAGAGGAAGGGAGAAATGCTTTCAGACTTGCAAGATTCTTTTACTGTAACTTCACAATAAAAGTGCAGGTAGCCCTCGTTTAGCAACCACAATTGGGACCAGCAACTTGGTCATTAAGCAAAGCAGTCGCATAATGAAACCACAACTGTACTTATGATCTGACTTCAGCTTTCCTTTGCTTTACAGACCTGCAAAGATCGCAAATGCGAGGATTGGTCGTAAAGTTACTTTTTCATCCCTGCCGTAACTGCGAACGGTCGCTAAATGAGGCAATCGTTAAACGAGTTCTGCCTGTAGTGTTAGTACCCAGGGTTTGTGCTTCTTATTTGGACTACCTCAAAGGGCAGACACAGTAAAAGTACTTCAAGATTGGGACGAGTTATGCAGCGAAGTGGTCCGATCCCCTTCCCGGGATGGCTCAGGCAGAGGGCAGACAGACTTCTGTGTAGCATGCTTTAAATTGAATGAGTCCTGAGCAGGGGGTTGAACTAGAAGACCTCGATGGACCCTTCCAACTGTCCAATTCTTTGACTCAGTGTCCCTTCATAATCATCACCACTTGATTTAGATCCACGGGGACCGGGAATCTGACTTGATACGGGTGGGCTTGGAGGCCTAAAGTTCATTTCAAATATTGGACAGCCACGACAAGCCATCAACGGAGCAAGCAAAGATCTCCAGACTGCCCACAGGAAGCCTGACCCATGCTGGTATTCTCAGGCAGAAGTCTCCAGAAGCTGCTGGCGTGAGACAGAGAGAGAGAGAAAAAAAAAAGAATTGTAATCAGGGGACGCAAAACCAACGAAGCCGCACGAATCTTCGCCTCTGACAACCCCCAGCTCAGCTCCGGCACACCCAAGGTAAAAACGGGGTTCATTTGCAGCAGACGTAATTGGCCGTAACGCAGAGCTCACTCGGTTCTGCCGGGCTCGTTGAACACCTGTCCAGGGCAGGAAAGTCTCCCTGCAACTATAGATTCATTTAGGACTCCATAAAGCCCAAACACAAGTGTCCTTTTGCCATTTCACAGGAAGCCTCGCCAGGAAGCGGGGAGAAGAGGCAGACGGAAGCATCTACTGACCCCGTTTTCCATATGCAAGCAAACAGACAGTTTTGGGACGGGGAGGGGTCCACTTGTTCCTGCGCGTGCATTTTAAAAAGGGGGAGAGACAGAGAGCTACCGGATAAAATTATGCCCGGGCGAAATTGATCAGCCTCTCCTCCCAGCTGAGAGCTCATTCTGTCTGTGCGGAAAGAATTGCTTTATTGTAATTGTTGTTGATTTAAATTTACCGGCCACCCAACTCCAGTGGACTCTGGGCAGCGCACAGAACTTGAAAAAGTGTAAGAGCAGCTAGGAGCATTAAATGAAACAGACAGCCCAGGCTAAAATGATCTAATTAAAGAACAAAATCAAGAAAACGGAACAGAGGCCGTTAAGCAAATGATAAACATCAACCCCAATGTCAGCCCAGGATTTCCGGTTTCCTAGAGAAGCGACACTCCTGTTTTCAGGACATGGTCAAGCAGCTCTGCCAGGAGGGTGGCGCGTGGATCCTGGTGCCGAGCAGGGGGTCCGGTCCATTTGCCTCGAGGGTCTCCCCCAGCTCCGGGGTTCTGCCACTAAGAGGAACATGCCGAGTCTTTACTACCACAATATCTTCCATTATCAGAGTTGCAGTTTTGAAAACAATGCCTCCTCCTCTTTTTTCTTTTCCTTTTAAGTAGCCAGGCTGCTTATGGTGGTGAATAAATTTTTGATCACGCGGACATGGTTCCATCTATTTTTAGTGTGGAATTATGAAGCCCCAGCCAACAAAATTCATTGTGTGCCACATTTTGAAGAGGGAGGGAGGATATGCCAGGGAGGGATGGAGGAGAGAGGAAGCGGAAGGAAGGAAAGAAGGAAGGAAGGAAGGAGGTCCAACCTGTTGTACGAGACAGTGGGAAGCATCTATTTTTTATTTATTTATTTATTATTTTGTTTTATTTAAATTTATTGGCTGTCAAACTCCATCTAAAGCAGCAGCATGTGGGTGTACCAAACCGAAAGCATCTTCGCAGTCTAATGGCCAAGCCAGGAGAACAGCAACTGGGCCTGAGCAGAACGTCTAAGTGGTCGTTGGCAGCCCTTTCCCCACTGCTGAGCTGGAGTTCCCCCACACCTCACCTCGACCAGCATGGCATCTGCTGCCCCCCTGCCAGTCCCTTGGCTGCCCCAACTGCCTCTGTTCCCGGCCAGCACCTTCCCTGACATTTTTCCAGGCTTTCACACACCTCCTCCAGGCTGCCCTTAGAAGGGATGGGAATAAGCTGGGGGGTGGGGTGGGGAGTCTGAAATGACTTACGGCCTCTCACTCTGGTCCGGCTTCAGACAAGGTTGAAAGCTGGCAGGCAGAGACTCAAGGATGGCCTTGTCTTGATCAGTTTGATTACAGATTATTTATTTAGTAGATTTAGAAGCCACCCAACTCCAAAATTAATCTGGGCAGCTTACACTTAACATAGGAAGAGTAATAAAAGGAACCTAAGTGTTTCTAATGTGTTGGAAAAGCTAAATTAGAGTAGAAAACCAGCAGCTACAAATTCAAGATGGACGGGTGGGTGGGTGGGTGGACGGACCTGTCCCAAGCTTCAAATCTTTCTTCCTCCTGGGCATCCTAAAGGCCTGAGAGTGGGCCGTTTCCAACAGGAAGGGGTGGTTGATATCTAAGCACTGCATGATGATGGTGGTGGTGATGGTGATGATGGTGCTGATAATGTGCCATCAAGTTGTTGTCAACTCTTAGCAACCACTTAAATAGATTTTCTCCCCCACGAGATTTTCTCCAAGCTGGTCCTTCAAGTCTTCCAATGGTGCTTAACACCCACAGTGGTTTGTGTAACACCCACAATGATTCACTTAATGGCCGCAGCAAAAAAGGTCGTAAAATCAGGTCGGATTCATTTAATAACCGCTTTGCTTAGCAACCAAAATTCTGGTCCCAATGGTGGTCATTAAGCAAGGACTACCTTGCTTAATGCAAGGTACAGCAAAATATTCAATATGAGTATAAATAAGTTTGAAAGATAAATAAGAACATATATAATAAAACAGAGTAAAAAGTAGTATTATAAAAAGTGATGAATAAATAAATTAAACTTTGTTAATAGTGTGATGTTAATAGTGCTAATAGTCCAGATGGTGGCACAAAACTTTTTATAATACTGTTTCATACTCTATTTTATTATACATGTTCTTATTTAGTTCTTATTATTCATTCATTTATTTATTTATTCAATTTAGATTGCCGCCCATCTCAAACGAGTGACTCTGGGCAGCTAACCACAATAAACTAATTGTTTTTCTGTTATATATAGAGAGGTATGTCATTCTATTATTGGATATTCTACTGAATCTGGCCTTATGGCTATAATAAATTATTTGATTTGATTTGATATAATTTGATATAAAAGATAGATAAAAGATACCAGATTGGGAATAATGTGCCATTTGGGTTTAATATGCACTCCCAGTCCAATGCAGCAGATTTCACAGGCTCATTTCTGGGGAAAGAAATATCAAGCAAAGCCAGAAAATGAAAGGATTATTATTATTATTATTATTATTATTATTATTATTATTATTGCCACTTAATAAGAAAATATAATTTTTTATTTATCCATTGCCTGAACTGACTGACTGAAAACATCTCTGGTCTAAAAGTTCTCCAGACAGCTGTTGGCCATGCATCCTATGGACAAATAAGCTATCAAAGTTTTAAGAAAGCTGTTACTTCAAACTGGAAAAATTTCAGGAGAGAAAAACACGGCCATTTATTAGGCTCCGACTATCTCCGGTGACACCGGTGATCGATCATATCAATTTTAATTGGAAGAGAGGCCTGGCATTTTTTTTCTCCCCCCGCTCCCCCCAGATGTGGAGGGGAAAACCTGTTCCTTGGTACAGACGACAATTCATTTTAAATTAACGGCATTCTGGGGCAGAGAGATTGGCCCGTGCACCCTCTCCAAGTCATGACCTGTCTTTATCCGATATTTGCAACAAAAATCTATTCTGCATGTCAAAAGGGGATGTGGGATCCGAGATGGGGAAACACAAGCAAATTTAAGGCTTTACTGCTGCAATTAGAGGAAGGTTTAAATGCAGCTTGATGGCCCTGCACACGCACACACTCCAAGTTTCCATGACAAATGAGATTGGAAATCCCATTCCAGCCACACCAGGAGTTATATATTATGAGAAATAAGATGAAAGATGCCATTAGTTCAAATAGAAAAGGGGGCTGGATGGTATATAACCTGGGAAAAACAGAATGAAATTTATAACCTCAGCCATCCGGACTGGCCAAATGGGTCAGATGTGAGTTTCATACTGAGGACTCCAAGCTGGTGGGCGGGTGGTGGCTAAGCAGGCATCTCTTGCGGGAAAAACCAGCCAAACATGGGCCAGGGGTTGGCATCAGGGCGAAAACTGCCCCCAGACTCCATGTTTTCCCCCCTCTGTACGGACCAAAAGGGGAAAAAAACCAAGTGGCTGAAATTTCCCAAAGTTGTAAAAACTTGTGAAAGGTTGTCAATCTGATTCCACTTGCTGGCCAGAATCCCAAATTATGATTGTTTGTTTATATGACATTTATATTGTTTATATTCCCATTCTGTTCAACCAAGGGGAAGATGGGCACTTTTGGGATTTGAGATCTTCAGCAGAGAAATTGGGCTTCTTTGCTTCTTTCCATTGGTCTCCATCATTCCTGTCCTAGGAATGGAGCTTCCATGTTCAAAAGCAGCACACCCTAGGGCCCATCTTATTTTTCCCAAACAAGTTAAAGGTATTCTGTTTGAACCTACTTCCAGATGGTTGTTCTTTTCCTCAGTTGTTCTTCACTCTGTTTAGATTTTTTTTTCCTATCTTCTCTTTTTTGCAATGAATGTTTTATCTTATTGACACATGCCTAGGGCTGTCAGAATGGGGGGGGAACATAAATATTGGAAATAAATGCAGAAAGAAAGAAAGAAAGAAAGAAAGAAAGAAAGAAAGAAAGAAAGAAAGAAAGAAAGAAAGAAAGAAGGAAGGAAGGAAGGAAGGAAGGAAGGAAGGAAGGAAGGAAAGAAGGAAAGAAGGAAAGAAGGAAAGAAGGAAAGGAAATTTAATGGCTGGGAGGTTTAAGGCTAAGAAGGGAGAGAAGTCATTTTTATAATGCAGAGTTAAACTATGGAACTCCCTGCCACCAGATGCAGTGAGGGTCACCAATTTAAAAGGCTTGAAAAGTCACAGTGCCTTGGTCTACCAGCAGCTCCTAATCCTGATCACTGGTTGGGTCCACAAAGACTGCATCAGCTTCCTGGAAGGAGCCACCAAACAGCCTTGCCATCTTAGATCACCCTTTCCTAAGGACTGTCATGCCTTCCCGGAGCATTCGGATTGCAACTCCCAGCATTCCCAGCCAAGAGGGCTAAAGACTCCAAATATGGGAATTGTCACCCCAGGACAACTGGATGAACAAAGCTGTCTCAGATGTTTGCATAGCTTGCCGAACGGCACACTGTTATTTTTGGCCAAGAAGCATTAAATACACCCAGGATTCAGAGTTTGCAGTGTGGATGAGTGTCACACCCCCTGAGTCTTTCTGGGTTGTCTGGCAGATGGGACCATCCATCTAAGTCATAGAGTTCCTCCAAGGTGCCCAGAAACTGGACGCCAGACCTCAGCCTCTATCCAGGAGCATTTTTAGCCCTAACCGGTTTAAACAAACAAAAGTTTCATTTGCAATTCAGCTCACCTCCCAAGAGAGCTTTGCCAAAGTCCTGAAGCTTTGAAAATATTGAATTTCCCCCCTCAAGCCAAGGAGATGAAAGTTCAGGGAGGCTGTTGACTTACTAGCAGTTAGCCCCAAACAATGGTTTCTCAACTTGGCAGAACCTTCCTGAGATGGATTTTCTTACTGCCTCTGTCCCATCAGTTTAATTTTGGATCAGATGTGGTATGATGGTAGGAAGTGGATGTTCCTACCCTCCACTCTGGAAAAAGTCATCAAAACTGCCTATTTTTCACCCTGGTGAATGCTGGAGAATGGGCTTCCCCCTCAAAGTACCGTGTTTGAAGGAAAATTGCCACCGATAAATTAATTTTATTGTGCTGGGTAGGAGGCTTAAGATTTAATTGGATTCCCCCATATCTTCATTTTAACATGTCTGTTCTGCGCACTAAACTCTTAGCCACTTACCACCAAAAAGCAAGATTCTCACGGAGACTTCTTTAACCAGATTTATTGAAAGGGGAAAGGGATGAGATGACTGAGAATGTTGCAACAGAATACTTTAAGTTTGTTAGGGATGAGGTTCCTTGATCTTCTTGCTAACCGTCCTTCGACGCACCGGGGAAGCAGAAGAATGTGCCAAAGTTTTGCACTTGTGATTGTGTGCAAGCCACCATCCTCTTCCACATGCACTGAAAAGTCCATTGCATTTCTCTCACCCCTACTAAACCCACAGACCTGTTGTTGTGAGGAGGGAATGCCATCTCCAGATCCTGGAGGAAACAGCTAGGAAGTCCATCCTGGAAATGTATGGATAATCTCATCAACTTTGTGGCTGGGATCTGTTGCTAGATTGACTTAGCTCCTTGGCCGGCCATTCCTGGAGCATCAAAGGATTGCAGGAGGTTTTGCTACCAGATTGCTTGCCCTGAAGACACCAACAGAGATGGAGATGATGCTTCCCAAGATGAACTTTAGCCATTCAGACCTTTAGAAGGATTAAGTTTCCCATCTTGCAGACTGCCCCTAGAAGAGAAAAAAGAGGGGGCCAGAAAGAAGGTGGAATAAAGAGTACAAAGCCAGCTCACCCAGAAACTTGAAAGAGAAGTTTGAAAGAAATTCTCAAGCATCCTAAGGATCAGGCCAAAAAACCAACCCCTGTAAGGATTGCCTACCCTAATAGACTCAGACTCACAAGCAGGAACTTAATGATATCTGATTTATTAAAGAATAGTATGCAAATACAGAGAAAGCTGAGAATGAGCAAAAGCGCGCCAAATACAAACTAAAAACCCTCGGCACAAATGTAATCCCTCCCCTCGCCCAGCCGTTGCAAACTCCCCCCCCCCCCCAGGTGCTGGTAACCGTTTCTGCCGATGTCCTGGGAAAGGAACCTTGAACACACGAGATAACCCAAACACATTCCAATCCAGCTGCCAACATATAACAATCCCACGAGATGGAATCCTCCTCCCCTCCCCGACAAAACACGCATCAGCCAAATGACATGCGAAACGTTACGATGCAGCGTTAACATTGGAACGGTGAACATGACATACCACCCCCCCAAAAAAATGAAACACTAAGGAGCAGGTTTCAGAGGATAAGCCAGATGAAAGCGTCTAACTAAAACAGGAGATTGAACATCACGGGCAGACACCCACTCAGGGTGGGGAAAGTGTTTCCAATGAATGAGGTACTGTAGGGTGCCACAAAGTCTGCGAGAATCAAGGACCTCCTTCACCTCAAAATGTTGCTGTCCGTCAATCATGATCGGAGCAGGAGGTGGGGGTTGTGGATGCCAATGGTCGGAGTGGTGGACAGGCTTGAGCAAGCTGCAATGAAAAACAGGATGCAAACATTTCAGATTGTGTGGCAAATCCAGTTTAAACATGACGGGGTTCACAACCCCCACAATGGGAAAAGGACCAACAAACTTAGGAGCCAACTTCTTCGAGGGCTGTGGGGAGTTAATGAACTTGGTGGAAAGGTAGACCTGATCACCAACTTTAAAAGCAGGTTGAAGGGCTCGTCGCTTATCAGGGTGCAGTTTATAGGCAGATTGGGCATCAGCCAACGCCTGCTGAATCACTGGCCATGAATCAGCCAGTTGAGCAGCCCAATCAGAAGCAGAGCAGGGCTGCGCGGGCGGTTGAGGCAACTCAGGAATGGGGACAAAATCCCGTCCAAAAACAATATGGAAAGGGGTGTGCCCTGTGCTCTGATGGACGGCGTTGTTATAAGCCACCTCAGCAAAAGGCAGCAGATCAACCCAATTATCCTGCTGATAGTTGACAAATGCACTCAAAAATTGCTCCAGGGTCGAATTAAGAACCTCCATAGATCCGTCAGTCACCGGATGCGACGCAGCGGACAACGCCTGCATGGTGCCCACCAGCTTCAAAAATGCCTTCCAAAATTGGGAAGTGAACTGTGTCCCGCAGTCCGTGACCAAGCGGGAGGGGCTACCGTGAATCCGGTAGATGTGGATTAGAAAAAGGCGGGCCAATTGCTGAGCAGACGGAATAGAAGCACATGGAATGAAATGGGCTTGCTTGGAAAAGTAGTCCTTTACCACCCAAATCACAGTCTTTCTCTGACTAGGAGGCAAATCCACAATGAAGTCCATAGAAATCTCCTCCCAAGGATGGGAGGGGCTGGCCACCGGCTGCAGCAGCCCGTGCGGCTTACCCCCCTTCCGTTTTGACATGGCACAGACAGGACAAGAAGCAACATAACTTTTTACATCACGTCTTAAGGTGGGCCACCAGAATTGCCGGCGCACCAGATGCAAGGTTTTAACAAACCCAAAATGACCAGCCACTTTATCATCATGAGACCTAATCAAAATTTCCCTTCGCAAACTGTCAGGGACATAGAGGCGGTTCTGCTTCCAAGCGAAGCCTCTGTCAAATGTAACATTGTCTCTATTCGCTTGCAACCAAGTGTCAGATTTCAGCTCTAGCAGAAACTGTTGTTGCAATTGCGAAGGAACTGGCGTCCTTCCCCCAGCGAGTGAAACCGAAGCTGGGGGCAGCTGCGCACAAGTCTGACTGCGTGTGACAGCTTGCAAACCCAATTGGGGTTCTGTCCACACTGTACCCACAACGTCAGGTGCCTGGACCGAATCCTGGGGCAGGTGGGAAAGCGCATCAGCCAGGAAGTTCTTCTTGCCCGGAATGAACTTCAACTTAAAGTCAAAGCGACTAAAAAATTGAGCCCAGCAGATCTGCTTAGGACTGAGCTTACGGGGCGTGCTGAGCACTTCTAAATTTTTATGGTCAGTCCAAACCTCGAAAGGACATTTAGCCCCCTCTAAGAGGTGGCGCCATGCCTCCAAAGCAGCCTTGACTGCAAAAGCTTCTTTTTCCCAAACATGCCACCGCCTTTCCATCTCGGAAAATTTCCGGGACAGATACGCACACGGCTTCAGGCGGTTGTCAACATCCGCTTGCAGCAAGAGCGCTCCAGTTGAGAAATCGGAAGCATCCACTTGAACCACAAAGGGTTTAGTGGGATCAGGGTGTTGAAGAATGGGTTCAGCAGTGAACAGGCTTTTGAGTTTGTCAAAAGCCAACTGGCAGTCAGGTGTCCAACTGAGCAATGCCCCCGGGTTCTTTACCTTGCGTGTGTCCCCCAACCCCTTCGTACGTAACAAGTCAGTGAGAGGCAACGCAATTTCGGTGAACCCCTGGATGAATTGGCAGTAATAGTTGGAAAACCCAAGGAAACTTTGGAACTGCCTGCAGATACGCAGGCGCTCCCACCCCAAAATGGCTTGAATCTTCGCAGGATCCATCTCAATGCCCTTGTCAGAGATCCTGTACCCCAGGTAGTCAAGCTGAGTCTGATGAAATTCACACTTAGAAAGCTTAGCATAGAGCTCAGCCTTTCTCAGTTTGCTAAGCACCTGTTTCACCAAGCGCTCATGTTCCTCTTCCGTTTCAGTATAAATCAAAACATCATCCAAATAGACCAGTACACCCTTGAACAAATGTTCACGTAACACTTCATTGATCAATTGCATGAACACCCCTGGTGCCCCCACCAACCCAAAAGGCAAAACTTTATACTGAAAAGAACCCAGTGGACAATTGAAAGCAGTCTTCCATTCATCCCCCTCCCGTATGCGGATGCGGAAATAGGCTTCCCACAAATCCAGCTTAGAGATGATTTTCCCCTTAGCCAGATGTGCTAACATGTTTTTTATTAACGGCAGAGGATATTTGTTTAATATCGAGACCGCATTCAATCCGCGGTAATCTGTACAAAGTCTCAATGTCCCATCCTTCTTCACTCGAAACAAGACGGGGGCACCTACTGGCGAATTTGCTGGTTTAATAAAACCCCTGGCCAAGTTCTTGTCCACAAACTCCCTCAACGCTGCCAGCTCCTTCTGAGTCATGGCATAAATTTTTGGTTTGGGCAGTTGAGCGTTGGGGACCAACTCTATCGCACAGTCAGTTTTTCGATGGGGTGGGAGTTGGTCCGCTTCTTTCTCACCAAACACATCCTCAAAGCCTTGGTGTTGCTCCGGCAAGCCCTCCAGTGGTGTGACAGCGAAATGCGGGGTTGCTGCTGCCACCCTCCCCACTGCAGCCTCCGGAGCGTCTTCCTCCCCAGGGGCTTGATAGAAACCATCCCCAAAAGTCAAAGTCCTGTGCACCCAATTTATATAGGGGTTTTGTTGGACCAACCAAGGAATCCCCAGAATGACTAGGAGATGCCCCACAGGCACCACCACAAACTGCAGCCCCTCACGGTGGCTGCCCAATTGCAACGCCACCATTCCCGTGAAATGGGTGACTGGTTTCCCTCCTGCAGTAGAACCATCCAGCTGGGTGAAAATCATGGGACGCTGCAGTGGAAAGCTGGGTAACTCCAGAGCAGCCACCACATCAGGGTGCATCAAGCAATGCGAACACCCCGAATTGATCAGTGCCCAAACTTCAACGGTTCTTGTGCGGGAGCCTAACTTCACTTTCACGTTCAGTGTGGGACTGTTGGCACTCACCGAAACATATTCGCGCCCGTCCTCCACCACCTGCCCACAGGCGCTCTTTAGAGCAGGTGGCTGGCGTTTCCCGCCGGCTGGTGTAGATCGGGCTCCCCCTCGCACCCGAAGTAAGGAACCTCCTCCACTTCAGTTTCAGCCTTGGCTGCTTTCATTTTCCTGGGTAGGGAGGGAGATTTCCCCACCAGCTTCCCCGAACGATCATCAGTCTTGCCCTTCGGGCATGCCGCCACTCAGTGACCTTCCTTTCCACATCGGAGGCACTGCCCTTTCGCATAACGGCGCTCCCTCTCCTCCTCCCAGGCACATTGACTGGACTTTCCAGTAGGTGCAGCAGTGCGGGAACCCTTGCTGAGCCCGGAATATCTCATCACCTTCCTGTGAGCGAAGGTCTCATGGGCATGCTCAGCCTTCTCTGCCAACTGTATCCATTCATACAGGGTATTTGGGTCGTCCCTACCGAGCGACCACCTCAGGACCTCCGTGTTCAGACCATCCTTAAAGAGCTCTATTAAGGTAGATTGGGACCAATCCTCAACCTTCCCAGCCAGAGCCTTAAAGTCCAGAGCATAGTCCGCTACCAATCGTGGCCCCTGGCTAAGCTCCCTCAGCGCCCGTTTTGCCCTTTCTTTAGCTAACGGGTCTTCAAAGTGTAGCTTCAACGCCCACAGGAATTCTTCTAACTCCTCCAGCTCAGGGGCCTCCGATTGACATAACTGCACATACCAATCGGCAGCCCGCCCCTTCAGCTTAGTGGCAATGGCATTAATCTTGGCTCTTTCTGAACGAAAATACGGTTCCCATTCATCCATATAACTCCTTGCATTGGTAAGGAAGAACGATAACTTAGTTGGATCTCCATCAAATTTAACTGTAAAGTCCTTAACCCCCATTCCGGGCGGTCCCTTCACCACAGCTGGGCGGTCGGACTTTCTTTTAGCTCCCAGGGATCTCCGCTCTCGAGGTGGGGACTTTGAAATTCTCACCCTCGGCACCCTTGCCTCCTCTCTGTGCCGGGTCCTACCCCTTTCCTCCGAAGAAGGGGGGGGCGAAGAAGGGGACGAATGCCTATTACTAGACTCCCCTCTCCTCCTCTTCCGAGGACCCCAGTCCATTGATATTTTCTGAAGCATAAATTCTATTGACTCCAATTTGGCCTCCACCAGTCTTATATGGTCAGGGGTTTGGGAATCCTCCTTTCCCTCCTGCCTCACCACGGTTGGGGACATCGGGTACCGCTGTTTCCAAGACGTTTTGGACGTCCCTGGTAGGGGTCCCTGTGTTTCATCCCAGGTGATCAGCTCACCTGGCGACTCGCCGGTTGGTTCAGGGGCTCTTTTACCTCCAACCTCCTCTTCTCCCAGGCTGGAGCTCGACATCTCCTGAATTTCCGAGAGCTCCCGAGTAGGGACCCTCTCTGTTCTTATCACCGCAGAGTCGGGTTCCCCCTCGCTCGATTCCTCGCTTTCCGCGGTTTGGGGATTTGGTTTGCTCATCGCTAGCACTTCTCCCTCACAAAATAAATCTGGAAAGGGGCTAACGGAAAATGTTTTGAGATTCGCAGCTTTATGTAAGGATTGCCTACCCTAATAGACTCAGACTCACAAGCAAGAACTTAATGATATCTGATTTATTAAAGAATAGTATGCAAACACAGAGAAAGCTGAGAATGAGCAAAAGCGCGCCAAATACAAACTAAAAACCCTCGGCTCAAACGTAATCCCTCCCCTCGCCCTGCCCTTGCAAACTCCCCCCCCCCCCCAGGTGCTGGTAACCGTTTCTGCTGATGTCCTGGGAAAGAAACCTTGAACACTCGAGATAACCCAAACACATTCCAATCCAGCTGCCAACATATAACAATCCCACGAGATGGAATCCTCCTCCCCTCCCTGATGAAACACACATCAGCCAAATGATATGTGAAATGTTACGATGCAGCGGTAACATTGGAACGGTGAACATGACAACCCCTCTTTCACTCAGGAAGAAAACACCGGAGAGATAGCAAGGCAGATTTCGGCAGAGTATCCACAAAATTGGATTTATAGTCAAATATTCCTGGGAAGAGGGGCATCCTGCAGGCATTTTGTGTCCGCTTGCATGGATAACCAGACAGATGTCAGTCTCTGGCTTCCTAATTTCTTTTTATACCTGCGACCAGAAACAACAAGGTGGAGGGGGGGGGGAAATTAAGTCGGTGGTTGAATCTACAAAGAAAATAATGAAACTGCCCCAGGTGGAATGGAATAAAGCAGGAAACAGTGGCGCACCTGGTTAGAAGATAAATGTTATTTGGAGCAGGTCAATAAGACGCATCACGGGGAGCTTCGCCCGCAGCAAAGTCCACACCAGGAAGGCAGGCTACGTGGAGCAGACGGGGGCTCAGCAACACAGCTTCCCCTGAGTTGCCTCAAAAGCGTTTCCGCTGCCATTTGCAGGAAGACAAGGCTGCAAAGAGGAGGAAGAGGAGGGGCAGCAGGGGAGGGAACCCTGAAGAGATGGGATCCCCAAATTGTGGACTTGTATGGAGAGCTGAAGAAACTGAGGGGAGCTGTGGAATGAGAGGGAGGAAGAGGAGGAGCGAGGATGATGATGATGGAGGGATGATGATGGAGAAGGATGTGGAGGAGAAGAAGGAGCAGAAGAAGAGACAGGATGATGATGATGATTGATGATGATGATGATGGAGGAGGAGGGGAAGGAAGGAAGGAAGGAAGGAAGGAAGGAAGGAAGGAGGGAGGGAGGGAGGGAGGGAGGGAGGGAGGGAGGGAAGGACCACAGGGACAATAGGAAACAAGTTCTCTTTCTGGGAGGGGTTTTGAAGAACCCTATCAGGCCAAACACCCTTCAAAAGTGCAAGCGCTGAAGGGCTTTCCCTCTTCCTGGCTTCCCTTGGACCCTGACCTTCTCCGCACCTTCTTTGTGGCTAAATGGTCTTCTTCACACATGCAGGCAAGCTCCCACATCTTCCTGGGCACAGAAGCATGCTTCTTTTCCCACCATCCCCAGCTCACCATGGGAGACCCGCTTGACCCAAAGCGGAGAAAAAGGCAGAGCAAGCGTCGCTGGGACAATTGACTCCCTTCCCGGGGGAAGATGGTGGCATTCACCTTAATCTTCTGTTGGTCCATCCCAGAATCAGACGCCGGTAGAGCTGTCAGCCACTGCTGAGAAAACAGACCCAGGAGTTTGCCAATGTACCTGGCATCGTTGGTGAATCGCTGGTTTGACAACCATCCTGCTTCATTAAAGGAAGTTCCCCCTTCCTTTTCAGTATCGCCCTCATTCCTCCTCACCCCACAGCTCTCCTGTTTGCCACCTTTTCCTCCCCACCATAAAAGAGGGCGAAATCTGTTCCAGGGGAAAAGACCCAGCACTGCGCGACATGTTTTGATTGGCAGCACCAGCCACTGTTGCCCGAGAAGCACCCCAAGACGGCGGAAACCGTCAGCGTGAAATTAAACGAGGACCGTAACGAAATCAGCCGCTCGTTAACCGCGCTCCGATCTTAACTGGATTGTGGGAACGCACAACGACCTTTTCAACAGACATTATCAGCTGAACAATGACACGTATAATAAGCATCATCTTTGCCGGGGACCCTGAAGAGAAGAGGCGAGCAGAGGACATGGGTTCTATCAATGGCCTTTTGTGTGGTGTTTCACCGGTTCTCACAGGCAAAACACTACACAACCGAAGCCCAATTCCACCCTGCCTACAAACACGTCTGTTTTGCGTCTTGCGTCATATCCCCGTGCCCAGAAATGCAGGCATGTGTGCTTGCATTTCGATCTAATGGTGACCGCGCCACCCCACCATGATTACATTTCTGCAGAGGGGCACCTCGAACTCAGTTGGCCTCATTCTCCGCACCCCATCCAGATCCTGAAAGATGAAATGCTTCATGTTTCTGTTCTACTTCAAGCTATTTTTGAGTTTCAGATCTGGAAGCCAAGATCCCCTGGGACAGATTGAGCAAGTGATGGTTGGTTTCATCAGCTCAGTCTAGGTACTGTTGCTAAGTCTTGAGTCATCCCAGTTGGCTGGTTCCTAAAACAGGTTAAGCCAGGAGATCTCACTTACCAACCATAAGAATTGGGTTCACATGACCATCTAAGCCAGGGTTTCTCAACCAGGGTTCTGCTGCATCCTTGGGTTCTGTGAGAAGCCACCTGGGTTCCCTGGGAGATCACAATTTATTTAAAACGTTATTTCAAATTTGGGCAACTTCACATTAAAGAGGTAAGTTTCATTCTTCATTTTCAGTTTTAGAGCACTGTTCTTGCATCTATCCAGGTCTACTCATGAAAGAAATATGATAATTTTGTGACTTCTGGCCTATATTTGAATGTGCAGGGGTTCCTGGAGGCCTGAAAAATATTTCAAGGGTTCCTCCAGGGTCAAAGGTTGAGAAGGGCTGGTCTAAGCCAGAACTATCTCCCACAAACACATTTTGGCTTAGGGCCATCTGCAACCCTGATCCTTATGGCATGAAACACATTTCATTGGCTCCATTGGCAACCTACGCTTGTCAGAAGATCCTGTGAATGAGATATTAAGCTGGAGATGCTGGTGCACTTTCTCTTAAATGACTCCAGGCTCCAATAATGGTGTTCCTATCCATTATTCATACCAAATGCCACACAAGGCTGGCACTTATTTGGGGAGAAAATGTCTTTTTTTTTTAAATTGTCATTGGACGTCTATGTCAGCAAGCTGGGGCTGGATCAGCTGGTGTGCAAATCGTTAGGCACCACTTGAAATCAGGGGCATGGAAGAAACAGGGGTGGTCCTCCAATGGTGCCCCATTTAATAGGGGCTGCGTTCTCTCGGATAAAGAGATGCTCCAGAATTATGAGTGGATAATTAGCAAAAGATAGTTGAATTTCTCTCTGCGTGGGGAGGCTATTCTCATTTGAGACTCTGGTCCCATATTCCATTCTCCCCCCTGTCTTTCCTGTCCCCTTCCAGTAATTTGGGGGTCCCTGAAGATGCCCATCAATTGTTCAGGTGTATTTGGGGGGCTCTCCCCTTTCTCATTTGCTTTTTTCTCTAAAAAAAAGGCTTGCCAGCCTTCCTTTAAACCTGCCAGGGCTTTTCTCTTGTGCCATTCAATTCCTTGGGTGTCAGCCCCCACAAGGCTGGCCAACACACAAACAAAAACTTCACTTGGATTTGTGGCAAGGTCTTTATCCTGATCTTTGGAGGAGAATCCCCAGATCATCTTATACCTAGCGTAGTAAGGCAGAGCTGCATCGAGTCTCACATTTCCTCCCTCCTCTGGCCGGTCTTGTTTGCACCCTTTTCCTCTTCTGCTTTCTAACAGACATTCCATCTCATGGAGAAACTACCACCCACTTCTGCCTATGGCATCCGAGGGCCAAAGTGTTGGGCAAACGCTGCCTTCTGGTACCCTAGAGATGTTTTATCCCCCCCCCCCCAGTTTTGCCCAGCTCATTTGGGCTGATGGCGCATCACCAAAAGCTAAGCAGGATCAGGCCTGGTTTGGACTAAGAAACCCCAAAGCTGGAAGCTAGACTGGGAATTAAAACAGTTACTGGGAGCAGAGGGCAACCCCGAAGACCTTCATTTAAGAGGGCAACCTCGAAGACCTTCATTTAAGAGGGCAACCCCGAAGACCTTCATTTAAGAGGGCAACTCTGAAGACCTGTGAGGGATGCTGGGCTGAGAGAGAGAACAACCAGCTCAAAGTCATCCAGTTCATGCCATGCCAAAGTGGGGATCAAACTTTTGGCTTCCCAATCCAAGCCCAGCTACAGGTAGTCCTCAACTTACGACTATTCATTTAATGACCATTCGAAGTTATGACGGCACTGGGAAAAGCAACTGGTGACCGGTCCTCACGCTTATGACCATTGCAGTGTCCCCACAGTCACATGATCAGAATTTGGGCACTTGGCAACCAGAATGCCTTTACAACGGTTGCAGCACGCTGGGGTTGTCACATGATCGCCATTTGCGGCCTTCCCAGCCAGCTTCCAACAAGCAAAGTCAGTGGGGGAAGCCAGATTCGCTTAACAACTGCATCATTCACTTAACGACTTCAGCAAAAGAGGTCGTAAAATTGGACACAGCTCACTTAATGACCGCATCACTTAGCAACGGAAGTTCTGGTCTCAATTATGGTCGTAAGTCGAGACATGGAACAGTATTATCAGCTTTCTGGGACCTTAAACCAGATTCATCCTTTGCGGGGGGGAAGCACTGCCATCTTGCGCTGCAACAGGGGTTCAGGTGTCCCCAAACAAAAGCCCAGACACAGCCATCTTTGTTTCTAATCCAATGGAGGTCAGGATTCTGCGGGGCCGATACCAGGAGAGACAGGAGGTTCCAGCAGAGCCCGCTTGATCCCGTGTCGTATGTGGTGGCGCCTGAGAGTCACGCTTCTGATTGCCACTGTGAAACTACCACACTCACAGCTGGTGAGTTTTGAGAGATTATCGGCTATCGGTAGGCCAGCTTAAATAATTCCAAAATCCACAGTTTGGGGAGTCCTTTTATTAGCCCAGCCTGCAGCAGAACGGCAGGGAAGTTTCCTTGCCCAGAATGTTTCGCCAGTGATAAGAAGCAGGACATGGGAGGAAAAATCGGGGGGAATGCCCAAATTGAGCGGGGTGTTTGAGCTGTGAAATCAGGAATTCAGCTTCGGAGATTCAACAATGGTCGGTTTCGTCCTTTTGCTGAGCACTTAGAGACCTACGGAGATGGAGGCGTCCTCCTCGCCCCACAGGTCTGAAATCCCAAATAGCGCTGGCTCCCACAAGAGGCTTAACTTGGTTACTAAAGTAACCAGGTTTCTCTGGAGGACGGCCATCAGGGGACTCGGTAAACCGAAGCAGTCGCTGATCAATCACCCAGAGCCAACTGATATCCGTGCCGTTGCGCAGCCCACCGACGGACAGCTCTCTTGGCAGACAAAGAGGAGGAGGAGGAGGGAGAGGAAGGAGGGAGCCATCCGTGTGCTCCAGGAAGGAGCACGGGTGGGTTGGATCTGCACAAGAGATCTGCAGCTGCACCCCCCCCAACCCCAACCCCCTTCTTCCCCGTCTTTATATTTGGAATGCAATTTTAGGTGGGGCGTTAGGACAAAAAGGTCAGGTTGATCCAGTTGGGCCATATTATCCAGAGGTATTAAATTCTTCTCCCCACGATAGGAAACATTCAAAGGCCAACCCTTGGGTAGATTCGGATGACCACCTGAGCCCTGGATTTTTAGAAGCCGGCCGGCCGTTTGGAGCGTTGCTTTCAAGCCATCTTTTTCTTTGTTACTCCTGAATGAGCTGGGGACTTCCATAAATATACGTCAGTCTGCTTTCCTGGATGCTCCCAAACTCAGGAGAGAGGTGGGGAGAAACTTAGCCCAATCTTGTTTTTATGCCTTCTTGTCAACCCCGGTTATCCTTCTGTTCTTTGCCCTCCTCCCCCCCGCCCACCCCAACATCGTCATCCTCAAATAAATCCTGAAAATATCCACCCCCTCCGGAAAAGATGTACACAGCGTCAGGTCAGCGCAATGCTGGTAGAAATTTAATAAACTCGAGCATCAAATATTCATCCCGTTACATCGGCTTAAGTAATTTTCACTTGCCAAAATCAGCCCAGCCTGTTCATTTTTAATGAGGCCACCGTGAAACGGGTTCCTTGGCCGCAGTCAAGCAGGAGGCTTGGTTTGCGCAAAGCGTGGGGCTTTATTATATATATCGAACTCCCCAAGGCAGGGCTGTAAATAATGCAGGACGTTTACCGTGAAATGTGCCATTTTTGGAAGCTGCGGGCCCCTAAGTCAGCACTCTGGAAACACGGTGCCTGTTTGCGAGGGGGAAGGTCTCTGGAGGACCATTAAGAGGCTGGAGCAAAGAAGAACGTGAAAAAATAACATCTCCCCTCGAGGCACCGTTCAAAAGTTGGGCTGCACCACACCGGAGCCCTTCTCACAACCTCAGCATCATTCTCCCTTTTTAATTGTCCAGGCTCCAAGGAGGAATGTCCCTTGTTTTAACCTTTTCAGCTACTCCTGATCATTAAAGAGCTACAAGGAAGGGGTGGCTGAAATGCTCTACAGGTAGTCCTCGCTTAACGACCATGCTTGGGGCCAGAATTTCGGTTGCTAAGCAAAGCGGCCATTAAGCGAATCCGACCCAATTTTACAACCTTTTTTGCGGCGGCTGTTAAGTGGATTGCCACAGTTCTTAATTGAACCATGCAGTCATTAAGCAAATCACGCAGTTCCCCATTGATTTTGCTTGCCAGAAGCTGGCCGGGAAGGTCAAAAATGGCGATCACGTAACCACGGGACGCTGTGACGGTCATAAATGTGAACTGATTGCCAAGTGCCCAAACCGTGATCATGTGACTGTGGGGACACTGCGACAGTCGTAAGTGTGAGGACCAGTCGTAAGTCATTTTTTTCATTACCACGTAAGTCCAAACTGTCACTAAACGAATGGTTGTTAAGCGAGGACTACCTGTATTTATCTGAAAGAGGGCGAGTGGGTTCTCCCCACCACTACAATAACTATTTCGAAATATCTGTAACGTAGCAAAGTGGCCTGGCAATCAGGTTAGGGAAGCCAAGGGGTATTACATTTTTGGGTGGGGAAAGGAAGAGCATCTTTGATTCAGAACTGTCTTTCAGAGGAGTAGACGAGCAGCGGTGTTCTCTTCTGGGGCCGAAATACAGCAGCCGTTTGCGATGTGGGGCCGAGCAGGTGGGGCTGCATCGTTCTAAGACTGCCCTCCTGGGGGGGGTTTTTCTGATTTCCTGGGGGCAGCTTCCCCTCTTGGGTGTTTGAATGGTGCTGAGTCTATCTGAGGCAGTTTGGAAGGGGCAGCAGCAACATAAAAGAAGAATGATATACAAATCCCAGGCTGGAAGTTGCCCATCCTTGGTTAAGACTAGAGCAGAAACGCACCCACACCTTTTCCTCTGCTGACGCCCTTCCAAATCACCGCTGCTGAAGCGTTTCCGGTTCTGATGAAACAGAAACTTCCCTCCAAAGCTCGCCAAGCAGCCTTTTCCAAAAGCAAAATGAGGGGTGAATCCTTGCCTTCCCGCTTCTTCCCTGACCCTAAATCCTTCTGCAAAACCAGGTTCCCTTCTTGCCCCAACTGGGCGTCTTCCAGACTTTCAGATGGGAAGTGAGCAAAGAAAGCTGTAGAGGGAGGGAGGGAGGGAGGGAGGAGAAAGGAGGAGAAAGAGGAAAAAAGGGAGGGAGGGAGGGAGAGGAAAGAGGAAAGAAGGAGGAAGAGGAAGGGAGGGAGGGAGATGTGTGAGAAAGAGGGAGGAAGGGAGGAGAAAGGAGGAGAAAGAGGAAAAAAGGGAGGGAGGGAGGGAGAGGAAAGAGGAAAGGAGGAGGAAGAGGAAGGGAGGGAGGGAGATGTGTGAGAAAGAGGGAGGAAGGGAGGAGAAAGGAGGAGAAAGAGGAAAGGAGAAAGAGGAAAAAAGGGAGGGAGGGAGAGGAAAGAGGAAAGGAGGAGGAAGAGGAAGGGAGGGAGGGAGATGTGTGAGAAAGAGGGAGGGAGGGAGGAGAAAGGAGGAGAAAGAGGAAAGGAGAAAGAGGAAAAAAGGGAGGGAGGGAGGGAGGGAGGGAAGGAGGAAGGAGATGGAAGAAGAGGGAGAAAGGGAGGAAAGAGGAAGCAGGGAAAGAGGAAGGGGGAGGGAGGAAAGAGGGAGGCAGGGAGGGAGGGAAGAAGGAAGGAAGGAAGAAAGGAAAAAAGGGAGGGAGGGAGGGTTAGGAATCTTTCTCTCTGCTGGTCCTGGTGTTGTTCTCTCCCAAACGTGGCTTCTTTTAGCCAAGATGAAATGCTGGCTGGCCTTGATGGAGAAAGAACTGCCAGGAGAGGAGCAAAGAGGGGTGAAGGATAGACTAAGCTGGAAAGAAAGGACCTTGATGGAAGTGAGATCAACCATTTCATTTCTGGACGATGGTTGCCACCAGCTGGTCAAAAGCTACCTGACCACATTCCTGCTTCACATCAGCCCGAATTTCAAAGCTATAAAATTCAGACATGCTGTTTTCGACTTCCGCTGGCACCTCTTCAAGGCTCAGATATTGCAGATACCCCCTGCCCCAAAGATGGCCCTTTTGCATCGTTTCCACACCTTGGATTCTCTAGGTCAGTGTTTTTCAACCTCGGCCAATTTAAGATGGGTGGCCTTCAACTCCCAGAATTCCCCAGCCAGCATGTATTAAATGTATTAAAAAGCCCACCAGATTATCTCCAGACCACACCCACCCTTTCCTCAAGCGACGCCTCATTTTCCCTGGGCCATACCCCATCTTTGGCTGGGGATAGCAATCCGATTGGCTTTAAAATATAAATATAAATTTACATTTAAAATATTAAAATATTAAATATTTTAAATAAATAAATATAAATGTATTAAATAAGTAAAATAAAATAATCAATCAATAAAATCAACCAGATTCTGCTTTTACAGGGAATAATTGGATTAAGTACAAGGCAGCTGTTGAAGGCGGTTGGCGATGAAGGCCCCGCTTTGTAAAGCATCTCTGGGTCATCTGAGAAGTTTAATTTTAATTTTATTTTCCTGGTGGAACAAGAACATAATTTTTATTCTTCAGCTCTCTATTGAACCATGTCCAGGGTAATGTCTGATGGCAAGCCAGAAGCAAGAATATTTTGTTCCCTTGGATTTTTTTGTCCCTTCCAACTTTTTAAGAGCACCTATCCATCATAAATGTTTTACGAATGAGAGAATGACTTCATACATTATGGTTAAAGAAAAGGACTTTTTTTTTTTTTGCCTTGTAAAAGACGATGGGGCAATTTCTGCAATGGGATTTGGAAGGAAAACAAATCCTTGCTAATAACATTTTTATTGATTTTGCTTTTTCTACATTAAAAAAACGTAAGCCCGCCAAGGCAACGGCAGGCTTCTTTGCTCCCCCAAGTGGGTGCTGAGTCTTAGAAGGAGAAGCCTACGACAATGCTGCAGTGTGGAACACTCCCAAAATAGCAAGTTGGTAGACTGTATGGATGCATGGGTTTTATTCATGTACCATGCAAACAAAATATATTATGGCTTCAGGGTGATAGCCTCGTTCACACAACTTGGGCTGGATTCTCCCAGTCCATGAACTGCAAATACCCAATCCCATTTTTGCTTTGATGAACCATCGTGCTGGGTTATAAGAAGCAGGTAGGGATTTCTATCTCACCAATCCTTCTCCACAGACCTAAAGCACATCTTTTTTTTTTTCATCTGTTCAATCGTGTCCGATTCTCCGAGACCACCTGGATAAGTCCCTGCAGTTTTCCTGGCAACATTTTTCAGAAGGGGTTTGCCATTGCCTCCTTGCTAGGGCTGAGAGAGAGTGGCTGGCCCAGGGACACCCAACTGGCTTTGTGCCCAAGGCAGGACTAGAACTTGTGGCCTCCTGGTTTCTAGCCTGGTGCCTTAACCACAACACCAAACTAGCTCTCAAAAGCACATTAGTGCAACAAATATCCAATAATTCCTCTAGGGGAGACCTCAGCTACAGACAAATATCACTGGGGGCAGGTGCATTTTTAAAACTCTGCTAAAATCAACCCAATTTAAATTTCCAGAAAACAAACAGGGTTAACCGTTGATGAAGTGAAATAGACAAGCAAACTATTGTTTATTACCGTGTTCATTTTCATAAAAGTATGCAGGGGTTATAGCTATCTGGCAAGCAAGCGACTGATTGTGGTCTGTCTTATTTATTGATTTTGTTTATTTATTTGGGTTTATTAGTCAAAGCACTTTGCTGACCTTGCTTGATCTTGAAAAACGCCACTGAAGTCGGATGCTGAATAACCAGGACCAGATTGAGAAACTGGGGGGAAAAAATCTAGGATTTTTTTTTTCAAAGACGGCAAAGGACGCCAGAGCCGTTGGGAGTCAAGCTTGAAAGAGGAGAAGACTCTAAAAATGTAAAATATAGCAAGCTGTGTGGTGTTTTTAATGTAATAATAATCATACATCATCTGGCAAGATTTGTCGTAAGTCAAAAAGGGCTGTTCAGCTTTATGAAGTGGAGGCAAGAGTGTCCAAGGCGCCAACTGCAGAAGCTGGCTTTTCATGCTTGTAATTGTGTATATTTTTGATCCTAACAACAGTGTGGCTAGCGCTTTTTGTTGGCTTTATTGCAGAGTTTCTCAATCATAAGATGTCTGGATTTCAACTCCCAGAATTCCCCAGCCAACTAGGGAATTCTGGGAGTTGAAGTTCAGACATCTTAAAGTTGCCAAGGTTGAGAAAGGATGCAGCTTTATCGTATCCTTTTCCTTTTGCAATTCTTTTTGCAATTCTTTTTGCAATTCGCAATTCAGGAAAGACTTCAGGCAGGCAAACCTGAATTGCAAAAACTCCCGTCCTAATACACATTTTGCCTTCGGACTGTTACTCGCTTTTAATTTACAGTCTGCAACAGGATTCAAGTGTAATGGTTGCCTGTTCTAAAACACCATCAGACTCATGAGTGTGAATGCAAAGATATCTGATTTATTAAAGAATAGCGTGCAGGATCACTGAGGAAGCTGAGAATGATGAAAGCACGTCAAATGCAAACTGAAAACCCTCGCTGCAAACGAAATCCATCCCCCGTAGTCTTCTCACGTTCACAATCCCAGGTACTCCTGACGGTCTCTGATGGTCTGCGGGAAAAGGCTTGAACAGAGCACAGAACCCAAGCACATTCCATTGAAATGAACACAGATACAGAGCTTGGCACAAGGTCTCCCAGCAGCTCCCTCCCAACAGAAACACGCGTCAGCGCCCTGGCATGTGAAACGTTACGATGTATAAACTACACTGAATCAGTGAACATGACAATGAGATTCTTACACCCTCCAAACAAAATCAGAGGAAGGAGGAGGAAACTCTTTTCAGACGCAAAAGTTTCGAGAAAACTTTGAGAGTGCTGAGAAAAATAGAAATCTCTAAGGTCATCGCGTCGTCGACCCGAGTGCAGCAGCTCGAGTGGACTAATCCGTCTAAAATATTGGAATTTTGGCCAACTTCTGCAAAAAGAAAGAAAGAGCCGTTTGAATCCGTAAACTGAGCGCATGCATATACTTCTACACGCTGCATAGATCTACGTTCCTTCCTGGCGGAAAAGTCGGCTTTCCCTCCCTAAAGATGGCCGTTCCTACCTCAACCCTGGCCTCCTGTTTAAAATTCTAAGGAAACGCAATAGCGAACCTTTGTCCTTCAGCATGTAAGGGTTTAACTGGAATGAAAAACGAAAGAAACTTCGCAACTGAGGAGTTGCGTTACTTGGAAAGGTGGGGCTCTCATTTCAGCGTGCCCAAAAGAAAGATGGCGTCGTGGCTCAAGGGGCGAAGGCTCGTTGGGGAAGCGCAGGTTCCGTTGCCAGGCAACAACACGGCGTTTCCAGCGCCGGATGAGAGAGGGCGTCCCCCCGTTCTTTATTCTAATTGGGCATTTTTATCGCGCGCCAGCGTGAGCCGGAAGTGGTGCTGCGGAAGCCGGAAGTGGGTGACGGGGTCAGAGGACTTGATTTGGTCGGGGACCTGCGGCTTCTTACATGCGGGCCCGGCGGGTGAGTTGAGAAGCAGGGGGCGGGGCCGCTCTGGCCTCGATTTGCATATTAATATATGCAAATCAGGCTGCCACCGCCACAGGGGGGCTATGCTAATTTATTCAAAGATATGCTAATTTTATGTAAATGCGTGGCTAGTGATAAGGATTACTTGAAGTAATTATATATGTATATATGTGTACAATTATTATATATTATATAATTTTTATATTATATGCTTATATGTATATATATAATATGCTGTAATATATATTATATATTAATAAAATACATAGTATGGTAGTATAATACTATTATATATTGTATATAATAACGTTAATAAATTTAAATATAATACATACATTATATATTATATGTAATACATAATATAATAATATATTACAATATATAATAATACCTTTTTTATCCGTTCAAATGTCCGATTTTTGGAGACGGCCTATAATAGATAATATGTACATATTATATTACTATATGGGTACTACGTATATCAATATATTATTATGTACTATGTATTGCTATTATATACATAATTACCCCAAGAAGTCTTTTATCACGTACGTAAATATGTGTTTATATAAAAATTAGCATATCCTTCACTATATTAGCATAGCTGCACCCCAAGGATTTCTAACGTTGCATTAATTATTGGCAGAATCAACATGCTGATGTTCATGTAAATGCGTATTTACACGCGCGGTAAGGATTTCTTGGGGTAATGATGTGCAGTATGTTATGTATATAGTAATACCCCTAAAATCCTTATCGCGCATGTAAATACGCATTTACATGAACATTAGCATAACCTTGAATAGATTAGCATATTATATAAATGAATATACAATATTAGTATTGCTGTTTTATAGATAAAATAGATAAAACAGCATCTTAAGCCACAGCGACTTTCTTTCTAGTCCCAGGGATGAGGCACCTACCAAGATGCTGCTTTTCTCCTTAGGGGCATCACAACAACCCTGCACGGTAGGCCAGGCTGCGAAAAAGTGACCTGCAGCCCCCGAACCCCCCTTTCCAGACTCTGGTGCTTCTCACTCCCTAATTCCTTGTTGCTGGCCGTGCTGGCTGGGAATGCTGGGAACTGGAGTCCCAACGCATCTGACACGGAGCTGTGTGCACTGTGCCTCACTGCCTCGTTCCTTGCGTTTGGCAGGTCAGAAACCTTACAAGGTTTCCAAGAATTTGAAACTGGTCCCCCCAACCCTGCGAGGTAGGCTGGGCTGAGCGAGAAGGAAAGGCCCAACGTCACCCAGGGAGCCTCCATGGCTGAGGGGGGCTTTCCTCCTCTTTCCACGGGCAGTCCAGCACCTTCGCTGCCCCCGTCTTGTCTCTTATTAACAAGAAGGAAATTGGGGGAGTTCCCACAGACGGCACCGCAAACTGATAAAAGCATGTTCTAGGTTACCCTTATCCCACCCGAGCATCTTCCACGTGTGCTGAGACAACCACTAAATAAATAAATAAACAAACCGCTAACTACCTAATAAACTACAGGTAGTCCTCACTTAATGACCACAATTGGGACCGGAATTTCAGTTGCTAAGCAAAGCGGTCATTAAGTGAATCGGACTCGATTTTACGACTTCTTTGCAGTGGACGTTAAGCGAATCACTGTGGGTGTTAAACAAACTATGTGGTCAATAAGCAAATCACGTGGTTCCCTGTTGATTTTGCTTGCCAGAAGCCGGCTTGGCAGGGTGAAAATGGCAATCCCGTGACCACAGGACAGCCATAAATGTGAACTGATTGCCAGCACCCCGGACCGTGGTCACATGACCGTGGGGAACGCTGTGATGGCCATAAGTGTGAGGACTGGTCGTAGGTCGGTTTTTTCCGCTCTGTCGTAAGTCCAAACCGTCACTAAACAAATGATCATTAAGTGAGGACTACCTGCGACGGCCCAGAAAGGTGGCGGAGAGTCCCGAGCAATGCAGGCTTGCCATTCTGGGTCTTCGGGACCTCTGAAGGGCAGCAGGCTGGACACCGTTGATTTCAAGGTCTGATTTGTTAGTCATCCATCAGCAGTGTGAGGGTCGTAAGTGTGAGGACTGGTCATAAGCAGTGAGGGTCTCCCTTCTCATCCTTCAGCAGGGTCCTTCATGTGAAGCGACC
The DNA here is from genome assembly GCF_035149785.1 of Candoia aspera. Lineage (NCBI taxonomy): Eukaryota > Metazoa > Chordata > Lepidosauria > Squamata > Candoiidae > Candoia > Candoia aspera. Next base: position 9,658,739 of record NC_086170.1, read on the forward strand.
AGGAGCCGCCCTGCAAAGAAGCTGAAATGCGAAAAGAGAAGCATGGCCAAGCTGGAGAAGAGAGGAACTAATGTCGGGCCAGCTGAGAAGGCCGTTGCGGGAGCGAAGCGGCTGGGCCTGCAGGTGATGCCGCACAGCGATGAGGAGGCAGGGGCTTCAGAAGGGGACCTCTGCATGGAGCCCCCGGCAGCAGAGCCCCATGGGCCAGAGGTCTTCCAGCCCCACCTCCCAGAGGAGGAGGAAGAGGAGGAAGAAGAAGAAGCTGGCAACCAAGAGGAAGGAGAAGACGCTCGAAAGCAGCTGGGTTGTCCACCCCTTTGGAAGTGGAGCCGGAGGGGGCAAGAAGCCGAGCGGCGGAGCTGGATAACAGCGTCTTCTTGAACGAGGACAGCAACCAGCCGTTGCCGATGGACCGATTTTTTGGAAGCGTGGCCTTCATGCAGGTAGTGATGGGCAGAAGCAAGCGGGGAGGATGCTCCGAGGAACGTCCTGGGCCTTCTACTAGGGTTGGGCTGGAGAGCCACAGCACTCTCTAGAGGTCTTAAGCCACCAGAGAGCCCGTTTCAGCCAGGGGGCACCCTTGGCCTCCCCGTGGCAGGCTGAGTTCGGTGCCCAATGCGCCGGTCTGTAAATCTTAGTTGATGGCATACAGCAGTGTTTCTCAACCTTGGCCCCTTGGAGGTGTGTGGACTTCGACTCATGCTGGCTGGGGAACTCTGGGAGTTGAAGTCCACGCACCTCCAAGGGGCCAAGGTTGAGAAACACTGGTACGCAGTATAATGCTGTGGAAAGCTGGAGGGCTCCCGAGTCGGGTCTGAAGCAACCTAGATGAGTGGGCTAAGACCATTCCTGGTTCTCTCTTCTAGGGCCTCCCACCTGCCCCGCTCTCACGGGCCAACGTCAGCCGGCGAGAGTTCCGAAAAACGCACTTCGTTGCCAAGGATGGGGACGACAGCGACGAAGAGCTCGTCTGAAGAGCCAGTCTCAGGTTACTGTTTTCCCGATGCCACCAAGACTAAAAACATTCCTTGCCGTCGTGGCCTCTTCTAGAGGTGGCTGTTGGGCGACTCGCAGACACAGGTGCCCGCTTTTGGCCAGGTCCATGGGCCACAGTGCCTGCTTGGGGGCCACGGATGAGGCCACCCGTGTCTTAGAGAAAACCTGAAGAAACCACAACTCTCCCCGTTAGAGGTAAGAGACACAGGCAATTCTCCACCCGCGTTGCAGTGAGTTTGTTTGGGATGTCCTGGCCAGATTTGGAAACCAGCCGATCCCTCCCTCGGGGGTTAACCATGAGAATCTGATGCACACACAGCGTGGGACCTGTGGTGTGGGGAAGGACGACCCTATGTTGTCTTGTAAGCTTGAGGTCCTCCTGAAGGCCATCTGGCTGGGACATCTGCCACCCCTGGGTTGATCCAGCTGATCTGGCTGGGCATCCCTTCTGAAACGGGGCGTTTGGTGGAAGACCACAGCCTCAGATAGGAGCGTCCTGTTCTTCAGTCAAGGGAGCTTCAACCAAGCTTTAGCTCCATCCGTTAAGGGTTGTGGCACTTTCTAAAAGCATCCTCTCCTGCCACGCATTAATTAGCAGCTTCTGAACCCTTGGCCCTTGATGCCCAAGAGGAGGAATGACACTTTTTTCTGAATTCCCCTTGCCACTGCTGGTTGCCTGGTTTTGGATCCAAAAATCTGGAGCAGGAGAGCATTTGCGGAGCACTAAAGATATTACAGGATCCCAAAGCCATCTGCTTTTGGCAAAGCAGCATACAGCAGGGTATGCTGTTCTCCTGGCTTCTGTTTCCTTAAATAAATGCTGATGCCCTCTTGGCTCGCAGGAAGATTCAGGAAATCTTTTCTTCCACCTGGCATCAAAAAGAAAGGTAACAGTTCTGCCAGCATGCCAAAACTGGAGAGTAGAAGAAAGGAAGTGGGTTAGATCAAGGTCTTTCAAGTGGGATTTTTCTTCCGTTTTTGGCGCATCCTGTGCAATTTGTACTTATTCGTTAGACTTCTATCCTGCTCCTCCTGTTTTAGAGGGTCCAATCCACCAGGCCTCGCTGCCAAGATGGACAGTCCCTTCACAAAACCGTCCGCTCTTCTGTAACTGGGCACCGTTAAGTTCAACAGCAGCTGCCCAGTTTCCCCCAGTGTGATGGCTGGTTGAGAAATATGGGAGTCCCAGGCCTCTTAAAAACTCCAGAGAGCTGCGTTTCTCCTTCCTCTGCGGGTTTCATTCCCTTCCTTATCTAAGAGCAGCCCATTCTTGGCCGCATTCTGAGTTCATTCAAAGCTTTTCGGAAGTTAAAGTAGAGCCTACATATTGCCCATGTTTTAACAGTAACAGGGAAATCTTGCTAGCCCACTCTAGCACACCTTTGGCTCCGAGTCTGTCCCGTTGGTCCTTTCAACTTAGGTTCAGTGATATGAGCATATTAGGTAAGACCTAATGGCTTGAGTGTCCCCCCACAAAGGATGTGGCTTGGCATCCTGCGTGAAGCCAGTCAAGATTATAAAATCAGCGTTTATGGTTGGTGAGCCTGGGTACCTGTGGATTGCACAGTAAAACAGAGTTTAGTATGTTGTGTGAACAGAGATGTTGGGGGGGGGTCAAAAAAACAAGATGGCAGATTCACATGTGTGTGTACCCCTCCTCCCTCCCAGTTTGGGTAAGTCTGCCCCTAAGTATGCATAAAAGGATGGGATCCATTTCAGAGCTCAAGAAACGTTATTTCTATCAGCATTCACGTTTTTATTAGCTACAAGATTTCACATCATTTAGCTTCCTGATACCACCATAACAATAAAGCTTTATTATTAAAGCCAAATAGCCATAACGAATGAAAGGAACTGCTTTAATCCCTGAGAGCTGAGCTGGTGCAGCTGGATCAGTCATGCCAAAATTACAAAATAAAATTTATTTATAAAATATAATCTAGCTGGCAGGCTAAAGAGGGAAGACCCAATGCACGGGCCATTAAATCCAGGAGCAGGTCCAAAAATGGATGATCTTCATCTTCAAGAACTGGGCTTGATGCCCTATCAAAATACTCAAGATGGCCTCCATCCCCTTTTTAAAGAAATTAAGTGAAGGGCCAACGCCTCCTGCCCGTTTTTTCCCCCAGCTGAAATGATACCGGAACCTATTGTTTGAATCCTGGTAGGATTTCCCCAACACAGCAAATTGGTATCACCGGCTGTGACTTGCTGGTTACTGAATTAACCCCCTTTTCTGGGTCCACACAATCCATTAGACCCTGCAATCAAATCAGTTTCTGCAAGATTCCAGCTTGCGTGGGGTTTCAACAGATTTCCAAAAACGTCTACCAGATTGCAGCCTTTCATGACTGGAAGGGGGCAACGGGCATGCAAGAATATTCACCGTAATTAATGTTGTTAAAAATGGAATGGAATAAAAATGAGCCTTTGCACCGTTTAAGTAACGAAAGTGGCCCTGTGGCCAGGCAAAGTTCTATATTATGTCAACTGGGGCACACTCTGCATGTGCAGACAGCAGCTGAGGTTCCTCTCCCAAATCCATAACCCCAAGCAGCTGCCTGCCCAAGCTCAGCTCCATTGCCTTGTGCCAGCCTCAACCTTTGCATTTCCCCCAAAGTTCTCAAAACATCCTCCGCCCTGTTAAATGCAAGAGGACCCGGGCCTTGAGAAGTGGGCAGGGTCGAGCCTCCAGTTCTGCCCCAGGCTTTCCAAGAAGTAAAAATCTGACTTGATTGGAGAGACAGCACAGGCCCTAGGAAATAGCTCTCCATGCCAGGGAAACCCACAGCATTGTCCAGTTCCTTGGAAAGTACCACTGCTGTTTTGAACCCGGTGCCCTGGGGACTGGCCGCAAAGAGGCTTCCCCTTCAGACCTTGCGGAGGCGTTTTCGTTTACGGTAGATCTTCGCTTTGTCGCAACTGAGGTTGTGGACCGTTTTATTGTGGCAGACGATGTGCACGAGCTTCAGATTGTCAACAGTGAACAAGAGCCGGTAAAAATATTCCCAGTCAATTTCCTTTCCGTCACAGTTTTTAACGGCCTCTGCTAACGTGGGGAGGATGACCCGTTTCTTCTCAATCCTGAAAGGGAAAGGAATGTTAAGTCTTTTCACCCCCCCCGAATGTTAATCCCTGAAAGGACAAGGGAATTTATGAAGTCTTGAGGACTAGGGCTGAATGTGTTAAAGGAGCTACAGAAAAACATGGATTCTCTTCGGATGGCCCAGCTGCTGTTTCAAGATTGGAAGACCCTCAGTGGTGAGTAACTCACTGAGTTACTGTTTCCCATCTCCTAAGCCAACTACCTCTCTAAGGTAGACTGCGCTGGCACATGGAGTCCCTTTCCAGCCACAGCAGCCAAGAGCTATTCAACATCCCTTCTTGGGTTTGTCGAGCCCCTTTTACAAGGCTTAGCCTTTGCCACACCGTGTTTATTTTCCTGTTTTAAATCATTTCTAAACTGCCCAGAGTCGCTGGGAGTCGGGCGGTTTATAAATTTAATAAATAGTAATGTTGTGGAGGATTCCGGCAGCTCTACGCGTTGATGTTTTTTCAGAGCGATCTCAACTTCTGTTATCTTGCAAGAAGCCCAACCTCCCTTCTAACCTTCCTCGCTCAGGAAATTGTGCCACCTTTTGGAATTCTGCATCCTTTCACGCCACCCCCCCCCCAAAAAAAAGGTACATCTCAAAGACCTCTAAAAAAGAGTTTTCTAAAGAAACCCAGCTGGGTAACTGGATCCGGGGAGCTCACAATCCAAGGAATTTGTTCTTTAAATTATCAGGAGGGCCCAGAGTAATTATCAAACAGACGGGCTTCTGTTCCAAGACTTACATGTGATCGAGGTTCCATGTGCTGAAGAGGATCCGGCTTTCTCTGTTCCCGTAGGGGTTGATGGAGTGTCTCCAGGAGCAGTTTTCTGTGTCAAAAGGGCCCTGCAGACAGAGTCAGACAAAGCTGAATATTACAGGTAGTCCTCGACTTACGACCATTCGTTTAGCGACCGTTTGAAGTTACAACAGCACTAAAAAAGTAACCTGCAGCCAGTCTTCTCACGACTGTCACAGCATCCCTGCGGCCAGGTGGTCAAATTTCAGGCGCTTAGCAACAAGCTTGTATTTGCAGTTGCAGCATCCCAGGGTGATTGCCCTTTGTGACCTTCCCAGCCACCTTCCAACAAGCAAAATCAATGGGGGGAAACCTGATTTGCTTAACAACCATGTGATTCGCTTAACGACTGCAGAAAAAAGGTCATAAAATTGGGTGCAGGCACGCGATGCCTGGCTTAACTACCGCATCCCTTAGCGACTGAGGTTCCAGTCCCAATTGTAAGTCGAGGACTACAGGCACACGTCTCTGTGTACGTGTGCGCGTGAGAGACAGAAAAGATTGTGGGTGTCATCTTCGCAGCCATCTCCCGTATTTTAACACATACCCCTTGCAGGGAGCAAAGTAGCTCCTCAGGCTGTGCTAACAGCTGCCCCCTTGATGCACTAGATTTCTGGTAGCATGGCATTCCATACCTCGGCCAAGGCAGGGTGCAATTCTTCTATACAGACCCAATATATCCTCTTTTAAAGTAGCACCAGGAATAACTTGCTCTGGGACCATCCCAGGTTTTACAAGCAGATGCTGCCTCTGTGTAAAGCCGGTGTAGCAACCAAGTGCCCGCGGGCACCAGCCTGGAAAACCCCTGGCACCCCTGTGCTGCCCACCCTGCCTGACCAAGGGCTTGTCTTTGGAAAGCATGAACCAGGGCATCGGCTTTATTTAAATGCCACTCGAAAAAGAGAAAAGGAAAATAAAAATGCCCAGTGCCTTTGCTTTACTCATTTATTTGCGTTGTCCTTTTTCTAAACTTACTTGGCAAGAGAACCAGCCTTCTGGCGTGCAAAGGCAGGGCTTCTCCTCCTCCCCACGGTCAAAATAAAAGCCATTGTATTTTTCCAACTTCAGTTTCCTCAGCATTGCTTCTGTGATCCCGTTGAATTTCATCTGGAGGGCAGGAGGGACAGCAGAAACGTAGGCCCCAACCTTTTGCGGGGACAGAAACAAACCAAGGACAGTCTTTCCTTTTTATTCAAAGATACTGACCTTCCTCACTGGACGCCCCCCCCCCAAAAAAACTTCATGGTGATTTATAGAAGCCACGCTGAGAGCTGGTGGATTAAATCCTAATTCAAACACGGTGCGCGAATCGTAAAAGCAAACCAAATTGAACTATGAAATAAGATGGCAAAAATGCGGGGAATTATGGATGCTCCCTTGGTAATATAACAAAACAAAAATTCCTGTAGCAGTTTAAAGATTTACACCTTCATTAGCAGGTAACCTTCATGGGCTGCAGTCCACAAAAAATATACTGTGCTTTTCCATGTAATTAACTGGCAGAATATCGAAAACAGAACTAAAGATGTTAAGCGACCACACGCTCTGCACTAAGCTGAGGTTCGCTTTGAACTTTAAGGCTGTTTTCTTTTTTTTCTTTCTTCTTTTTGCTTTAGTAAACAAGATAGGAATAGCCACACAGTAATTGTGCAAAAATAAACGCTTTTTTAAAAATATTAAGTGCTAATTCGTTCATTCATCAACCTAAGGCGTTAATTATCATTTGTTGAATGCCTAACCCTGACTAATAATAAACCATGGTTTATAAACACGATAGGTATAAACAAATCATAATTTGTGAAGGCAGACTTTGCTCCCAAAATCTAAGGCCAAAATCAAAACCGGGCACAGGGTTTTAACAAGCCATGTTACCTCCTTCATGTATCCACGGATTCTGCTCTCACAGCTATGGCGCATATAGCTGGACTTGGTCTTAAACCGAGATTCAACCCCTGGGAATGGTGGAAAATGAAGCCGTCAGTCCCCTGCCTTCGGTGAAAAGTCTCTTGGAGTCTCAGTAGTACATATTCCAAAATCTAAGCAAGGTTGTCAAATTCCCAGTTCTTAGGACTGCGTTTCCCAAAGTTCTGATATCCTGAGCTTTTCCCCCTCTAGCACAGACCAGATGCCAGGCAGACTAACCAAAGATCAACTCAAAACTGACCTTTGAACCACATCTCGTCTTCCTTTCTGCTTTCTGCAGAAATATTTTCACTGAGATTCTGAATCAGGTCAGCCAGCAACCTGCACCTCTTAGGAGCTGCCTCGCCTGACAGAAGCCCCTGAGCTGCACGAATGACGCCAGAGGAAGAGCTGGAAAAAGTATTCAGAAAGCGCTCGATCTCGCTGACATCTGCAGGGGCAGAGGAGCAAAAAACCCAACCGTTATTCAGTCTTGCAGATGGTTAGTTTCAATGACAATTTGTTTTTGTTTTTTTTAAATGATGCTGCTACCGCTACACACCGTTCAAAGCTCTCTGCATTATCAACAACAAATAACCTCCATTTTATAGCCAGCGTTTACTTATTTTATTTATTACTTTGGTTTTGTTATTGCTGTAAGCTGCCCGGAATTGTGTTTTACACAATGTAAGTCAAACAAACAAACAAATAAATAAAATGCAGAGCCGCAGCCGAGAGACTTTTCAAATATACTGGTTGCATGCCGATCTGGAGATATTAAAACGGTAAGATTTCAGGTTGTTAACGGTTATTCCTATCATCCTGCACCATACGATTTTTCCCATTCCTCTCTCCACTGCAAAAAGATGGGAATGAAAACGTTTTCTCTGAAGATTAAGACAGATGCACCTTTGAAACAGGCACCCACGCTAAAAGAACGTATAGTGAAAGAACAGCCAACGTATATCTAGAAAGCCTAGACATTAATATGCTTACTCCCCATATATTTAATAGTTTTCCTTTTCCACCACTGTAAAAACTACAATTCGGGGCAACGTTTGGGAAGGGCTTTGAGGGGGCTGCGAATGGTGTACGTTTGGGGTGTAGAAATGGAATGAGCGTTACTTAGTTCATTCATAAGCAGATGAATTGCACCTTTTGTCTTTTCTTTTTTTCAGAATGGGGAAAAAAAGGCAGAAAAAAAACCTAAAAGTTCACCCAGTGGTGGGGGGTAAGAGTCTTTGAGTTTTGCAAATGTCCTAACCCTAAAGCAGATCTGTCTGGCTCATTCCCACTGCCATATGTTGCCGCAAGAGAGCCCATTTGGTTAAGGCACCAGGCTAGAAACTGGGAGACCTTGAGAGCTAATCCCGTCTTGGGCACAAGCCAGCTGGGGGACCTTGGGCCAGTCACTTTCTCTCAGCCCTAGGAAGGAGGCAATGGTAAACCACTTCTGAAATCTTGCCAAGGAAACTGCAGGGACTCGTCCAGGCGGTCTCCAAGAATCAGACACGATTGGACGGATTAAAAAAAAAAAGTTGCAGCAACATCACAGAGTGTCCACCAATCTTCCCACTCGGAAGCCCATGAGAAAATAACGAAGCACACACCCAGCGGACAGGCAGATCTGAAACGGAGGGAGTGGCAGCGTGGTCTAGTGGTTGAGCCACCGGGCAGGTTCAAGTTTGGGCTCCACCTTGGAGCTGTTCAGGGATCCTGGCTCGGTTTCTCTCCTTCCATCCCACCTGCTTTGCCGAGTTGCTGCAGCGGGAATAAAACCAGAAGGAACTTCCATCCCAGCGTCCCTGCGTTATCAGCAAAAAAGGGCTGTGCATCTGAAAAAATCACCATCGCAGCAAACGCACCATGGGCCTGGAGAGAAGCAGAACCGGGACGATGCAGAAGGGCAAAGAGAGGAACATTCTGTTTTCTGCCAATTTAAAGATTCAGCCCTGGGGAACGGTGGAAGATGAATGCTGTCAGCCCCCTGCCTTTCTTAGGCAAAGAATATTTCGAAACCCAAGAGATTCTCAAGATCCTAGTCCTCAGGGCGGCATCTGCAAAGATTGCGAAGTTGCTAGTCCTCATCGGGGCAACGTTCCCCGAGGTTTTCCCCATGAAGAGCAAAAAATTCAGCCCTAAACTGCCCTATTTTCTGCTGACTTAAAGATTCAGCCCCTGGGAAGGGTGGGAAAGGGACGCCACTAGTCCTCTGCCTCCATCGGGAACCCCCTCGGAGCCCGGTTGCAAAGAGCATCGCAAAAGCCAAGAGGCTGTCCAGCGGCTGGTCCTCAGGGCGCCGTCTGCAGGTTGTCAAGCTGCTAGACCTCATCGAGGCAGGGTTTTCTCCGCAAACTGACCGGCGCGCGGGGGGTGCGTCCTTTCGGGGGCCCGCCCGCCCCGCCCCCGCCGCGCCCCCACTCACAGCCGCGCCACTCCTCCCCGGCGGGCAGCACGATCAGCTCGGCGTCCTCGGGCAGGGCGCGGAAGCCGGCCTCGCCGACCTCGCCGCCGTCCTCGTAGCGACCCAGCCGGCAGCGCGCCCCGCCCCGCCCCTCCAGCCGGGAGGCCTTGCGCAGCAGCTCCGGGAGGCTCCCCGCCGCCAGCCCGTACTTGCGCCCGCCGCGCGCGGCCCGCACCCGGACCGCCTTGGCCGCCATCGCGCCGGAAGCCGCGGCCGCGCTCGGGCTCCGACTGGACGGGCGGGGAGCTCCTCCGGCGTCGGGCCCGCCTCCCCGCGCGGCGGCGCAGGCGCAGGACGGGGACTCCCGCGGCGGCGTGCGCAACGGCCGGCCCCGAGCGCGCATGCTCCCGGCGGGAAAAAGCGCGCGGCCAGGGGAGGCGCCCCATTCGTCGACGCATCCGAGCCGCGCCCGCCTTCCCTTCCCGTCCCGCCGCCTGTCGCTGCGCCGCTGCGCTCGCGCCTGCGCAGTGACGTCCCAGCGGTTGCTAGGGGAACAGAGGCCCTAGTGATGGAGCCGGAATAAAGTAGGGGCGACGGGGGGCCGGGGAGGCGGGAGGGGCGGGGGGGCCGCCTGCTCCGAGGCTGCCCCCGGCTGTCGGGGCGCGGGGGGCTCCCTCCGGGCGGGGAGGGGGCGCTGCTCGCCCGGGGCGCGCCCCCCCCGCGCGGGCGCGGCGGCGGCGGAACTGCCCGCCACAAGACGGGGCGGCCGGCGGGCGGGGGGGCCCGGGGTCGCTGCGCTTGTGCTTGTGCCCCGGGGTTTCTGGCTCCTGCTCGGCCGGTAAAGGGAGTCGCGCCCCCGCAGGCGTCTTCATGCTGGCGAAGGACGCGCGAGCACCAGAGGCCGCCCCCGCCCGCCGCGTCGGACGGACCGGCTCCAGGTGGGCGCGGGGGCGCGGGCCGACCCAGGGCGTGCGGAAGATGCCAATGCAGCACATGCAGACTACGTGTAAACACGTGCCAGGCCATCGCATGCCAACACTGTGCATGCAAACATGCCAATGCCATGCAAACACGCTACATGTACATATAGTACATGCAAACATGCCAATGCCATGCAAACACGCTACATGTACATATAGAACATGCCAATGCCATGCAAACACGCTACATGTACATATAGTACATGCAAACATGCCAATGCCATGCAAACATACTACATGTACATATAGTACTTGCAAACACATGCCAATGCCATGCAAACACGCTACATGTACATATAGTACATGCAAACATGCCAATGCCATGCAAACACGCTACATGTACATATAGTACATGCAAACATGCCAATGCCATGCAAACACGCTACATGTACATATATTACATGCAAACATGCCAATACCATGCAAACATGCTACATGTACATATAGTACGTGCAAACGCAGGCCAATGCAATGCAGGCCAATCCAGTCCATGCCAATATATCACACTTAATTCCCATAAATGCAAATATATTATATGCAGGTGGCAAAGGTGCCAGCCTAGAAACCCGGAGACGGTGAGTTCGAGGCCTTCCTCAGGTATGAAAGCCGGCTGGGCGACCTTGGGCCAGTCCCCCTCTCTCAGCCCAGCCCTCCTCACAGGGTTGTTGTTGTGGGGAAACTAGGAGGCAGGAGTATTAGGTATGTTTGCCACCTTAAGTTGGTTAAAATATGTAAAAAGGGCAGGATAAAAATATAATAATATAGCAAATGTAACTACATTTCATGCAGATAGACTACGTTCAAGCACATGCCAATCCATGCACATTCCTTACACAGCGCATGCAGATATATGTGCCCATCTCCCACTTGCCTTAATGCTTGTTGTGTTTCTCTCTGCATTTTAATTTTTGCAGTTGTCATTATTTTTACTTTTAACGTCGTTTGCCACCCAGAGTCACTTGCTGAGATGGGCGGCTGTATAAATTGATTAAACAAATAAATAAAATAGAGTAAATGCAAATGTTTTAGATGGGCCTTTGACTTACCTTGACAGTTGCTTGCATTCAAAGCACGGGGTCAAAACACTGCAACCTTTGATCGTGAGAAATCTGTCGTTTTGCAAAAAAAACCTTGTTCTTTCTTCCCAGTTAGCTCAAGAGGGCAGGATGCCACACAAAATTGGGTTCATTGTTATAAGTTCATCTGGACATGAGGACGGCTTCAGCGCGAAAGAACTGATGGTTCATGCGCCAACGGTCAACGGGTGGAGATCACCAAGGTAACGCCCTAAGAAATTCTAGATATTTCAGTATGCTCTTGGGAGCATCTCACTAGAATCCTGAGCTTATCTTCCATTTTTATTGCATCCCTTCTTTTTTTTAAAAAAAAAAAAACTTGATTGATTTTCAGAGCGTAATTAAAATACAAAACAGTATAGGTAAAATAGAGAACTAAAGAAAAAAGAACTATTGAAGTGCAGAATTAGATAGAAAGCAGAAAAAGAAAGCGACTTCCAACCTTCTCCAATACAGATATAAATGCCGTTTATACAGATACAATCTCTTACCATTAACTAAACCTGAATAAGATTATTTCTATAAAATCAGACCATTTAATCATCAAAACCCAAAATCAAATCTCAGTTTTTCTCAGACACAAGCAAATAATCTAAAAGTAGTGGGCAAGTAGAAACAAATCCAGACACAGTGTTTTCGCTTATCAGTACTGTTAGCTTGGCCATTTGGGCCAATTCCATTAGTTTAATCATCCATTCTTCCACTTTAGGAATTTGTGAATCTTTCCATCTCTGTGCATATAAAAGTCTTGCTGCTGCAGTAATCATGTATAAAAGCAAAGTCCCATGCTGTTCCTCAAGCTGTGTCTCCATCATTCCCAAGAGAAACAGTCCTGGTTGTTCTTTATGCATCCCTTCTGCCTATCCCTCATTAAAAAATGCTTTGCCAAAAACAACAACAACAAACCAGCTAGCAAAAAATTTACCTTTTGTAATTTCTCTGGGTTTTTTTTTTAAATTTGGTAGCGTGTCTTTCATCTCCAATATTAGAAGATCAGAATTTAGAAAAGGTTGACATTCGGGATACTCCAGTGCTCAGGTTGGCTGGGTTGACACTACACTCAGCTGTAGCATGGTTTATTAAGTCTGATTTAACATTCTGATTACATTCAAAGAGGCAAAGTAGCAATGATAGCCTGCCTGGCCGGCATTACCTGTCTGCTGGGCGATATAAGAAACATATTAAGGAGCCATTTCTGGCTGGGAAGGAGTTGGTTCAAGCCCCAGAATTTAATTCTTTGTTGGTGGAAGTCTCTAATGGTGCCTTGGCCAAGTATTTACATAATTGTACCTTTTACAAATGCAGATGGGCCTTTTCCAGGACACCGCCAGTGCTTTCTGCTCTGCGGCCCTCGGCTGCAAGAAGATTCCCTATTCAGATAGAGTCTGTCCGTGTAGGGAGAAGAAAATAGGATCAGTGACTCATATCCTTTAACCCGCCCCTTTTATGAGCAAGCTAGACACCAAAGGACAACCCCGCTGACTAGAAGGTTTTGAGGGCAGCCCGCTGAATTTTGCCTCCTTTTACTGTTGAAGGACACCATCCCTAAATCTCGGCGCAAGTCGCTAGATTCTCCTCTGAGGCCATGTGAAAAAGCGCCCTACGGACAAAAAACACCAACAGCCTTAGAAAAGCAACATTTATATTTTATGTTATTTTCCTGTCTTAACTATTGCCTTATTCTTCCTCAATTATCTTTTTAAGAGCACCTAATCAAGGATTGTAAACCAGCCAATCAAGTAGATAGCTTCATAGATCATAGGCTTTGTATGTTTCGTTTTAGCTTTATAGGTTTTATGGGTCCTATGGCTACAATTTTTATGTTACGTTAAATGTATTCACTTATTGACTTACCTATATACAGTTGGGTTAGGATTATAGAGATATGGATGTTTCTTACATTTTATTGTCCTTCCTTCCTTCCTTCCTTCCTTCCTTCCTTCCTTCCTTCCTTCCTTCCTTCCTTCCTTCCTTCCTTCCTTCCTTCCCCTGGTCGCTGAGTGTAATAAAATACTCATTTCCTTTCAACCCAGGCAGGGGAAATTGAAGACCTCCATTTTTCTTCATTTTCAGGCTCTGTCAGTACCCCCAAGAAATAGTCCTCCAGATGGTAGAACGATGTAGAATTCGAAAACTGCAGCTCCTGGCTCACCAATATATGATCTCCAGCAAAATTGAGTTCTACATCAGCGAAAATCTGCCCGACTACTTTGCGCCCTATAAATCGGAGCGATTCCAGAGGCTGGGGTGAGCTTTCTCTTTCCTGAGCCGTGTCGGTATTCCTGCCCAAGTTCCTCTGGGGTCGCGTAGCAGAGGGGTCTTGCGAATGGGCACTGCCTGGCCGTGTAGCTGATTCAAGATCAGTCCCACTGTAAGAGCAAGTGCGTGCCTGGCACAATCCAGATAGCCAGACACCGATGCTAAGAGGCATGTTTGTGAATGCTAGTTGACACTGTTTCCTCCATGCTCGATAGGCCACAGGTAGTCCTCGACTTACGACCACAGTTGGGACTGGAATTTCCTTTGCTAAGCAATGTGGTCATTAAGTGAGTTGTGCCCCATTTTTATGGCCTTTTTTGCCACAGTTGTTAAGCAAATCACGTGGTCGTTAAGCAAATCTGGCTTCCCCCATTGATTTTGCTTGTCGGAAGCTGGCTGGGAAGGTCGCAAAGAGCAATCACATGACCCCAGGTGTTGTAAATACGTGCCAGTTGCCAAGCACCTGAATTCTGATCACGTGACTGCGGGACTCTGCAACAGTCGTAACTGTGACGGCCAGTCATAAGTCACTTTTTTCAGTGCTGTTGTAATTTCAAACGGTTGCTAAATGAATGGCTGTAAGTCGAGGACTATGTGTATTGTACAGTAACACAATAGTGTCGATATAAAGTAGTTGTTCAGGTGTTGGAAGCTCAGGGATGACTCTGGGTCCCTCTCTTTTTCGCTTTTAGTCGAACCTACATTGGGGATAAAATGGAAGGGGGGCTGAACTCTCAGAGGAGGGGTGAGGGATGAACGCAGGAAGGGTAACACAATATTATCAACCCAGAAAGACAGGCAGGGTCCGGATTTAACTCAAGCATCCTTGCCAAAGGAGCATTAGGCAAGAGTGGCTGTGCCCAAGCTGAGCTTCTCTTCCTCGCCAAGTGTCCTAACAGCCAGGAACCACGCTGAGACAAGGAGTAGGTCTCTAGTGTTTTATTACTGCTACATAACAGAGAATCCTAACAAACTGAAGAAGCGTGGGAAAACCCAGACAGATAAACCCCAAAGGCTAAGGCGGGCCCGATCTGTGTCTCTTTGAATGGCTGCTTAATTCCTCAGTACTACGCATGCGCTTTACAGCCTGGATGGGAGCCCCCTGCTCGCCATCCTCACTCATGACACCAAGGAGTGCCAGCCCATGGCAAGACTCTCCAAAGTGCCCACTGGCCTCCCTTCCCCACCTGGATTTTTATTTTAGATTCTTTGAAATAAATGAATGGGGAACCAGCAGGCTGCAGAGGAAAACATGGGTCCCTTTTTCAAGTGTCTCTCTGCCCACCGACCCACCCCACAGGCCCCCAAGGCATTCTTAATAATTTTTTTAAAAGAGGGGGGGAGGCTTGTAGCCCAGAGCTTGCCTAGAAGGATTCTTGCCTGTCCAGAAGGTGACCTGGAGGCCAGTGGAGAATATCCTGGCAGATAAAGGAAAGCGGTGAATGGGCCTGAACAGGGGCTCCTTGGCAGCTACAGCCCGCCTTCAGGATTCACGTATCCCCAATTCAGCATGCCGTGGGCACCAGGATTTAGGGCTTGTTCCCCACCTAAAATCCAGAGTGGAATCTGGATTTATTGTGGGCTTCTGACTCAAGGGCACAAGGAGGAGATGCGGCCAACTTCTCCACTTGCACGTTGCATTAGATAAATCAGGGCAAGAGCTTTCCTGGTTGGTTTTGCCCCCGGGAGGAGTTCTAGCTTAGCATCTGTGGACATCAGACGCCAAGAAGGGGCCTAGATCGTAACCTTGCACTTTTCAGTATATTTGCCACTTCAGGAAGGAAGGAACATAAAGCCGACCAGCCTCACTCTGTACAGCTGGCAGCCCCAGGTTTCAGCTGGCTGAAAACCTGGAATAGAAATTCCTTGTGCGTAGAAGAAGGAAGACCAGGCAGTGTGTCTCTCCCCCTGAGGTGGTTTTTTTAAGAGCAGGGACGGTACGGGAGGAGTGTTGAATATACAACCCCCCCATCCCTGTTGGCGCACGCTGCCGCCCACTGGAGCCTCCAGGAAAGGGATGCCCAGTTTTTCAGGAAGAGGGCTGCCTTTGGCCTTTGAGTGACCCTGACACCCCCCCCCCCAAAGGCCCTTGCATTTGATTAAATTAAACTAAATTGTCATTAAGCAAATATCGTCCAGGGGTACTCCTTTATGTCAAATCAACCATTCCAAATCAGTGGTCATTTTTTGGTATCCTGGGGAGGGACTTCCTTAACACGTGTGGAGCCTGCCTATGGCCACAGACCCTCAGCTTGGCCTCCTTGGCTCTGGGATGCTTAATGGGGATTTGAGAGAATTAAGGGATGGGTTAGGGCTTCGAGCAAATGAAGCCTCACTGCAGGGATTTGAAATCTCTGGGGTGTCCGAATGTCCTGTACAGAACCGCCTCGTGTGGAAAAGGTGGGAGCCCATCAAAGACACCCCCCCCCCCCCCAGTTGGCAGCTCACTAATTTCAGGCATCCTTTTCTCAGAATATAAAATGTTGAGCTCGGACACTTGCAGGCATGTGATAACCCATCGGTGACCAAGCGTTTGTGATACTTGTAAAATGTGTTTATCACAGGGTTAATCTGCATGAAACCCTTGTTTCTTCCTCTTTTTTTTTTGTCTCTTGCACAGTTACGTCTCTCTTTCTGATAACGAAAAGACTGGCTACAGGGCCCGCGAACTGAAATCGGTCTACGTGGATGCGGTTGGCCAATATCTAAAGCTGACATTCCACAAAAATTATGTGAATAGGTACAACTTGTACAGCCAGGTAAAATGAGTTCAACCCCAGGATGGCACCTGTGCTTTGCAGAACGTATTTTCCATGCTGTCTTCTTTTCACCAGGCCTTCTGCTTCATGCCTGCTTTGCTGCCCACCTCTCAGGGCTCACGGTTATTACAATGCGGTTGTGCACTTAAACAAGATCCAGCCGTTCCTTTCAGCAAACCCTGCTGAATTGTTGGGCTTTGCTTGCCCGCGTGGTCCTTTTTGGCAGTAGTCTTTCCCTGCTCTCAAATCAGCATCACAAGAGCTTGGAGGCCAGGGGAAATGTTGCCAGACCGGCTAGTTTTTCAAACTCTGGCAACCATATTTGGATGGCTTCTGTCCCAAATAGTAGTCAAGGCGTCTACCAATTTTTTAAAAAAATCTTGAAATTTCCAAAGGAAGATTACAAGTATTCTTAAAATGATTCAGGTTGGAAAGACCTGGCTAAAAAGGAAATTTTTATTCTGGATTCCTTTCCTGAAAGTGGAAGAGGGGAGCTGTGCACAAGGAAACACAATGCATTGCTTAAGAACAACATAGAATATTTCCCTAGCTGAGTATCATGATCTTTAAACCCCTTTCTCACCTGATGAAGATTTTTCTCAGAAGTGTTTTGCACACCCGTGGTTGTAAGTTTAATCTCTGGCCCCTTTGGGTTAACCGGGAATGTTTTCTTCCAGCAACCCAGAAGACCCACCCAGCTGGGTCTCTCTAGATGCATTGCTCGCATGGCCAAAGACGCTGTTGCCTAGGAGGTTGTGGAAATAGAAATCCATCAAGATTGGAAGCAGTAGCTGGAGGGAACACAATATAAAAATTATTGAGGTTGATAGAATATTCTGATTTAGAATGGCCAGAGAAAACCTTCTATACGGTGCACAAGCTTGCCTGGAAACAAAAATTAAATAGTTAATTTAATTTCATCGTTTTTTTAAAAAATACAATTAAATGGTTAACTCAGAATTTAAAAGTTGACTTTCCTACGCTGATTGTTAAAAATAGAATTGTTGGAAAGTAGCAGTTACTGTTTTGAGCTGCCTGTTGGATTCTTCTCTTGCTTTTCTTGAAACAAAGCATTTAAAAAAAAGAAAAGTCCAAAACTCCTTTCAAGGATGCCAGGAACTCCGCCATCTCTTTCTCGCTCTCGTTTTCCAGGTTGCTCTTGTGGCAATAAATATCATTGGAGAACCTGCGGACCTCAGCAGTGACAACACCCAGGTGAGTCTGGGACATCACGGGGAGGGAGAGGAAAATGCCAAAAGGGTCCTTCCTGTTCGCTGCCGGTTACGTGAACAGAAGATTTAGTTGTTCCACCGGGTCTAGTTTTAACTTCTGATGCAATGGCCGCCTGACGGTCCCTACAGTCAGCCGAATTGGGGGGCCGTGCGTGTGCGTGCCTGAAATTGGGGTAGAAAGCTGAGAATCTCCTCGGTGGGTCCTTCGTGAAAACTCGGGAGCATGGATGCCTGGCTGTCATGAGTAAGGATGGCGAGCAGGGGGCTCCCATCCAGGCTGTAAAGTGCATGCGTAGCACTGAGGAATTAGGCAGCCATTCCAAGAGACACAGATCGGGCCCGCCTTAACCTTTGGGGTTTATAGGTCTGGGTTTTTCCCACGCTTCTTCAGTTTGTTAGGATTTTCTGTTACGTAGCAGCAATAAAACACTAGAGACCTGTTCCTTGTCTCAGCGTGGTTCCTGGCTGTTAGGACACTGGCCCTCTGGGTGTGGCGGGACGATGCCTCCCAGCAGCTGAGAGCCACCGGTTGGGATGAAGCCAGGTGTGGCACCACCCCAGTGCAACCGAATCGCGGGCGAGGTGGCAGTGGGCTGAAGTGCCCCAGCAGCTTTGACTGTCGTGGCTGAGGGCAGATGGCGCTTGAGCTGCGTCTGATTTCAGAGTGGGTTTGAGGTCACTGGCAGCCCCGCCTCTGTTGGGGCGGCTTCTGCACCAGACACAGTCCCCTTCTGTTTAGATTTGCTCCCTGGAAGCTGATTCGACTGCCTCAGCCAGCCCCCCCCCGGCCCCCCTGACCTGGAGACCTCAGCGTTAGACCTTTTACCTGGCCGTGCTTGGCGTGACCCGTGGGAGCTGAAGCCCAATATATCTGCGTCGGAAGAGGCTCGCCAGGAGCATCAGCCTCCGAGCAGGGCAGCCACAGATTTTAAAGACCCCAAGATCTGCCATGCTTGGTCAGGATGCGCTCTTGTTTCACCTAACTGGCAGGACCAAGGGCTGGTATCAAGAGTAGTACCAGGAAAGGCTATCTAAAAATCCTTGAGGCACTGACGTTTTCAGTGAACGTTTGGGAGCCACGCCCCCAAAACAGGCAGCTGATTAAACAGACGCCTGGAGAATTGGCAGGGGGGTATATTTTAAGTTTCGATGTCATTGCTCAGCGCTGTGCCCATTCTCGCAAAAGCTTCTATGCTTCGTTGCTCTGTTTTGAAGTCTTGCAGGGAGAAGCTGATCGACCATTATCTAGGGAGCAATTCGGATGACTTGGCCTTCGAGAGGAGCTACCCTGGGTGAGAACAGCCCACTTGGGAAGCCTCCCCACCCCCCGCGCGGTTTTCCTTCCCTCCCCACCGACGCCTGCCCGCCAAGGGCACGCTGTGGGTGGAGAGCCCCCTCCGAGGTGCACTTCTCCCCTTCTTTCCAGGAAGGCCGATGCAATTTCCCCACTGGACGATCTGGCTTTCGACATGTACCAAGATCCGGAGGTGGCCCAGATAATCCGCAAGCTGGACGAGAAGAAGCACGACGCGGTGCGCCAGGAGCATTACGATCACGCCAAGAAGCTCAAGCAGGCCATTGCAGATCTGCAGAAGGTAATGGCCGAGCGGGGGCGGGGAGGGGTTCCAGGGGGAGACTCGGGAGGGGACACGGCGCCTCCGCAGGGGCCGATGGCCGCCCTGTGGCCCTCCTCCTGGAATTCCAAAGTATGTGAAGGATTTTTCCCCCTCGAGTCATGGATTCATCCTTTTGAATATCAAGAGTTCTGCTTGTTTGACTGGGGTAACACAGCTCGCTAAACACAGCTCGCTAAATTTAAGCGTAGGCCCGAAGCCATGAATAGGTAACCCTCCCTTAAGGGTGGGCTACCTCTTCATGGCTTCGGGCCTACGCTTAAGTGATCTGGAATGGCGGAGGCGGTGATGCAAAATTCATTAATTTGTTTAATCAGTCATTAATTTTCCCTGTCACGCACTCAGGCAGTCATTCACTCTGTGGGGTGGAGTTCAGAGGGGGGTTTTGCTATTTTTAAAACTATTTTATGCTGCCGTTTTTTCGTATTTCTCAGCTCGGAAGATCAGGAAGCTTAAGTCGCCAGCTTTCATCAGGGGCGCCAGGCGCTGCAAGAGCTGGACCTCGGGGGCACCTGTGATGCTCGTGCCTCAAAGAGCTTGGCCCTGGGTTAAATCACGATCTGTTTAGCCATGTTTGCTGAGTAATCTGCGAGGGAAAGATTGATGTAAAGTGCTACGCCCCACCTGCACCAGTTCACTGCCCCTGCCTGTTCTGTGAATGTGGCAAAAGCCTAGCGGAAGGTCTGAAAAGAACCAGCTGTTAACAGCTGTAATAGTCTGTTTTCCTCCATGCCTCTCTCAGCTGTTTTCGTGGATGGAAGGGGTCTTGGAGAACATCTGGACCCGCAGTTCTCAGCGGGGGCCATGTGGCCCCCAGGGAGCCATTTCTAGGGGGCCACAGTCTTTACATGATATTGAGTGTTTCTCAGCCTTGGCCAATTTAAGATGTGTGGGCTTCAACTCCCAGAATTCCCCAACCACACCCCAGTCCAGGAATCTTTTGGTCTGTGCACTCCTTCCCTCCGAAACGGTCCCACCCCTTCAGAGGAAAGATCCGGACCCTCCTCCTCTTCCTCTGGGGCTCGAAAGGCCCTTCCTGGCCTGGGCCGTGACTCTCCGGGCCCCCGTTTCAGGTCGGGGAGCGGCTGGGGCGCTATGAGGTGGAGAAGCGCTGCGCTGTCAAGAGGGAGGACTACGACCTGGCCAAGCAGAAGAAGCAGCAGATGGAGGAGTATCGCCTGAAAGTCTACCAGCAGCTGGAGCTGCACAACCTCCTGGACCCAGATCTCACTGTAAGTACAGGTAGTCCTCGCTTAACGTCCACAGTGGAGACTAGAACATCAGTTGCTGAGCAACGTGGTCGTTAAGCGAATCCAATCCGATATTACGACCTTTTTTGTGGCAGTCATTAAGCAAATCACCACGCTCGTTAAGCAAACCATGCAGTCATGAAACGAATCACGCGGTTCCCCACTGATTTTCCTTGCTGGAAGCTGGCTGGGAAGGTCAAAAATGGCAATCCCATGACCACAGGATGCTGCAACGGTCATAAATGCAAACCGGTTGCCAAGTGCTCAGATTGTGATCCCGTGACCGTGGGGACGCTGCGATGGTTGTAAGTGTGAGCACTGGTTGTAAGTCGGTTTTTTCAGCACCGTCATAAGTCTGAATCATCACTAGATGAATGGTCATTAAGTGAGGACTACCTGTAGAATATAATATTCCCTGGGAAGGAATCTCTTGGCCTCTGTCCATCCTTGCTGCTGGAAGCAGGTTACTCAGTATCACGGGGAACCCCCACCCACTTTAAAAAGCCACACCCATTAAAAATTCTGTTCTTCTCTCCTGAGACTGGCCAGTGGTTGGCGTTTGTGGGATATTTCTGGGCCCTCAGGAGTCTGTGGTTAGTTTAGATCGCTGTTGCTCAAACTTAGCAACTTTAAGATGTGTGGACTTCAACTCCCAGAATTCCCCAGCCACCACGGCTGGCTGGGGAATTCCAGGAGTTTAAATCCACACATCTTAAAAGAGGCCAAGGTGAGCCACACCGATTTAGATGAACAGTTTCAAAGAGGCTGGCTTTCTTTCGCTTGCCAGCTTGAACCTTGGCATGCCTTGTTTTGTGCCAGGAGCCATTCTGGGGACAGAGGAGAAGCCAAAAGTCAGCTGCCCTTGGCACCACGGGCAGAGAGAGAAGCCATCGGGGGCTCTGCGTGCGGCTCGTCTCTTCCTCTGGCTGTCCAGAGAGGATGGTTGGGGTTTCTTGTTGATTTGATTAATTTCGGTTGAAACCGCAAGGGAAAACGCCAGCTTGCACTTGGCATGTAGGTCAGAGCTGCCCTTTCGCTATTGTTGTGCAAATGAATGAAGGAGCCTCTCCTCTCTCGTTGACTCAGATCCGGCGGCCGCCCGAATTGCCCCTCGAGCCCATGGCTCACCCCACCACCACCCTGCAGCAGAAGAAGCCGCTGCCCTCCCCCTGGCGGGAGAAAGCAGAAACGGAGATTCCCATGCCATTGCTGCCAGAGAAGCCCCCCGAAGCCCCCTTGCCCGAGCCGGATGCCTCTCGGTCCTTCTCTCCCCCGCTGGCCCAGGCAGCCTCCGTCCCTGTGGAGGCCTTCCCAAAGATCAGCGTAAGTTTGGGGCACCCTGCAGGGCCCTTTCCTGCTTCTCCAGTCCCTTGCTTTAGTCGCGCACCCTCTGATCGCGCTGGGTAGCTGGTGGGGAGGACGGAAGGGCATGCCGAGACCAGACACTTCAACCTGGGGAAGAGACCAAGGTCCCAAGACACGCGGCGAGCAGGCGTGGCCAGATGAGAAGGCAAGGGCGAAAACATTCATAGAATATTTCCTCCTCCCTTCCTGCCCTCCGTCCCTTCCTCCCTTTTCCCTCCTCCTCTCTCTTCCCTTCCTCCCTTCCCTCCGCCCCTCCATCCTTCCCTCCCTTCTCTCTCTTCCCTTCCCTCCATCCCTCCCTCCCTTTTCCCTCCCTTCTTCCCTCCTTCTCCCTTTTCCCTTCCTTCCCTCCCCCCCTCCCTTCCCTCTTTTCCCACATGGATGTTTGACTTTTTCTTCATGGAGCACTTTTTTGTACCAACGTGAAAGGAGAAATACCAGGCAGGTTCTCACGGGAGAACTTTTTTCACAAATCTGTCCCGACCTTCCCATCTCCAGCCATGGAAACAAGCGCTCCCCCGCCCCATTCTCCCCTGTGCAGACACAGCCCCTCCCCGCCTTTGTTGCGAAGCGTGCCCCCAAGTCCTGGAGGCTGCTGGGCGCTGGTTCTGGGAGCCGCAGCCTGCAGGGCATCAAGTCGAGGAGGAGCAGCCCGACCCGGCCGCCCACCTTCGACCGCCCAACTGACCAACCGCGGGGCTGTTCTCTCCCAGGTCGAGTTCCTGCCTTACGACGAGCGGCCCCTCCCTGCCATCCGCAAGCAGCAGGAGGAAGGCTTTGCCTTGCTGGAGCCCGAGATCGGCGAGGAGGACCCTGGTGACACGCCAAGGAGCGGTGTGGTCGGCGAGCCGGAGCCTCTGACGGAAAAGGCCCTGCGGGAGGCCAGCGCATCCATCGATGTCTTCGGGGAAGTTCTGGTAAAGCGGGGGGAGGCTGGGCTCGGGGTCAGGAAGGGGCGGCTTGGGCTTCCTTTAGCAATTTGACTTTGGGGTCAGAGGGTGATGGAGGGGGGCGAGGAGAGTTGCCGAGAGAGGAGCAAGAGTCCCCCGTTGGGGGAGATGGGCGGTGACATAAATTTAATAAATAAAAAAATAAAAATCCAGGGAAGCATCCAAAGAGGAAGAGGCAGGAAGCCAGTAGAAAGGGCGGGGTGGGATAGGATCCTTTGCGGGGTGTCACCCAGGAGCAAACCCGCTCTTCCCCTTCCCGGGGGGTGGGGGCAAAGGGGCAGCTTCGGGGCTTGGGGTGGAGGCCAGTCCCCAGCCGCGCCCTGCTCCTTCCCACCTTGCTTTCCCCAGGTGGCCGGGGCCTACTCCAAGACGTGGTCCTACCGTGAAGACTCGCTGCTCGCCATCTACAAAAAGATGGCAGAGGCTTCCACAAGCACGCCGAAGGAGGAGCTCAGGAACATGCTCCGGGGGGCCGTCTTCCTCGTCGTGAGGGCCATCAAAGACATTGTCTCTTCGGTGAGCGGATACCGAAGGATGGAAGCGGGGCAGCCGCCTGGGTTGGGGTCGAGAAAAATTGACGCCCGGTTTTCATCCAAGCATCCTGGTTCCCCAAAGCTCTGCCCCGTTCCCTCTTTTCCCAGGTGTCGTGTGTCCCGCTGATTGGTTTGGGCTCGTTGAAAACTAAATGACTCGTTTGGGTGGTTCTGTTACTGCGATTTTTTTTTTTTAACACGGCAGGTTTTCCAGGCCTCCTTAAAGTTGCTAAAAATGATCATCACGCAGTACGTCCCCAGGCACAAACTGGGGAAGCAGGAGATCATTTTCTGTGTGGAACGGACCTTCCCCAACCTTCTCTCCAGGACAGGGGACTCCTCTGCCCGCCTTCGGATGGCAGCTGCCAACTTCATCCAGGTGAATCTACCTGCAGGGAAACGTTGTCGGATTAAGATTCCCGATCAGGGTATCTCAACCTTGGCAAGTTCAAGATGCGTGGACTTCAACTCCCAGAATTCCCCAGCCAGCACAGAATTCTGGGAGTTGGAGTCCACGCATCTTGAACTTGCCAAGGTTGAGATACCCTGTTCTAGATGGAACATCTCTTCTGGACCAAGGATGTCCAGCTAGCTGCCATTTCATCGGTAATTTCATCTGTAATTCCCCAAGTGTGGGAAGGGCCCCGTTTCATGGTTACGTTAACACCATGGCTTTTAAGATCGCTGGGCAGTATTTATAGTTATATTTAATTTTTGTTACTGTCTTTATTGTTTTAGATTATGACTGGTTTTATTGTTGTTAGCCGCCCAGAGTCACTAGTTGGAGATGGGTAGCAGTATAAATTGAATAGATAAATAAATTTGCACACACACGCGCGCACACACACAGGCATTACCACCCAGAGTCCCTCTTTTGGGGGAGATGGGTGGTAATTAAATTTGAATAATAATATTCAATAAAATTTGAATAATAAATAAATAAATTACAGTTATTTTTAGGCTGAAACAAGCAAGATGCCTTAATGTGCTTATTAACATTGATTGCACCACTAAAAATCATTCTTTTCCTCTCAGAGGGGCCTGCAAACATGGGTCCTGGGCGTGGGGGGGTCACATGTAGGAAGTGTCCTGTCCCTCCCTATTCTTGCTATATGCTCCAAACAAATCTTTCCAGGCTTAAGATGAGCCCAGGAAAGCTCTCCTGCCCCCTGACTCGCCCAAGCCGCCTGCCGGCCAATAACCTGCCCTGCTCGCTTCCCCTGTCCAGGAGATGGCGCTCTGCAACGAAGTGAAGCCTCTTCAGGTCATACCTGCCCATCTGGTGCAGCCCCTGAGGCCCAACTGCCCCACGCACCTTGCCATGAGCCAGGTGGAGTTGGTGGAGCGCTTGCTGAGAGACCTGGGGACCGAGAACTCCGGCTTCACCGTCGATAACGTCATGCGGGTAAGGACCCGTTCTCCTCCCCCTCGCGTTCTCAGATTCGAGCCAAACGCAGGGCTTTCCCAGTGGAATACAACACCGGCCCTCTACTCTCAGGCGCGCTGAAGCCTCTTTTTTTAGACAGTCACAACACTTCTGTGGCACATGAGGGGGCCACGGGCGTGAGTATCTCCGCAACACTCCAGATCCTAGGTGGTGGTGGTGGTGGTGGTGGTGATGCAGTCTCAGACTTGAACCTGCTCTGAACGCGGTTCCATCTTCCTTCCATCTCAGTTCGCAACTGGAGCTCTGGAGCACCGTGTGTTCGAGGTGCGGGAAACAGCTCTCCGGATCATCTTGGATATGTATCGGCAGCACCGGGACAGCATCCTGGACTACCTTCCCCCTGATGACGCAAACACGCGCAAGAACGTGCTGTACAAGACGCTGTTTGATGGGTTCGCTAAAATAGACGGCCGACTCACGGAGGCCGAACTCAGAGTGAGTGTGCAGCGACCGCGAGAACTCTGCACTTAACCCCAAGAAAACGTAAGGCTCGTGTGGGCGTTTTGAGGCTCTGCACGGTTCATCCTTCGCCCGGTACGTACCGTTGAGAAATCCAAGTATGGAGCCCATCCGAAGAGCGTGTCTGAGTTGGGTTCTCCCCGCCCAGCTCCGTTTCCCCACAAAGGGGAGGTAGGAGGAGGAAACATTCTTAAACGTAGCACTCTTCCCATGGCCAGTTGGGGCCAGGCCGTTTAGTCTGTCAGATAGAAGAGCTACAGGGGGCCAGCATCTGTCCTTCTCTTCCTTTCCTACCATTTTCCTAGCTGGCTATATACAGGTAGTCCTCGACTTACGACCACAATAGGGACCAGAAAATTTGTCATTAAGCAAGGCATCACGTGACCACACCCCATTTTACAGCATTTTTTGTGCTGGTTGTTAAGTGAATCATCCCCTTAAGTGAATCGTGTGGTTGTTAAGTGAATCACACAGTTGCCCATTGATTTTGCTTGTCAGAAGCAGGCTGGGAAGGTTGCAAATGGTGATCGTGTGACCCTGGGATGCTGCAACCATCATAAATACATGCCGGTCGCCAAGTGCCCAAATTTGATCACGTGACTGCAGGGACGCTGCAACGGTCACGAGTGTGAGGACTAGTTGTAAGTACTTTTTTTTCGGCAGCGGTGGCGCTAAACAAATGGTCGTAGGTCAAGGACTACCTGTACTTCTAGAAAGTTCATTAATCAAGATGAATTGGAGGGGTCTCCCCTTCTTGCTCTAGGACTTTAGCTTAACGTCTGCCATCAATTGTCCGTTTCCCTTTCAAGTCATTGAAGGGAGCGACAGTCACCATTGCAACAGCGAATTCCGTTAAGTTCTGTTGCTCCCTTGCTGTCAGCTTCTGCTCCTGCTCCCTAATCAATGCCAGTCAGAGTTACTGTAGCCCACCCAGCATCTGGGGAGCCAGGCGGCCTATAAAAATTATCGATGAATAGCCAGATCATTCCAGGATTTGCCCAATGGGCATCCTTTTTACCATGCCAGCTAGAAACTCCAAGGGTCCTGCTTCTGCAACGGGGGGTAGTGTTTCAGGACTGGGCACAGGAGCCCCCAGGGCGTGGCGTGATGCTGGCTCAGGGCTCCGTGGCTGTCAGCTGGTTGTTTGCACAGGCCCAGAAGAAGATGGCGACAGACAAAGCAGAAAGGGAAAAGGGGGGGGAGATCAAAGCCTTGCAAGGTCAACTGGCAGCCCTGAAGGAGATGCAGAGAGAAGCCCAGGCTGCTGAGGTATCCCGGGGGTTTCAGAGACGTCCCAGACGCAACGCCCATCACCCCCAGCCAGCAGGGACCGTGCCAGATGTGGCGGGAGTTGGCATCCAGCACATCTGCAGGGTGTCGTCTGGCTGGGGAGGCCAGCTCCTGTCTCCTGCTGTTATGCAGAGGAGCACCAGATTGCCAACTGCTCCTCCGACTGGTTTCTAGTGCATCGCACCCAGTGAGCCAGGAGCTGCCCCCCTTTTCTGGCCTGCCGGCGCAGGGGTGGCAAAGACTCTGCATTTTGGAGGTGGGGAGCTCAGCTCTAGATTCTCTGAAGGCAGTTCCATCCCTGATCTCTGAGAGGGTAAAGGGAGAACAACGAGCCAGGAGACAGGGCAGTCCTGCCCACCTCGCTGGGGATCTTGCCTTTCTACGTGGCCAAACTGGAACTCACCCAAAGGGAGACCATCCGGAAGGGAAACCAGGACCAGAGTTAGAGATGCACCGCTTGGGAAATAGGAGGCTCAGAGGACATATGATGGTGGTAGGCCTTTACAGGTAGTCTTTGACTTATGCCCATTCGTTTAGCGACCATTTGAAGTTATGACAGTGCCAGAAAAAGTGACTTACGGCCAGTCCTCACGCTTATGACCGTCGCAGCATCCCTGCAGTCACATGATCAAACTTCAGGCGCTCGGTAACCGGCTCACACTTACAATGGTTTCAACGTTCTGGGGTCACATGATTGCCATTTGCAATCTTCCTGGCCAGCTTCTGACAAGCAGAGTCAACGGGGAAGCTGGATTCACTTAATGACCATGGTGATTCGCTTAACGACCATGGCCAAAGGCTGTAAAATTGGGAGTGACTCACTTAATAACCCCCTCGCTTAGCAACGGAAATTCCAGTCCCAGTTGTGGTCGTCAGTCGAGGACTACCTGTATAGATGTAACTGTTGTGTGGAGACAGACAGTCTCTGCTGCTCCAACAGGACAAATAGAAAGCAAACCTGGGCTAAATGTTAAGATGAACTTCCTCACGAAAGGAGCAGCAGAACCAGCTGCCTCAGGCACCAGCAACGCTTTTCTGCCCGGCGGTCTTTACACCAGCTCCGAATGGCGCCCTTAAGGGATCTTGCAGTGGCAGTGACTATGGGGTGGGCAAGATGAGAAAAAAGGACACGCTTCCAGTTTAATAATTAAGAACAGCTCCAACGGCAACAATTCTTTGATCTGGAGGAACAGCTTTTCCACGGATAACTTGGCTCTCCGCAAAGATCAGGGTTTAGTGATCCTGTTGCATCGGCTCCCTTTTGACTTTCTTCCTTTCTTCTTAGGAGAAAGAGAGCGATTTCCAGAAATCCAGGAATCAAGGTACCTTTGTTTTTTTAAGGCTTCTTAAGTTTGCTGTGACAGCAACCCAACTCTATCAGGCGTGTTTCTGACAAAAATAGGGAGGGATTGTCCTGAGATTTCATCCAGGTGGCTCAGGAAGGAGAGCCATCCAGAAGCGGCTTTTAAGATCGTTGCATCGCATCCAGCTTCTGTTAGTCCTGGGAGGAGACAGAGCGATGCGGATCAGTGCGGTCCTTTGCTTACTGGGGTTTTTGGTCTGCCCTGCGGCCCTTCCCCACCACACCCCCAGCCACAGCATCCGAGGTCCTTCCTGTCCTCCTCTTGCCTTCAGTAGCCACGGGAGAAATGGAGGAAAGCCCAGCACCCGTGGTAGCTCCAGCATTGGCAGGACGAGAGGTCTCCCTTACCCAGTGGTGGGGCTTGCTTCCCCCCATGTGTGAAGATTCCCCAATGCAGTGGTTGAACAGCCTGCCTTTTCTTCCTCCTCAAAGTGGAAACACCCAAAAAGGCCACGCAGCTCGTGACTGCGGACGTTCCCGAAGATCATTCTTCCGTGGCAAATTACCTGGACAAGTAAGTATGAAAGCAAACGGTGCCTCACTGGCCCCGGGGGTGTGCAGGTGGACAGTAAGTCCAAACTGCCTGCCCTGAAGGACAGCGAGCGTTCCTCCCCTCCCCAAAGATAAGATCCAGTGGGGGTGGGGTCTCCAGATAGTATGACGCCAACCAGGGTCACACGTCATGCCAAGCCCAGACCCGACAATCCACCGTTAGGGTTAGCATGATTTGTACACCCTGTTGGAAACTCGGGGTACAGAAACACAGCCCAAGAGGCCTTAGCCAGCCCCCCAGCCCTGTGGCCCCCCGGGGAGGGGCCTAGAAAGCCACATGGATTCTTTAAGCCCTGCAGAGCCTTCAGGCACCCATTTTGCCCCTTAACCTCCCGCCAGTGGGTCTTGCCCTGCAGTCCCCGATGCTCTTGCCCTCGCCAAAGCCGCTTCGTTGTAATTCAGGGTTCGCAGCTCAGCCAGTCCTGAACTGACTGAGCTGTCACACAGCTCCCACTGTAGTAGGCCTTGCCTCCAGTACCTGCTCACCTTCAGTTTTCCCAGCTGGCCTCCTGGCAGTAAGAAAAAAATTGGACCTGCTAGCGAGAAACATTGGAGTGGACGTCTTGTGGCTTTGGACCCATCTTTTCAGAGGAGCTTAACTCTGGGGCCCCAGCAGCTCCCGTGCCCTGACCTTTGCTTTCGCTGTTCTTCGTGCCAGCCTCTGCATCTTCTGCGGCGAAAGGGACGAATCCTTCACGGAGGAAGGGCTGGATCTCCATTACTGCAGACACTGCCCAATGCTGACCAGATGCGACTTCTGCAAGCAGGTGAACGTGTCCTTACTCGCTACCACGGGCTGCCCTCGTGGCCCTTCACAGCAAGACACAGAACAAGGAATTATACATATTTCAGTACAGCCACTCCTCATTCAGCGGCCACCTTGCTTAGTGACCGTTCCCAAGTACGACTGTTTTTTTAAAAAATCGTTTTCCGACGACTGCGGAGGCTTACGGCCCAACTTCACACGCCTGGCGACAAGGCGCGTGGAGCAAGGGTCACTCGGTCGTAGCTCTCCAAGAGGACTTTATCAAAACGAGACGGCGGCAACCACTGGCCTTGGCAGCATCTCTCAGCCGCGCATCCGCTTAGCAACCATTCCACTTAGTAACCATTGCACTTCTGACTTAAGGGATGGATTGCAGTGGCTAAATGAGGAGAGGGTGCGTGGCGTGTATGGATTAGAGGCAAAGAACAGAATCTTCAAAACGGCAGTAAAATTTTCTTATTGCGAGTCCAAATGGTTCAAAGAATCGGCAGCCTGGACCGAGCTGCTCCTTGTTCTGTATCGCTCAGCCATGCCCGGCTCCCTTTCATTCCTTTCTCAGTCTCCCCACGGCCTTTCCCAGCCCCAGATGACGGCCACTGCTCTGACTCCTCTTCCAGAGACCCCCCAAATCTGATAACAATCGACAGCTGCCTTCATCCACCGTTTCTGGCATGTGCCTTCCACCAGCACTCAACCCCAGGCAGAGCATCTCCTTTTAACATTTTTCTTAGGCTCTGTCAGCCCGACAAGGTAGGCCAGCCTAAGAAACTTGACGCCACAGAGGTCAGGACTGCTTTTCTTGAAACAGCTCTAGGAACAGAGCCTTGCAAGTCTGAATGCGTTTCCCCCTCCCTTTGTCTTCAGGTGGGCTAGGGAGGGGCTGATCTGAGAGGTTTTTCTCGCGTTACATTCTTGGCCCGGCTCAAGCCCCCCGTATCTGACCGTTGCCTGGGTAGCGGCTCTTCCTCCTGTCCTTCAAGGCCGTTCCCGATGCCCTCTACGGGTTCCTTCAGTGCCTCCTCCTCCTCCTCCTCCTCTTTAAGGTCAAGCATATTTGCAAACTGTTCTAGGAATCTGGGGATGAAGAGGTCACAACTTCCCAAACGCTGGCCAGTTAGTGCTGTGTAAAAGCTAGTGGCCGACAGAGGCCTCCTGGGCAGTGCCCCAAGCCCTGGGAATGCGGGCATGGCATGATTCAGGGCGGGAGGATACCTTCTGCCGGCCCGTTTCTCAGGCCAGGAACTCTTCTCTCCCTGCTGGGGCAGGTGGTCGAGATTGCCAGCCTGACGGAGCACTTGCTGACGGAGTGTGAGAAGAAGGACAGCTTTGGCAAGTGTTCCCGCTGCTGCGAGGCCCTGCCGAAGGATGAGCTGCCCCGGCACATCAAAGGGAGGGCGTGCAATCGTAAGTGCTTCTGATCCAAAGAACGAGGCTTGATGGTGGACAGGGTATCTCTCGGCGTGCGCATTCACACAACGTGGACACACCAACCAAGGAACCCACGGCTGCTTCCAGCTGCGCCCCAAACGGGGGGCAAAGAAAAGCATTGGGCTCCGTTTGATTTTACTTACAAGTCGACGTAGCTGCCGTGATCCTTTCAGTTCGGTATTTGATGATTCTCCTCTTCCGTCGCATTAAATGTGGGTTGGGTAGTGATCTTTGGAGGCTCGCAAGTGACCCTGAGGACTGTGTGTGTCCCTGAGCCTTCACATTGGGGGTGTCTCTGAGGCAGACTTGCTCTCTTACAATGCTTTGTATACAGGTAGTCCTCACTTGGTGATGGTAATCGGGACCGGAATTTCCACCGCTAAGCAACGTGGTTGTAAAACGTGATGTCGCATGACTGTGCCACTTAGCGACAGCAGTTCTGGCAGCCCCTGGTTACCGTCATTAAGCAAATCACCGTGGGTTATTAAGCAAGGACCTCACATGGCCCTCATTTCCTGCCGGCTTCCCCATGACTTTGTTTGTGGGAAGCCACCAGGGAAGGTCGCGAATCACGACCGTGCAACCGCCGACACTGCGATGGTCGGAAATCTGGACCAGTCACCGGGCACCTGGATCATGATCACGTGATCGTGGGGGCACTCTGACGGCCGCAACTTTAAGGACTGGTCATAAGTACCACTCATTCAGCACCATCGTAAGTTCGAACGGTTGCTGAATGAGTGGTTGTTAACCAAGGACCGCCTATACTGCTAAAACGAAGGCAAATGAGCCAGTGAGAAAAATTGCGGGCTCATGTTTCAGTGTTTCCTACACCAGAGGCCCCCTATGATGCCAATAAGCATCATGGAACCTGCATTTGCCAAGATGGCTTTTGGGAGAACAAGGGCGAGTGTGTTCAGGACACCTCTCCCTGGCAGCCAAAATAAACCCAGCTTAGTCTGTACTGCCAGCTGCGTTAAGGTTCTGCGTCTTTTCCTGGATTACCTGCCAGGGCAGCCCAACCCTTTCATCCAAAAGGGTGACTTATTGAGGCTCCAGGTGAGCTGAAGCATCCGGGTACCTACCTGTAATGCGCTGCGCATCCCAGCGGGTGGAATCCCACCGTCCTCCTGGAAGTCTGGAGGCAGAAAGAAACCCTTAAAATTGTTCTTTGGGGGCACCCCAAAGCCAGCGTTCCTTTTGCTTTACCGCCCCCAAGGACAGAGTTCCTGTTTGCAGAGAAACCCACACGGGTTGTGTGGATAGAGACTCCTTGCATCCCGGACTCCCCCGCCCTCTGATATTTTCCTCTCTTCCTTCCAGCTGCCAAACCTGAAAAAGCGGCCAATCGTTGTCCGTTGTGCCATGACAATTTTACACCTGGAGAGGAGGTGAGAGTGTGGCATGGACTGTGATTGGAAGCCTGGCTGCCACTGAAGCACCAGCCTGCTGAGGGTTGTGAGCCCGTCACCTCGCAATCTGCCTCATCCCTCTTTGTTATCGCTGTAAACCCACGCTGGCTGGGGAATTCTGGGAGTTGGAGTCCACACATCTTAACGTCGCCGAGGTTGAGAAACACTGCTATAAACCATCTGAGCCTTTTTTCTCTCCCCCTGCAGGCCTGGAAGGTGCACCTGATGGGCAAAGATGGCTGCCGCATGAATCCGAGGCGCACTCATTTCTTGAACAAGAGCATGCCAACACAGTCAGTCACCGGTACGGACCTCTCACGTTTTCCTCTCTCCAAAACTGGGGTGCCGTCCTCTCTCCCCATACTTCTCAAGGCTGTATGTTTGGGCTGCACAATGTAAGCCTGGCACATCTGGCCGGGAACCCATGTCTCACCGGGGCCCTCCAGGCGCTCGATGGCAGCTTCCCCCATCCGTTGCAACGGGCTGTGCTGTCTGGAGCTCCTGAAAGGGGGAGGCGGCACGTGGCAGCCCCCCCTCCCCATTTTCTCCTCTCTCCCTCCAAGGGGCCCTAAACTTACCCAGCCCCCTTCGTCTTCTGCTTCTGCAGGCCGGGTGGCCGGAACTGTCCTGAACCGATCTGGGCCCGTGGGAACGAAACTGCGCTCCCCCACGGTTGGAAGCAAAATCCCCACCCCTCGAGGAGGCTTGAATAAAAACACTGGCAGAACGTATGCAAAGCGATGACACGGATCCCTTCTTTCCCGTCAGCCCCGCTTGCTTTTTCGCTGCAGCACGGCTTGCGGGGGAGAGCAGCGGTCCGAAAGTCGCCCTCCCGATGCTCCGCCAATCCCTCCTCCTCATTTAGGGTTGCTGCACTGCACTGTCTGTGGGTTCTCTCTACCCCAAGATTGCATCAGCCCCTTAGAGGCAGAAAAGCCATATGTCAGAACCTCCATCCTGCGTTCTTTGGGCTGTGGTATGATACAGTCTTCCTTGGGTCACAGAACCCAGGGAGGGGGGACCTTCGTGTGCCTGCTTCTCTCCCACGCAAGCTTCGGTTCATTTTCTCTGGACCAAGTTGGTTCTCTGATTTTAGTGTAATTGGCCAGGGTTGTCTAACTGCAGTTCAGATGAGTTTTTGAAGACAGGAAAAGGACAATCTAGATGCAGGTTAAAGCCATTGCTGGACACAGCCCCCATTTCTGCCCCATTTAAGGGCACTGGTTTTTCTCCTTATGGCCCATTTGCTGCTCTCGGGGGGTGCTTGGGGTGAGATCTTCCTAGGGAATTGAGCGTTTAATGTCTCCTGGCATCTGCTCCCCGAAGCAGCCCCCTAGGAAGGACCAGCTCTTTTCCTTGTTTATGAGGAGATGTGCCGGGAATGTGGATTTAAAGACCCCAAACCAGCCATTAAAAAGGTGGTTTTGGTCCCCACCGTGGGCATCCATGTTTTCTGGAGGATCACACTTTAGCATATTCCCTGGGAGAGGAGCTACAGCAGGGGCCGAAGATAAGATTAGAAGCTAGAGGTAGATCTCTGGGTGATCTTTGGTCAAGTGGTAAAGGTTTGCAAGCCCTGTTGCTTAAGGGTAGGAACCATTAAAAGGCTTCTCATCTCACACACAGCACACACACACACACAGACACCCCAAAGGCAGGCAAAACCAAGTTCTGAAAAGTAAAAATTAAATGTGTGAATTGCCACCACAGTTTGGCAGCGCAAACCAGTTCCTGCCCCTGAGCATCCTATTTTCCCCTTCGCCCAGCCTTGCACCCTCCAGATATCAGACTACAAGTCTCCCTTTTCCCTAACCAGCACGTCCTTGCTGGCTGAGCACAGCCGAGTGCCATTGCTGGAGGAAGGAGAGCAAGGGGTTGTATTCTGATTCCCTCTCCTCAGCACAGCAACAGATACCCTGATCAGGAAAAAAAAGCTGAGGAGTCAGCCTCTTAGCAGCAAAGGAGGTTGTGCTGCAGGTGGTCCTCACTTAACGACCACAATTGGGACCAGATTTTCCGTTGCTAAGCAAAGCCGCTTCCGATTAAGCGAATCTGAACCGATTTTACCTTTTTTCCGGTGGCCGTTAAACAAATTGTGCAGTTCCCCGTTGATTTTGCTTGCCAGCAGTTGGCCAGGAAGGTCAAAAATGGGAATCTTGTGACCATAGGACACTGCAACGGTCATAAATGCGAACCGGCTGCCAAGCGCCCAAACCATGACCGTGGGGAGGCTGCGACGGTCATAATTATGAGGACAAGTCGTAAGTTGTTTTTTCCAGCACCGTCATAACTCTGAACCACCACTAAACGAATGGTTGTTAAGTGAGGACTACTTGTACTTACTCCACTGACATGGATCTAAGAAAGACAAGAGGGAGAGCTGAATAGAGGCAGTAAATGGGCAAAATCTCAAAATCTTTCCAAGCACGGTTGATAACCATGGCTGTGCTGAGAACTCTTCAAGTGTGTGTGTGCGTGTGTCTGTATATGCAGCTCTCCAGTTTCCAGAGAGACCTTTTCGGCTTCACTCTGCCTTTTTAGCCTTGAGGAGTGGAGTTCAGGGGGTTACTCTCAGTGTACCATCTAAATAGGACATCTTTGCTCAGGATTCCAGCCCCCTTGGGGGCCGCGCCAGAGGAGTGGGCAGAATGATCCGCAGTTCCGTTTGGGAATGCAGAAAGGGAAAACTAAACAGCTGGGCAAGGAGAGTGGAAATCAGTCATAGAATACTAATCAAGTAGGGAAAAATTGGTCTTGGTCCTCCCAGCCCTCATTTGAGGTTTTTTTTTTAAAAATGCATCTTTTTTTAACAAACTGATTTGCATCTTCTTTTGAGATGTCTTGACCCAGGGCATATGTACCAGTTTCTGAAACGCACCAGTATACAGAAAGAAATGCTCTGCTGACAGATATCCAAGTCTCATTTCCTTACATTTCCCATTTGATCTCCCCATCCTCTCTTACTTTACTTAGGATGGGTGGAAATGTTATTTTAAAAGTGTGATTAAAAAGCCAGGTTGAAAGGAATCCGCATGCCTTTTTAAAGAGCGGCGGCGCTCAGTGAGGATCAGGGTTTGTGATTTTGGTTTGGGAGCTCACTTGATCCCCTTCAGTTTGGGCCAAGGGCTCCGCGTAGGCATTAGGAACACAGGCACTTTCTACTATGCATTAAGTCCGCTCCATATCTGTAGATGCACAAACACACAGCAGACTCTTGCAAATGTTTTTAAATTGCGATACGTATTTTTTTAAAAAAATTAAATTGTAAAGACATTCAGACCTGTTTCAGCCCCGTAGAAAAGAAGGCATAGGTCAGGACAGCAGCGTATCAGATTTCACCCTGAGCACGCAGAGGCTGTGGCGGGCAAACCTGGTGCCTCAGAGACAGGCTTTAAGGCAGCGTTTCCCAACCTTGGCAGCCGTAAGGGGTGTGGGGAATTCTGGGAGTTGAAATCCACATCTCTTCAAAGTTGCCGAGGTTGCTTTAAGGTGTTGTACCCTCCAAAGGCACTTTGTGGGGGGCAGATCCAAAGTGTGGCACAGTCCTGATGGGCGTATCCCTCTCAATTAGGAGGAAACCTGCCTAGCGACTCGTTTAAGCGGTCAGGAGCCTTAAAGCTTTTGAGACTCTTCTCCGCTCCACCCTGCTCCTAGTACTCCTTCCACAAAATAGCGGTAATGTAGCCTTGCCGCTGAATCTTTCAGCCACCTCAGCCTTGGCCTATGCTACTTCTCTGAGTAGGAGAGGAGGTGCAGACAATAGCGGGCCCCTGAATCATCAGCCGCACGTTAGCAGTTTGAAGGTGTGGACTGAAACGGGTGGGGGAATCGAGAAGGTCATCAAACGAATGCCAGGATTCTTTCTTGGGACAGAAGGGCCTACTGGCAAGCATGAGGTCCCAGCCCAGAGGGAGCCACGTACAGGATTAGGAACCCCTTCCTGCCTGTCACGTGCTCCCAACCCTCTTTTCCCACAGTGGTTTTGACTGCGGCCAGATGTACCGCCTGCTAAGACAAAACAGCTGGGAAAGGAAGGTCATGGGAAACAGCATAGAAATGAGAAAGGTGCCTTCCCCCATCATATCTGCACCCTGGGTAGAAATTGCTGGCCCACCTCAAGGTTTAAAAAAAACGTCTTTTGTGTGGGGGGATCCTTTAGGTGGGTGGGGCAAGGCCTCCTGCTTTGGATTCTCCGAAGTGAAAGTGGAATCCCAAAGCGGAGTCCGGCCTCAGAGGAGTCCTGGCCTGCCCTCGGTTGGGACCTCAAGGGGGAACAGGATGGGGCTGTTGGTATTCCGACTGTCTAGTCTAAAGGGCAAATAGCTGGATAGCAGGTCTGATTCCAGAGTTCTGCAGATTTTCTGCTACTTAGAATTGAGTCATGCTCATGTTTGTATTTACTGATAATAAAGGTCTGAATTTCAGTTAATGGGTGACTAGTCCTTTTGCCAAACCTGTTTTCTGCTCATGCATGTATGTCTTGAAATTTAATACCTTCTTCCCTGAGGTTGGTCCCAATCTTACCGTCTTCCTGATCATCCACGTCTTTTTTGCAGCACAGTTCTTGGCTCAAGATGATTAAAAATTGGTATTTTAGAACAAAGAGCCAGTTTGGTGTCGTGGTGAAGGCCCCAGGCTAGAAACCGGGAGACTGTGAGTTCTAGTCCTGCCTTACACACGAAGCCAGCTGGGTGACCTTGGGCCAGTCACTCCCTCTCAGCCCTAGGAAGAAGGCAATGGCAAACCACTTGTGAAAAACCTAGCCAAGAAAACAGCAGGGACTTGTCCACGCGGTCGCCAGGAGTTAAGACTGACTCAGAGGCACTTAAAAAGGGGGGGGGGACAAAGGGTATACAGAGATTTTGGGGGGAAAATACAAGAACTTCAGTGAGAATTTTCACACTGTTTTTTGTTCTTTAACTGCAAAGTGATGTGCAGGTTTGACTGAATGGGTTAGGAATACCTGAAAAGATGGCATGATCAGAGAGCGGACTGATTCCCTGGGCAGGATCTCTCTGCAGAAGTGGAGAAATCCAAAATTGGCTACAGCCCCCAGATTAATCAAGAGTCTGTTGTCCTTGAACCATCTAAATCGGAGGATTGGATGGAACGATGGGGATCATCAGAGTCAATGCACTGAATTTCTCATGGACATCCTACCTATGTTCCAGTTTCACAAGACCCACTGAAGGTGCCTTTCTCAATGGCCTCTCAACTTTTAGCAAGATGAGTTGCATTAAGCTTACTTAGAGCTCCAGTGTGTGGTTTTTCAAGGCCAAATTTCAATCAAATGCTTCCAGTTGTGCTCGAAAATGCTCCGGCTTTGGCAAGTCCTTAGAGGGAAAGAATTGGGCTCAGAAATAACTACAGTGCTTCCCTGCATATTTATGAGGACCATCTCCTGCCTAGCACCCTCCAGATGGTTTGGACAACAACCTACAAAGGGAACTGTGAAATTATGGTTAAGGATTGGATTTGGACTGGGGGAGACCAGGGTCTTCTTGACTCCAGACATGAAGCTTGGTCATGGATGACTGATTCAGAGTCTCCCAAGTCACGTCACATACCTGTGGGGATAAGATTGATGACCGACCCCCATCTAGGCTCTTAGGTCCTGCAAGAATGGTGGGGTTCCAGCCTTAACCATCAGCGCCATTGATAAAAGTCTTAAAGCAGTCTCAGGATCCTTGGTTAGGAAGTCGGTGTCCGCGATGGCAAAGTCGGCTGGAGAAGTCCGTAATACTGGGAAAGGTGGAAGGAAAGAGAGCAGGCTGACCAACAGCAAGGGGGTGGACTGAGTTGTAGGGGCAGTGGGGGGAGACTGTGGGAAGACCTGAAGGATTGGTTTGGGGATGAATCATCTTAGAGAAGGTCTGTCTATGTGGTTGCTTAGACTCTGTGCCAACTTGACGGCACATAACCAGTGAATGAAGAAGAAGGGGACCAGCAGAAGGGTGGATGGAGTCAATTACGGGCGGTAACACAAGGACCATTGGAAGACCAAGCTAGGGACACACCCTGGAGAAGGTCTGTCTAGGTCGGTGTTTCTCAACCTCAGAAAATTTTAAGCCAACGTGGACTTCAAGTCTGGGAGTTGAAGTCCACACAGCTTAAAGTGGCCAAGGTTGAGAAACCCTGGTCTAGGGGGTCACTTAGAGTCGACGCAGCCTTGATGGCACCTGGTCCATCCGTGGGAAGAAGAAGAAGGGCACAACCATCAGCCAGGGGGTGGGCTCCGTTACAGCAGCAACGGGGGCACCGTTGGGGGGCTTGAAGGACCAAGTAAGGGACAAACGGGTGGAGAAAACGCATCTCGGATCTCACACGGTGTTTCTCAACTTCGGCCCCTTTAAGACGGGGGGACTTCAACTCCCAGAATTCCTCAGGCGACCGCTCCCACGCTAACGTCCCGGGCCCTGCGCGGGAGAGGCCGGGCGGGGATCCGCGCTCCCCGTAGGACGTCACCCGCGCGCGCCGGAAGCGGGCCTGGAGGCGGCGCGGGCCAGCATGGCGGCGGCGGCGGCGGCGGCGGAGGGGCGCGAGGAGGCCTGGCCCGAGCTGGCGGCGGCCGGGCGGCGGGAGCTGCGCCTGGAGGCGGGCGCGGCGCTGGAGCGGCGGGTGCGCGCGGCCGGGGGGCGGCTGCCGGGCGCGCTGGGCGAGCTGGGCGCGGCGCTGCGCTCGCTGGAGGTGCGCGGCTGCCCGGCGCTGCGCGAGCCCGGCCCGGCGCTGGGCCGCCTCTCGGGGCTGCAGGCGCTGGCGCTGCCGGGCTGCGCGCTGGGCCCGGCGGGGCTCTCCGGCGCCGGGGCGCTGCTGCCGGCCGCGCTGCGCACGCTCGACCTGTCGGACAACGGCCTGGAGGAGCTGCCGCCGCAGCTGGGCGGCGACGGGGCCGGGGCCGGGGAGGAGGCGGCGGCGGCGGGCGCGGCCGCCCTGCCCGAGCTGCGCCTGCTCAACCTGCGCCGCAACCGGCTGCGCGCGCTGGGGCCCGGCCTGGCCCGCGCGGCCCCGGCGCTGCAGGAGCTGCTGCTGGGCGGCAACCGGCTGCGCGCGCTCCCGGGCCCCCTGCTGCCCCCGCCCGCCCCGGGCGGCCGCCGCCCCGCCCCGCCGCCGCTGCCGCTGCTGGGCGTGCTGGAGGCATCCGGGAACGAGCTGGAGCAGCTGGGCCCCGAGGTGGCCCTCCTGGCGGGGCTGAAGGTGAGGCGGGGGCGGGCCGGGCCGGGCAGGCCACCCCGGGACTGCACGTAGACGGGGTGGGCGGACGCAGCTCGGTACAGGCAGGCGGTACGTGGCCTGCCAGCACGGCGTAAGCAGATACACACCAAGCCAGCACACGCCAGTGGATTGCGTTTAATTACAGGACGCGCAAGTACCTTGGAGCCAGGAGAGGGTGAGCTCAAGGCCTCCCTTGGGCAGGAAAGCCAGCTGGGAGACTTGGGGTGGGGGCAGCCCCTCTCTCACATTACGCAGCAACCAATACATCACAACTCAAGCGCAGTGCATGAAAGTAGGACGCACGCCAGTCGTGTAGACGCAAATACATGGCGTGCCAATACACCACGTTTCATTGCTGTCAGCGGTGTAGCGGTTCAGGCACCAGGCTAGAAACTGGCAGGCGGTGAGTTCTAGTCCCTCCTGAGGCACAAAGCCAGACAGGTGACCTTGGGCCAGCCACTCCCTCTCAGCCCCAGGAAGGAGACAATGACAACCCCCTTTCGAAATCTTGCCAAGAAAACTGCAGGGACTCATCCAGGCAGTCGCACACACACACACAAAATTACGAATAGGGTACGTGCAAATACGTTATATGCAAATGCTGATGGTGCTGGCCTAAAAGCAGGAGAATGCAAGTTCTAGGCCTCCCCTGGGCCTGAAAGCTGCCTGGGTAACTTTGGGCCAGTCCCTTTTGCTCAGCCCAGCCTACCTCACAGGGTTGTTGTGGGGAAAACAAGGTGGGAGCATAATGTATGGTGCCTTGACATGGATGGATGGATGATAGATATAAAAAGGTAGGATAAAAATCTAATAATAAGGGATGGGGCGTGCAAGACATACCTGAGCTGCCCCTCTCCAAAGGTGCTAAAAATAGGCCCTGCGGCTGCCACTCTCAGAATAACTCT
Source organism: Candoia aspera (assembly GCF_035149785.1). Classification (NCBI taxonomy): domain Eukaryota; kingdom Metazoa; phylum Chordata; class Lepidosauria; order Squamata; family Candoiidae; genus Candoia; species Candoia aspera. The sequence goes on from NC_086170.1 coordinate 9,698,804, forward strand.
GGATCTGTCCCTCTTTTTTTTCCTCCATCCAGGGAGCTTCTAATGCACACAGACAGTGTGGCCTGGACCCCCACCCTTTTGATTCTGTCCCCAGCCATTCCATCACCAGGTGTTGATTGTGGCTGTGGCTTCCTTACCCAGAACGTGGAGGGGGTGAGGGTTTGTGGGGGATACTCTCAAAAAACATCTGGCGTCACCATATGTGGTGTCGCTGGCAAAACAGGGCCTTCCATCTCAGATTTCTGTGGGAGATTTTTCGGAGCAGGCTGTCACAGCCGCCTGAGATGGCAAGATGTTTCCAGGGATTTCTCTCTTCCTGTTTTCTGCATCAGAGGAGACCCTAATCAGCCCTGTTTCCTTCTTCCAGACTTTGGATGTCTCGAATAACAAGCTCTCCGAAGTCCCGGCGGAGCTGGCCGACTGCCCGAAGCTGAAGGACGTCAACCTGAAGGGCAACGCCCTCAAGGACAAACGGCTGGAGAAGATGGTGAACGGCTGCCAGACCAAATCTATCCTGGAGTACCTGCGTGGCGGGGGCCGAGGCGGGGGCCGAGGGAGGAGCAAACCGGAGGGGGCCGAGAGAGTGGAGGCGAGGAAGAAGAAGCGGGGGAAGAACAAGAAGAAAGGAGACGGCAGCGACGACGTGGACGATACCCAGAAACTCTTTGTGAAAATTCTTCACGTCTCCGAGAACCCGGTGCCGTTGGTAGTGAAAGCCAGCCCCAGCGCTAAAGACGTCCGCCCTTACATCGTGTGCTGCGTGGTGAAAGGCATGGATTTCAACACAGGCAATGCTCTGAAGAGATTCATCTCAGCTCAGGTGGGGCCCAGGCGGGATGGCCGAGTCAGCTGGGAGGGTGGGTGAGGGTCTCGCTGGCAGCCATGCAGTTGTGCTTGCCGCTCAAAAGCTTGTCATACAGGGAGTCCTCGCTTAATGACCTTTTGTGTAGTGACGGTTCAGACCTACAACAGTGCTGGAAAAACCGACTGACGACTGGTCTTCACACTTACGACCATTGCAGCGTCCCCGTGGTCACAAGATCACGATTTGGGCGCTTGGCGACTGGTTTGCATTTATGACCGTTGCAGCATCCCGTGGTCACCTGATCACCATTTTCGACCTTTCCGGCCAGCTTCCGGCAAGCAAAATCAGTGGGGGGGCTGCGTGATTCGTTTAACGGCCATGTGGTTCACTCAATGGCCGCCACGGTGATTTGCTTAATGGCTGCCACAAAAAAGGTCATAAAATCAGATTGGATTTGCTTAATGACTACTTAGGAACTGAAATTCTGGTCCCAGTTGTGGCCGTTAAGCAAGGACTGTCTGTAAGTTGCTGTGAATAACTGTAAAGCTGTTTGGTTTTGTTTTTAATTCGATAAAAGACAAAACTCCATGAGGACATCTGTGAGAAACGAACAGCGGCCACCATCGCAACGCACGACCTGCAGCTGGTGAAAGGGCCGCTTCTCTACGAGGCTCGGGCCCCCGACGAGTTGAAGGTGGGCCCTTCTCCAGCAAAGCCATGCTGCTTCTGGCCAGACCAGAGCTGCCTGCAGCGAACGGCATCAGCTTTGCATGGATTAAATGCGAAACTGAACGTTGGCTTGCATGTTTCCCCAGAGCTTTGCTTGTTTCTGCTCCCTCTTCCCCCTTTTCCTCCCCGTCTGAATCCCTTTGAGCAGCCTAGGCTTTGTGAGGCCTTCTCACCATGCAGGCCTCTCTAGGAAGAAGGGAACATGGCCTCCTTCAACGCACAGTCGTAAGTGTAAGGACCAGTCATAAGTCACCAGTGAGTTTTCCTATATACAGGTAGTCCTCAACTTAACAACCATTCGTTTAACGGCCGTTCGAAGTTACGACAGCACTGAAAAAAGTGACTTATGACCGGTCCTTGCACTTACAGCCGTCGCAGCATCCCCGCAGTCACGTGATCAAAATTCAGGTGCTTGGCAACTGACGTATGTTTACGATGGTCGCAGCGTCCCAGGGTCACATGATCACCATTTGCGGCCTTTTCAGGGGGCTTCTGGCAAGCAAAGTCAGTGGGGAAAGTCAGATTCACCTAACGACTGCATGATTTGTTTAACAGCTCTGGTGATTCACTTAACGACTGCAGCAAAAAAAGGTCGTCACATTGGGCACGACTCGCTTAACAGCCTCATCGCTTAGCAACAGAAGTTCTGGGCCTGGTTGTGGCCATAATTTGAGGGCTGCCTGTAGCTGCTTCGCCAGCACCATAAACCTTTCTCCCCTCTTTCGGAAGCTGCCCGAGATCACGCCCCCCTTGTAACCCACTGGATAAACCTCCTTGCAATGCTTCCCCTTATGCAGATCGTCCCCCTGGGCCGGAAGGAAGCAAAGGCCAAGGACCTCCTTCGGCAGCTGCAGACAGAAGCCGAGGAGCAGAGGAAGCAGAAGAAACGGCAAAATATCTCTGGATTGTACAGGTGGGTCCTAAGCTCGAGGCAGCGTGGCCCAGGGGTGTGGGTTCGAGTGCCACCACATCTGTGGACTTCCCCCGCCACCTCTTGGGGCACCTCCTGGCTCAAACTGAGCCAAGGTCCTAAATACCTTCGCGTTTTGCCCTGCTATTTTTAGAGATGTATCGTGCGGGTTTTAATTTCTTTTAATGGTGCATCAACCTGGGGGAACCGGTTGTGCCTCCCCTTGTTATTTCACTTTCCTTTGGCAGAAACCGGGTGCAATCCTGTCCTTCACATCACTGGGACGGCACCCCCCGTAACACGGCTCTTCTTTCTCCCAACTCTGTCAGGTATCTTCAGCTACTGGACGGGAAGGAGAGCTATCCCTGCCTGGTTGATTCCGAAGGCACCATTATTTCTTTCCCACCTATCACGAACAGTGAGAGGACAAAGGTGAGTAAGCAGCGGGCCAGGAGGGGGCTGGGATTTCTGCCCCGTGAAGATCATTTCTTCAATCTGCAGATCACACAATCTAGGCAATGGGCACGGTTTGAAGTTCAGCCTTCTACACAGGTAGTCCTTGCTTAACGATCACATGGGACTGGAATTTCAATTGCTAAGCGAGGTGATCATTAAGGGAATCCAACCCAATTTTACAACCTTTTTTGCAGCGGTCATTAAGTGAAACACAGCAAACCATGTGGTCGTTAAGCAAATCACACAGTTCCCCATTGATTTTGCGTGCCAGAAGCTATCCAGAAAGGTCAAAAATGGCAATCACGTGACTGCAGTGACGCTGCAACGGTCACAAGTGTGAGTTCCAGTCATAAGTCAGTTTTTTCAGCACCGTTGTAAGTCTGAGTCATCACTAACCTAAGGTTGTTAAGTGAGGGCTACCTGTAAATGTTTGTAGAAATAGGGAAAAAAACCAAAAGGGAAACGTCGTAAATACAGGCATCTATTTTGAAACCAAGGAGGCTCCAGTTTGCCTCTTTTCTCTGCTGACTGGCTCTCCTTTACGGGGGGCCATCCTGGACCCCCATGGCTTCGGATGCTGGTGTGAAGCTTCCCCGTCTCACCCTTCTCCTTTTGGTCTTTCCAAGCTTGGGAAAACAACATCAGATCTGCTTCTGGAAGTGACCAGTGCTACCAGCCTGCAGCTATGTAAAGATGTGATGGATGCTCTCATCCTGGTATGGTTTCTCCCCCCCACCTTCCCCTCCTCCCACATCAGGGATGGGAACCGGGGGGCTCGGGCCATCGGGAATTGTGGTGGGACATCTGATGGCTGCATCCCATCCCTGGATCACTGAGGCTCCCCTGGACAGCCAGCTGCTTCCCATGCAGCTGCTGCCAGCTGGGACCTGGGGTCAAAACATTACGATTGCACTGTGACTGTGTTTGGTCCAGAGCACCCAGCCTAATAACCAGGTTTACATAAGCTGGGAAACACACCCACACATGCATTCCCCTCTTTGCTTCTGCTTGGCTCTTTTCTTGGAGCACTGAACCAACCTTCTTCCTGGACTAAATGGCACGCTTTATTATTACTATTTTAATTGCAGAAAATGGCAGAGTTGAACAGGCTGACTTTGGAAAATAAAGACGGGGACGCTCCCCACGACTCCAGCGAGATTCTTCAGCCTGAAGCCTCGAGGCCCGAGGGTGGCTCCCGAAACGCCCCTCTGATCTTGGAACAGGTCCGGGTGGTGGACACAGACGGGAACTTGAAAGTCCTTTATCCTTCAAAAACGGATCTGCATACACCTCTCCTGACAGTCGTCCCTTAAGCACTGTTGGTTTCCCTCTTCGGATGGGGAAATACTTCGCGCTGTGGGTGTCACCGGAAACTTTTATTGAGATGGCAGGGAGGCCCAGCGCTCTGCTCCCTCGCCAGTGACGGTGGGAAGCTCCGCACTGTTTTCCGCCGCATGAATCTGAGGCCTCTGGAGAGATGCAGACGGTCCGCTTGCTTGGCCCCCCTGCTCAGACCTGGGGTGAGTGTGAAACCCTTGCAAATGAAGGCGCTCTGGAGTAGTTACTTTAACAAACCGATTGGCCCCCGTGCTGTGGACATAACCTGCTGTGCTGTGTGGCTTATTCCTTCCTTGGGAAAGAAACATCATCCAGGCATCTGGGCTCCTGTAGATCCTGTGCGGAGGCGGCCCGGTGATAAATCACTGGAGGATGGAGGCCGGAGTCCCATTCTCTCCCCCCCCCGTAATGTGGCTTCTCCAGAAGGAGTGGGGTGCTGTATGTGCCCTGTGACCGGGGCGGGGTGTCCCCAATGGCCGCAAGCCTCCCCTTCCAAAATGCATCCAGGACTGACTGAGGGCACTCCGCCATTTCCATTTCACACAATCTTGGTGGGTGCCGTACGTGGAGCTAGCAAGAACAGCACCTGCGGTAACAGAACTTCCCTTCAGGACAGCCCAAAGAGGAGGGGCCGTTTTTTAAGTTGAGTTTCCAACCCCCCTCCCTCCCAAAACACCCCCAAATGGCAAGGCATTGGGGAGCAGCGAGGCTGGGAAAAGTACATCAGAAATAAAAGCTGTCCGAATCTCAGGCTTTTAAGGTGCCGATAATCCCAAAAAAGAATAAAGCAGTCAAAATCTCTGGGTTTTGGTTTCTTTCTTTCGGCGGTGAAAGAGCTGGGCGGGTTTTTTTGCTTGGGCGAAGCAGCATCAACGTCTCAGCAGCAGCTCTGAGCCACAGATGGCGAAGGGGAGCCGAAGGTGCCTTGCATTCCTGGCCCATTCCCAGGGTTAGTCCAAGTTAGAAAGGGCGGCAAATTTCACACCTGGTAAGGAAGAGGTAATCTATATATTCGCTACAGTGCCAGTATTAAAAAATGATGTTGGACTTCTTCTCGAGCCATGTCTTACGCGTTTAAAAATGCGTATATGTGGTCAATAATTTTTTGGAGTGCCATAGAACTACACTACATTCAGTATTGTGCCACAGATTCAGAGAGGTTGAGGACCACTGGCGATGGGGAATTAAGCTGGGGACCATTCTGAGTCTTGAGAGGCCGAAGGGCTTGACCAGGCGGATTCTCAGCCTGCATTCCCTGAGGAGAGCCCACCAGGGGAGAACCAGGTGCAGGTGAGCCCACTGCCTGCAAAGAGGAAGGGAAGAACTGCAAAAGGGAGCCGCATTTCTGTAAATGAGTCTGCTGGGCTGCAAGAGCATCCCCGTTCCTTCCCTGAAGCTCGCCGTCTGCACCAGTTGGATTCCTTGGGATGCCGGACGCAAGATGGGCTGTTCTGGGACATGGTATTACAGCCTTAAAGTGGAAAGTAGGGCAATGTATAAAAAGTATAGGACATACAGATCCTTGTATCTCCCTCAGGGATTGCAGCCTGTAGATTCCATTATATTTGGCTATTTTCCCCATTCTGCCTGCAATACTTCAAGCAGCCAGTGACTGCAATACCTCATTCAGCCACCAGGGGGATACAGACATTCAATTTCACCTATTAAGGTATCTGGTGAAACCAGGGTAATATAATGGAATCTGTAGGAAATATTGCCCCCTAGTAGCTTAATGGGCATTGCAGGCTATAATGGAATATAAAGGTGAACTGAGAACTTCGAGAACTACAAGCTGGGTTTTGAAGTGGCAGAGGAACTGGAGATCAAATTGCCAACGTTCGCTGGATCGTGGAGCAAGCACAGGAGTTCCAGAAAAGCATCTGTTGCATTGACTATGCTAAAGCCCTTGGTTGTGTGGATCACAACAAACTCTGGCAAATGCTTAAAGAGATGGGAGTACCGGACGACCTTACCTGTCTCCTGAGAAACCTGCATGCAGGTCAAGAAGCAACAGTTAGAACCAGACATGGAACCACCGATTGGTTCAAAATTGGGAAAGGAGTGCAAGGCCGTATGTCGTCACCCTGCTCCCCTGGCTAGGCCTGGGCCAGGTCCGGTCCTCAAGCTTCCCACCTTCGGGCCGCCCTGCCTTCCCCTGCGCTGCGCTGGCTCGTTGGCCTCTTTGCCCGGGCTCCTCGCTTCTCAGGGGCCAGCGCCACCTCCCGGGCTGTAGGCCCTCTCCCCTCGCCTCCAGGGGTGGCTAGCATAGCGCTGCAGCCAGGTCCCTCATCCCGGGGCTTGGGCTCCGCAGTTGAGCCTCCAGAGCAGGCCTTCCGTCGCCCCCCGTGCTGCTGACGCCTCTCGCTCCAGCCGCGCCATCCTGCTCCCCCGGAGAGCCCCTTATGCTGGGGCTGGAGCCCGCTGCCGTCCCCCTACCCGTGCTGGGGCCTCAAATCCCTCTGGTCCATGCCTCGCTCTGCAGGGCCCCTGGCTCTCCTGGGTCCTGCCCTGGGTGGGCTGTTCCATGCCCGTGGCGCAGCATCCTCCGTTCTCCCTGCAGTTTGGGTGCTCAGCCATCCAGGTGGTCTGCATCGCTCCCCCACGCAGTTGCCCTGCATGGACCGCCTTCGGGGTGCTCTGTGTCCTCCGGCAGGGCCACCACAGTGAGGCAAAAGGGATTCATGGCTCTCCATGAGGTTTTCAGTCTTTATGCCCCAAATCCGGCAACTCACAGCACCCGCCACTAGAGAGGGGCGTAGTTCTTCATCGGGACCGTATCAAACTCTGTTAAAGGCACGAACAGGGCCTCCTTGCTCCCGCCACCTCCTCTAAGCCTCCCGGCTTCTGCTTCTGTCCATCCCTTCCTCTCCTCTCCTTTGAGGGCCCTCCTCCGTGGCGGCAGCTGGTTCTGCTGACGCGTCCGGCTCCAGACGCCTTCGCTTGCTGCTGCTTCGGCTCTGTGAGAGGCTTCCGGGTTCTGTCTGTGCCTGGGTGCGAGCGGAAGGACACACAGACTAGGAAAGAGGCCTGCTCACAGACTAGGAAAGAGGCCTGCTCACAGACAACAAGAGTGTTGGGGGAACGCCAGGCTAGAGGCTAGAGAACATCTTTCTTCAGGAAAGCTGTTTTTTTAAAGAGGCAGGGAGACTTCACTCATGCAAGTCCCGCTGCAACGTAAAACGGTGCGATCAATCAGAATGTCTCCGGACGGCACGGCTAGCGTGCTGGCCTAGTGGGAAGGGAGAAGCCACCAGGAGGCCGCACGGATGGGTGCGGCTAAAACCTTTCTCCTGTGGGGAAAAGGGAATCGGAGTGGCAGGGGGGAAAGGGAGCGAGGCCTGTGCAAGTGTCGGAGGACGGCTGGGTTGTATGGGTCTGTGCAGAGCGCGAGAGATTTCCTAAACAAGCCAATTGGCCCTGTTGGCCTTTCCTGACGGCTTGAAAACGTGGCTCTGTGCTCAGCCCTGGGTATGGGTTGGAGCCGGACTCCTGGTTGTTTGGAGGACGGATTATATCGTGCCCGGGCTGCTTTTATTTCTGTTTTGTTTTATGCGTTTCGTGGTGGTGTGTGTTTGGGATGGGTGGTCATAGAAACCGAGTAAACGAACGAACGTGAAGAGCCACCACGGAAGCGGGTCCTGCAAGACACCCGGCCACAAACCAGCCAAATCCATCGCGGTCGAGTAAGAGTTCGGTCCTTTTCCTCAAGGATTCTGCTCCCCACCACTGCGTGGGCATCCAGCAGCCCCCGAACGGGGTTTCTCAACCGTGGCCCCTTGAAGAGGCCCGGACTCCAACTCCCAGAACTCCCCAGCCAGCCTGCGGGCTGGGGAATTCTGGGATCCCAGCCCTCTTCAGGGGCCGGGGTCGAGAGGCGCGGCCCTGGCCCACCTGCCCGCCGGCGTGGCTTCAGCACAGGGGCAGCCTGGCCCCGGCTGGCGGCTGGAGAAAGAAATCGCGGCTAGCCGCTACTCTCGCGCAGAACGTGCGCCCGGGGCCCGCGCGTGGATTCCCGGGAGGAAGGAGAAGGAAACGGGGGGAAAACCCCGCCGCGCCCTTGGCCTGCCCGGGCGGGGCGGGCGCGGCACGAGCGCACCGAGCAGGCGCGCTCCCCCTCCTCCTCCTCCCGGGGGCGCCCGCGTCCCTCCCCGCATGATCCGACCGCTCTGGCGCTCCTCTCATGCCCCCACTTCCGTCCCGGCCGCCACTTCCGCCGCAGGGAGGCGCAGGCGCGAGGGCCGCGCTGAGGGAGCGGCGGCGGCGGCGGCGGCGGCGATGTCCCGCAAGCAGGCGGCGCGGGCGCGGCCCGGGAAGGCGGAGGCGGAGCGGAAGCGGGACGAGCGGGCGGCGCGGAGGGCGCTGGCCCGCGAGCGGCGGAGCCGGGCCCGGGCCGAGGGGGAAGACGACGAGGACGACGGCGGCTGCGGCCTGGCCGAGCAGCTGCGAGGACTCGGACTGCGCCTGCGCGAGGTGCCGGGCGACGGGTGAGCCAGGCCACGCCCCTCACTGCAGGCCCCGCCCGCCGGCCCGTCGGCCTCGTTGGCGACCCGCCTGGCTTGGGTGGGGGGCTTCCCTGCCGCAGCCCCCCCCACGACCCTGTGAGGTGGGCGGGGCTCGGAGTCGCCAGCGAGGGTGGACTCGGTCCTAGGCCGCGCCCCCTTTCGTGGCGCCCTCCCCCGTGGGCTCTGCCCTCGCTGAGGACTAGGGCCTTGTCCTCCCGCCCGTCCTCCGAGGTCGCTCCTGCAACGGGGCGGCGGAGAGCGGCCTCGAGGCCCGGAGGCGGCCGGGAGGGGGGCGCGGGGGCCGGCGCCGGTTCGTTTGCGCCCGGAGGCTTTAGCGGGGTTTATACTGACTTTATCCCTGCCCTGCGGCCAGAAAACGATGCAAAGCCTAAAGAGCGAGCGAAGGTGGGTGTCGGTCCGTGTGGGCGGATGTAGGAGATGCAGCGAGGAACAGGAATGACATATGGAAAGTAAAAGGGCAGGGATAGAAGCGCGACGACAACAGAGCCAAGTAGCGTAAAATGCCAGGAGGTCGGTCGGTAAGCGAGCGAGCCAGGCTCTTCAACCGCAAGTCCGCGAGTAGCGCAGAGGCGCCGAGTGGGCAGCCGGGAGGAGATACTCGGGTCCCTGCCGGACGCGGGGAGCGGCGAGTAGGAGCGGCTTTCTCTCCCCGGACGTTTCTCCCGGAGGGGGCGGTAGCGCGGGCAGGGGATCCTCGTGGCGTCCGAAGAGGACAGGCGCGCCCAGACTGGCCGGGCCGACGGGCTGTGTGTGGGGTGAGCCCGGACGGTTGCGACTCGCTCCGTAGACCCTGGCTGGGGTGGGAGAGCTACCCGGAGAGGCCTCCCGTTAACGGCCTTCCACGTTGCGGATTAAAACCTCACGTCGGTCGGATGAAAGCACGAGCCTGGCTTGACTCCTGTGCATTTTGGGGAGAAGGGGGGCGTTTATTCATCCCGCTGCATTTTCATAGGGCGAGCTGGAAAGAGCCTCAGAGCGTTCACCCTCTCTGACCAGGCCACCTTTTCAAATCCTCCACCGAGGGAGCCCCCCCCCCACCTTCCAGGCTGATTTTTTTTTTTTTTTGAATCGTATGGCATAGCAGTTCAGTGTTCGTGCTGCTTTTTCTTGCTGGGAAGTCCTTGTGAGGTCCAGCAGCCAGATGCGCAGACTGTTTAGCCGAGGAGGCCGGTCTGCATTGCTCCGAGTTGGGCTGAGAGGGAGGGACCGGCCCAAGGTCACCCAGCCGGCTTTCATGCCCAAGGCGGACTAGAACTCGCAGTCCCCTCGTTTCTAGCCAGCACCTTAACCAGTAGACCAGACTGGCTCTCTCCAGGCTGATGGCTGCACTCTTTCAGAACTTTGACCCTCGTGAAATTCCTGGAAGAATCGAAAGATGGCCATTTCGACTGTATTCCTCTGCAGGCCGGTTAACAACAAAATGGTGCTGTTCTAGCAACGGTGCAGAGAAAACAAATTGCTGTGATTTTCGTGTTTTTACTTGTGAGGCGCCCAGGGTCGTCAGGAGTCGGGCAGCACGCTGATTTAATAAATAAATAAATAAGTCTCTGAAACAGTTGTGCATGCGCAGAGTAAGCCTTTGAAGAGGTGGGGTCCATCCGTGCCAGGCCTGGGGCAGGCTGAGGCTAATCCAGGCTGCTTGCCCTTTTAGGCACATTTTTGGATTTTCCTGTTTTTTCCTCCTAGGAACTGCTTGTTCCGGGCTCTCGGGGACCAGCTGGAGGGGCACTCGCGGAACCACCTCAAGCACCGACAAGAAACCGTCGCTTACATGATCAAGCGGCGGGGAGACTTTGAGCCTTTCGTGGAGGACGACGTCCCTTTCGAGAAGCACAGTGAGTTCCCCCGGTGACAGCGAGGGGCTATGGGTGCCCGCAAGGGGAGCCCGTGTTGCCCGGCGTCTGTAACCTTGAAAGATTGGTGGCGGTTTTTTAACTGTCAGTCACCTCGTGCAAGTCTGTCCTGCATAGCTCACCTGCAGTCTTCGTGTTAAGTATGATTGAATATTAATATGATTTAATAGCAAACAAAACCTTTTTTGGCATTAAAGGAACATGAGGTAGAAAACACTTTCTTTTAAGCACTTCATCCAACAACGTAGCAACATTTCTGGAAGTTTCAGGTACAACATCTCTCAACAGATTTTGGCACAGTGTTTAGCGGATATTTACCCTGTAAAGGTTTTAAAAGTAATTCATAATGAAGGGACTCAAGTAAGTGGCGGTCAAAAATTATGTGAAGAATCGTATCAGGACTGCGGCAGGAACAGAGCCTCTCGTGGTTGGGGATACGTTTGTACCTTCCGAAAAGTATCTGGGGTGGAAAAGAGTTTACTCTAGCCAAAAAGAGGGCCTTACGCTGAGATGGAACCTCAAGATCATACAAATAATGCACCATCTTACCCAGGTGATCTTCTGTACCTAACGTGGCGGGTGAACAAACACGGGGTTGAGCAGGTCTAAATTTGTGACGTTCTAAATCCAAATCTCTGTTTAATAGTTCTAAATACATAAGATTTCGTCCAGTAAATATAAGTCGTCAATTGCAATCCGAATTTGCCTGAACTTGGACATAACTTGTCGAGACCAGAGCAAAATAGAGTTATCTTTTTTAAGGTTAGTCAATCAATCCATTTTATTTCGGTCATAGACCAGCATGCAACTAGTAACACGGCAATTACACTAAAATAGAAATACAAATAAAAAGTCATATTGACAGCATAAAGCAAGGTAAAGATGAAACTCCCAGGGCAAAATTACAGAGTGCAAGTTTTAAAAAACAAAAAGGTCCTATAAAATTACAACTAATTCTACCCTGGATAATCTAAATACTATAAACAACTAGGGCAAATAACTACCAAAGGACGTAAACAATACTAAGATTTGTAAAACACTACGAGAATGTAAAACTATGCTAGCTTGTATAAACCAGGAAACTCACATCTAGTTAGAATAAAAGAGGAAACACTTAGAATTCTAAAAAAAATTCTAGGAAAAATTTGAAGATATTCAGCTACGGTCAATGAAGTAAAATCAGATTGGTCTGATAGAAACAGCTTGAGATAAAAAGGATCAGAACGACCCGGATGTTTAGTAAAAAATTGGGATAATAATTTCTGAGGAGCATCTGCATAGAGAGGACAGTATAAAATGACGTCTTCCATCATTTCAATTACTCCTCTGCCACGTGGGCACAGTCTTTGATCGAAAGCGATAATTCCATATCTCCCTTCGATAACAGCTGTTGGAAGGGCATTGGATCTAGCCGAAGATAAGGCCCCTCTAAATTTTAGAATCGTTATGCAGCTAAGATATCTGGCTGATTGGAGAAAATGTGTAGAATGGCCCGGAAAAATGTTTTTAGGTAAAACTGATAAATCCGATTGTAGCTCTAAATCAACGGCCTGTTGTTTGAGATCCGCTAATAAGTTGTTGCTTAGAAATCTATTTAATGAAGCGAAGCCTTCAGTACATAGGAAAAGTTGCGAATGGCATTTCCCGCGCATTTCTACATTTAAAATCACAGAGACTTCAACCCCCCCCCACCGCCCCTTAGTTATGTGCCCCTCCTTCCCGTGTGAGCAGGTGGCTGGAACGGCTTCTCTCCCGGTGGCCTTGGGGCAGTGAGCATCCAGCCCAGACAAAACGATTCACGCGCCAGTCCGGCTCCCCCCCCCTGCTGGCGACTCGCGGGTTGACACAGGTTGCTGGAAGAGGGCTGCGAGTCCGCTGAGGTGTTCTGGGAACATTTGATCGGGGAGCGTGACACCCACATTCACGTGGAGAGCTGCTGCTCCTTTTCCTCTGCTTGCTCTGTTTCCTTTTCCGGCGTCTCGATCGTTGCTGACATCGCTGGCAACAGCGTGGAGGAAAGGCATGGTGGTTAACCCCACGTCGGTCCGGAAGCAGCAGGCCACCCCTCGCACGCCGTGGCTTCTGTAGCATGGTTCTTGCGGTCATTTTCGCAAGTGTGCTTTTAGCCCAGACGTGCTTCCGTTGCGCACAAGCTGCCATCTCGACTTTGTTGGCAGGACCCTGACCTTGTGGGTGGGCATGAGAGCCAGCCTCATCTGACGATCACGTGGATGGTGTGATTGACCCTCACATCATCGTAACTTTGCTGCCCTTCTTCCCTGGGCACAGAGCGGGGAAGCCGAGTCAGTCCTCTGGCTCCTTGAAGTTCAGGCAAGCTCAGTGTCCACAGGGCATGGTAAAAAAAAAGTGAAAATGCACTGAGCAAACAGTAATTTGGAGATCAGTCACGTTTTTGGAAAAGGTTGCGAATGAACCTACTTTTTCAACAGCCCTTCCAGAAAACGTTAGATGGCTTGGGGGAGGCAGTTGGCGAAGTGAGCAACTGCGTTAGGGGATCTTTGCCTTCCCTTTTTGCCAATGATTTGGATACCCTTGAAGCCCCTGCTTGGGTTTTAATGTACTAACGCCTGTTAGGGGCACTCGAAAGGCAACTGAGCTAGATCTCCGTACCTCTGGATCTGTGGTCACAGCTGAGCCAGGAGCTGATAGCCGGGTTGCCCCCAGGCCTGGTTGGGCTGTTGAGGGAATCCAGGTGTCGGGCAGAGTGCAGGAGACCCAGACTACAGAGGAGGACTCCAGGCTGCCCTGCATAGAAGAAACCGAATGGCCCAGCTGCTTCTGGAACAACTGATTTGCCCAGCAAAAAAAAGATAAATGCCACAAGATAACACCTTAAAGGGGTAGGGTGGAGCTACCGCCACAAGAAAAAGTTCGGTACAGCAAGCTGGCCAAGGCAAAAGTGTTAACGATAAACCTCTTGTTGTTTCCGACGGTTCTCTGTCTCCTCGATGAGCATCTTTCTGAGCCTGCACTGTATCTCGGGTTGCGGTGGCTTCTGCAGATCGTTGGGCTAACACGGACAGCTGGCATAAGTACGCCTCAATAAGCGATCGCTGTGACTGTCGGACTTGCCCTGCTTTGCCCGTGGTGGGTTTCTGTTGCATGTAGAGTCTTTGTTGGGCTATGATTACCTTTTACTTAACCAACAATAAGTTTTATGAAGGCGGTAAGGATTTTTGTGACCGAAAGAATAGATGGAAGAAAGCCGTGTTTTGGGAAACTGGGATTACGAGCTATCCTTCATACCCTTTTGTTAAAGTGGAACACGTTACGATTAAAGTATATGAATTCTTAAGTTCTCTTTAGAGTCCTTGGACGCTGCCACTGATGTCCTGCCGGCACTCGGCCGGGAGCCGCGATGTGCTGACGACGGCTGCTCAGAGAGTAACGTGGGCATTAAGCGGGGATGCGGCTTGTTCATCCTGCGTCCGCCGTTCCAGAGAGCAGAGCGATGCCACTGAACACCCAGAAGTCGCTGGAGGCGCCCGATAAAGTGTTTTCAGGGTGGAGGTGCAATGGGAAAAAAGCTTTGATGTTTCTTTGTATAATTGTTGCACGTTCATATAATTTTATTATATATGCGTGTGTGTGCTTAGTTGTACTCGGCTATGGAGTGGGCAAACACACAAACATACGTACATAAAACCCTGGCTAAAGCTGAAAGATTGTCGTATAGCAGTCCGGTGCGCACCACTTTATTTGGTCCACCTGACCAGCCGTGAGGAAAGCAGAAGGCAAGATGGCTCGTTTCTACACTGGGGTGGATCGTTTGCCTTGGACCAAGCTCGCACCACACTTAACCGTTGCGTGGGCTTTTGGTATGCACGTTTTTCTAACAGCCGTTTTTGTCTTGCTAATGCTGATACAAATTGGAAAGGGATTAAAGTAACCCAGTTTGCAAAACAAAATCCAGTGTTATTTAACCGCCCGTCATTGGGCTATTTTTTCAGGCTGGAGCCCGAAACTTTATGACCAACGCTTTAAATTTGGCCTGGCACCCACCGATCGTCTTTCTAATAGCTGTTTGTATTCTGTTAAGACTGAGATATATATTAAAGTTGAGCGCTTACATACCCATGTAGAATTTATTGCTTGGAGACGTGGAATTACAGAATGCGAAGGTGCGAGGGGAAAATTCAAATATGCCAGGGGTGGAGTGTAGGGGCAGCGCGGAAGACCATTGTTATTTCGAGGAGTTAGTGGCATATCTTGATTTTCTCCCTCACACGAAGAAGGCTAGAGTTCATGTTGAGTTACGCTGACACTTAATTGGCTTGTTTCTATTTCTGCTTGGCATGAGGAGGGGGGAGATAAAACCACAAGATCGTTTTTTGTAAGAATAAGCCCACTCCTCCAACAGCCCTCCGGAGAGTGTGAAGGAGGAAGGGAGAGATGCAAGGAACGGGGGGGTAAGTTAAGCTGCTGTTTTACCAAAACAACGGGGGGCATTGTTTTGGTAAAACAGCAGCTTATCCGTAAAACTTCCCAGGCTCTTACCGACAGGTGTTTTTGGCCTGAGAAACGGCTAGTCGAGGTCAGGTCTCATAGCCTGCGACCATGGAAACTCGGTCACAAGGTTGAAGAGCCAGACTTTGATAAAAACTCCTGGCATAGTTTTGAATTTCTGGGGCTTCTGTACAGATCCGGCGCACTGGGAGCTGGAGAACAATTGCCACCCGGGGGGCT
Organism: Candoia aspera; assembly: GCF_035149785.1. NCBI lineage: Eukaryota > Metazoa > Chordata > Lepidosauria > Squamata > Candoiidae > Candoia > Candoia aspera. The sequence continues at coordinate 9,714,125 of NC_086170.1, forward strand.
CCCTGCTGCCTTGGTCAGGAGGCTCCTGGCTACATAAAAGGGATTGGGTATCACCTTGCTTGGGATGTTCGATTTCGTTCTGTATTCTGTGCTTTTTATACTTCTGTTTAATCTGCCTAAACTGTGTTTCTGGTTTAAACTGTGTTTGTTTGCTTAAGTTTATTACAAACTTACAGTTTCTTTATCCACTGGCATGCTTTGTCTCTGGATCTAAAAGAACCAGTTGTCTGAGCACCTGATCACTGCCTGGACACGTGGCAGAACAGACATTCTCCTTGATTCCTGTAGCTCGGAGCGCAGCTGGGAAACCTTACTTTCTAGCTGATTGATCTGACACGTGAGTCTGATTTCTTGCTTGTTCTCTGAGGAATAAAAGGAGGGAATCAACCAAAATGAGAATCTGAAATACTCAGGAGCGGACAGCTCGGTTATAAAGGAGAGAATGATGGTTGCCATCCAAGCAGTCAATGAGTTTTGAGAATCACCGCCAAAGATGCAGGTTTGCGGTTATGGAAAAAAGTGTATGTCCCATTTGAAGAGTACTTACTGGATAAGTAAGTATAACTTATTTTAATTTATTGGGTAAATGTTTGGGAGACAGGCTGGTTCTGGTGCATTTGGTCTTCGAGGATGGCTACGAAAGGTTCCTTCTGCTGTGGGGAGCTGGGGAGCAAAGGAGACCTCCTGTCATCCTACTGCAATGGCATGGAGGCATGGCGTACCCCCCCCCAAAAAACACACCTTTATAATACCACTCCTTGCAAAGAGGTGATATTGTGTGTGTGTGTGTGTTACTATAATGTCACAACTCTTTCTTAATTCCATAAGCACAGAGAGATTGAGAAAAAAAATTGGACTCGGACATCACGATGGTGGAAAGGGGGGCAAATGCCAGCCGTCCTGGAGAAAAGGTGGAGAAGTTGCTGGTGCTCACTGACCTCATTTAAAGCCCCCAGAAGCAAACTAGGTGGTTGTTAACACTCAAGGACCCTTCTTCATCCTGAAACCTTTGGATTTCTGACTGTTGCATTCTCCCCTTGCCTGTGGGAAGGGAAGGAGGCGCAGGCAGCAAAAGCATCCGACCGTGTACTCAAACGCTGTAGCCATAAAGATGCGCAGGTACACACACACACACACACTGCACATTCCATAGGCTGACCATATTTCCTTGAGACGAAAACGGGACTTTGGGATGGCAAAAGGGGACGGGGTTAAACCTATGTCATATTCCATATTCATGAAAAAGTAAGATGATAAAAGAAGTTTTTAAAGAGTTTTTAAGATCCATTTGCTGGTCCTTAAACAGATTACTGTTTATATAAGAGGATTTCTGTTTTCATTAAAATGAAAAAGCTTTATTACATGAACCTACTGAGCTAACAATTACTCCTCAGTGACAGAACCCACACTTAAGCTATAGACTTTAAGGTATAAAAAATAGGAACTTTAAGCTGTAGACTTTAAGCTATAAAAACTAAGACTTAATATGAAGTTTAGCACAGCAGTGTATTACTTCCTCTGTGACAGAACCCATCTGTGGAACAGAATTAGTTCAGTGCCCCTCCAGGGCATTCCTGCTGATGTTCTCCACCATCCCATGTTGCGCTCTGACTGGCTAAGGCAAGAGCACAGCAAAATGGCAGCCATAATTAATGGGCTCGGCTTCCCAAGCCGCACATGGGCTCCTCAGTGTCATATGGGCACAGTGGGGCACTGCCAATCCCAAGTATGCACAGCCACTAAGCAGAGAACCCGGATGGGCTAATGGTGAAGGACCTTGGGAGACGGGGCGAAGAGACGCTGCCGAGGGAACGGTCAGATAAGGGAGGGCAGAGCCCGCAGCTGCATAATGGGAGGAGAAAGAGGCTCAGGAGGGGCCCTCCCTGGTTTCTTGGTCTGGAAAGGGGACAGCGGGAGGATTGTACCTTCAGAGTCACAAGATTCCGTTTATATCGGGGCTATTTAGTTTGATTTTAGGCGCGCTTTTCTCATTCTCAGTTTTCATTATGGTTGCATTCTATTTCTAATAAAATCAGAACTTAAACTTTGTTTTATGGGTCTGAGAACTTTATTGGAATAGGCATTAATCACAATTAACAATAAACGGAATCTTGCGACTCTGAAGGTACAAATGAAAGCTGAGAATGAGAAAAGCGCGCCTAAAATCAAACTAAACAGCCCCGATACAAACGGAGTCCCACCCACCCCCTTCAAACAACTCAAGTTCACATTCCCAGGTGCTCCTAACGAGTTCTGCTGATCAACAGGCAAAAAGACCTTGAACCAAAAAGATAACCCAAAGACATTCCTGCCTAACGAGCAGAGATAGAGCGCTTGGTACAAGGTTTCTCAGCAGCTCCCTCCCAGCTAGGAACGCGCGTCAGCGCCCTGGCATGCGAACCGTTACGACGTACCAGGCCCATCGAAACGATGAACATGACAGTAATGTACAATCAAGTAGAATCAGCTCATCTAGCGGTGTTTCCTGTCTGGTCTCCCTGGGAGGGCTGATACCAGGCACCCCCCAAACTACCTTCAAGGGCTCTGGCGAAGATAAAATTGGTGGTGGGATGGGGGAAGCGCTGCAAACACTGCCCTGAGCATCTTGGAAAAAAGGGTAGCATGTACTGTAAATCTGATAAAATAATATTCCCCTGCTTAGAAATCAGATTGCCAAAAGCATGACTGAAAGAGGGCTTTTTGTGTCCTTGAAATACGTCCGTCTTAAGGTGAACCGGACGAGATCAGTAATATGGACCCGAGAAGTGCAGATTATTCCACCTTAATACGGTACCCACATCTGCAACGTTCACCTAGCCCCTTGTGTGTATTTATCCAGCCAAAATTACGAACTCAGGAGCTTGTGTGTGAGTCTGCAGATAGCAGTGTTCACAGCAGGTGGCAATGACACCCAAAGGACGACACGGGTGCAGTGATGTCACAGCGCAAAGGCCTTGACTGATTTGCCTCCCTGGCCTGGTGTGGGATGTCAGGTACAGCATCCTCACACGGACATGCCGCCGTTTGCGCTCGCCACACGTTGGGGACTACCCCATGTAAAGACGTTCAATTAATTTGTGACTCGCTGTAGCCTGTGAGTCCAGAAAAGGAGTTAAGCCCTGTTGCAAGCCCCGCCATTGTGTTTAATTTTGACGGGGAGGAAGATTTTACGTCTCACTTGCTCAGTGCTTCTGTTCATCCAAAATCAGTTAGTCGCACGCTACATATTAGGCCTGTCAGTGTTTCAAGTATTTCTGAGGGACGCCTCATTTTCCTTCAGACTGGATGGTAAAGATACGTTTTAAAAGGACATCTAAAAGCAACTTACGTAAACATAAAAATACATTAAAATGTTCTTGTGTCCCTTTTAGAAAGGAGGAAATGTGTCGCATTAGAGGTGAGCTTAATTCTATACACAGGATAGAAACAATTTGGTGCTTTTCCCTACTTAACCCCCCACTTCCCCAACCTGGCACCCTCCCCCCAATTATATTGGATTACAACCCCCATCCCTCCCCCCTGACAGCCACTAACTGGGAGCAGAACAGCAGGAGACCCAGTGTGTGCCTCGAGGGTTGGAATAGAACCAGGCCATGGAAGCCCACTGACTCTTAGCCGAGCCTACCTCACAGGGTGGTTGTTACAGGAATAAAAATGTAGGGAAGATGGGGCATAAATTTCGCAAACCAGTGGAGTCATAGTAGCATATCTGGAAAAGATCAGGTTGAACAAGAGTGTTGTGCTTTTTCCTGCATGGATTGATTTTGGATTTAAAAAAAACAAAACTTTTGAAAGTATACGTGATGTACCCTGAGTGGGATAGTTGAATCCTTTATTTACTCTTTCGTTTTACCACCTGAGAAGCCGAGTCAGGATGTCCTAACCACTCAAATAGTAAGCAAGCTCTGTTAAGCAATCCTCCTCACTGCAATTCTGGAACATAACAAATTCCACTTAGCTCGCTGATCTTTGCCAGAATCATCGTAATCCGAAGGAACCAGGGGCCCACCAGAAAGTGGCCAGTGGCCAACAGAGGTGCCATTGGACCTTCTCTCCCTTGCCCGGCCCAGCCCAGCAGAGGCTACTGTGGCAGAGTGCTGGAAAGCGTTTGGCCCGAGAGATCAGAAAAAACACACACCAGGCATTCCTGTAAAAATAAGTGTATTTACAGAAAGCATAAACAGGTTCCATACCCAGAAATCCTGGAGAAGCTCAAAAGCTTGCTTAAACGTATTTACAATCTCATGCATTCACATGCGCAGAGCTGTGAGCAGAAACGAGCTGCTGCTGCTGCTGCTGCTGCTGCTGCTGGGCTAAAACAGAAACTCAAAACTTTCTGGTGGCAAGCTTCCCCTTAGGCAATGAGCAGCTTATTTGGTAATCCTTTTCGCACCCCAACCTGAGGACAAGTCTGATCTCACCCTGCCAGAGTGATTTTTTACCGTAGTGACCTTACTCCTTGATAACAACCGGAAATATGAACACTCACCTTTGTTATGTTAAGGAGTAAGCTGCAGACCAATTTTCTCTGTCAACTCTCTGTGTCTTGGTACAGCAAGAGGCTTGGTTAATATATCAGCCATCGTATCTTTTGATTCACAATATTTTAACATTATTTCCCCTTTGGCTATCAGGTCTTTGATATATTGATATCTGATATCTATGTGTTTTGTCCTATTCTTGCAAGCTTCAGATTTTGCCATTGCAATGCAAGCTTGATTATCCTCATAAACAGTTACAGGCTGGTTCACTTCCATGCCTATGTCTTTTAACAACTGTTTAAACCATACAACCTCGTTACAGGTTTGTACTAGGGAATAAAACTCTGCTTCTGCAGTGGAAAGAGCAATGGGTGTTTGCTTTCTAGAATGCCAGCCTAAGCTTGACCCAGCAAATTGAATTAAAATCCCAGAAGTGGATTTCCTGTCACTGAGATCTGCATTTTACTCTATTGGCTTAACAGGAAGTTACCATCCTTCTCCCTGTGTATTTCCAAGCCTAGGTAATTGGTTACTGTTCCAAGGCTTTTTGATGTGAAATGGCTTTTCATGCAGGCTTCAAAATCAAGCCTTTGTTTTTCTGTTGGTGTGAACAGCAGCAAATCATCAACATAAATGCACAGATACATACAGCCTTGTTTGTCTTTCCTAACATATACACATTGATCTGCTTTTCCTTTTACAAAACCAAAACTGCAGTTTTTCATCTAATTTTTGGTTTCAGGATCTAGCAGCTTGTTTTAACCCATAGATTGACTTCTGCAGTTCACAGACTAGATTCTCCCCTTTTTCATAGCCAGGGGGTTGCTGCATGTATAATTTGTGGTCTAAATCACCATGGAGAAATGCAGTTTGAATGTCATAGTGGTGAACTGACATTCCTTTGAGTGCAGTAATTTTTAGCAGTAACCTAATTGATTCAGTAACCTTTAGTAACAGGTGCAAAAGTCTTATCAAAATCTAAATCTTTCCTTTGAGTGAACCCTTTTGCAACCAACCTTGCTTTATATTTTTGGATTTTGCCATCAGCATCCCTTTTCAGTTTGAAAACCCACCTACAACCTAGACAGCGTTCATTGGGAGGTAGATTTACCAGCTAACATGTTTTATTTCAAGGATGCTAACTCCTGTTGCATGGCAGAATGCCAATTTTGTGCAATCTCAGGTGGTAAAGCATTCACTTGTTCTAAGGACTCAGGTTCTGTGAATATGTGCAAAGCCTTTACTGTTTCAGCCTGAAAGCGTGATGGAGGAACGCCTTTATTGCTTCTCTGAGATCTGCAAGGTAATACAGGGCTTAAATTTTGACTCCTACCACTTTCCTGAGAAGCATCTGTCTCATCAGACAGATCTTCAGTTTGCTTTTCTGGTTTAATGTCCTCATCAGGCAAAAGATCACCATCAGCAAGTCCTTGCTGTTCTCTTGTGGTGGTCAGATCAACTGGAGAGCTAGAATTTAATCTCCCCCAGTTTTGTTCAGCAAAAGAAGCGCTTTTGCTAATTATCAATTTCTCTCCCACTATGAACCTGTAGCTCCTTTGGCTTTGTTCATAGCCAACAAAGATGGCTTTCTTTGTTGTGGGGCCTCCTTTCCTTCTCTGTTGTTTTGGAATATGAACCCAAGCAGTGCTACCAAACACTCTAAGACGGTTTACCTTTGGTTTCACACCATAAAACAAATGGAATGGAGTGTCCTGAATCACAGAGTTATACAATCTGTTTTGTACCTAACAGGCAGTAGATATTGCCTCTCCCCAATACTTAAAAGATAAATGTGAATCTTTAAGCATGCATTACATCGCATTTTGCAAGGTTCTGCCCTTTCTTTCAGCAAGACCATTTTGCTGAGGGGTGTAAGGGTTAGAAAGAATTTGTTCTATCCCCTTTTCCACTAGGAACCTTTGAATTTATGAGAAAGGTATTCTCCTCCTCTGTCACACTGAAGTGCAGATACAGGCCTAGGGAATTTTCCATTTGCCCATGTCACAAAACTTTTAAATTTCTCAAATGCCTCATCTTTATGTTTTAAGGTGTAGATAAATGTGTATCTTGAGAAATCATCAATGATGGTCATTGCATACCTTGCTTGTCCAAGACTTGGAGCAAAAGGACCAATAATGTCAGAATGTACAATTTCTAGTGGTCTAGTTGTAACCCTGTCACTGTGCTTACTCACAGGAGCTTTTTGTGTTTTGCACTCTGCAAACTACACAGTCTAAGTATTTATCACAGGGTTTCAGTTTTAGGTCAGCACACAGCTGTGGCATTTGTGCTAAATATCTGAAATTAGCATGACCAAATCTCCTGTGCATCAGGTGTACACATTGGTCATGATATGGCGTGTTGCCAACTGCAGCCTTGCAGCTTGGCTTCCTTGCATTTTGCACAATGTACAAGGAGTCTTTTAACATACCAGTAGCACACAATTTCCCATTTCTACATATCTCACAACCATTTTTCTTAAATGTTATGACATACCCTGTTGCAGCCAATTGTGCCACAGATAAAAGGTTTGATTGCAAATTTGGCACATACAACACACCTTTTACAGTTTCTCCTAAGCAGGATAAATACAAGTCACCTTGTCCCATAATTTTGGTCACAGACCCATCAGCCAAAGATACACTTTGTCTTTCAGTTTTAGACAGTGACACAAAAGAGCTTTTACAATTACATAAATGACAACTGGCCCCAGAATCTAACACCCATACATCAGAATTACCCTTCTCAGCAACCTGTGCAATGTGGGTTGTCTGAAGAGCCTTCTTCTGTGTTGCCCTTGTGTTCTTCTTCTCTGTCTTTCTACTCTTGGGTCTCAAGGCACAGTCTTTCTGCAAATGTCCAGCTGAACCACAGCTTCTCGCTTCCGAGGCTTCTTAGGCTGGTGGGGCGCAGAGGAGCGGCGGAAGGGGAGGCTGCCGGAGCCGAATGGGAGCACGCCAGCCTGGGGGGGGGGCAAGACCCTGAAGGGCGGGCAGGGAAGGGTGGATGCTTGCCCGCCCCAAGGACAGCAAGCACAGCACAGGGGGGCGGACCCCGGAGGGGGAAGGCGGGCAAACACAGAGAGGGAGAAGCAGCCAGAGGCCAGGGAAGCAGGGCGAGCCCCCAGCCATAGGCGCACGGGAGGGAAGGAGGGAGGGCAAGGAGCCGGAACCGGAGACAAGCGAGGCTCCGGCGGGGGGAGGAAGGGGGGTCGGCAGCTCTTAGTCTAGCGGCTGCAGCCTCTCCCGCCCGGCCGACCGGTTGGCCAGAATCTTCCTCAAAGAGTGTGATTTCGGTTAACAAGGATTTTCCTTGAAAAGTTAAAACATTTGAGCATTTGAGCCAGGTTCTCAGATTACGTTAAGTTATGGGTTTTTAAATCATTTTTTAAAATCTATCACAATGACTGGGTTCCTATAAAACATGAAGCCCAAGTACATGGGTGAAGCTGGCGAGGCAGGAACTAGCAGGTCTGCAGACAGGCTGACGGGCTCCGTCAGCATTACGCAGAGGCCTCTCAGCCTTGAGGCGGTGAAGAGAGTTGCCAAATTTCCATTGACCTGAAAAGTTGGGAGGAAAGACGTGCATAGCTTGGTCCTCACCTGCAATAGGACAGTCCAGCCGGGTTATGCCTGCGAGCTGCTGTAAGCACGTTCTTGCATGTGGGCTAAGCGTCTGGAAAGCTGAGATTTATTGCTGTGTCTCCCATGAGGCCTGTGAGTTACGGCTTGGTGCTCTGAGCCCAACCGTTGATCTGGGGGGTCTCGGGAGCTGAAATCCAGAGCTGCTGATTATCCAGCCGCTGCCTAAGAATTCCCACGAGCCTCAGCCCATCACAAAAAATGTCATTTACCGAATTGCTCTTAGCAGTGATACATTTTTCCTAACGCCATCCAGTAACAAACCAGGAGATCTGATCCTCCTCCTCGGGGTAGCCGAACACAAGACTTCGCCACCTCCGGCTTTATTAGCTCTCAGACAAAACAAGCTAGTCAACCATCTCCTAGGCTAGCTTGTTGGCAACCCAATTAATACGGTTAACGTATGAAACCTTGAATCTCTAGGATTTCCTCAAAACGGGAGCGGCCCCTTTACAGCTTGATCACATTTCTTTTCTTGAGTTGCCCAGTATTGTTTGCACTCAGTCACTGTGATGGTTGCCTTATTCAGAAAAAACACAGACTCACCAGCCAGGGCTCAGGATATCTGGTTTATTGAGAATAGGATGCAGACACGGAGAAAGACGGGAATGAGCACATGGCGTGCGAGGTAGCCGGTAAATACCCGCGGTGCGGACCTGATCCTTCCCCACCCCCCATTGTCCCAAAGTCCTGACCGACGGTGAACCCGGAGTCTCGATGGGCGATCAGGGATTAGCGCTGATTACCTCTGTCCTCTTCCTGTGTCCGGAGCAGGTGTGTCCCCCGTGGTAATGCAGAGTTGTCAGGGAGATAGGATGACGGCTTCCCGGGTCAGGGCAAAGGTATGGCTCCTTTGTCCTTTATCTGTATTGTCTCTCAGTCTTATGGGATTAGCACTGATTCTTTCCTCCCCCCTCCCCTTCACCGGAAAGGCATGTTCCCCGTTGTGATGTATGTATACATCGCAACGGGGGACATGACGGTCACTGAAACTGTCAGGCTTTATCCAGCCTCATGGTGTGCGGCTGTAATAACGGGCTGAAGAATAAAACCCACGGTTTTTTGTTCCAATATTTTTATGCAGTGCTTTGCAGCCTGGGCAACGCTAAGCTGTGATGTAACAACGTGACCCAATCATCCTTTCACTGTCTAATGTTGGTGGATCTTTCTAGAACAGCCATAAGTGTGACGCTGTGCTCATTCTCCACCTTGTCCTCTCTCAGCTCCTTGCCATCCGGACAAGGAGCAGCATTTCTTTACGGCAGATCAAAGCGCAGCAAGCTTTTAAGGCAAGGGTTTCAAACTTTCAGGCTGCGGAACCTGTTAGCTGAAAAAGAAAAAAATGCCGGAATCCTTGATCAAGAGGCAAAGAACTAGTGATAGACAATTGGCAATAAAATGAAATATAAACCTTTATAGTAAATGCAAAATTAACCTTTCCAGTGTACAAAAAAAATGCAACTTGAATTTTACAGTTATTGGGGAGGTGAATGTTTTAACCAAACAGATCAATGCTTTGATATGACTTCCTCTTCCTTTTCACAGTCTCACTTAGAAAGAAATTGTATCCTTTCAGCGCAAAGCAGGATGTCCGTTTTGTGGGGATCCATCAGCTACTCCGAGGGTTCTCCGAGAGCTTGCTTGCTTATTTATTTATTTATATTTTACAGCACATGTTTTATTTTTTGGTTCATTATTGTAAACCATGAAGAGCTCTGGGTAATAAATCCAACAAATAAACAAACATGGTTGAGTCAATAAGCACGGTTAAAGAAACCACGGCTTAGCATGATGCATAAAGGAGGCCTCTGTCTTTCAGAGAGTCTTGAAAGGACCACCGGCTGCTATGCGTCAGGAGGCGGCACAGGCTCGTTTTGGAGCCCAGGTGGATCCGGTGGGGTTGAGCTCTGCTTCGCTTGCAATGGGGAACAGAGGTCCCAGCTTCTAGAGGCAGTTCAGCTGATGGAAGCAACGTGGGGAAGCAGCGTGTCTCCCACGTGGAACATCAGGCTTGCTCTCTGCTCTCATCCAAAGGACCCTCGTCTGCCGGAGCTGCCCCTCTGGAGAGGCCCACCTTCCTGAGACGGACCTGCTGGGCAGAGGGAAGACGGCCGTTCTCCGCGTCGCTCCCGGACAATGGAGGGCCGTCCTCCGGTGGCTATGGTTGGCCACCGCACGCTCTGTCTTTATGAAATAGATGAAAATGCTGATTTACTCCCAGGGTCGTTAGGCAAGGCCAAATGTCAGCGGGGAAGCCAGTAGGAAGCTGCCAGTCCCAGGCGGGCAGGCGGGCGAAGGGGCTGCTGCCAGGCAGGGGAGGGAGCCCAGGGGTGCATGTGGGCGCAGGGGAGGCCAGGGGGTGCCCGAAGGGGCATGAGAGGTGCCGCAAGGGTTGCGTGGGTGCAGCGAGTGATCACTGGCTGCTGGCAACGAAAGGGCAAAACCGCCTTAATTAGAATGCCTGTGCACGGCCTGCGTGCCTTCATGGGGTTTAGTGCGCTTTGCATTTTGACTGTCAGGTAGAACACTCCAAATACAAAGTATTTATTATTATTATTACTATTATTTTTAAAAAAGCTTGGATGATTCAAGCAAAACAACCGAGGGGGCTGTTTCACTCTGGCCCTCCTATTTTGCAGAAGCGACACGGTGACGTCAGCTCTGTGCTCTGGGACGAAGCACTCCAGCGGGCGCACACGTCCCTCGGTGGACAGCTTCGCCAGTTGGAGGAACAGAACCGTCAGTTCCTCAAAGAAAATGGGGAGATGAAGGAAGGGGTGAGCAGGTGAGAGATGCCTGGACAGCAGTCCTGAGACTTTCACCGCCAGAGATGTCGCCTGTGGTGAAGGTGGTGGCGGCAGCAGAACCGATGGCAGCCCCGGTTCCTGGGGGAGGGTCGGAGGTCACGCGTCCCTTCGCAGGTTGGTTAAAGAACAACCTTGGTAAAAGCACAAGGCTCAGAGACCATCAAGGACTCCACAGTAGGCTGCTTTATGTTATAAGTTGCCCCAGCCGTGCAACAGAAAACCAGCGTATCCCTCGAATACGTCAGTCGCACCGTTGTCCCAAAGGATCGTTCAGGCTAGAGGAATGGGCACAAGAGTGGAAAATGCCATTCAGGTAAGCGCACAGGCCATCCTCGACTTACAGAGGCAGCGCGAGGGTGCCAGGATGGCCGGAACGTTCCTTCAGCGCCATCGTAGACTGACTGTCGCCTCCTTTCGTATTACTGCACCCCGGTCAGCATCCCCAAGGGGATTACTGCCCTGGGCTCAGCAGCGGTTCCCGCGACCCAGAGCCTTGGCCTTCGTCCCTCCGGAGGCCACCTTTGAACAGACAGTTACCACTAAATTTTATTACGCCATAAACATCCATAATTCTGTAAAAACGTCCCAAAAGAGCAAAAGGAATCTTAGTTTCTAAAACGATACTGGTACTATTGTTCCTGGACGCAAGCATATAAGGATTACTAAATATAAATACCACCTCATACATATTTAGATAAACTGCAATGGATGTTTGAGGACAGGGCAGCTAATTACTGTCATTAGCTGGATGCTGCATGTAAGACTCTTTGATAATTGACCCAATATTGAAACTAATGTCCCCCCCCCCAAAAGGGAAAGAAATTAATGCATTGTGGCTCATTACAGTTGCAATCCTGCATATGCACGTCTCGGAGTCAGTGGCACCTTTCAGTAGATACGTATAGGGCAGGTCTTTGGAACTCCCCCTCGCCAAACAAACGGACGTTTATCTGCTTTCAGGGTGAGACTTTCCTGGCGTCAAAGCAGTCCTCCTCAGAGTTCACCAAGAATATTTTGCTATTGCCCCTGATTCGTATCGAACCGTCTGATTTTTACAGACGTCGGAGAGCTGCCAAGAACCGCCAAGAGGACGGTCCAGGGACACCCCCTCTGGGGGCTCGGGGATGGCTGGGAGCACCCACCGGAGGCCTCCAGGATGGCAAAGACCGACACGCTCAGCCGCCCACCTCGGGCGTGGGAGGGAGCAGGGAGCGTGGCATCTGCGTGGCATCCACTCACTCCGAGAGCTGCCTGGGGACTGGACGGCTCCCAGCATCTGTGGCCAGCCCCAGGAAGAGGGGCTGTCAGACCCTCCGGTCAAAGGTTCAGAGAACCCCCTTCTTGGAGCATCTTCCACCTGTCTCCCACCGGTGCGAACAGACTGCCTGTCGCCAGATGGGAGGGGGTGCTCGATTGGAGTGCGAACTGAATTGTTATGGTTAGCGGCTTATTGCCACCCCAAGGCCATGCAAGCAGAGAACATCAGAAGGGCCATCTGGCATGGGAAGGGGGGTGGCATGCTTTAGTGGGTAAAGGGGTAAGAGGGCAATTTAGAGAATGTAGTTTTAAATGTTAGTTTGAGCGGGAATTGGGCGTTCACAGCTTTCTCCCTGTGCTGGTCGTTTCGCTTCATTAAAACAGTAGAAAGAGCCCGGTCTCCGGACTGTCATTGAGTGAGTGCGTCAGTGCTTACAGGGGCTCTGAAGGGGCCACCAGGAATGTTTGTGAGCAGCACTGTGAACGTGGACAAGGTAACGGTGCGTTTCCTTGCAAGGAGGTATTGAAATGAATTTGGCAGTTCCTGTACTGCAAATCTGCCATCAACAAGAAATGGAAAAGCAACCCTATAATAAAAAGGAAGGGTCACATCTGAAGGCTTCGGTTTAACTGATAAATAAAATTCAATAAAAGCTTGCCTTGGCATTTTTGAGACAATGCCGAGCTGATGTTGGGTCAGCGGGCAGCGACTCAGCTGTTGCGTGTTTCAGACACTCCTTACGGGCAGCAAAAAGACACGCTGAAACGGGAATTTGTGTCGCGACGATGACTGTGGTGATAAGCCTTCCATTGTTACGATAATGTCCATCCGAGCGCGTGGGGCTTTTGAAAGGAGGGGAAACGGCACAGCTGAGCATCGGAATGCTGGGTTGGGGTCAGGGGGCTGTGGGTTAGGCCAGCACACCTTTTTTAAGGAATCACAATTTTTTTTAATTTAAAGACCCTTCTACAAAAACGCATGCCCCCCCCCACTGGAGGCCGGGCACCAGCGCACTTCAAAGGCGAAAAGAGGGACAGAGCAAACTGCAAAGCAAAAACAAAAACCACGGAAGCCCCCCAGCCCCCATGCCCCCTGCTCCTTAATAAGGCCAGCGGATATCCCCCAGGATGGCTCCATTTCCACAGCACCCAGCACCCGGGTCTGTGCAGAAGCTCCCAAACTCAAGAGGCCATGCTCAGGTTATTATCAAAGTCTGGCCCTAAAGCCTCGTGGCCCTGTTTCCACGGCACTGCGGCTGCAGGGTCCAACCTTGGCTGGATAGTCCCCAGGGTCTGGAGCGCCGTTTATGACATGATCCAAGAGCCTGGGAAACTATACAGATAAGCCAGTGCTAACATAAACCATCTTGGGGTTTTCTCTCCCCCCCCCCCCCGTTTCAAACAAATAAAAAAACAAGCCAGAGAAACATGAGTATAACTCAAAATAACTAAGCTTCTTTCTGCGAAGGAGAAAAATCAAAACATGTCACTTAATCACCTCAAAATGCAACGGTCTTCCACGTCACTACATGGTCAAGAGCAGGAATCCAATAAGGAAGCGGCAAACATATTTACAGGCTTCTGCATTCTCACAGGCTCTCGCTGGCACCTTGAAGTGGTCCTCAGATACACAGGAATTGAACTAGAACTTTGCCATCCAGATTTTATTTTATATTTATATTCTGTACTTACATTCAGTCATCACAACCTAAAATCAAGACTTGGTTCTTTTGCGTTACGAGCAAAAGGTCCAAGAACAGCTTCCGCCTGGAAACAACCGGCCGCTCTGCCGCCTGAGGTTGGGGAGAAGGTTTGCCTGCGGTTGTTCCAGCAGCTTGCTCTTCCACGCATTCTTGCATTAACGCTTCCACTTACCTTCCTGAAGCCTTGCTACCGTTGGCCCGGCGGAGAATTCCAAGCACGCCTGCTCTTACCTGTTTACTTAAAGAAACGAACACCAAGGTTGGACTCCTCAAATTCTCTCCAACGGGTCATCTTGCAATATGGGGGCAGTCAGAGAGGACTTGAGGGAACATCAGGCTCGCTGCCAAGGGGAGCTGAGGTAGCTATGACCCCTCCCCAAGGCACAGCTCAGCCCCCTCCCAGAGGGGCAGGATCTGCCTTCCCGAATCCTATTCTTCCCCCCTTCATTCTGCCGTTTTTCCCCATATCAACTTTTCCAGTTTATGAGCTTCTATTTTGCATATATGTATCAGACAAGACTTCCTCCATCCAAAGCTTATTATGAAAATGCTCTTGATAAAGAGACTACCAATGTCTCTTTATCAAGGAATGGGAGAGAACTGTATTCAGGGGTCTGCATTTCAAGCGAGGTGAGCCTATTCTGACTATCTGGAGCAAAAGGCCCAAATTAGAACCCGAATTGTGAAGTCCCCTTGGCATGTATCCTTGAGGCTGTTTTCATCACAAAAATCGGTGTAGACCCAATTCTCTATTAGGGAAAGTTGTTCACAGAAGCTGACCTAAAGGAGAAGGCCCATGTGGAGTCCACAATTGAGGGAAAGCCACGGATACAAATAAATAAACATCCTCATCCAATTTTTAATCTGCAGGATGATGATCAAGTAGAAGAAAACTGATGTTGATTGATGTAATCCTCAACCACAGAAGGATTTTGAAAGAGACCTGTTTGTTCACTGTTTGAACATTAATTGCGTAATCTTGCCAAACACATGGTTAAATATCAAAAGAAAAGGAGTCAAGCTGTATCAATCTTCTCTAGTTATGTCAGTCACAAAGAACTGCCTGAAAGCACACATCTCACCAAGAACAGAGGACATTAAGGTGCAAGATTTCATTTCACCAGACTCCAGGAAAAATCCCGTCTCTGGCCTCATCCTTTCCAGCATGGAAATGACATCTGGCCAAGCTCTGTGGATGCTGACATATTACTTCATCACATCTGCCACATTTTTAGTCCTCGGGTGGACTCTTTATCATGACTTTACCACAACGCATATTCCCCCAGGAATCAGCCACCGGACAAAACCACGCCTTTTCCATTTGGCCATGAGCGTTCTTCTCCTTCGTTGGACTCTAGCTTTGCTTTCAATGAGTTTGCCTGGCCGGCCCGGTGCCTTCTGCCACTCGAGCCAAGGAATGCTCTTCGTGCATCGCTCCCTGCTCCGTGTCCCCTCACAGTCCCCCTGGACTGTGCTCTTCTTGGCATGGTCTCCAGGACCTCCAAAGTGCTGGTCCTCCTCCCTGCCAGCTTGGGATACGTGCAGAGACCTGAGCAAGGCCATCTGCTCATGGATTCCTGGATTCCTCTTTGGAGATGTTTCCCATGTCCTGGGTCCTCACCTCTTTTCCCAACGTAAGGACAGAAGCCGTGCACTGCTGGGTTGGGCCCCTGGCCTGTCTAGTCCAGCAGTCTGTGTTCACAGTGGCCAAACAACTGCACAAGGAAGCCCCCTAGCAATTCTAAATTAAGCATCAAAGGACAGATTAATGGCGATGCCCTCAAAGAGAAAGAAAAAGAACCCCAGTTCAGCTGAAGGAAGTAGCAAGCAGCAAAGGAAAGCTGAAGTAAAACTGTAAGCGCGGCTGCATGATTTCCACTCAGCGACCGCTTCACTTGATGACCGAGTCGCCAGAACCAATTGCGGTCACTAAACGAGGACTGCCTGTACTGACCTACAAGGCATCGGTTTCTTAGTCTGGTCTACCTTGTAGGGCTGACACCTGGATCCAGGAAATGCTGAGAGGGCAAGAGTGGATAAACGACAGCTGTTAACAGATTCCAAATGTATAATCCTACCGATGCGGCAGCTTGATAACGTGGGCTAAAACTACTAACCAGCTGCTGAGATTACGGCATTCTGATTTTAAAGCTATTGCTAAGCAGCGAAAAACCTGCTGACCATCCCGTCACTTTGTGTTCAGTTGATTAAAGAGAACTTGACCCTTGATTTCTTTCAGAGGAGAAGTGAGCGTGGGTGAGGCTCTCCCGGGTGGAATTGGGAGTTCTTGGCTCCTGCCCTGCCAGGACCACACCCTTTCTGCCCACACGGAGGGCAATTGCCCGACTCATTTTCTAATTAATCCAACGGGGGCCTTTGTGGGACCGTGGTGGAAAACTCACCTCTAAAGAACACCAAAAATGGAGGAGGTCCAGAATTAAGCTTTCTTTATTAAGCCAGCCAAGAAGTACCACGGGCTCCCAACAGCAAGGTCAAGAGCTCCAGTACCTCGTGGGCACAGATCCCACATAGGTTCCCCCAGATTATAAGGAATATAGCAAACTGAATTATTCGTTTGCAGTCTTCCAGTATGAGATGTCAGCTTTGGAAGGGGGGGCTCTCCAGAGGAGAAAGATCGGAACAGGCTGGCATTAGTTTATCAGAGGCACAGATAACCATGAAAACTACCCCTTCTGGTTATTCTAACAGCGTGACTCTTCTTATTTTCTAACCATGGGAAAGCCCGAATGAGTTTACCCTCGAGAAAATCGGCCCGGTTCGGTGAGAGGAATGTCCCACTGCAAAGCAAGCAATTCCATTTGGGGTTGCCAACTATCACAGCCTTCTGGGTTCTGCGCAGCTCATAAAGCCCACGGGGAACACCCCCCCACATGTGGCCACAGGAGCGGGAGGAAGGCCGGCTGCACAATAAGCCACAGACCCCGTATCCCAGTCCTTCTCTGTCACCTTTGTCTTTTTTTAATAGTAACTTTATTAAAAAGTACAATTAAAAAGGTAAAACTTAATGCAAACTAAAATCCCACTCCCAGGGAAGGCAGGTTGAAGTCCCCCAGAACTATGAGCCTGGGAACTCCACCACCAGCCCTGCGGTGAGGTCAAGGAGCTTGGGCAGGGAAGCTGCCATGCAGCAGGGAGGCTGGCACAGCAGCAGCCATCCCAGCTGATCCCCAGAGCCCAGCCTAAGAAAGTGGGTCTCACAACCGGGCACTTGTGGAGGTTCCCAGATGACAACAGCAACACCCTGCAGTCTAGGCTGGTGCCACACATGAAAACTGGCCGGGCACATTTCAGAGAGAGGAACCACCCCTGGGCCCCAGCCATGTCTCGGTGACGCATGCCAGATCAGCCTTCTTCGCGATGGTAAGATCAGCAATAAGAGGAGCCTTGTTGCAGACTGATCTGGCATTCAGGAGCAACAGCTGAAAACCTGGGCAATCCAAGATCTGCCAACCAGGCCATTGGGTTGAGCTCAGGGGGGCGGAACACGAGATCGGGACAAGGCATCGAGGCCGCGTTCCCTGAAAACGACCCCCCCCCGGCTCCCACTGTATTTCCCCATACCGGACACCACCGAAATCTGCTCCCCCACCTTTGAACCTCTCCTCTCGATCTAAACAGCATACATACACCCAAGGTAAAGGTAAAGGTTTCCCTTGACGTAAAGTCCAGTCGTGTCCGACTCTAGGGGGCGGTGCTCATCTCCGTTTCAAAGCCTTGGAGCCGGCGTTGTCCATAGGACACTTCCGGGTCATGTGGCCAGCATGACTCACGGAACGCGGTTACCTTCCCGCCGAAGCGGTACCAATTAATCTACTCACATTTGCATGTTTTCGAACTGCTTGGTGTGCAGAAGCTGGGACGAGCAACGGGAGCTCACCCCGCCGCGCGGTTTCGAGCCGCCGACCTTCCGATCGACAGCTCAGCGGTTTAACCCGCAGCGCCACCGCGTCCCTGCTACATACACCCAACCAAGGGGCAAAGTAACAACCCAAGAGGTGCTGAAGGACTGGTGAAGTTGTGCTTATGAGCTTAAGATCCCAGCTGAAGATCCATGGAAGGCACAAAAACTATGGTTTTTAGTAGAGCTGGTTGCAGACTAAGGGGCTGTGGCCTTTAATTAAGGATGTTGATATAGATATATACAGTATATAATCTCAGAAACAAGTAAGGATTATTGTTTTTGTTTTGCTAGAGATGCGACTCTTAAGAATATATGGGAGCATCACCGTATTTGGCCTTGTTCGGTTCTGTTTTGAGAGAGTTATCTGGCTGATGGCCAGAAATCACTTCTTTCCAATCTTTCTTTGGGTTGGAAAGAATAAAAGGGATGAAATTTCCTGCTGAAGTCATTTATCCATGTTCCATCAACCGTACTCCATTTTTTCCCATTTGATGCAAGCGAATTATCAGTAATTCTTAGCTTAATTTTATGCCACCTGCAAGAAGTTCTGCTAGACCAAGCAGGCATCAACAGACACACAGAGGTAAAAAACATCTACATACCATTCAAAAGAGACCAAAGAAAAGCCAAAAGACCAGGACACTCCCTTGCCAGTAATCAACACCCAGATATGCAAAGATCAACACTAGGATTAACACCAGATGAACCATCAAACAGCACGATACACCCTAATCAAGGAACTATCAACTCGGGCAATCAACCCAGCAGCAAACAACAGCCCAATCAAGGAACTCCCAAGGAGAGAACAACAGCCCCACCAACACGGGCAGGGCAAGCCACGGTATCTAAGCTGAGAGCAAGGCCCTCTCCCGCTTTGCACTGAAGCTGTTGCCTAGCCTGGCCATGAAACGTCTGCAAGGAAGCAACCAGGCTCAGAGAGCACCAAGGACTCCGCCGTTCTACAGAGAAAGAGATGAAACGGCGAAATCAAACGTGATGCAAGAGGGCAGTAAGACTGCGACAGGCTCACAGACGCCCAGCAGAGGATCTCACCACCCGTTCTTTGCAATGGGCAGGAAGAAATAAGAAAATGTGCAAAGCGTACAGGAGAGATTTCCTTTGATTCCTGGGATGCTCTCAGTGCCCTTTTCTTGCAACGGCTGCATGCCAGCCTTTCAGGGTCAGCAAGATCAAGAAACAGGAAGCACTGGGATTTCCAGGGTGACCGTATTGTTCTGAGGGTACAGCAGGATGCTGAAAGCCTGTCAGCTTGTGCCCAACAAAACCAAGGCAGAGTTATTTGCATTTGATTCTCACCCTGTCCTCTTTCCCAGGACTTGGTGATCTTTTCTGAATCTCTCAGCTTTCCCCTCCCCATTCTCAGCCTCAAACCAACATCACGCTGCACCAGCTGTACCGAATTGCAACACTTATCACACAACGCTGCCTTGAATAATAGCTGGATTAAGAGTATGAAGGTTATGAAACAATTTTACCTCGACTTCTGGGGAAAGCCTGTTTGACCCTGCCTGTCATGACCTCGTTGCAAGGCACAAAGAGCCTCACAACGTAGATCATGATCATCAAGGAATAGAGGAAGGAGATAATTAAATCAGGGATTAAAACAAGCACCCAAAGCACCCACACCCATGGACTCATATACAGCTGAAAAGAAGGGCTTCAGATAAGCAGAGATAAGCCGCACCTGGTGCCCTGGAGGACCCTCCGGAATCGAGAGGACAAGGGAAGACACCGGGAAAACGCCCACGCAGCCATCAAGGAGCCCATCAAGAGGGATTGGGGACAATGAAGGGTGGAGGAGCACGGGACCCCGCAAGAGGGTATAAACAGGACGCCTCACCACCACACCCCCGTTCCCGTTTTTCGTTCTGTCAGCTACCGTTCCAATAAACCGGAAATCCTTAATACCTATTAAGTGAGTCCGTGTCTTATTGCGAAGCGAGCCTGACCCTGACACTGCCGCTATCCTGTGCTTTACCAAGAAAATTCTCTGCCCTTTTGCCCAGGAGGAAAACCTCCCTGGGTTCTAGCTGGGCAGAGCAGCCAAGATGCACAACAGATTAAATTCCCTGATAAAATTAGGACAGTAGATCCAGAAGAAGGTTTAAATATTTTATTATAAAGATTAAGGACATGATTGCAAGTTGAAGGTGGGGGGAAGGGAGGGAAATATGAATCCTGCAGGCTTTAACTCAGCACCTAATCTTTCGTTGTTGTTCAGTCGCTTCTGACTCTTCGTGGCTTCATGGACCAGCCCACGCCAGAGCCTCCTGTCGGTCGTCAACACCCCCAGCTCCCCCAGGGACGGGGCCGTCACCTCCAGAATGTCATCCATCCACCTTGCCCTTGGTCGGCCCCTCTTCCTTTTGCCCTCCACTCTCTCCAGCATCAGCATCTTCTCCAGGCTGTCCTGTCTTCTCATTATGTGGCCAAAGTATTTCAGTTTTGCCTTTAATATCGTTCCCTCAAGTGAGCAGTCTGGCTTTATTTCCTGGAGGATGGACTGGTTTGATCTTCTTGCAGTCCAAGGCACTCTCAGGATTTTCCTCCAACACCCCAGTTCAAAAGCATCGATCTTCCTTCGCTCAGCCTTCCTTATGGTCCAGCTCTCGCAGCCATATGTTACTACGGGGAACACCATTGCTTTAACTATGCGGACCTTTGTTGTCAGTGTGATGTCTCTGCTCTTGACTATTTTATTGAGATTTGTCATTGTTCCTTGGGAGAAGAGCAATGACAAGCAATGGCAATGACCTAATCTTTCAGGCAAGCATAAAAAACCCAGCACACCCACACCCACACACAGGACTGCTGGAATGTAACAGGACCCAGAAGACAAGCCCAGCAGTTCAGATCAAACCATAAAGGGATACAATCAAGGATTTACCTGGCCGAAGTCAGTCTGGAAAGAAGAGAAACCGCCTCTCCCAGGATGGAACACAAAAGAGAGCTGGCCCTTCCCCTTCTAAGCTGGCATTTCACATGAGGAAGGCTGAAGAACTGATTAAGATCAATCAGCAGATCCCTTAAAGGAAAACTGCTCCTTCATCTCAGCATTCCACAGGAATGTGTGGGCCAGAGCATTGATGTCCTTCTCTATCGGAAGGCTTGTGTGAGATGGGTTCCTCACACGTTGACAGCAGAGAGGAAGGCTTCAAAAGCTGAAAATTGCCAGCAGCTATTATCACACTAAGAGAATGAATTTTTTTTTAATAATGATGTTATTAAACATTACAGTTAAAAAGATAAAGATTAATACAAACTTAAAAGAATAAAAAGAAAAAATAGAAAGTGCAGAAAAGAAGAAAAACAGAAAAACAGAAAAGAAAGAAAGAAAATATAGTAAAGAAAAAGAAAAGAAATATATAAAGAAATGACTTTCCCCCTTCATCACAAGTATAAACAATTTTAGTAAATTATCACCTGCTCTTAAAATGCAACAAATGATCCCTTTTTCCCATATCTTATCTCTTATCTTTAAATAAATCCTTAAAGTCTCATCGTTCAGTCCTGGTCAGCAAAAGTCCATTAAGGGTTGGCTGGTTGGTTGGTTTATCAAATCTGTCACCGCCCATCTCCTCCCATTGGAGGGTTACCGGAGATAACATATCTATTTCAACTTGATCAAATAAACCAACTTTATATTCCTTCCTTTTACTTTTAACAATCTTGATCTTTAGTCCTTTCAAATAATGTCCTAGAACTTGATTTCTTTTTATTGTTTCTTTGTCCCTTCTCACAAAATCCTTCAAAACTTTAACAGGTCTCTTTTGTAGCTCCGATATAGGCAAGTTATCCAGCTCACTCTTCTGGTTTGTTATTTGTATATCCCTTTTAATTATTAAGACATCAGCCAGTTTTATTTGTACATCCAGTGTAGCATCTTTTTCCATGTCATTCTTTTGGCCTGTCATTTTCAAATCTACTTTCAGATCAATCTCAGTCTTGTCTGGTAAAACCTGTTCCTCTTACATAACATCTGTTAAACACAATCTATCTATAGAGGCAGGAACTCTTAAAATTAACTTCTGAGTCCATTGTTCACAAATATCCCTCAATATGTCCAATGTTAATGTATTTTGCTCCATTCTGTATTACTTAGTCAAATTTAAGTGTCCTTCAGCACAACCAGAGATATGCCGGTATACCATTGGAAGATGAGACTCCCAGGTCGGAAGATGGTCAAAATGCTACTGGGGAGGAACAGAGGATGAGTTCAACTAGCCCCAGGCGTGATGACGCAGCTAGCTCAAAGCCGAAAGGACGGCTAGCGGCCGACGGTGCTGGTGGTGAACAGCGAATCCGATGTTCTAAGGATGGCAACCAGCTTGATTGATAACTGGCAAATAGAGGGAGAAAATGTAGAAGCAGTGAAAGGCTTTGTATTTCTAGGTGCGAAGATTACTGCAGATGCTGACTGCAGTCAGGAAATCAGAAGACGCTTAATCCTTGGGAGAAGAACAATGACCAATCTCGAAAAAATAGTTAAGAGCAGAGACATCCCACTGACAACAAAGGCCCGCATAGTTAAAGCAATGGTGTTCCCCGTAGTAACATATGGCTGCGAGAGCTGGACCATAAGGAAGGCTGAGAGAAGGAAGATCGATGCTTTTGAACTGTGGTGTTGGAGGAAAATCCTGAGAGTGCCTTGGACTGCAAGAAGATCAAACCAGTCCATACTCCAGGAAATAAAGCCCTCATTTGAGGGAACGATATTAAAGGCCAAACTGAAATACTTTGGCCACATCATGAGAAGACAGGACACCCTGGAGAAGGTGCTGATGCTGGGGAGAGAGGAGGGCAAAAGGAGGAGGGGCCGACCAAGGGCAAGGTGGATGGATGATATTCTAGAGGTGACGGACTCATCCCTGGGGGAGCTGGGGGTGTTGACGACCGACAGGAAGCTCTGGCGTGGGCTGGTCCATGAAGTCACAAAGAGTCGGAAGCGACTGAACGAATAAACAACAAATGCTCTGTTAAATGTGAACATATGTTAGACAACAGATGCAGTATATTGTCCCTTAATTCTCCCTTTAAATATGAGTGTGTGTTAGTTAATAGCCATAGTAGTATTTTCTTTCAATTTTTTTTCTTTAGTGTATAGTTTTAGTAAATAACATTATTACTTTACTATTGTTTATTTTTGATGTTATGTAAATATATTGAGAGC
The DNA here is from genome assembly GCF_035149785.1 of Candoia aspera. Classification (NCBI taxonomy): domain Eukaryota; kingdom Metazoa; phylum Chordata; class Lepidosauria; order Squamata; family Candoiidae; genus Candoia; species Candoia aspera. The sequence continues at coordinate 9,737,127 of NC_086170.1, forward strand.
TCTTGCACCAAAGTCAAATTCCTTGTATGTCTAATCATACTTGGTCAATAAAATATTCTAAAAAAAAATGAAGTGTCAGTCCACAGAATATAATCACAAAGCTTGCTGTGGGAAACAACAAATTCAAAACCCAGGCTTCAGCAGGAATATTTGTGGTTACCTGTAATCCTTACTTAACTACAGTAATTGTGACCAGAATTTCCTTTGCTAAGTGATGCGGTTGTAAAGTGCCACACTGTCTTAACTTTGAATGGTCACTGAACGAGCAATCATTAACCAAGGACCACCTGTACAGTTTTTGGGGGCACAGATGGTGTTATTCACATGGATTTCCTTGAACTTGTCACTGCTATCTGTCGGAGTGCTAGAAAGCGTTTGGCCTGAGAGATCAGAAAAATCACACACCAGGCATTTCTATAAAAATAAATTCATTTACAGAAAGCACAAAAACATATTTACAAGCTGTGCATTCACACACGCTCAGAGAGGACTGAGCTGCAACTGGGCTGGCAGGCTACAAAAGCGAAACTAAAAACAAGTCCAGGCAAGTTCCTCCCCCAGGCAATGCAGCTTTAACATCCAAACTGAGGACAATTAAGTTCGACCTCTTCACCCTGCCGATACTTAAGAAAGTACTCAATTACCATGGTAACCTAGTGGCTTGGTCCGTGCAAAAACCTGGTTGAAGAGACAAAGTAATTAATACTTTCAGGATGGCTTTAAGTAGTTTGCCCATTGTTGGCAGAAATGTGGCACACATGGTGGTGATTATGTAGAGAAATAAATATGGGTAACAAAAGAACTAATTTCCTCTTTCCTTTATTAATTTTTTTATAATTTTATTTATGTAAATTTATTGGTTTTATTTATTTATTTATTAAAACTAAATTTATGGAGATAGAGGCATTACTTTTCATTCAGCCTGTGTATTTTTGTCTGCTGCTGAGCCACTTTATTTGAAAGTGTGTTTGATGCACTGGGATGGTGTTCCTCATTTCAAGGCCTTACGGGCTGCCTGGGAAAATCATCCTGCCAGGCAGCCAAGGAGTCACTCTGGTTATTTCCTATACCGGAGAGGCCTCTGGTGAATCCAGGAAGTACTGCAAGCTGCCAGAGAAACCTGGGATTCTCCCAAGGCAGCTGGCCCAGCTGGATACCACCATGGGGCATCACTCATCCCTACCCGATCAGGATGCCCTGCTCAAACAGCAAGGGAGTGCCAGTCGGTCAGGAAACTGTCTTCGCTGCCATTTTCCAGGAAAGAAATATTTAAAGTCTCTGGTTGTGCACAGAGCTGGGGGAGGCTACTCACCCCCATCCATCTTCTCCCATTGCATGGACCACAGAGTTAAAGGCTTAATAAGCAAAGGGAAAAATGGAGTCCCCAGGAGAGTTTCACTGTTCGCTGGGCCATTCCTGGGGCTGTTCCAGGTCCAATTATCTCCCCCTCCCCACAGCCGGTGGGAGGTGGCCGTCCGCACCTGACCAACTCTCTGCCCTTTAGCGGTTTGGCAGGCGCCGTGCAGGGACAGTCCCTCTGTGCACATCAAATGAGTTGATTTGGGTCCCACGTCGGAGAGCAGCCCAGGAGCTGAGGAACTAAGAAACTCCACTGGGGCAGTAATGCGCACGAGAGACTCAGCAAGTGGTTTCAAACCCAACAGAGATCCCAGAGGTCAGGAACCAGTGTGCTTCTCACACTCGGTTCACACGAAACAGAAACAGGAGTATGGGGAGGAAGCACGGCTTCTCGGAAGTCAGCCGCAGGTAGGGGGGATATATTGCAAACGTGTCATTAAAAAGCCTGAGTCTAATCCTGCCCTCTAATCCTGCTGACCTGCCTTAATTCAGGTGGGAGACAGGCAGGGACAAGTCTTCCCCATTCTCCAAAGCGGGCCTTTCACCCGGGTCCTCCTCCAGGAAGGGCCCTCCTGTGATGCTGAGTCCCAGAACGGCCTGTCAAAGCGTGGGGGCTCCTGGGTTACATTCCATGGGACATGGGGGGAATTGAAGAGAGGGGGGTCTCAGACGGGGTGGAAGGGGGGGTCTGCAATGAAGGAAGAAGGCTGTTCCGTGTGAATTGGCAGCTGCCTGCCTGGGAAGGGGGTCACTTCCCCAGGTGCCAACTCCCCAGTCAGGGACAACCCGCCACCCTCTTGCGGACAGCAATCTGGCCACGGCTCGGCAGCAGAAGGTGCTCAGGCAGACACCCACATTTCCAGTCCTCGGTGTCCTGCTTCTGTGGCCCTGGAGAGGACACTCCCAGAGCAAAGGGACGCTGCATCTGGTCCCATTGGCTGTGAGAGCTCTGTTTGGAGGCGAACTCTCCACTCCCACCCGCTTCTAGGGGGCAACATTCCCCAGAGACCGAATGGCCTCCCCTCCTCGTTTTCCAGAAGGCCATCAAGACCTGGTTCTTCCCCCAGACTTTGGGGTTGCGATGCTGGGACCCCGCTTCCTCTGGCAGTGGCAACACAGCCTCTGGGGGAATTTGAACCATGTGCCGGTTGCTATGTATGCGCTGCTTTCAATTTATTGATAACGCTCGTTTCAGCGGTTGTTCTGAGGCATTTGGATTTTATATGTATATTTATTTATTTCTTATAAGAGTCCCCCTTTTTGGGGGGAGACGGGCGGCAATAGAAATTTGAATAATTATTGAAAATAATTTGAATTATTTTATTTTATTTTCTACCCCTTTATTTTTTTTTATAAATAACTCAAGGCGGCGAAGATACCAAATACTCCTTCCTCCTCCTATTTTCCCCACAACAACAGCCCTGCGAGGTGGGCTGGACTGAGACAGAGCGACTGGCCCAGGGTCGCCCAGCCGCTTTCAGGCCCAAGGCGGGACTAGAACTCACAGTCTCCTGGTTTCTAGCCCGGCGCCTTAACCATGAGACCAAACTGGCTCTCTTTAAGAAGAAAATAGTATTATCTGTCAAACATTAGAAATGAAATATGCATGACTTCGGAAGACATGGGGAAGTTTTATGGCGTGCAAAACGTGTTCTGTAACTGATAAACTCCTAATAGGCTAAAGTCACATTAAGAAATAGTTATATAGAGAGCAAAGGCTTACACGTTAATGTTAGAAAAGCTCATATTGCTCTGGATTATTGCTAATGAGGGTCATTATATTTAAAATATATTCATCCTTCCTGCAAACAAAACAGTGGGAATAAACCAAGGCGTTCAGCAAACAGGCGGGTGAGCAAAGAGCCCGCAGCTCTCAGCATCTGGAATCAAAAGCTAAGGGGAGAGAGTTAAACCGCACTGAGAAAGCAAGCAACCCAAGTTTTTCTCAGCTGACCATAAAGAAGTAGTGGAAAGACAAGAGGACACAGGACTGGGAAGAATATTAGTCTCCTGAGTAATCGGAGTTTTTAAAAAATCAGTCACGTGACTGCCAGATGAGGTAGCCAGTGACTGGCCAGCAGGGTGGCCTAATCGATCACCACAGGTGCCTGAGTCATCCATTCAGACAAACACCTTCTCACGGAGGGTGCTGGTGTCAGGGGAGATTACCGCATTCCCCTGTGACATCAGCCTCTCCAGATGAAAGAGGGACTGCAGGATATTCGATGATTAATTGCTTTGCATTTGGTGGTTATACGAACCGTATCATTACTGCTGGGTCAAACTCTTCTTCTGCACTGGAGGGCCAAAATCCAGTTTGACGGGAAATGGTATTATCCTTATTCTTATTCTTTACAGAAAAGAAAGCACCGTGGGTTTAGGGTGAGGGGCTTTTGGGTGGCACTGTCTCGTGTGGCTGTGGGCCAGACAGAGAAGCACAGACCTTGTTCCACCCACTTCTCAGGGGCTTCCCATTCCCACTAAATCCCAACGGAAAGAAATCTCAGGGAGGGCCCCCTGTCGCAGGTCCTTCTCAAACTGGGAAGCACGGCAGCCAAGGAGGCCATGTGGCGCCGGAGAGATGGTTTGGTGAAGAAAGCTTTATTAGGACCGTCCCTCACCTCACGGGGATTAACAGGCTAAAAATGCTACTAAAAAAAAAATCACGTCTTCCATCTGAGCCATCGCTCTGCCAGCGAACCTGGGTCTGGTTGTGACCGAAAGCTCCGTGACCAGATTTCTCCTGGGCAGAAAGAGACGGGCTTTCCTGGGCACTGCCTTTGGAAGCCACCCCAAGACTGCCGCTGGCCCAGAGGGCAGCAGAGCTGAGGCGCTTTGGCAAGAGAGCCCTGGGGCCTGGGGGTGCCATGCTGCCTGCCCGCAGGAGTCCAACTACAATTCAAATCCCTGGTCTTAACCCAAAAAAGGGACCCCAAAGGGCTCCGTTTACTGTTACCGCAGAAAGCACTTCCTTCAAGCAGCGTCCACCGGCCCTGCATCCCCCCACCAGAGGGGACTCTCAGCCCTTCCTTCCTTCCTTCCTTCCTTCCTTCTTCTTCTGAGGAGGCTCGGGCAGGCCTCTCAGGGCCTCTCCTGCCCCTCTGGAGGAGCCATTTGCTGGGGCGGGCTCATTCTGATGTCCCTGTCGCTCACAGAGTTTAGGAGTGTTATTTCATAGGATGGATGTTATGGGTCTGTCTGGGGGGGAGAGTTGAGTTTGTGTTATGGATTTTTTAAAATTAACCGGTGTGGTATAAATGAAACAATAAACAAGGATGGTTCCCCACAACATAGATGGCTTCTTGTTCCCTGGGTGAGGCCGTGACTGTCTGTTAGAAGAGTGCCAGGCGGGATTAGCCCAATTTTGAGACAGATCAAGACTTTTTAGAAAGTGAAACCTGCATATCCAGCTACTGGGAACAGGAACCCGAAGACTTGTGTTCCCAAGACTCTCTGGAGGAAGGAAAACCAGGACAAGTGGCAAGAGTCTGCCATGGAATACGATCGGTAGTTGCTCCTCACGCAGGACTTCATTTTCTATAATCTGAGACTACACTTTTGTAGGAATAAATGCATCCTGAGACTTAAAAAATCCAGATTGCCCACGAACACTGGACAAAGGTTTGTTGAGTACTTAATTATAATTGGCAATTAATTAAACCATGACATTTGTGGGAAGGCTGCGAGGCTAACCTGGCTGAGAACGGAAGAAAAGATTAAATTAATCTGGGGGAAAGACATGTGATTCCAGTGCAGTGTTAGGAGATTGACAACAGCAAGCGACAAGGAAGGAGGTGTGGCTGCTGCTGGACCTCCCGTTTTTCAGTGATGACTTCCCGTGTTCTGAGCCATAAATATTAGTTTCTTCAGGCCCGCTTCTGAAAGAGAGCAGTTTATTCTTCACCAAAAGCCTCCCTTTGGCGTTCCTCCTGGAAGGCCTCCATATTGCAGGTCAAAATTCCTGCATCTGAATTTTCTTCCCAGACAACGGTGCACCGGAGGCCCTCAGCCGAGGAGAGCGGGTCTGCGGTTCTGGCACCTTCACTGGAAGTCCTCGATAAACGTTGATTAACAGACGAGGAAAGCTGGCATACTAACTGCATCTAACTTACTAAATTGAGCATAACTTTATATTAAACCCAATTTTATTTTTCTCCTGCCCACCTTTGCTCTGCATTCTACCCAAGAGTTGCACACCCCATTATATCTTATGGCTCTGGCAATGCTCACAAGAAATGAAGGTCCCCTGGTTTCATTTATCTGATTTATCTACCCACACGACTGGCATGTCCTATTAGCATGATCAAGATAGTTGGATCTACTAATGACATCCGATTGCTCACTGCTTCCCGGCCTTGCAAATGAGGCTGGTATCTCACCTGGCCACTGGTGTGTGACCTCCATCCCTGCCAAGGCATGAGAGAGCGTGAACAAAGGCCTTGCCCTTTGTTGTCGTCTGAGCTCACTGGCACTTTTGTTCCAGCCTGGATCCCTGCAGGGGTTATGCTCACCCACCTACCCTTGAACCGGGGGCTCTTCACGTCCCCTTGGGAGGGGGGAGATGGCCATGGCTCATGGCCAAAATAACCTCCATATACAAACCACAGTCAGGTGACTCTCTCCAGCACAGCACCAGCCAGAAACTACGAGGAGGCAGCTACAGGACACAGAGATCGATTTAGAAATCTGCAGGGTGTGGGGGATTAAGCCTTTACAGTGCTCAGGTAGGACCTCAGTGCCCAGCGGATGGCAGATCTGCTGAAAGCACTTCACCCCACAGCGAAAGCCTGTGGGATCAAGGTGCTGGGAGCTCTGCCTCTTCAGACTTCTGCCCCGCTTTCTAGAGGCATTTTCCAATCGGATAGCCTGTCTTGTAGGAGAAGGATGCATTGGGTGCTGCTTGCCATCGCATCTCCCTGATTCCTCCCTCCCGTGGCCTTCCTGTGGGTGTTTCCACAGTGGGCGGGATCGGGGAAGAGAATGCAGACCTTCCCTTATCAGGGACAGGCCATCTATTTTTCCACGGATCAACCACTGGGCTCCTCACAGCCTCCCCGGTCAGCTTGGCAGAGCAAGAGAGGCGTCCTCTGCCACCTCCTTCTGCCCAGGAAACGTGCCATGGTGTCCTGGTGGAAAAAATCTGCCCGACTCCTCGTTGCGGGCGCTGCATACCCAGCCGTGTTTCTGCTTTCGGTTGTCATCCAGTTCGCCCAAACTGCGGTACCTCCTGGGATCGACCAGCCCATGAAACTCCGCTTCTGCCAGACTCTCTTAATCTCGGGATTAATTTTGGTAAGGTCTTCCTTCTGCCCTCTTTTCATGAACTCAGGCGAGAGGAATTGCGCCGATTTGTTCTTTTCTGAAAAGATGAGAACTTGCCCGAATTCATGAGCACCATCCTCGATGGGACGGAAAGGAGGCGAGGGTTTCTGGGCCTCTTAAACTTGGAAACGGAAGCAGTGAAACTGACCAGCTTGCCCGTCTGTCCAGATTTGGAGGGCCACCCCTCGTCTTCTTTTCCTCCATCTCGCAGCTGCTTGGTAATTGTGGGCACCCCTGGGCACTGCTGGACCCATCCACTCTGCTCAGGGCAGAGGGCTGAGAATTTGGTTGGGTTCAGGCCAGGGAGCAAAATCTGAGCAATTTCTTCATAAATGGAACTGGGAGAAAATGGGCTGAGGATCCTTTTCTAAAAGGGTTTTCTTTTTTTTTTTTAAAAATCTTAATTTGGAAGAATCCTCCCTCACTGTAAAAGAGGGAGAGTTCCCCAACCTGCAGCACGCCAGCTGCGTGAGGTGTCAGCTCCGATCACCCCCAGTCAGCCCCCTTCAATATGACAGGGGCACCACTTGGGGACTGGGGTACTCCAATTTGCCAAATTTAATGCCCCACTAAGTCTACTCTGCCAGAGCTGTGACCTTCCCCATCTTAACTCACTGTAATTTTGGCACTTGGGGTACGTGTTTCAGGGAGAGCCGGGGAGGCAAATGAGAAAACACGTGTCACAACGCTGCCAGGCAAACTCCACCCCTTTCGTGTTTGCACTGCGATGTTGCATTCACGCACGAAGGGAGCAGAGCCCGTGCTGTCCCGTCCCGATGCCCGTCGTTTCATTTGGAGGAAACCACAGCTTGCTGTGGGTACCCCCGGGAGAGTAACAGTGCTCACTCCCTGCGGTCAAAGACTGTGATGATCTCCCCAAATTAATTTCTCCTCTTTTGTTCTTTGGCTAACAGGGAATCATTTTAGAGGAGCTGGGCTTGTACACCTTGCCTGAACTCTTACGGATCTTGACTAATGGAATTCCCCCGTCTAGGGATCCGTCACTTGTCATTCAGAACCAGAAATTTGACGGGGTGCCAGTGAGGATCTACTGGTCCAAAACAGCACCAACTACGCAAAGAAAAGCCATAGTTTACTTCCATGGAGGAGCTGGCATTTTAGGAAGCATCGGTAAGGGAAGAGAGACATATGCCACGCCAACCTCAGGCAGCTAAGCTGAGCTAGTTAGGAACTCGGGGTGATGATGCATTGGATTTTTGTGATGAGCCACCAACCCACATGGGCCAGGCATGCTGTTCCTGCACCAGGAAAATGGATGCTTGGCTCCTTTCGAAGGGCCATTTTGAAGCTTTGCCCTTCCTGCCTTCCTTGGTTTGGAAGCTACCAGCACCTCCGGTGAAGACTTTTATTCTAGTCTATATAGTTATGTACAAAGAACTTAAGCAAGAGAAGGGTGGATATGCAAATATCGATATATGCACATAGAGATTAACGTAGGAGATTAATCTCTCTTGCTAAACATGGGCTTTGGGTACTGATATCTATCCAGGGACACAGGCTTTATACACCATAACCAAGCCATATCCATATTTTACCACACTTGTTACACCAGCCACACCTGCAGCTTAGCATTCTTCAACATTCTCACGGCGTTTTTGACACCCTTTTCAACCATTTTTTTCCTTGGACATTAACCTTCATAGCATTCATTTAAAATTTCAGTTATTATTCCCTACAGATCTCAGAAACAATCCTCCCTGCATTGTCATACTTCAATTTCACGCCAAATCATCCCCTGGTTCTTATTTCTAATTCCTTTCGCTCTGCTGGAGGGGCCTTGTTTAGCCTCTTCACCAGCGTCAAAAACAATCTTTATTTCCATCAAAACTGCGTTTCCAGAATGGGTCAGATCCGGCCATGGGCTGCAGAGGGGGAAAAAAGTCTTTAATGGGTCCCCCTGGGAGGAGCTGTGGGCAGCAGCTTGGGACGTCACTGACTCCCCCACTCTCGTCCTCCCCACTTCTTCCTGACCACGTGACCCAGAGGGGAGCTTTTGGGGAGGAGTGGCAGACAATTCCAGAAGCCATGTGCCGTGTGCCGTGTGCTTCCCTAACCTGCCACATTTCCCACTAGCAAAACTCCGCATCCTCTGTGACACACCCGTGACACGTAATTCTTTTCTTTCTCTTCCAAGCGCCTCCAAATCTGCTTTCTTTATGTCTCTTTTCTATTCATTCGGTAGGGAGGTTATTTGTCATACCTGTGGTTTATTTCCTGCAGTTATTCTACCTGCACCAGTTTCTTCCACTTCTTTCCTTTTCTTCCCTATCCATTTCCTCCCCTCCCTAGCTCCTCTTGATGCGGTTAAATAATGCTCCATCCAATTTTCAGTATCTCCAATTTTCAGAATATTGCCTTGAATCCTTCACTTACTCTCTCAGTCTTTCACATAATCAATCAAATCAACCATACTGTTGGATTTATATTTCCTCCTTTGCCCTGTGTAGGTCTGAACGCTTAAACCAGCTAATTGAAACAAAGCGAGCTTTTTCTGGGCAGATGGTCACCAAACAGACTCAACAGAAAAGCTGAAAATGGCAAACATATCAAAGCATGCAGTTCCATATTTAGTGAGCATCCTTGTGTCTTTCTGGGAATGAAAGCAGACAGTCCCAACTATATTAAAATCTTGGATTGCTTTTCTCCCTGCTTCCCATCCAGGGGAATTCCCCTAAAATTGTCCTCTGAAAAAACATCCCAAAAGCAAAGAGAACTGGTAGGAAAAAAGGGCATGAGAATTGCTTACTGGTGTTTAAAAGGCTGTTTAAAAAAAAAAGAGTCAAACCTTGAATTGGAATCCAGCATGATTTGACAGAGGTTCGAACAATGAAAGCCACCTGTTTTCCACTGGGGCTGTCATTAGAGCAGGACAGACTTTAGCAGAGACGGGACAAACAGAACAGCTGGGCAGTGCCAATGGCCGCCTTGGATTAAGGGCCTGTCTTCAGCGACCCGTCCCCCAGTGCCATAGTTTGAACCAGGGAGGCCGCTTTGCAGGAACGAACTTTCATCCGTTATCACTTGCTGGTGCTCGTTTCAGATGCCTACGAAAGAATCCTGCGCCACATTGCCAAGGAAGGGGATTCCGTTGTCGTTGCGGTTGGGTGAGTGACGCCTCCTTGCCCCCCTAATCTGCAGCAGCGGGGATTTTAAAACTCTGTTTGAGGCTGACAGTCTTGCCCTGGCAACCAAAGGACAGCGATTGGTCTGTCCAGCCCCTCTCCTCGACACACATCCCACACCACATTCGCATTGTGGTGATAGCCATAGTTTAGTGAACAAATGCTTCCCAAATCTGAGAAACAAGGTAAGCGTCGCCTCCTGAGGTCTTCCCTGGGGATTTAGTGGAAAGGTGGGAAGAGGGCAAGATTAGGAATGGCCGGGAAGCGATTCTACCAGGAAAGATGGGACTTCCCAGGAGGAAGCCACCCTTGGAAAGAGAAAGGAACGAGACTCGCAAGGCCATGATTCAGGAAGGTTCTTCTGCACCGCACCACCTCCAGGCTTCATCGTGGGGGGTTGCAACTGGTGGCCCAAAGGGAGGGTGCTGTTCCTGGAGCCCGAACGAGACCTGGGCTTGGAGGCTCCTCTTACGATCAGTAACCACAACAACTGCTACTACACGGAAGGGCACTTCCTGGGTCTGCTATCTTCAAGCAGAACCGTGGTCTGAGGAAGACAGAACGGGGAGACGGTTGGCACCTGGTGCCCCTAGGCAGCTTTAGGGCCTTCCTGGCAGCCCCATCAGATGAGCTTCTGCCTCGACTTTGGTGCAGAACGGACGTCCAACAAGGAGGCAGCACAGTGAGGGTCTGTCGTTTAGTTGCAGCAACACTACGTTGCAGATCGCTTGTAAGCTAAAAGTCCCGGTACTCCCTGTGAGTAACCGTAGAGAGTAAGGAAGGTGACCGTGGAGACATGCGAGATCTGTGGCTGGGCCAAAGAGGAATTAACAACAGTTTAAGTCCACCACAACAGACAGATAATATATTTATATTTATATTTTTATTATTTTAATATTGGTGATTTTAGGATGTTAGGTTTTAAGGTGAATTTTATTGTAAACCGCCCAGAGTCCCCCTTTAGGGGGAGGTGGGCAGTGATGGAAATGTGAATAACAAACAAATAAATAAATATTTGAAAGCGGCTCAGATAGACATCTCCCTAATGCGCCAAAGCATAATCATCAGGAGGTGGTGCAACATAATGACACGTGCACGATGGATGCCAGCCCCACTTGGTAGACCAGGCCAGGAAATCGACCGCAGAGGAAAGCTAAAACTACCTTCCTTGAGATTGGCTATAATAAACAAATCTTGCGAGTCTGGCGACGGATTTTGTGTCTCTCCGTCAAGGTCCGTCTTCCCTGCTGTCTCCAGTGATGTCCTGGGACACCACAGAGGAAATACTGTGAAGGAAAGCAGATCTGGCCTCGGGAATGAGGAGGGAATGAGTGAGCTGTTAAGCAGAGTGGGGGGTCTTTCAGAGAAGGTCACACAGTCCCGAGAAAGCAGAACGTATGAGAAAAAGACTCAAAGCGACCCTGCCTTGATTCCGCCTGGCGTAACAAATGCTAATTACTAAGATGGGTAAGTTTACTAGTAAAGCCAAATTTAATGAGCTCTTAAAACTGATATCCACCAGCTTGCAATATAAATTGCTTAGCCAGCTGGAAGTGCAGAAGTTAGCTTACAACTTCACTGACACCAGCCTACAGACCTATTTCTTACTATATTCTTGGGACTGGGCATCCTGCAAATCTTTTTACCATCATTCTTGATGATCTCACACATTTTTATGATGTTCATTTGCTAATTGACATATTTTTAGTTGGAATCGCCCAGCCCTTTTTAGATTAGACTGCTTCAAAACAAAAGTACTGAATTTCTTGGTACTGTCTTGAATCATTGCTTTTTATAAAAGCTTATTTATTTAAGTACAGGAGTGCCTGGATTAAACTCGCTTTTATTCCAACCGTGTTGATCCATACTGACATATTCCTTAGAAGACAGTAACTTTTGGGGGAGGTGGGCGGTAATTAAATTTGAAGAATAAATTACAAAAGAAAGCAAGGAGTGAACTCGTCGATGTACCACACTGGTTCAAGAATCCATAATAAGTCAATGTTGTGCTCCTTTTAGGTACGGACTTGGGCCAGAGAACCCTTTCCCAAACCAGTATGCCGAATGTCTGAAGGCTACGGTCTACCTCATGAAACACGCAGGAGATTACGGCGTAGACAGGTCCCGTATTGTCATTTCTGGAGACAGCTGTGGGGCTAACTTTGCCACGCGGGTTTGCCAGTTACTGGTCAACCGGAGTGACCTCCCCAAGGTCCATGCCCAAGTGTTGATCTACCCAGGTCTGCAGGCCATGGACCTCTCCTTGCCGTCCTACCAGCAGAATCGCAGATCTCCCCTCCTATGGCGCAGGCTGGTCGCCTACTTTTGCTGCCGCTACCTTAACAAGCCAACTTCCTTCATCGACGGCATTCTGGAGGGCAGCCATGTTCCCAAGGCCACCAGGCTGAAGTACCAGAAGTGGGTGAGTGCCAGCAACATCCCCGACCAGTTCAAAGCGAGAGGCTACAAACCACAAGACCCCTCCTTGTGTAACTTTAACCCTCAGCTGTACGAAGGTGTAAAAGAAGCCCTCACCGAGACCTTTTCACCCCTGTTTGCCGAAGACGCTATTGTCTGCAAGCTGCCTCAGACGTTCCTTTTGACCTGCGAGTTCGACATCCTTCGGGACGACGGGCTGCTTTACTTGAAACGGCTGAGGGACAACCACGTGCCAGTAACCTGGAGCCACGTAGAAAACGGCGTCCACGGCATAGCCATCGCTTTTGGCTATTGCTTGCTGTCCTTCCCTTCGGCCAGAAGAGTTGTGCATGACGTCTGCAATTTTATCAGACGCTTGTGAGGCCAACATGAACCCACGAGGGGGGCATAACCTTTTCATTTTCCTTCTGAAATGCAGAGAATTAAGTAGCCCAGGCTTGTGCTCCCCTTAAGAAAAACCAGGTACGTTTCGGTCAATGAACGCCGAGGCCTGGTCTTCCCCATCCTAATGCCGCTCTTAAGATCGCCCTGGCTCTCCGGCCCCGCAGAGCTCATGAAGACGGTGAGCTTTACTCGGACCGCGTTTAGCCCTCCTGAAGGCTCTGCGTGCAGACCGGCTGTCCACCTGCCAGGGGTCCCAACTCTGATGGTGCTTCTGTCCCACAGAGGATGGCCACAAGGGGTCCTCTTCCCGTGACCTGGGCAGGAGGGGCGAGGCAGCCCTTTCACTGGGGAGCAACATGGACCGTGTCAAGCCAGGATGCTTTTCTTCTCTTGAAACCTAATAAAACTTATTATTCAAAAAAAAAAACCTATTAAAAACCAGGATGCTGAAGACCCAGCATCCTGTAGTAAGGGGCTACACAACTACACTGTGCAGGGCATTAAAGGCAGGGGCAAAGATGCCAAGCAGGCATGGCCAAGACCTGTGCATGGACGGGACCATACATTTGGGGCACTGTCCTGGGTGTTTGACACCAGTATCAGGGGAAGGGTGTCTCTGCTTACAAGGACCTTGTTTAGCTGCCGTCCCGGTTTTCACACCATCTTGCCTCAAAGTTTTAAGAAAATCAGCGGTGATCAGGAGGAGGTGCGGAAGGGGCTGAACTAGCAGCTCCGGGAGGAACGGGGGTATCCAGGTGAAGAACCGGCCGGCCACTGAGCTGCCCTTCTGGTCTGCCCCTTAAGGCCAGGCTCCACGCCTGTTCAGGGCAATGTCCAAAAAGCGCCCGAGCAGCCCGGCAAGGAGGTCCCTTGAGGCCTCTTTGGCAAAAGGAGAAACCAGATGGCGTGCCTTCTCTTCGCTCCACTGTGACATGATGGGCTTGATCTGGATTGTGGGCCCAGCCGCACGCATATATATTATATTATATTATTATTATTATTATTATTATTATTATATTATATTAATCATATCATATATCATATCATATCATATATCATATCATGTACGTACCTATGTTGGAAGACAAGCACGCCGAACACAACTTCCACATCCTGTATTTTGTAGAAGGCGATTCCTCGGTTACAGACACATGAAGCAACTCTGTCGTGGCCACTTCCGTGGACAGGATGCAAAGGGGCGGGGCAGCAGGTGGGGCAAGGCTCCCCTTGAGGGCGTTTGGCCGCATACGGAGGGCAGAGGCGGCCCGGGAGGGGGAGACGAGTCTCGGCGGGCAGTGGCAGGCTGAGGAGGGGAGCTGGGCCGGCGGGGCCGGGGCCGGGGCCGGGGCCAGGGTTACCTCTGCCCGTCCATCAGCTCCCCTGCCCGGCGCCGCCCACCTCCGGCTTGCCAAAGAGCCGGCTTGGAGCGGGGACGCCGGCGCGCCTCCGGGCACGCCTGCCGCGGCTTTGCCGCCTGGGAGGCGCCCGCTCTGCCGGGGACTCGGGGCCGCCCGGGCCGGGCGCGGAAAGCCCTCGCCGCCCGGCCGCCCCGGCCGAAGCCCCCAGCGGCCGGGCCACGCCCGCGGCTGCGGCTGCGGCGGCCAGTGAGCCTTCCGCGAGTCGGGCGAGTCGGAGAAGGCGCCGGCGGGGCAGCGGAGGGCGGCCCGGGTGGGCACCGGGTTTGGGAGGTCCCTCTCGCCCCCCGCCCCGCCATGGTGGCCCACTCGGGAGGTCAGGATCCAGCAGGTTCCTAAGAGCTGCCTTGAGCGAACAAAGGGGCGAAAGCAGCGCCCGGCCCCGCCTCCTGACCGCCCTTCGGCGACCAAGCGCCCCGAGCCCGCAGTAGGCCCCGCCGGGCAGTTCCGAGCCCTTCGGCCTCGGGAGCTGCTTTGCCAGAAAGCTGAACCCCCCCCCGGCCCCAGACAAGGGCGGAAGCCACACGCTGCTTGGGGAAGGGGCTTCAGGGTCAGGTTCCCCTTTTCCACGCAAAGCTTGGAGCCTTCCCTTCCCTCTTACTGCTCTGTGGATCTTCCTTTGCCTTGGGAAGATCTCCACACTACAGCTGGGCACAAATGCCCTCTGGACGTCCTCCACCAAATCTGTGAACGGGTTCTCTGAATGGTTCCAGGAGGAGGGCTCCTCCAGCCACTTCTCAAGGCTGAGGTCCTCAACAGTGACAGAAGTTGTGCAAATGTCCAGGGCCGCAACTAGGGTCTGTGTCACCCGGGGCAAACATGGATTCCACGCCCATTTTGGCACACACACCCCAGCGCGGCGCCCAGGGCACATGCCCCGCTTGCCCCCCCCCCAGTTGAGGCCCTGCAAATGACACCCCCCCCCGCTCCGAGGAGCTCCCACCTCCCTTCTAGAGGTGACGGACTCAACCTGGGGGGGGAGGGAGCTGGGGGTGGCGACAACCCACAGGAAGCTCTGGCGTGGGCTGGTCCACGAAGTTGCGCAGAGTCGGAAGCAACTGAACAAATAAGCAACAACATGTGTCTGCATGAGTTCCGTCAAGTGGCACGCCCAAACGGCAAAAATTAAGGCCAGCCTTCGAGGGGCGATGCATGGAAAGCGCCCCTTCCCACAGACCCACCAAGCAGGGCAGCGTCTTGCCTTCAGCTGCACAGCCTGGCAGCCCTTTCACTTCATCTGTCCAGCCAGGAGTTCCCTCGGCAGGCCCAGCGCCGTGCAGGAGTGGCGGTTAGCAAGGGGACCGCTGAGGAGGCCATGCCCAGTGAGGCCCTCACCCTCGGGGACACCAAGAGGCCACGCGGTGCAGCGGCAGAAATGTGAGAGGCATCTGAGGCCTTCTGAGCCTTGTAATTACCCAGACCGGGGCGTGGCTCTGTGCCCAGCCAGTCCGCATCCCTTGCGAGCATCAAATGATTATGGCCTGTCTCTGCAGTGAGTAACCTGGGAGACGGTCTGTGAGAAAACAGGTGTCCTGAACCGCCCTGCTGGCAGCAGAGACTGCCTTTTCAGGACCTCACGGAGAGAAACAGACAATTCCACAGGGATCCGAGTGGCCTGTTTTGCTCTCCAGTCTCTCCGTGGACACGCGGTTAACCCCGCGCACAGTGAAATGGCCTGTCTGGTCAGCGGCCCGTCCCTGCTCTGCCGCTGTGGCCACCAGAGCTTGTGCCGGAGCACCTGAGATACCCCACAGCGATACCAACATTTGGATCACGGCCACCTCAGGAAAGGATGGAGGGGAACTGTACTGTTTGCGCAATCACGACAGGAGCTTCCTTGTTTATTTATCCAGCTCTTGTGACTCTGGGTGGCAAACACAGGATTAAAATCAGTAAATAACCAAAGCAGGAGCAGTTAAGAGCAGCAGCAGCAGCAGCAGCACAATGGCGCCCAAGGACAATGCAACTCGGGGAACGCAACCGCAGCCAGGTTGAGAAAAATCATACTGCCGGCTCCCTCGACCTCCAGATGCCCAAGAGGCCTTCAGGTCTCAGGGCTTGCAAAATGCCAGCAGGGCAAACCACGCTCTTTCTGACCTGCTGTTGGCCTGGGCCAGGTACTTTGGCCTCCCCGTGCTGGAGAGTCCTCCAGGAACTGGCCGGCCTCTGGAGCTCCCCACCCTTCACTGGAAGACGGGCCACCCATTCCCATACGCGCCCCAGCCACCTTTCCACAGAGTAAGGGAACACCACTCCAGGTAAATTACCTAGATCTTTCCGCAAATGGAACGAGAGTCCATAGGAAATAAATGCAAGGGAATTCCTTTGCTCAGGGCTAGCTAAAAATCCAGCCATCTGTTTTTTCCCTCCCTTGTCTCCTAAAATTCCTGGGACCTCAAAAGCTTGTCTTTCTGGAAAACCTTCCCTGGCTCAATAAAAGCATTGCCTTAATTGGGCCGACAGCAAGAATTCCATCTCTGCTCTCCTCCTGGTTTTCCCATCCAATGTCAGACGCCAAAATGCTTTCAGTCTGCTCCGTCTGTTTGCTCCTTTGCGCAGGAATAAAGCCCCTCTGGCCGAGGAACCGGGGCGCCCTCGCTCGGCCTGAAAGGAGGCGCGTCCTCTCCAGCCCCCCAAGGGGAAGCGGCTGGCCGGGGAAAGGCGGGCGCTGCCCCTGGAGAGCCACCCTGGGAGGTCTGGGGAGGAGGCTGAGTCACCGTGGGGTGGTCCCCAGCCCCCCCCCCGGCATCTCCGGACAGGGCTCTTTGGAAAGGTTTGCGGGGAGCGGGCCCCTTTCGCCTCCACTTCCTGGAAATCCTAACAAACACATTTTGAACAATTCCAGCGCCCCAGAAGTTCCTTCCCCTGGAAAGAGGAGGCTTCTATTTTTCCACCTCATTCTGAGGAAAGTGCAGAAATTCAATTGGAGCTTTACAGAGGGTGCACGTGCAGGGTGCCGGTGCTGCTCCCCGCCACCCCGTCAGACATATTCCTCTTTCTGAATTCTCCCGGATGCCTCTTCTGGGAGAGACAACCCCCCCCCCCCCCCACCACCATGCCTTCCTTCTGGGAGGACAGAACAAGGAAAGGCAGGAGGCTGACGTACCCAGCCCCTCTGCTCCAGAATCAAAAGCAGGGATCCTGCACCCCATTTGTGAGTGTTCCCCAAAATCCCCTACCCCTGTGCGCGCGCGCGCGCACAAACACACACACACACAGAGAAAACATTTCCAAAAACAACCCATCTGCCATCAGATCAAGGTAACAAGGCTGAAAAGGGGAAACCTAGCAAAGCTGTTCCTAACCTGCGTTTCTTGCTGAAGCTAATCCTTCTGTTGGCTGGGGACCATGAGAGCCAACCCAGGCAACCCTTCTGAACGAGAGAGCACCTTCCTTCCACCTTTCTGACAGGGGCGGATTCAGATCCAGCCTAGTTGCTAATCTCCTGGCACTCCCCAATTCCAAACACACCCACGGGTTTCGTTCTAGATTCCCACGATCCATGATCACAGCTGCAGGTGGAAGTGACTTGGGGCCTCAGAGGCTTGGCTAAAAGTACAGCCCCCGTTTGCATGTGAAGATCTATCTCGTCCTGACACAGTGAAGGCGACGAATTTCTTTGGCAAAGTTTCACGGGCTTGCCAACCCGGGAACCGATCAGCTTGGGAACGGTCCCCCACACGGACAGTGCAGACCCCCACCCCCGGGGGACATGAGCCCGCAGGGCACAATGCTGAAAAAGTCCCGAAGAAAGCTTTGGAGGCCAAATAGGCATCGTAACCTGAGAATGTGACCAATTGTGGGACGGCGGGACTGTCTACAAGGAAAGGGTTGTAAAACACGGGCTTCGTTCTGTTTTTCATTATAGGTTACATTTCAGTTTCTGGCTGCTGGTGGGCTCTATCAGTTCTGAGTTTATCAATCCTGGGCCGAAGGGCTGGACTCACTAACGACTCGCAAGGGGGCTAACGCGGCTTTCGGAAGTCGCCCTTCCCGCAGTTTCCACCTCAAACTCCTCTTTAAAAAAGAAGACTCCATTTCCTAGTCAGTACTTTAGGCTGCCCTTTGCCCAATCGCATTTATGAGACGCAGCGCTCAGACTCCGCAGGCCCTCGGCCACGAAACGCCCGGAGAAAGACCCGGGAAGAGGCAGGGGAGGAAAGCGTTGCGTGTTGAAGCGTCCGCGCAGTTCTTGACTGGCCCAAGGCGTCAAACAGCGCAGGAGGCCCGATCCGTAGCCAGAAGGAAAAAGCTGAGAACGAGGGAGGGCAGTGGGACTTTCCTCCCTCCCACGCAGCTGTTCCACAGTGTCCAGTGTCCAGCGCGGCTCTCGCAAAAGCAGAGGCAGTAAACGGGGCGGCGGGCTGCCATCGGGCAGAGGGAGAATCCGCCCCCAGGCCCGCAACGAGGGTCTATGTCACCCGGGGCAAACATGGATTCCACGCCCATTTTGGCTCTCCCCCAGCAGGGCACCCGGGGCACGTGCCCCACTTGCCCCCCCCCCCAGTTGCGGCCCTGCCCCCCCGCTCCCCCCAGACTCAGGGGAGAAGGTCGAGTCCGAGCACAAGACCCGTCTCCCTCCCAGGCTCTGCCAGCGCCTAATTCTGAGCTTCGCCTCGGCGGTTCCTTTCTTTTGGCGAAGGCTGCTGGGCAAAACCAGGCACCGAATTAAGGGTTAGGGTGATGCACAGAGCGGAAGCTGGTGCCCCGGGCCGGCCGGGCAGGAGGGCCCTTTCGTTCCTCCGGGGGCTCCAAGCGCCGACACGAAATTCACAGGAGAGGAGGGCGGGCGGCTTTCTGGGCGGGGTTCTCCTGCTCTGGGGCAGAGCCGGGGGTCCAGAAATTAGGACCCCCACGTCCGGCAAGCAATCTTGGGGGCGCGACCTGCTGACCCCTGAGTGGAGCCCCCCACGCAAAACCGGATCAGCGGAAGCACCCTGAATCCTGCCGGGGCGGAACGGCTGCCTTGCCTGGTGCCTGATCCTGGTGACTGACTGACACCGCCCCCGCCCCACCGGCCCAGGCGGCCGCGGCTGCCTTCAAACCACAGCAGGGAGCTCCTGCTTGGGGGGGGCAGATTCCATGGCCCCCCGCACGGGCAGGGTTTGACTAGGTTCCCTCCTGCCTGCCTGCCTGCCTGCCTGCCAGCAGCAAGCCTCGCCTGAATCCGCCAGGGTGGCCGAGGAGGATGGGAGGTGTGGTCCGACGGCCGGCGCCCGGCGCCGCTCGCTCCGCCCTCCCCGAGAAGCCCGAAGGAAGGGCGAGGGGCGAAGGACGAGGGGCGAAGCGCTGCGACTGCTCTCCCCGCCCGCGGCCGCCGCCCCGATGGGCTTCCTCCAGGCCCTGCTGGCGCTGGCGGGCGCGGCCGTGCTCGCCGCCTTGATCCTGCTGGTGCTGGGAAGCATCTACTTCGAGGCCGCCAACTCCGAGCTCCCGGCCGGGCTGGAGCAGCCGGCCCGGCTGCGCGTCATCCACGCCTTCCGCATCGGGACCGCCGTCCTGGTGAGTCGCCGGCGCGGGCAGGCGGGGGGGCGCCGAGGCAGGGCAAGGCGCAGCGCAAGGCTCTCCCGGGGAGGGCCAGAGCGGCGGGGGGCGTCCCGCCTGCGCCCATCTCTGCCGGACTGCCCGGGAGGGAACCCCGAGCATCCCCCCAGGCCGACTCAGCCGGCCGGGGAGCTCCCCCCGCAGGAGCCTGGCCGGGGCCGAGCTGGGCGTCCTGGGGCGCCCCCGGGCCCCGGCCACTCTCGGGGCAGCGCCCGCCTGGCCCCCCGAGGGCGGCCCCCGGGCGAGCGGGATCTCCGACCCTGGGGACCCCCCTCCCTAAGCCTCCTGGCTCCGGAGCAAGAGGAATTTACAGCAACGCCCATCAGGAAGCGGGGAGGCTATCATGCCCCCCCATTGAAGGGCCCTTCCCAGGTCCCCGAAGGGGGAGGTTTCAGTCTGCCAGTCCCGAAGCGTGCCCAGCCGGGCTCTTCTGCCCTGGCTGCCAGCCCTGCTCAGGAGGGCAGATCCTGGGGATGGAACAGCCCCTCTGCGCTGCTCTTCTGGTAAGATTTTTCCCAGGGCCGCCCAGAGTCGCTTGCTGAGATGGGCGGCTATAGAAATTGGATCGATCAATCAATCAATCAGTTTCTGAAGTGCTCTCATTTGAGTGAAAATGCCAGCCAGGTTTGATGAATTTCAAGCACCTTTCCTTTGATCAGATCTCTGGCAGAGCAGGAAAGTCAGGCATTTGCAGCATGTGAGTCGTCAGCTATTTACTCAACTTTCCAAATCCATACAAGAATGCAAGACAAGGATGTTTACGAATGGAGGAGGGATATAATCAACTTTTGACTTGCCCTTGATTCTCCCCCCCTCCCACACACACACATGCACACACACACCAACACAGTCATTTCCCTGCTGAGTTCCAAGGGCACAGTGTTTTTGACCCCTGGGCTAGACTGCTGCTTGCAGGGGCCTTATCCACTGGGTCAGAATAAAAAGCCCGGAGTTTCCAACTGCCTGACCCACCTGCTCTGCTCTCCAAAAAGGGGAGGATCTTGGAGAACCTGAGGATCTGCACCCAAATCCGGTTCGTCCGGTCTGTGCGGAACGCCTGGACAAGAAGAAAGGACTCCACGTTGTTTATCAAAGACACAACCTTCAAGCGCGTTCCTGTCCGGATATACCAGCCCAAAGCACCCTCCGCTGGCCGAAGGAAGGGAATCGTGTTCTTCCATGGAGGGGGCTGGATATTTGGCAGCATAGGTGAGTTACCTCGGAAATTAAACTTCCTCTAAAGGAAGAATGGGAGGCTTTTCTGGGCCTGAAAGCTGTTCCTGCATTTATCCGCCCCCCCCCCCTTAGTTTGATGAAAGAGAAACCGCTCTTGAAATTTATTTCAAAGGAGAGGAGATGGGGGGGGCATTTTGTTGAGGTCTGTAGGCGGGAGAGAACGTGAAGAGCCTGCCTCTTAGCACACAGCCCCCCACCGCCGTCCCATGCTTCGGTTTCGTTCCAAGGAAAGGCATCCAGGAGGGACGCAGCAAAGAATCCAGGAATGGGAAAGACAGGTTTTGACCCAACATCGTATTTTTCAACTCCCGCACATTTGCCAAAAGACAGACAGACAGACGGACACACACGGAGCTTCTTCAGGGTTTCTCAGCTAACACCGGGCACACTTCACAGGTTTATTTCACACGTTTGTCCCCGGGACCTAATCACACTATCACACATTGCCCAAGAAGCCTTCGTTCGGGGCAACCACGGCCATTGGGGCCTGCCACGTCCCGCAGCCGCAAGTCCCAGGACTGCGGTCCCCCCAGAACTCCTTGGAAGTGGCTCCCACCAACCGACGCAGCAGCCACGCTTCTGAGGAACACTGCGCTGCCAGAGGCCAGGCCTTCTTCCCAGAGGAGAGGGCTGCCTGTGAGTGTGTGTGTGTGTGACTTGAGTTTTAGTGTGTTGCTGATCTAGTCAGATCTGAGCCGGACTCAGCTGGGATTCCTCAAGTGATCCTATTTGAGTCAGTTCACGTCAGATCTCCAGAGAGACTGGATTTGGATTTCAGAACTCAGTTGTCAAAGCAAACTGATCCAACGCAGAAAATTGGTCAGATTCAGGAAGAAGGGTTTCTGTAGATGACCACTGAACCATTGGATAAATTTGGAAGGAACCCATGTGATTCAACAAACCGGTCCCAAAGAGCGGCTTTGGTTCAGAGTCCGTCCGGTCGCTTCAGGCGGAGTCCCCAAATCCAACCTTCACGCAGCACGAAGGGTCAGCAGCCGGTTCAGCCTGCGGTCAGTGGCTCTGCTCTGCTTTCCTGCCTTCCATTCCTTTGCTCAGCACTTTTCTCTGCTTTTCTGCATTTTGCAGTTTTGCTTACCCTGACAAGGAATGGTGTGGTGAGGATGCAGATGTGCATGCGCTTGTCAACAAAATGTACCGCATTCGTACCCATGAGGCACTGACCACTTGCAGTTTTGGTCCTGTTTCTCGGAGGATCTTCATGAAATATTTGGGGCTGCTTTTATCGATGGTTGCATTTGGGGGATGCACGATGCCACGTTGGCAAGCACTGTCTGTCTTCCCAGTCAATCAGATGTGGTGGCAATGTCTGTTTTTCAGGAGACCATGAACATATCTGCTGCTATCTTGCCAGAGAGAGTGACTCGGTCGTTGTGTCTGTGGGGTAAGTCATCCCAAATGGGTTTTATCAGCGATCCTCTTCGAGACATCAGAGTTCAGAGGAGGCAGCCAAAGAGAACGAGTCGCCTTTTCATCAGCTTTGCAAGGCCAGGGCACCCACCAACGTCCCTAGGCCTGCATGTTTCCCCCCATAAACCTTGGGTGAGGTTCCCCCAACTGTTTCCAAATTCCGTATTTCCCAGTGATGTAAAGGAGAACAGAAAAGGACCCCCTCTCAAAGGCATCCCAGTTGCCCTCTAGAAGAGATTAAAGTCACAGGAACTCTAAACCAGACTTGCCCTTCCTGAGCGTTTAAGATATGGGCCGAGGCCTGAAAACCATGTATCTGGAGAGTGCCACGGCTGGGGAAGGCAGAGGTGAAGCAGCCCGTATTGGCGGCCGTGCCTTGTGCAGGACCACCCTGGACTTGGTTAATACAGTCCAGGAGTCAAACGCAGGAGGCTTAAGGAAGGAAGAGGTGCTTAGCTAGGCAGGGCCAACCAAGAGCTGGTAACCGATATAACTCCAGCAACAGGCCTTCTGAAAGGGAAGGTTTTCAAAGCGGTGTTCTCAGTCAGGGGTCAACTACCCAGATGGTCTGAGAAAGTCTCTGTCCGTGAGAAGGGCCTTCTTCACGAAGAGGTCATTATTCCCCACAACTTCTGTATCTCAGTCAAGGGGCTTACGTTGACCTTGCACCTTCAGTGCCTGCGCTGAACCATGGGAGCTCTCTGCATCTCGATGGAGCAGATAAAAGTCGTTTCTCCTGTTTATATTGGTTTCCTTTACTTTAGGTACCGCTTGGCCCCTGAGCACAGACATCCTGCCCAGTTACATGATTGCCTTGCTGCCACCACACACTTTCTCAAGGTTGCAGAAGACTATGGGGTGGACAGCACCCGCGTCGTCGTTGCTGGCAACGACGTGGGTGGGAATCTTGCTGCCAGAGTTTGCCAAGTCTTAGCAGGCGGACCAGGCCCCACGAAAGTACACGCCCAGATCCTCATCTGCCCCATCCTCCAAGCTGTAGACTTCAACCTGCCTTCCTACCAGCAGAACCAAGCCGTGCCTGTCTTATTCAGAGAACGAGCTGCTTTCTACATGCTGCAGTACTTGACGGGAGAAGCCTTCCTCCTGGAAGAAGTCCTGGCAGGTTCCCACGTCCCGATGCATCTAAAACTGCAGTATAGGAAGTGGCTGAGTGCAGATCACCTCCAGAAGGAATTTAAGGCCAGGGGTTACAAGCCTGCCATCTTGGTTTCTTCTAAAGACGAAGTCCACGAAGCAGTCAAGAGCCTGGCTTTGCCAGAATGTTCTCCCCTTTTGGTAGAAGATGCTGTTCTTTCTCTGCTTCCTGAGACCCTCATTTTGACCTGTGAATATGACGTCCTAAGAGATGATGGGCTCTTCTATAAGAAACGCTTGGAAGACAAGGGCATCCCAGTGACTTGGTGCCACATTGCAAGCGGATTCCATGGGATCATAAATTTTTTTGACAGAGGCTGGTTCAGTTTTCCATCTGGGAAGAAGGGGATGGATGATATTGTCAGTTTCATTAAAAGCTTGTAAAACAACAACAAAAATCGCATCCCTAGATCTTTGTGATATTCGGCCAGGAAGTCGAAACCATACATCTGTCATGAATCCAGTCCAGCTAGGACCAGCCTGAGCACAAAACGCTGAATTGCTTTGGAGTTTTAGTAGCAGCCAAGCAGAGAAATCCTCCATTTCCTCCTGCTAGTTCCCATTGGATGTGATGCAAAAGCCTTTGCTCTCGACACTCCCCGCGAAAGAGAAGAGAGTTTTAGTGACGTTCTCCCTTGGGCAGAGCGTGGGGTTTTCCTACTTGCTTCATATCATGACGGCCAAGAGATGTGGCTCTGTTGCCGGATTCAGCGTCTGCTGTTTTAATGGATTACTCTAAATGATTAGTTCGTTGTGGGGTGTTTTAAACAGACTTACATGGCATTCATTTTTGTTTTTTATTTGCACACTGACTTGAGAGTCCTTATTTGGAGGTCGAATAATAAATGTTAGAAACAGCATTATGGACACCAGTCCACACAGATTGGTGTGCTGCAATCCAGAGATAACATATAACTAACGTGCTCTATTAGGTCATCATGGCAACTTAGTTTTGTGCGTAATCCTTCTGCAAAGGAGGCAGCCAGAAAACTCGAGGGTCAATAAAAGCTGGAAACCTACACAAAGAATCTACAGGGAGGGGTGTTGATTTTTGCTCCTACCTATTAAATGTTGCGCAAAATGGCTCTGAGTTGTGTCCATGTTTACCTGCACATGGAAGGGGCTCACCAAAATCAGTGGTACTTTAGTTTGTTACAAGTTAATTTATCCTACCGGTTTTCAGCTAGATTTTCCAAGGAACCCGAAGCATCGTGCCCTGAGCATGTTCCTGGGCATCAGGCCCTGTGGCCCTGAATTCCACAGAACCAACGCAGCGATTGCATCATGAGGGAATCCGTCATTCCGTGTCACGGGGGGTAACCATGGGAATAGGCAACAATAGAGAACCTGAGACGAAGGAACGCCACAGGCCAGACACCCAACCTGGTTGTTGCAGAGGCGCACCCTGAACCTCTTCAGGCAGCTTTCTGCCGAAGGATGAGAAGGGGGGGGCGGTATGATTTCACTGGCAAGAGATGTCCAGGAATGTACCCTTCCCAGCTGGAAGATTGAGCCAAAATATTCGACCAATGTGCTGATTGGAAACTGGGTGGAGGAGAGGAGGAGGGTAAGAAAGCCTGGTGGGCACCGAGGGAGTTGGCACAGGGAAGCAGGGTCCACGGGCTCCTGAAGGGAGAGTCCAGTGTTGAGAAACTGGGTGATCTCAGCTTATTTCCATGATGGTCGTTTATCTGGATTATCCTAGTTTGGCTGCAATAAGGAGGGGACCGGTCAAAGCACCTACAAACAAGGTTTTGTTCATTTTCCAACGGGGACCCCGGACCGAACCGTGATGCGGAGGCTCATGAAGCAGCTGGACGTGAGTAACAGGGATGCTAATCCGAGGCTGTGGCCTCGTCTATTCACAACCATTTGGTCCCGACAGAGCTGGTGATGCTGGGGGGCTCCTGGCAGTTGAGGGAGGAGAACCTGTGTTGCTGCGCCCGCTCTCACACTGACCCACACATGGGCAGCATTCATGCCAGGTACTAACAATGCCAGGGAACTGGGTCATTTTCTGGGTTTGCGCGATACACTGAATCATAAACTAACACAAAGGCTGGGCTACACACCAAGGAAAGCCGCCCAAAACCAATCAAGGCCAAATCCAACCAAGCTTAGCAGGTGACACAAATGGTCAGGCCCGCTGTGGCTTTCTTCAGGCACACCATCGAATTCTGGCTGTGCGCTTTTCCCAAATCGTCAACAGATTTGACTCGGGATTCTGCCCTGCACAGTCCATCTCCTGGTCCCAAGTCACCGCATTATCCTGGCCACCCCCAGGCACGATGGGAGGTGAGCCTGCAGCCCTGCTCCTCCATCGGGTTCCAAGAAAGGAAATGCTCCTTGTTGCATTTTAGGGCCTGCCGAGGAAGTACATCTTGACCCATCCTGAGCAGGCAAAACACCACCACCTGGTCTCGCAGTATGACGATCAATACAACAGGCGTGGCTACAACCCCCGGCTGCCGCCCCTCCGCAAATGGCATGGGCACAAAATGGCATGGTCTCCAGAGAAATCAGACTGCCCCCCTGTTGGTAGGTCCTGGGATGAGGTGGGGCAGCCTGGTGAGGGTGGGGGTAGTGGGCTTCTGACCACGAGCTAGGCAACCTTTGGAGGTGTGTCAAGGAACATACGTGGAATCTGCAAGACCAGCGCGTGGACATTCCCCCGTTAGCTGTGATGGGACAAAAGGGAATTAAAGCAGAAACTAGAGGCCTCCAGAAAAACAGTGTGGGTGCCCAGATTCTTGCTGGGTGTAGTTAGGGCTACTAGATCTGGGTTGAAAGATCTATATGTACAGACACCATTGACACTGCTACCATAAAATAATAAAATAATAATCCAGTGGCCACCTGGATTCTTGCAGTCCTGATATGGTAGTCCTAGGGATGGTGTCATCTAGCCCCCCAGGAACCAAAAGACGGTCCCCTCATACAGAGGATGCCAGGTCGGGGAAGGCCCTTTTAGAGGTTCCCACATACAGGGGGAAAGAGCTACCAGCCTTGCTTCAGTCTCAGATGCTTAAAGATTTACCCCCTCAGATTTACGTATTTATATATTTGTGTATTTATTTGTTTATTTATTTTCTTTGACTGTCCGTCTCAACCGAGTGACTCTACCACTACTCAAATCACTGGCAAAACTATCCTAAATTATTCAGTGAAAGCTACAGCCTTGCTTCTCCTCCTTTCTCATTTCATCTTCCCTCTTCCACCCACTCCTGCTTTTATTTTACTTTCTCCTCCCCCCACCTTCCTCCTCTCCAAAATAATGTCCTTTTCAGAGCCTCCAACCAACTATGGGCTTTTGGAGCACTTGATGAAAAAATGGTGTCATAAAGAGCCAGCGGTGATGAGCAGCACCTACGACGTTTCCTACCAGAAGCCTCCGACCTCGGCATACATCCCTCGCCAGCGCCCCGACACCAAGCGCATCCTGGAGAGCCGCAAGCAGTGGCTGCCCAGAAGCCTCGATGTGCCTGCATGAAAAGGCAGAATGCCCCACTCCCCCTGCGGAGGTGATGATTTTTTACCCAACCAACAAGTTAATTGCATTTTTCTAAGAGAAAGGCTCAGTGGCAGCACCACCGACCACTTCTTGCAGGGATAAAGAGGTGGTGGGAATTTTATGAGGAGGGAACTGGAGCCACACAAATCCAAATCTTATTGCACTCACGCATTAAACTGCACCAGCGTAGCTTTCCCACAAGTCCACAGTGGAAGATACAGGGAGGAGTTTAAAGAACTGGCCAGTGTTTATGCTCCAACTCTGGATTTAATTCTAGAAGCCTTCCTAGCTCCATCACAACTCCAGAGACAGAGAAAATGGGGCATGGAAAAATCTTGCGTGGATTTCCACTGAAAACTGCCTGATGCGCATGACTTGGCTTCATGAAACCTTGACGCAACGTTGCTTTTAATGCTGTGCACACTGGCACTTGCAGACAATAAAGCCGCTGGAGGCACAAGTCAAACGTTACTGTTTGGTTTCCAAAAGTGGGGGGGGGGCATAGGTTTTGGATTAGGATGGGTTAGGATGGCAAGGAAGCAGCTGCTGTTGGGGTCCCATCTTGGTGTCTGGAGGCTGCAGGGTCTGGGTGGGGAACAACAGGCCCCGGCTCAACCTTGGCAAGACAGGGTGGCTGTGGGTTTGGCCGCCTGCTGGTCCCAGGGACCATCTCTGGTTCCGGATGGGGTGGCACTGCCCCAAACAGACCCGGTGCGCAACCTGGAGGCTCTCCTGCACTCACAGCTCCTGCTCGAAGAGCAGGTGGCAGTCGTGGCCAGGAGGGCCTTTGCACATCTCCGGGTGGTGCGTCAGCTACGCCCATTCCTGGACCGAGATGCCCTCCGAACAGTCACTCATGCCCTGGTCATCTCTGGAATGGACTCCTGCAGCGTGCTTTACATGGGGCTGCCCAGAGTCGCTCTCGGAGTGAGATGGGCGGTGACTAAATCTGAAGTATAAACAAACAAACGAACAAACAAATCGGCAACCAATGCAACTCGCAGCGCAGAGGCGTAACATGCACTGATTCAGGAGCGCATGGAACTGCCTGCACCGCCAGATTCTGCACCAGCAGCAGCTTCCAGATGCTCTTCAAAGGGCAGCCAGAAAGGAAATGAGAAAATATCAGTGGTCACTTTTAGCAACACGGGCTCTTCCTCCTGAAAGCCTGAGTGGCGATTTTCAACGGCCCCCCAAGATAATCACCAGCCCGTGTCTGCCAGAGGGGGTGCCCGCTGCTTCTGAGCCAAAGGCTGCCCCTGATGTAGGAGCAGAATGCTGGGAACATCTTCCTCCATCAAGGGGACAGGACACGGAGAGATAAACAGGCGGAGCAAAATCCCACCCACCTCCGGAATTTGACTTGAATGAAGTCAGGAGGGTTACTCCCCATGCAGTCAACAATCACCGTTCTGTGGCCCCAGGGAGTGGAACAGGCCCTGGTGGGGCGCCCCCGAGGCTCTTTGGGACTCAGCCCCTCATTCCCCACTCAGGGTGGCTGTAGCTCCTTAATGTATATGGGGGCGGGGGGCGAGGGGGAAGGCAGGCGACAGGAACCTCCCCTCTCCCTTTGCCATGACAAGAGGCTGTTCGCCCCCCCCCCGAGATCAGAGCAGATTCCTTTCGCCTCCCTGGGAAAAGGAAGTGCAAGGAATTCCAGGTCCCTGTTGATCTGAGAGGCTTCAGGAATTCTGGAACAAGCTCAGAGAAATTGGGAGTGAGCAGCACAACGCATGGATCTATCTTTCCTTTCGCATCTGGTGGGACCCCACCGTTTTATCAGCCAACCAAAGGGCTTTCCAGACAAATGGCCTCTGAATCCCTAGATGAGTCCTTTCCCAGCTCCAGGACCCCCAGCCAGCCGAGACATCCCAGGGCCCCCGAGAAGGGAAGGGAGGCTGCCCTGGAGGCCCCCGCACGATTCCTTAGGCTGCAAAGTGGTCTCCCTGCAGCAGATTGGAAGGAAGCAGCAAAGGGCTGCCAGGGCAGACAGGAGGGCAAGGGCACGAACACAGGGCACGGATTAATGGGCGTGAGCTGGAGGGGGGCTCCAAAGAGCTGTCCACTCCTGTGCTGCACATTCCGATGGTTTCTCTGAGAACCAGGACAGCATCGCACCGGTTGTGGTCACTTTCACACCAAAACATCACAGGACGCAACTTTTGACAGATGAGGAATATACTGCATTTGTCACAACCATGGCACGACATGGGGGGGCAGGGGGGGATTTCTGCTCCAGAGAAAAATACGCTTTTAGAACCTGAATTGCCAGGGAATAGTCTCTGTCCCATCACCCGCCACGACTGGACCCCTGGCTTTCCTCCAGGGTGGACACTCGGGCGGGGACCCAAAATGGCTAAGTCGTGGGAAAAACGGCCTCGAAGCACAAAGTCTGCTTTTGACACTGCTGTGCCTAGATTAAGCCACAGGATACTTCATGCTGATGTTTAACACCAGCTGCTGCTATAACAAAGGGATGTGCTGAAATATCCTACCCCCCCGCTGGACCTTTGAGGCTCAGATTCCCTGTTTGCAACGCACCAAGGATCCCTCGGAGGAGCCCAGCCCCAGCCCCAGCCCCAGCCCCAGCCCCAGCCCCAGCCCCAGCCCCAGCCCCAGCCCCAGCCCCTCCAGCCAGCGAGTGCTGTTCAAAGCACATGGGGGATGCCTCAGGAAGGGAAAGGATCGTGCCCAGACGCTACTTGCAGGGAAGACCACGAGGGAGGATCCGGGCTGGGGGCTGGTCTGGGAAGTCAAAAAACCATCCCATTCCACTTCCATATCGTTCCCAAGAAAATGACATGGAAGTTGTTTGTAAAAAATTATTTTTTTCACTTTTTGCAAGCAATTTGGACTAAACACCCTTTTCTAAGACGCAGCTCACATCAAATGGGCCCTTGCCTCAGCTCAAGTGGGTCAGGGGGTCTGACTGCCCAGCCTTTCCCCGGAGAAGCGTTTCTCCAGCCCGGCTTCCCATTTTTCCCCTTTTCCATGAAGGAGAAGTCTTAATCATCCTGGGAATGGTGGTTAAGAGGAAGCCAATAGGCCGGGTGGTCCCCTCTGTGGAATCACTGGGATCCATTTGAGCAGCTCCTGCAGATCTGTTAAGCGTTGATAAATGTCCACAGCAGATCCTCCCACATCCCAGGGTTCCCAGACGCGGACTTGGGTGCACACCGCCTCCCCAACTCTACACATCCCAGGTTCCAGTGTGGGATAAGGTTAAAGACAGGATGCCAGCTTTCCTGACACGGCGATGCTTGTCTTGTCCTGTTCGTTTGGGGAGGGGAAGGAAGGGGATTTTCCACTGAGCAACCAACGGGCATCTGCGTCCTTAAAGGCTTCGGTTCTAGATTCGGCTGGAATCCCGTCGCCCTCAACACAAAAGGAGCCGAAGGGGACATCGCCGTAACCCCCCTCGTGACTCTCCAGCGCAAACAGTAACAAGAAAAGCCCACCTCTGCTCCACAGATTTATCGGCCGATTTGTTTCCATTTAAGTTCGTGCACCTGTGGAGAGGGAGTCATCTGTTGGCAGACTTAGGCAGAAGTTTAGCTGTGTTTCCAACTAGCACAACCTTCTCCATAAAGCATTTAGGATCATAGATGATTAAGACTTCTCCTTCAAGGAAAAGGGGAAAAATGGGAAGCCGAGCTGGAGAAACGCTTCTCCGGGGAAAGGCTGGGCGGTCAGACCCCCTGACCCACTTGAGCTGAGGCAAGGGCAAGCGTCACATTTGACCAAAACACTCTTCCCTTTTGGAAAAACAAAGAACCAGACCCATTCCTTTTCCATGGAAATGAATGAAAGTAATCCCCAAAATGGAGGAGAAGAGAATGACGGTCGTCCTGGTGTTTCAGGCACTAGGTTTGGCTTCCATCCGCTTGACGGAGCAGTTTGGGAGGCGTTCCTAGAAGTTCTTCCTCCATGCGCAGAGGGAGATGCCCCTGGCAGGTTGGATGCAGCTGATGCCACACGGCGGCAAGGGGGCGGTTTGCTCACCCAGGGCGTGTCCTGAGGCGAGCTTGGCTTCCCAAGCCGGCCCAGCAACGCGTGGAGGGCTTGGTGTCTCGGACCCCGCTGCACGGGCAACAGCAGGGAAGGGCCCTGTTCAGACCGCAAGGGGAAAGGTTCCCTCGGAGGACCTGGAGGGGGGAAGCAGCAGTGGACGACGCCCACACCCGAGTCACGGGGCCCGCTCCTTTGGGTCCCAGGAGATCCGTCCAGATGTGTTTCCTGTTGATTTGCAGCTGTCTGTTCTCTAAATTACATCATGGAGAGAATATTTAGAAGCACCCATCTGCCTCCTGCTTCCGTGTTTCTTCTTGCTTCCTGAGAGATGGCCACGATCCCAAGCGCCCCTGGGAAAAGTTGCCTTTTCCCCGTGACGCATGCCTCACACCCCATCACCCCACTGGGAAACTCCCGGTCGGCCTGGGGAAGCGCGCTGTCCAGCCTCAGAAAGCCGCAGGGCTGCGCTGCCCTTTCGAACCAGGGGGGCCCTTTCCTTGTCTGCACGGGGAGGGCGGGGGCGGAAGGCCCTCAGTCCTCTTCGTCCTCTTCGTCGTTGTCTTTGCTGGGCGCGCACCGCTGGAAGCAGTTCACGAGCAGCGCCAGGACGAAGCTAGACACGATTGCAGCGACGGAGACGGCTGCCCCAGAGAAGATGATGATCAGGAGGTCCACCAGCGACAGCCTGAATTTGCAGTCCCTAAAACTGGCTTCAGTTAATTCACTGAGGAAGACGGAGGTGTCCTCCACGGGGATGGTGCACCGGATGTCGCTGAGACCTGCACGGTGGGGGGAACAGGGGGAAACAGAGCGGCATGGCTTTACTTTTAGGACTAGGATTCACAGCTTTCCCACGCAAAATGCTGCTCAGCAGAGCTCAAAGAGAGGTTATCGGAGCAAACTCTTCTGGCAAACGGTGGGGGGGCAAATACTGCAAGAAGCAGGAAGCAAAAAAAAATAGACATTTAGGTCTTGTCTCCCGGTGGACGGCTAGGAGATCCCACCTAAAATGGGGATTTTACAGAATCTCCAGGCGATGCCACCTTTCTACAAGGAACTGGGCATGTTTATCTCCTTTCTGCTCTCCTTTTCTCTGAGCGGTCAGCCCTAATTGCTAAAATGTGGCTACACAAGGTTTTGGTCACTTCAGGGCCAACAGCAATTGTGGCTTTCTCCACTTGGTTCGACACAAGGTTGTGTAGACATACTCGCAACACCGTGTGATTGTGCTACCTCCCCTGCTTCTCACCCTGGCACGAAAGCAGCTGTGACTCCCCGGGTTCAAATCTGTCAGCTGGCACCCTTGTTGCTGGCTGTGTGTGTGAAGAGGGGACGGGGGGTGGGGGGGAGGAAATCCCACACGAAGATGGCCGCCTGAGCCAGATTGCTGGCACTTTCCGTTCCGGCAGGCATCCGGCTTTCAGCTGCCACTCGGCTTTGTGGAACTGCGTGCCCAGAGGAACTGGATCTGCAGCTCCCCCTCCCACACCGACATTTGGAGATGTTCAAAACACATTGGCACGATCCTCTGGCACCAGCAGGACTTGGCCATACGCAAAGGAAGCTATGCAAAGAAAAGGAAATGGGTCTGCCGCTCTCCGGAGCCCTTCAGCCGGCCGGACAGAGGGTCTGCGCAGGGGGCCGGGAGCCGGGAGCCCAGCCACTCTGGCCAGTGACCAGAGCACCCTTGGGCGAGGAAGGAAGATCATGGGGGGGCATCTGGCCTCAGAAACGCTGGAAAGAGCTCCGAGGCTGGGTGGCCAAGGCCGCCTTACTCAGCAGCCTGCCCTGCCGCCCAGCGCTGAACGTTCAGAAAACATTATCCACGGTATCGTTTTTACATGAGGGCTGATTTGCACTTAGCCAGGTCACCTTTGGGTTCCAAACTTTCGTCAAAAATTGCCCACCGCACACTGCACCCAAGCCGTGGTCCAGCTTCACAGATGGGCAGGGGGTCAGACTAGAAGACCTCCAAGGCCCCTTCCAACCCTACGGTCCTGTTCCCTACGCTCGCCCTCCGAGAGAGGTCCCCTATTTCTCAGGACCCCTGGAATTTCATGACAGACTGGACAGCCCCAAGGAGGAGGGGGAGAGGCTGGGTTCTCTCTCCCCCTCCCTCTTCAGCTTCCCTGGCTGCCCTCGTGCCCCCCCCCCGGGTGAGACCCCGCCTCCTGGGATCCGGTGGAAGTGCGGGACGCCGGGGAGGCCCCAGGCCAGCCCCTCGCATGTGCCCTGGTGTCCACAGCTATTTCCTTTAAGAATAAAAAGGGCAGGACTTGCATGCCTGCAGCTATTAACTAACGCATCATTTAATCAAGTGCAATCCTAATAACAACCCTAACAGCAGCTTCCCTTAGCCAGTCCCTTCGTAGCTGGTACGTGGCTCCGGGCGATTGCCCATCTCCCTCCTTTCCCTGGAAGGGGTGGTGTTCTCCGCTGACCCTGATGAGGCGGGGCAAGGCGGCTGGGTCAGTTTCCCTGCCGGGCCTCCCACCCACTGCCCAGAGGACTCCCGAGCACCCTGCGGGAGAGTGGACGTTAAGAAATGCGTCCCGTAATCCACTCAAATTAGGGGAAGCAGAGGTTGGACATAATTGGCTGTGGGAAGGACGATGGCCAATAAAATATGGCTGGGCTCATGTGAATTGTCCCAGGCAATTTGTGGTACAAAACCCAGACATGATCTTAACGTGCAAGGTAAACCAGGCCATCGCATGAAACCGGAATAAGGCTATTTGGGCATTTCAGGTTAAGCAATTATGCTCTACTTTCAGGATTGAGCATGCTGCACGTTTCTGGGCCAAAAGGTGTGTGAAGGCAGGAAGGAAGCGACCATCTAAGTTTGAGTACCAAATAATCCAGTGCAACCTGCAGGATGGATATCCATGGGCCCTTTGCAGGAACTTTCCCCAGTGGGGCACATTCCAGGGACGCTGGTTCTGCGACTCCCGAAATCCCGGGGTTTGGGGATGCTGGGTGCTACCAGAGGGCCACGGGACGGAGAATGCTTATTTGGAGACATCTGAACTTCAGTTCTGGAACCAGGGCCCGGGAGGGAGCCGCTGTGACGTGGTGGGACGTCCCTGAAAGGACTGTGCCACCCAGCGGGAGCCTCGCTGGGCTGCAGCTGGCTTTGCCCAACACGCTGCACCAGGTCAGTTCAAGGCTCGGCAACTTGAACTTGGGGGGAAATGGGCAATGGCAAAATTTGATGAATACATAAAGAAATAAATAAGCTGCCTTCACACAACAGGCTGCGTTTGATAGACTTTACTCCTGGGAGAATCGGCTGAGGGTTTGGTGTCTGGTGCGGAACGCAAAAATAGGCTAATTTAATAAGCCGCTTAAGTCTGTGGTGCAGCTCTGACCATTACCGGTCCTGGAGCCATGCAGATGAGCAGGACAGATTATTGTGGTCCCAAACAACAAACTTTGCCTAGGAGTCCGGTTATTAAAAAAAGAGCAAGCGAGAGAATAGCTTCCCCTGGTTGATTTTAGAAAGGTAAAAACAATCAATAAAATAAAGACAGGGTATTCTCTAGGGAGTTGGGCATGAACCACCTCAGCTGGGGCACTGGCAGCCTCTGGAAAACCCAGAAGAATCTCTTGGCCCCAGAGGAGGCGCAGACCAAATGCCAGAAACTCCGGTTAATGCTTTGCCTGGATCTCCCCAAGCAGAAAATTGCTGGGCTGGAGGGAGTCCTGGATGAGTCCCTGGGGCAGGAAGGTCCAGTTTGCCCCTAGAAACCTGCACACCACACTCAAGCCGTTTCCCGAATCAGGCCAACAGCCCTCCCAGATCCTTCCCAGGATCAGCTTCTGCTTCCGAGGGGGAATGGGAGACCCCATTCCAAGCCAAACCCAAAGGTGACCCAGCACTCACGCCCACACACTGTATGAGGCAGCTCCCCCGATACTTCCAGAAATCCCTCTGCTTGGGAGGAGCTGTAAAAGCCCCCAGCCCGCCTTGGGGGGCCTGACCTGCTCCATGGAGGCCACTAAAGGCAGTTTGGCCATCCCGAGGGTTGCTGTGGCCAAAATTCTCCTCGCTTTCTTACACCACCTGCGAGGGATTCCAGGCCGGGTCCCCCTTTTCAACAAGATCTCGTCAGGGAGCCAGGAAAGTTCCCGTGATTCGGGACCCCAAAGCGCACGACCAGAGGAAGGAGGCACATTGCCCAGAGTCACGCTGCCTGAGCTGGGCAGCCTTACGAATCTTGAAATAAATCAATAAAAATAAACCTCCCCAGGCTAAACGGAAGACATTCTGACGGGGCCGGAGCTGCCTGCATCTGATCGGCAGCACCAGCCGAGAGGCCATCTGCTGCGAGGAACAGGGCGTTCAGAGGAGAACGGCAGACAGGCAAGGCAGGCTGGCAAGCGCCGGGGAGCGCAGAAGCGTTACCTTTCGGCAGCCTGAAGGCGTTCTCCTCCAGCCAGCTGAAAAGGCCGGCAAAGCCGCAGTCACAAAGCCAGGGGTTGCCTTCCAGGCGGAGGACCCGGAGGTTGGGCAGCGCCTCCAGGGCGGCCACAGCCAGCATCTTCAAGTGGTTGTGGCTCAGCTCCAGCACCTGGAGCTGGTTGAGGCTTTCAAAGGCGGCCCCGTCCACCTCCCCCAGGCGGTTGTTCCCCAGGCGCAGCTTGACCAGCCTCTCTGCCGACCGGAAGGTGCTAGCGTCCAGCCGGGCCAGGTCGTTGTGGCTCAGATCCAGATACACCAGCTTGCCAGAGCCACGGAAGGCGCCGTCCCCCAGGGCAGCGATGGAGTTGTTCCTGAAGTCCAAGTAGACCAGGTCGCTGTGGAAGACGAAGAAGTCCTCTGGGATTTTCTGGATGTTGTTGTCGGCGGCCAGAAGTTTCCTCACATCCAAGGGGAACGGGGTGGGGATGCGAGGCAGCCCTTGCCCCTGGCAGTCGATGGTGTGGTAGTCCAGGCAGCTGCAGGTGGCGGGGCAGGGGCGCCCCAAGGAGAAGGCCCAGCAGAGCAAGACCAGCGGTGGGAAGCATGGCAGCATCCTCGGATCTCAGCGAGGCCCGGGGAGTGCCGGCGCACCATCTTCGCGGAGCGGCAGAGGCATGGTCTTTGCGGGCGAGACGGCGGACGGCGTGTGGCTGGAAGTGTGTTGTTCCAGCCGAGATCACATATCGTAGATCAGATAGCAGCCAGCCCAGGAGGAGGCGGGAAAGCAGCTGAGCGCAAGCGGAGTGGGGGAGAGGAGGGGGCCAGAGAAGATGAAAGAGAAGGGGTGATGGGGGGAGGCAGCCCAGGGATGCTTGCCGATGCTGCCCAAGGAGCCAGGCCCTGGATTCCAGGAGTAAAACGAAGTGCGTCTCGTATTTGGACCAGGGCAGCGGGGCTCTCCTCCCATTCTCCCCACGTTCCACTCCCTTCATCTGAATTCACACAACAGCGTTAAGCCTAAACCCAGATCGGCCAACACCAGGGCCACCTTTACGTGACAAGCGAGCTCAAGCACATACACCACACGACGGTCTCACGGATGCCCTGGATCAAAAACAAGCCGAGGCAATGGCCGAGTTCCCCACAGCTGCAATTTGCCCAACCCCATTTCAGCCTAGTCGAACAGGTTGTGGGAAGGCAGCCCCCGAGTCCAAAGGCTCAGTGGATTATAACTGGGAGTCACTAAGCGGCGGAAACATCCCCCAAGCGGCCGTGTTTCCCACTAAGGACTGCTTCAAGTCTGTCGCTTACTTTTCTGGAAATGTTGGGCTGGACTGCCGCAATTGCCAACGTAACGGGGTCTGCGCTTGAAGACCATTTGGACCCTGAGGCAGAAGGGGAAATTTACTTCCCCGAGCCAGGAGGTCCCTCGGCAGGCAGGGGAAGCATAACCGGCTTTTCTCCCATGCTAAGTTCCCTGCCTGTTCCAAACAACTCCCGCGCCTTGTATGGGAAGAAGGATGGACGCATCCTGGTTTATGCGCTGTCTGTGAGACTGTCCCCCACTCGTTCGGAGCCGTGAGCCCATGCCCAGTTTGTAGCAGCCCTGCCCTCCGTGTGTCCACCCCATGACCACTCTGTGTCCCCGATACGAACCTGCACCTTAGCGAAAGATCCGGCTTCAGGAACGCGCTTTTTGCTATGCATTTTACCAACGGCCAGGAAAGCACATGCAGCATCACCAGGGCTATCTGTTGACTCTAAAATCAAATGGGAAGGGAGGAAGGACTTAAAAAAAAAAATCTTAAGTCATGCAATGACAAAACAAACAACAAAACAAAACAATCACGTGTTCAGCGAAGTTGGGTGTGAAATCCATTCGGCTTACACTTTTAGTGGTTTCGTCCAAAACAAATACATGATCCAGAACCAAAGTATCTGTGGTTTTCACACTTTTCCTGATTTTGCAACGCCGTCCTTGATTCCAAGCTGCATGCAAAAAGTGCTGTGTGCGTTCTGAAAATGTGGTCA
This sequence comes from Candoia aspera, assembly GCF_035149785.1. Classification (NCBI taxonomy): domain Eukaryota; kingdom Metazoa; phylum Chordata; class Lepidosauria; order Squamata; family Candoiidae; genus Candoia; species Candoia aspera. The sequence goes on from NC_086170.1 coordinate 9,774,507, forward strand.
CACCAAAGTCTCCATTGAGACTTTGAGCACAAACCTGTGTTCGCTGGTATTGTGCTTTTAGTTTGCCAGCTTCGGCTGTGAAAGAAAAAAGTCCAGGCTGTTTGAGCAGGTCAGCTGGGCTTGATGTGGCTTGGCTGCTGGGAGAAACAGTGCAGCGACATCCCAAAGTCCACCGCGTCTCCATTTCTGCTGTCTTTCTGTTTTGCTTGTAATGCTGCAAGTTAATGGGCCGAACGCCCTCCAGGGCTGCGCACAAGGAGAATGCTTTAGAGTAACATGGAAAGAAAAACACTTTTAAGAGTATTCAGCGAAGACAGCCCACGTTTATTCATGTCATGCTGTGCACAGGAATGCCACTGCAGAGAGAGAGGAAGAAGATTGCGGCCTCAGTTCCCTTGGCCACCCCTGGAGTGGCTGCCCTTCAGAATGACACACAATCAAGGTGCGGGTGGGTGAGGGCGAGAGAGAGGGAGGGAGGGATCCGCTGACCGAATTTCATCTCCATTGGCAGCTTTATTTGCAGAGGTTTAATGCGAGGGACCGGCCGTTTCCCTTCTGCTAAGGAACACCTCCAAGAGGTGGCTTTGAGGATCGGGGAGGGTCCTTTCTGGAGAGGATATTTAATCTCTCCTGCATTCAACCAAAGCATGCCCCTCACAGGCACCAAAGCTGCTACGACCGAGCGGGTATACAACTGCAGCCTTCAAACACAGGCCGCATGACTGTCTGTCAGAGATGCTCTCGTGGATCCTGCACTGAGCGCTAAGGTCCCTTCTGATTCTATGCTTCATGGAATAACGGCATTTCTGGAGGCGAGCCAAAATGCCCAAATGGAACCTCCATGTTCAGAAGAAGTGTACTTAGAAGCTAATCTGATAATAAATTGCAGGCGGCTCTGGTTTGTTTCCTTGACTGGGTGGTGCCTGTAAATAAACCAGATGGCAGATTGGGACTCAGGGCACATCCAGCAGAAGTCCAGGCACAAGATTTGGGCCAGATAATGGCAGTCCTGAGGCCTCCCTCCCTCTTTCCAAGGACTGCTGCTTTTCAGGGAGACCTCCGAGCTGATGCCTCTCTCTGAGGATGTCAGAAACGCAGGGGCCCTTTTCGGCTCCACGCAAGAGACGCCCAGCTCCACTCTCTTTGTGGCTTTTCTCCAGCTGGCACGAGAGCAGGATCTGTCCCGTTTCCCCAGGACAAGGAGGCGTCTGGTTGCTGGATCAGCCTCTTCGATGGCACGTGTCAGTCGCCCGTATGGCCAGTGGCCAGCCAGGACTACTCCAGAGTCCATTCAGCCTTTTTCCCTTTCTTCCGAAGGCCCTCAGGTGAGCTGGGGCTTTCCAAAGAGCAGTCTCAGAGTACTGCAACGTTCCTTCTTTTTCCAAACAAGGAGCCATTAGCCTGCCCAAATTTTTTCCTTTTTTCCTTGCTAGTTCTCATGCACTTGGGTGGAAACAACTGACCTGCCCTTCCTGAAATGGCTTTTTCCAGCAGGTGCAGCTTCCTTTGCTTCCCTGTAGAATTTGTCAGGAGCAAGTTCTTGGGGTGGGGCGGTTAAACTGGGAGGTGGGTGCAGACAAGCAAGCTGCAGAGAGATGGTAATATTGCCCCCCCCCACTGTTGGAATTATCAGGGATCGACTCCGCATTGTCTCATAAGCATACGGGGGTCGCTCTAGCAAATCGCACCTCTATTGTGCTTGTGGGATGTCACGTGGGTCACCTGATTTCCACTTCCTCCTTCTTCTTGGGCTTGGGGATTAACAGTCTCCATTACTCATGGGCAGACTTGCAAGCAGGCGGGCTGCAGAATGCAGCTCTCGTCTCTAACATCTCCCTTGCACGCAGACTTTCTATTCCACATAGAAAGTGTCTAACAAGAACCAGTGATGATTAAGTGCTTTCTACTATGAACCTGCCTGTATCCAGATCTACTGAATAAAAGTAAGCTATCTCTATTTTCTTCATCTAACTACAGTGCGAAGACTGAATTTATTTCTGAACGTAATTAAGCTTAACGTGCAAGTTCTCTTTTGGTTCACGCTTCTACTCTGCAAGATTGCTGGTAGCTGCTTGGAGTTCTTTTATCCACCTTCAGAAACGCCATCAACCACCACTGCTGCTGCTTCACCAGAGAACATCCCTGCAAGAAACTGAGAAGGATTTCTCGGGCTCTTGAAGCGCAAGGCAGAAAAAGAGAGACCTCTTCCAGAAGAGGACATTGGGAGGGAGGCCGAAGGAAAGGGTTTTGCACTAGGGCAGCTCTGCGCTTGGCTCAACACCCTTCCACCTTCTGCTTGGAGAAACCAAGCCCACCAAGGCCTGGGACGGTCCTGGTCTTCCCCTCTTCCCCGCCTTCCTCCTGGTGTCTTTAGGGAGCACTGAAAAGGCCGGTGAAGCCCGTGCTCCCTCTGGTGGCAGCTCTGGGGATCATCTTCCAGCCCTTCCCAAGCCCCGAAACTGGCAGAGAAATTGGCACAAGGCATTTTTCAAAGAAGCCCTTCCCTTCACTCTTCATAAGAACCCACATCAACCATCTCGGAGAGGGAGAAGAACTTTCCTCGGGCCGCATGTAAGGTTTATAGGCTTCCGCCATGCCTCGCCTTACTCGTTGGCTGTGCTTACTAAATCGACCCCTTTTCTGGTTTGGCACCAAAGACCGAATCCTCGAAAGCTAAGCAGGGTTACAGCTAACCAGGCTTAGGCCACGCGAGGACAGAGCTGCCAGGCCAGGGCCGAGCCAGACGAGGGGTGGGAGGAGTGCTGCCGTCTTTCTGAGCTAATCGGATCCAAACGCTGCAGCTTATCCTTCCGGTATTTTTCCTCTTCTGCCGGGGATCTGAGGATCTGAATGTGGGCCTCCCCGTCTTTTCTAAGGGCCGAGACTTTGTGAGCAGCGTGCAAGAGCAGAGGGGAACCGCCAGGCGATGCCGCCGGTTCTTCTGATCTATGGCAACAGTGGCATTGGCTCAAAGGCACCAGCGCCCACTTTCTAAAGCACCTCCAGAGCATGCTGGGGATGAGCTACGAAAACAAGCCCTTTGGACAGAGGAGAAAACGCTTTGGGAACTGAAAGACATCCAGCGTTTCACCAGATCTGCCCGTGGGGGTCGTGGGTCCTCCACCTCTGGAGGCTTTTAAGAAGAAAGAGGCCGGCCAGTCCCTCCTGGGAACGGTTTCCTGCCCGATCCCAGTGCTCTCTGCCACTCCACAGGTCCAGGGTCCTACGAGATCACAAGTGTGACGTTGACTTTATTACTGCGGGTGGCCAAAGGGCCATCCCTCCTTCCAGGATCAGGGGGTGGGGGGCTACGGCCTTGGGGCCCAACAGAGGGGTCTCCCCAAAAGAGAGGGTTTAGTATCAGAGGGGATCAGGAGGGCCGATGCGTTTCCTCCAAGCCAGAAAGCGTTCCCAAGAGTCCTCCAGGGATATGTTCCAGGACAGCCAGCGACTTCAGCAGGTGAAAAACAACGGAATCAAAATTACAGAGAGAGGCAGCAAGCTGGGGAGAGGCCGGTGAACATTCCTCCCCCAGACTGCTCCTCTGCGAAGACGACATGGCAGGCAGGCGGAGACATCACAGGAAGGATGGGCAGGAAGGATGGACAGGAAGCACGCAAGCAATTTCCTCCACCGTCAGGCAGAGAGGTGAGGCAGAGGGCCGAAAGGAAAGCTGCTCTGGGTGTCCTCCGCCACCACACAAGCTTGGAGACCCAGCAGGGAGACAGGAGAGGTTTGAACCCTGTCGTCTACGCATCGGAACTGGGCTGCACACCCCTCCAGCTTCCTAGGAAGCCTGGCAGCCATGTCAGCCTGGCCCAGCCAAAGAGAAGTCCTGGCTGGGCTGGCTGTCCGATGTCCCCACTGCCAAGCCCAACAGTGTGGACCCTGCGGGCCTCAGGGGTCCCGACCAGAGAGGAAGCCCAGAGGAGCCCTTTACACCCCTGCCCAACAGGGAAGGGGGCTCTCACCTGCTTTCCCACAGGGACCTAGCCCTCTGCCCTGTCTCCAGGGCCAAGTGAGATTTTGCACAGCGGGTGGGAGGCTGCAGGCCAGGAGGCGGCCAAGAGCAGCTGGAGGAATGAGAATTCAGCCTGGCAGGGACAGAATCAGCCAGTCCATTAACAGAATGCCCCCTATCCCCAGGATGGGGGGGGGCTTCAGTTCAGAGGTTCAATGGTGATTTGAATCAGGTGTTTCCAAACCATCCCGGCAGCTGCCTTCCCTCTTCTACCGGCGAAGCAACCGATGGAAAGCAGGGAGCCCCGAGCGGTGCTTCAGAGGCGTCTTTCGGCGCTCATTTTTATCCCTGGGAAACGCCAGCAGGCCTGCCTGCGAGGGAGGAGGGGCCTTTTTTCACACACACACCCCACTTGCCTTGTCTGTACAGGACCCATCCCGGCATCTCCGAATTTCCCGTAACATTAAACCTGCGATGGGGGGCGGGGGCAAGGCCCGCCCCTTGGGACCACTCTGAATCCCACCCAGCCAGCAGGGCGAGGGATGAGGCAGAGCCCCCCCTCAGTTACTCCCATCGCTCGCTCTGCCAAGGCCGGGAGAGAGACAGAGAGTGGCCGCTGCAGCCTCTTCGCGGAGACGGTCGAGCCAAAAGAAACTTCTGCCAGGCCTGGCAGACTGCGGAGGACGGGGATTATTCAGGGCTGGTCAGCCTCCTTTCGCTCCTCTCTCTTCGGGAACGGGAACGGGAATCCAGATATGACCGTTAAAATGCAGCTCCTTGTTTTCCTCGTGGCCGGGGCGACTGTCTGCATCTTTGCCAAGGAAGGTAAGAACAGCACAAGATGTCCAGATCGGAGTGATCTTGCATGGGAAAGTCAGTATTTTTGGCAAAATAGCATCTCTGTACTTATTTTAGTTACCCGATATTTCAATCATCCCTCCCTGAACGCTCAGGGCTGTTCAGCGTTATAAAATCAGAACGCGATTTAAAATACGAGTCCTAAAAGTAAAAAGGAGCAAAGCTGAAACAGATGAAATGTTGCAACGCAAAAGGGTTTAATCAGCAAAACAGTTGCACGTAAAAGTTTCGTTCTGTTACCGCGCACTTACAGCCCCATCAAGCGAGTATAGATTGTTCCTAGTTTTCTGCAGGCAGCTTCACAACAACATGGGAAAAAGCCACCCACCGAGTGCGTTAGGAGGGGGAGACATAATGGGTGGGCAAGTAAATAAGAATGTTTGGGAAGAGGAATGCTTTTACTCATTCCGGGAAGTGAAAAATAAGGCCAACTTCGTCTACCAGTAAAAGAGTCGTTTTTCAGGATTCAAACATTCTTCCTTTTAATGCTGTATCCAGACAACCGAAGGTGCCCAACAGCCACGCGGTTTGGAAGGGGGAGGAATGGACATGGGGGTGGTGCAGGGGCTGCGCAGAGCCGGCCTGGTGCGTTTCGTAACTGCAGCCTGTAAATCTGGAGAATGGGAACAACGTTCTGCCCTTGCTCTGAAAGGAGCAGAGGGCCGCTGCAACTGAGTTGAGAAACCAAGATGGGGCAGGAAGGTGGCATGAAGAACCCCTGCCCCAGACAGGCTGCTGGAAGCACCGGGAAAGCCTCTGGGCGCTTTCTACTGCACGCCCAGCCCTAACGGTTTCCAAGGTGCCCGGGGCTTCCTGGCTGGGAAGGAAGGTGAAGGAGGAAAACCCTCCATGTGTGGAAGTGGTTTGCTACCACCTTCCTCTGAGGTATTTTTTCAACTTCCCATCCACCCCGCAGGGCTGTGATTCCCGTGTGGTCCCCCTTCCGAGTACTAGCCAGGTTTGACTTGGCTTAAGATCGGCCAAGGCCAGCCAGGCGCTCCTGCTGGCTCTCACTGAGGGAAGGTTAGGAAGGTCTTTTTCTAAAAACTTTCTCGGATGGCAGACTGGCACTTCCCAAAAAGGCCGGGGAGTGGGGTGGGGAACCAAACTGAAAAGGCCTGCAAGGCTCCTCTGGACTTAACCAAGCTTTTCAGCAGATACCTGCAGAAATACTCCACCCCCCACCCCCAGTTTCAATGCTTCTTTCTCCCAAATAGCAACAACAGTCTGTCCCACGTGTTTTGGGTGGTTCGCAATTGCACTGAGCCCTGATGTAGCTTGTCTGTTGTGGTGTCGTGGCTTGCAAACAATGATTCCTGATGTGCACCCAGACACTGTGGTCGCCAAGCATGCGTAATGCCTCCTGCAAACCGCGGCTTGAGGCAAGACGTGGCTGAAGCTGCCAAAGCTTTTGCCCAAAGGAAAATGTGTTGCCTGCAGAGGTTCAGCTCCAGCAAACACACAAAGCAGGAAGTGGCTCGGGAGTATCGACATTCAGACGTGCTGAAAAATCAGCAAGCAATCCTGGCTCAAAGCAAGGCGGGCATGTCTCTAGGGGGCAAAGGTCAGAGTTTTGATTCTGCCTCCTTTGCTGAGACGGTCCTTCCCCCCCACCCGCCAACAACTTCCCCTCCAAAATTCATTAGTGGCAGGCACAACCTTAGGGGCTCTGGAGCTGCCAGACAATAATGTCCAGGGCCACGTCAGGCCTGTGGGGGGCCTGTTCCTGTCTTAGGCACGTCAAAGAGGCCACGGGGGCCCTCTTCTGGATTAATTCAATTTGTGGAGAGGAACCAGCTGCAGATCCTCCCCAGACAACTCCTTTTTAAGATGATGCCCCTGAGAAGCAGGGCATCAGTTCGGAACCGCCGTGCTGCCCAGGCCACGTGCCAATCTAGCAACTGCGCTCGTCCAGCGCGTGGAACTTGGCTCGTTTCAGCCTTGACGCATATTTTCCGGCGCGTGGTGGGTCTGTTTATGAGACTATGGATTGTGTGACGTCCGAAAATGAGTTTGTTTTGTAACCAGGTTGGTCCTGCGAACAAAGCAGCTAAGCGGTGCCAGGACAGCCTCAGAGCGAACTCAAAGAGCAACCGAGACTTAGGACCGGGCATTACGCTGGTCTACGCCCATGATACAGATCTGACTTGATAGGTCCGGGCAGCTCAGGCCCTCCCGTGGCCATGGAAGCCCTCTGGCTGGCTCCCTCCCTCCCAGACCCAGCCACCTCACAGGGAAGTTGCTGGGGAGGTAAAATTAGGAGAGGCTCCAAAGCGGGTCACCCTAAGCTCTTGCGAGGTCTGAAAGGGAACAGCTGGGCCTGCGGGACACGCAGACTTTCCAGGAGGGACGGGACTGGCCAGCCATGGGTCAGCCTCTAGGAGCCGGCTTCTGGCGCTGCCTGAGGGGGTCTGCAGGGAGGACGGGGTCACAACTTGCGTCGGACATCACGAGGCGGGTGTGTAAGGTTCGCATCTGCAGTGCAAAGACGCCCCCCACGCACTGCCATCTCGCCATCACCGTGGTTTGTGGTGGGTGCTGCTGGTTCAGACTCCGGATTCTGAAAGCTGCCTGGCTGTCACTTCCCTGGGCCTGGATTTTTTGTGACTGCTGACCAAGAATGTGTTTGCGGACACTGAACTAGTCATGCGTTGTGCCAACCTCAGGTCACCCGTTTATGGCACAGAGTTGGCAAACCCAGAAGGCTGGGTAAACAATGATGGTTAATCATGGGTAGATAAACTGGACAAGCATAGCAGCTGGGTGCCTTGCTGACCACCCTGTAAGTTACTATAGAAAAAGCTGCTTTCACTCTGATTTGGTTTCAGGCACCAACATGTGTCATCATAATGAAACCAGACCACTGGGAGGGCCCTGTTTCTGCCTTTACAACACCTCAGCTGCAGCAACTATCGTGACCCCGAAAAACGTTGTTTTTTCATTCTTTAACAGAACCTTCCCTCCTACTCCTTCAAGCCACAGTTTTAAGATGAACTTTGACTCAGCTCTGTGCGTAACGCCTAATACCCATCGTTGCTAAATGTCAAGTTATTAGCTGCAGCCCTGTTCCTGGCCGAGTGCACCTTGGCAGGAAACTTGGGAAAGGAATGTGCTCGGTCAGATTCTGGCGCTGCAAAAGGCAATGAGTAATCCATGTCTGAATCAGCTTTCTGTAGAAAGAGAATTAAGTTTGCAACAGAAAGGAAATTGCACCATATTAGCCGAGACCTTTCTAGATCAGGTTGGCCAAATTACAGCCAAACTGGCACAATTACCAGATTTGGGGGCAAGGCCCAATTAGTCTTTCTGCCTGAGAGTTTTTCCAGTCGCTGAGGGGAGGCCTGCCACACAAAGCCCGGGACTCTGCCAAGCAGCCCAAAAGAATCCATTTGAAGATTCCCTCACTGCTGTTTCAGAAGCCCTCTCCTCCTCCTCAGCCATCTCATGCCGCAACGGCCAAACCACGCGTGGGGCCTGATGAACGATTCCTGCCTGGAAACGCCCCACGGTTTTCTGACCGGGCAGGGTGTGGGGGCACTGGCTGCGCTCTGCCCTGTGCACCAGGGTCAGGGAGGCCTCCAGTGACGCTGCTCTGCCAGGTCACCTTTGGTCCCAAAAGAGAAAAAGGGAAACCTGCTCGGAAGCTGGGCAGGGCTCCCCGCCTGGTTCAAAACAAGGGAGGACAAGCCGATCTCACAGCTGGGCAGATGCATCTTCCTCTGAGAAAATCTGAGAATGACCTTTGTGGAAACCAGGAGGAGCCCCCAGACCGGACGAGGCCGAGGCCCGCCTGCCCCAGTGCCCGGTCACAGAGCAGTCGGCCTGGGGCCTTCGGGAAGCCTCCGGGTGTGGCCAGAGGGCCGCTCCCTCTTCCCCCCGGCCTGAGCCCCAAGGTCAGCCGAGTCCACTTTCAGAGCTATCCGAACTGGCAGCGCCGCCCCACCTGGCAAAGGTCATTAGTTAGCCTGGTCCAGAGGGTAACCCAATGCAGCTCCTCGTTTTCTCATCATCTCCTAATTTGTCTACCGCATTTCCCCCAGAGGAAGACAACCCTGAACGTGACACGCGCTCGGCCGCGTAAAGGGTGGGTAGATGGAAATACCTTCCCCCGGACAGGTTCCCTACCTTCCCCAGCTCCCGTCGCCAGCCCTGGCTGAAACGCTCGAGATTCCCGCCTCTGCAATAAGAGGCTTCCCGCAGCACACTTTTATCTGCGTGCGCCTGCCAGAAGCCGTACTCCAAAACAGGGCCGAGCAAGGGCAAGACATAACATAACATTAAACTACTGATTAACCACCAGTTAAAATTAACTGCCTCTAAAATAAGGTAGCCTGTTGGCCAAAGTGACTGTTCCTCCCACGTCTCTGCCCAGAAACGCCTGCGCCCACGGAAGGCACACAGGTTCCCTCCCTCCTCCTGGCAGGTGCGGCCAAAACGGAGAAGAAGGCCAGGCGGGGAATGGGGTGCTGCCAGGATTGGGCATGTTTCAAGACTGGCTTCCCGGCCGTGCCTGGCACAGCCTCCCCGCCATTCCCTGAAGCAACAGGGCGCTTTCCAGTGTTCCACCCGGGCACAAGAAACGGCACCGCCAGTTCAAGGAGGCCTCTCCCAAAACCGAGTTGTGCCCCTTTGCTTCTGATTTGCGTGGGGCACTGTGCTCCCGAAAGGCCTAGAGCCCCCACCTCCCCACCATTTCGGAAGCGTGCCGAGCCTAAGAGTTGCGGGGGGGGGGGAGGGAAGAGGAAGGGAAAATGGAACTGGGAGAAGAGGGACCCAGGGGGAGGGGAGGGGGAGGGCTGCCAAAGGGTGAAACGCAGCCAGTGGACCAGCCGCCCCTCGGAGAGGGGGCTCGCCTATGCTCTGGGGCAGCAACATCTGCCGTCCCTGCCCCCCACCCATTTCTGTTGCTCCTCTTGTGTCTTGTCCAGCAACCACACCACAAGCGGAGGGGGAGTTGGCCACGGCCCCCGCAAGGGCCAGCGAGGCTTCAGACTATTCCGAAGTGCCCACCCTGGTGAGTATCCGCTCCCCTTTGAAAAGGGGCAACTGGGTCTGGGCGGGCAAGGCTTCGACAAGCCTTGGGCAAAGAGAGTCCTGCCCATTTCCTTCTAGCTCTTCGCAGAAGTCCATTAGAAAAACCAGGGACCCCTCCCTCCATGCAAAGAGAGGACCAGCTACCCAGTTATCAGTCTCTGGCCACTGTACCTGGCTGTCCATCATGGCACAGAATCAGGTCAACTCAGCAGCCAAACAAAGCACAGCGTTTTTTTTTAAAGGAGACTCAAAACAGGTGAATTGCAAGAAGAATATGAATGTTCCCTAGTGGAAACCCTGATCCCTATTTTCCCTATTCCTATTATTGACACTGTCTTGCACACATGCTTAGTCATGCTGTTTGCTTGAAGCTCCTTGTGGCCTATTCAGCAAACCATGGTTTACTGCTGAGCCTACACACTCTTTGTCCTTAAGTTCAACAAGGCCCTTGGTTAGCTTTGCTGCCACAAAGGAGCAAGGGCAGCCCTTTAAGAGACCCCTGTTACTGTTATTGTTACTTGCATGGCTCACGTCCAAGGCTCGCTGGCTGAATGGGGGCTGGCCATTCACTCAACGCAACCTGGCCGTCTTCCACCTGTCCGGGGTGGGGACCCACATAGGTCTGCTTGAGCGTTCTGAAGTACAGTGAGATATAAATGCCCCCCTTCCCAACTTCCCAAGCCGAATCTCAGAAAGGGTCCTCTTGGAACAGAGAGATTCCTGATGAATCACCCTTCCCTTGAATCTGCCCATCCGGCGGGAGGCCTGTCAAAAGTCCCCCTTTTCCTGAACTTCGGGATGTGGACAAGATGGCAGGCCTTCTCTGTGATGGCCTCTGTACCCACAGAGGGTCGCGAAGCCCCCTCCCTCCCTTCTAAATGACAATTTAGAAGATCACTGAAGACTGTTTTGGTTCACCAAATCTTCAACCATGATTAAATGTTACTGGCGTCCACCACGTGGGAGGGCTGATTTATGGTTGTTGCTGTTGATAATTTTTAATCTGTTAAAACCCTTTTGACTTGGGCAGGCAAAGAAAGAAAGAAAGAAAGAAAGAAAGAAAGAAAGAAAGAAAGAAAGAAAGAAAGAAAGAAAGAAAGAAAGAAAGAAAGAGAAAGAAGGAAGGAAGGAAGGAAGAAAGGAAGGAAGGAAGGAAGGAAGGAAGGAAGGAAGGAAGGAAGGAAGGAAGGAAGGAAGGGGGAGGGAGGGAGGGAGGGAGGGAGGGAGGTTGGTTGGTTGGTTGGTTGGTTGGTTGGTTGAATGAGACTGCAGGCTGATAGACAGATAGATAGATAGATATTGAATGAGACCACCCCAGTTTGGTTACATTAATAGGCAACTGCCTCTTTCAGGAACTGATTACTACGGACAGCATCTTGCCTTCCACTGACCTTGGTGAGAACACAACTGACCCAGAACTTCCAGAAACCTCTAATGGTACGGCGTGTCTGCATGTGGGTCATCTGGGAGATTTGTAATGGGGCAAAAAGCACGAAAACATCCATTTTTTAAAAGAAGTATCCGCCACCAAAACAGCGTCAGCCACTCTTGCTGATGCTCTACGAGGTTGTGTTGACAAGCCGACCCCAAGCTGACAGTTACATAATGAATACGGCAGATCAGGTAACCTCCCAAATTAGCTGGTCTTCCATCCCCTCCCCGGGGCAAGCTGGTCCCACGCCAGCCCTGGCAGTCGGGCCAAAAGGGGCCTGTATATAGAAAACGGGGCGCAGGCCTGGGCTGAATCTCAAGGAACGGACTGAGGGACGATTAAGTTGCTTTCTTGGGTTACCGCAATCCTTACTTGAACTCGGAGCCACGCTAATGAGTGCTGCTCCTCTTGTGTAACAGAAAACCAGCGGGCTCTCCTCTGGTTTCCTGACAAAGCAGAACCCTCCTCCTCATGCTGGTTGGGAGGCCAGGCGAAACAAGCTTCTTCGTGAGACACCAGCGGGGCCGATTCTTTAACGCCATGACCCGGGAAGGGGGACCCCAAATTAAAGGGGGACTGCAAATGGACTAAGGCGCCACCCCACAGCCCTCTGCTGAAGCCAGAAGAAAGCCTCAAGGAACTGGAAGGCAACTCGTCCTGTCCAAGGAATGAATGTAATAAACGAGCATCCAAAATTATCAATACAAGAGAAACTCCGTAGCTCAGGGCTGAACTGTGGAGTCCCTGGCGCCCTCTGAGCTTGGTGGTTTTCTTGCAGACGTTTCATGACCCAACTGGGTACCGTCATCAGTGCGAGGGAGGGTGGGGTTTGCTCCCTGTTGATATACAGTAGCTTGCCCTGCCAGTGTTGGGTGGGGTTGGTTTTCTCCCTGGTAGTTCCCTGATTAGGGTGTTGTTTTCTGCCTGATTGTTGGTCTCCACCAACCACCACCACTCCAACACTGGCAGGGCAAGCTACTGTATATCAACAGGGAGCAAACCCCACCCTCCCTCGCACTGATGACGGTACCCAGTCGGGTCATGAAATGTCTGCAAACAAACCACCAAGCTCAGAGAGCACCGAGGACTCCACATCCTGAATTATTTTGGATATTCTGAGTCTGAATTTGAAAGGCAGCTGAGAAAAGCTGGCCTTGTTTTTTTTTAAGGTTGTTATTATTTATTTGTTTATTTATTTAAATTGATTAAAGTCACATTTTTACATTTTTTTTAAAGTTCTTACACAAAGCGCAGCTATCCGAGAAAGGGTGCGGATCTTGATAAAATACTGAAATTGCTAGAAATCTATCACCTTGACTGGATTTTCCAGATTTAGCGTATTTTTCTTAGAGGTCAAACGAACAGCCATCCCTGCTGTCCGTCTTCCTCCCTGAGGAGGGGCAGACTGAAGGGAAATTCGAAATATAAATAAATATAAACAAATACGATGGGGTTCAAACAGCCCGAGGATACCCATCAAAGGGAAAAACCTTTCCTTCGCTGGTGCTCTAGAAGGCGGAACTCTTATCTGAAAGGCTAAAATTACCAGAGGGTAGTAGATTTTGGTTGGGGGCTCCTAAATAAGGAGTTCGCAACTTGTGGTCTGCATAAGTACGTTGCAAGTGGCCTTTGAGGATGAGAGAACACAACAATAATATAATTTCATGAACCTCTAGTACGATATTTGCAATAGAATGCTTCCCAGACTTCCTTCTATAAATGAAAAATCTCCTGTAGCTTGCCATGGGCCTGAGATCGGTATGATGAGGCACCACAAATACTTCTGCAGAGGTATAAGCTTGTTTTTGCAAGGTTTTATCTCCCAAAGCTGCAGTCAAAAGCAGAAAGCCAGCAAACCGCTCCTGATAAATCTGAGTTTTCCTCCAGGAGAAAGAATAGGATTCACGAGAGAAGGCTCAGTTTATCGAAGCCGAGGGAAATTTAGAAGTCAGAGGTTCATCTGGTATTTGTGGCTAACAGTGAAGGCAGATCCCCCAAACTCTTACTTCCAAGACAGATTATATACACCTATATATAAGCCAGTAACTTTGATTCATTTTGTTAAAAAAAAATGGGGGAAGAAGCCACAAAAAATGATGACATTAACAGATTAAATATTTGACCGGAGCCTTCTGTAATTCTAGTCTTACCCTTACTATCTTTATTGATTGGATGCCACCGAACATAACATTCTTTTAGCCTAACACAGCTTCTTTTTAATTTCTCCATCCATATCACAAGCCGTACTTAATTCAAGCAGAGAACCAGTGGGGGGTTGAGCGGGAATGTGATTTCCAGTGTCGATCTGGCTGCTGCCAGCAGGGCAATTAACACAACTTTTAGATATTAAAAAAACGATCGTAATTTTACTTCTGCTACAAACGGTTTGGAGATAATACGCTAATTATCTTGCTTACCATACTCCATAATATTTTTATTTTAGGGCCTGCCCACCAAAGATGTAAAAGAGTTCCTTTCTGCCCCCTCCTTTCCAGCAATTTTGGGAGTCTGTGGGTTTAATAATCTGTACCAGGGTACACAGGGCTGTGGATGAATTACCTTCAGAGAGCTCTCCCCAACCAATGCAGGCCCAGCCCAGCAAGGCTCCTAACTTGCCAGTTGTTATAATCTGTTTCCTACATGTTTCTCCTCTATCTTTTGAGTTTCACATCTATACCAGCAGCGCCAAAATGTTTGTATGAGGGCACCTGTTCCCTTCTCCTCCCTGAGGTCTCCTTCACTGAGAGTGCCAGGAAAAGGCCCTGGCTGAATGGCAGAAGCAGCTGGTCACCAGCTGGGCAGGTGGCTCACTTCCACTGGGGCCTGCCTGGTGTGTTGCGGTACAGAAGGCCCTTTTGCTTCTAGGAAGGGATCAAATCTCACGCCGCACCCTGACCTCCTGGTTTAAGGCCTGCAGCCATCCCGTGCCCAGCCCCATTTGTCAATGGTGACAAGCTACCATATTCTGTCATGGTATTAGCCCAGTAATTAACCATGCCACATGTTAACTGCTTACAACTACCATATTCCTTTGGCAGCCCCTTCTCTCTTTCTCTAGTGTTCCTCTTGGGCCCTGCTCCGAGGCCAGGGGGGCAGGGAGGAGATGCCAAACACCTCCTGAAACGAACAAAATGATCCTCGGGGTCCCATGGAACGAGGCGAGAGCAGAGGCAATTATTTCAGAGCGCAGGAGCTGCTACCCAGAAGCCCCGCCTGGTTTGTTGTTTGTTGCCCATGCATTACGTTGCGGTGCTCAGCGGGATACGGCAGAATAGATTGTGCAGGAATCACGCGCACAGCCTTGCTAGCCAAGCTGCGCTTCTTTTAACTCTCAACGTACTAAAGAGGAACTTCAGCAAACAAGTCAAAAGCCAACACGTGCGAACGTCCCATTGCAGCCATATGCACCGCGGGCCACACCAACAGCATGCAAGAGCTTGAACAGGGTGTGGACATTCAACCCCCCCCCCCAAGCTTAGCAGGCCCACCAGCACAGTCTCTCTTTTGCAGAGCCTCTTAAATACACGGGCGCCCAGAGCCTTCGCCACCCAGAGCGCAACGGTAAACGAACGTACAACACCAAGCCCGGGAGGGAGGAAGCACCCAGCAAGCAGTCAGCCCAGACACGTGCGGGGAGGAGGCGGTGACAACTGAACCACACTGATGCTGGTTTGCTGAGTTCAGATGCATGGGTGCCACCTCCTGCTGAGTGCGGGCTTTTCAGATGCCGATAACGCATTGACCGCTCAGGCCTTTGAATCCCAACCTCAACAAGGCCCAAGAGCGGGCACAGAGGCCTCCCCACTAAACCTCGCCAGCTCGTCACCAGCGTCTTCCACACCTTCGGAGGTGACGCTCGCTGCATCCATGAAGGCATCCTGAATAGCCACACAACAGGAGCCGGCAGCACACACCTAAGCAGTGACGCAACGAAGCCAACCCACACTAATTCTTTTTGCATTTGCATCCCTTGGGGGTGATCTCGAGCACGACGCTGCCCACACATGCCGAAAGGCCTGTTCTCCTTCGGAAAGCCCCACATTCATCCTCCCGCAGGAACCGTCGCCCAGCAGCAGCAGCAGCAGCTTACCTTCCAACCTGCTGGGCAAGGCGGGGACGAGCAGGGAAGAACAGTCCCTCTCACTGGGCTGGGCTCCTGTGGCTGGTCAGAGCTTCCCCTCCAGGGCACGCATGTGGCATGTGTGCTGCGAGCGCAGCTGGCCTGGGAGCCAGTGCACCCTCTGGGGCCCCCGTTGGCACAGGGGCCGGGGACCAGTCAGGCTCAGTCCCCGCCCTTGCCAAAAACGTGCCGCCCATCACGGCAGATGCACCGAGGCCACTGGAACGGTGGCTCGGCTCTTCCCAAGGCCGGTTTGTGCTTCAGGGAGAGTCTGGATGCCAGCACTGGATTTCTCTCGGGCGGAAGCCCCAAGGTCCAAGCCTTCCCAGGTACCTCCGGGGCCCCGACTGGCCCTCCTGGCCAGCAGCCGACGGAGACGCGGCCCTGCAGTTTAGAGCAATAAGTCTGGCCAGAGGTCGCCGGGCTACAACTCTGACTGTACCCCAAACCTGGCTGGCAGAGGGTGGTGAGCTCGGCCATCTGATGTGGCACCCGGAGAGAGCAGCTTTGCCCTCTCACTGGATGGGAGCCGTTTCCGACCAAACGAGCCTCGCTTCCGAGTAGACTCAGCATCAGACGGTACGGTAACGGTGCTTCTCCCAAGTGACGTTCCTCGTCTCTCTGCTTTCCCCTGCAGACAGCCTGGAAACGGCCACCCTGGTTGGCATCATCGTTGGCACCATTGCGGCTATTGCGGTGGCCACGGGCATCATCATCGCCGTCGCCAAGAAAATGTCGGGCAGGTACTCGTAAGTACTTTGCTGGGCGGGGACTGTGGCGAAAGGGGGGGGCAGGGGTCCTCTCAGTGCAGCACTGCGGGAGCTCGCGTGGTCGTCAGGGGGGCGTGTCGCTGACTTCAACTTAAGCATGCCGGTGCAGTGGAGGAACCGGCTGATCTCTCCTCCTCCTCGACAGCACGCGGCTTTGCCCACACGTTCTTCGGCTTCCACAGCCACCTGGGATTGAAACAAACAGCGACGGGCATTATTTTTCTAGGCAGGCTACTGTCAAAGATACACTTTTTAAAACACCGTTATTCCACTTCCCCCGATTCCTTTTGTGTTTTTGCCCGGCTGCCAAGATGATTTAGCTTTCCTTTAGTGCGGTTCCTGAGCCCCCTCCTGCCAGCTGGAAGAGGGGGCTGGCAAGGTGTTTCCAGCAGCCTCCCTGCCGGCCCCCACTCCGTATCCGTATATTGATCAGGAGATGCAAATCCATTCTGCCTCCCCAAAATGCTGGCTAAGCCAAATCCTCAACTGCCACCTCCACCTCCCCTCGAAACAGACTGCTTGCCAGAATATGGAAAATTGTCGATGTTTGTATTTGAATCTGGCCCCAATGACACTAAATCGCACACGCTAAACATTAAAAACACCACCTTTAAAAAATTGGTTTTAATTGCGACTTCAAAATCAGAAAAGGCTGAAACTGAGAACTCTAAACATCCCATGGATATTTGCTTAGGTAGAGAGGAGGATAAACCATGGATTTGTGGATTTATCTGGTTCAGCCAGTTGCGAGGCAGAGTCCACCCTTAGCCACAGAAGCTCAGCATGTGACTTTGGGCCAGACCCTTTCTCCCAGCCAGACTACCTTACAGGGGTGTTGTAAGGAAAAGAGGAAGGGAAGGACTAACTGCCATATAAACATTCCTGAAAGAAATGTCCTGTATAACCCTAAACTTACACCATTTCTTCCTTTCTTTTTTTTCCCCAGGCCCTAAACCTCACTGAAGAGGGAGAAAATTTGCATCGGAAAGCCACTTTCTGATTTTAGGGGGAAATCTCTTGTATTAGCATGGGACTATGATCTGTGGGAAGAGTGACTGGATGTCTGCTAGCTGATTAGAGATTCCACACTATTTCCTCACAAGGCCTTGTAATCCGGCCTTCAAAGAATTTTAAGTACATTGCCAGGGAATGGTAAAAGAAGTGTTTTTTTCCAAAAAAAAGAAAAGAAAGAAGAACAAGCCAGCTGTTTTACCTTTTTGATCCTGTTTACAGGTAGTAAAAGTAAAGGACCCAAGTGCCATAGGACAGGATTCCTAGAACAAGATGGGCACCCACACTTCATATTCCCACAGGTTCTTTCTCTTTTGCGTTGTTTTTCAACCCGTGGCACTGTTTGGGCAAGAGATCGGAGTGCATCTCTTACACAGCTGGGATGCCCTTCTGCATTCTGAAGTAAATGCAGTAACCAACATGACTATCTGGACATCCTGCCCTTCAAGAATTTCAAGCCCAGAAAGGCCTAAAATTCAAGCCTAGCCTTTGAATCCATCTCGGAGCCTTCTTGCTTAGAGAGACACTTCCTTGTCGATTGCAAAGCATACCGGTTAGTCCTCCTCCCAGGGGAAGTTCAGATGTTATGGCTGCCGTAAGCGGTAACGATGGACAACTGTCTGTGCCCCAGGAACCTGGGGGGTACTGATGGGGTCTCTTGCACTGCCTTTCTGGTTGGGGATTAGATCACCTCAGAAAACGCATTAAGAGCTGCACACACGAGATTCCCTCCAGCTTTCAAGGAAGGGGGCGGATGGATGCAGAGATGTTGTGGGATGCCTAAAACCGGCCACTCCTTTTGCGCCTAAGTACCCTTGTTCTCCTGCCCCATCAGGCACACGGAGAGCTCCTTGCGGATACGGGATCCTGGGGACACGGGCCCTGCCTGGGCCTCTCTGCCTTTCCCCATCCCATGAATTACAATTGGGCAGGGGATTTGGAGGGCTTGGCGAGACGCAGGGGGGCAAAAGTAGTTAAGTCTCTCCCTCCCTTGGGCAGCCCTCAACCCTGCCCCCTGCACTTCTTCCTTTCCCTATTTAAAAGTGGGGTAATTCTGAAGACCCATTAGCGCTTAATGCGTCTTCAGAGTTACCCCCACTTTCAAATAGGAAAAGCAGAAGTGCAGTGGGCAGGGTTGAGGGCTGCCCAGGGGAGGGAGAGACTAACTGTATATATAATTTGGTCCACCCACTTTGTAGAAATGCTCTAAGAGGATGCTGGCACAAATGTGACCACCACTGTAAGACAAAGAGGTTGCTGTTGCACATCCATGAAAATTTATGGAACCAGTCAGCTGATGGCAACTGGCATAATCAGTCCAGTCAAATGTGGTTAGCCAGACTGCAACCCATGATGATGTATTATACACTTGAAAAAAAGCAGAGAAAGCAGCCTCCAAGCATTCATGTGCTCTCTTCTTTGTACATGTGTGCTAGACATGCAGCCCCTTCCCGCTTCAAGATTTAATTTCTAGAAATCCTGGGGACATGACTGAGCCCCAAATTCAAGGTGAGTATTTTAAAGAAGTATCTTCAGTAATATGAGAGCCAGTCTGGTGCAGCGGTTAAGGCATCAGGCTAGAAACCAGGAGACAGTGAATTCTAGTCCCGCCTTGGGCACGAAGCCAGCTGGGTAACCCTGGGCCAGTCACTTTCTCTCAGCCCTAGGAAGGAAGCAATGGCAAACCACTTCTGAAAAACCTTGCCAAGAAAACTGCAGGGACTCATCCAGGCAGTCTCCAAGAATCGGACACAAGTGAACGGATTAAAAAAAAAAACTTCAGTAATACTTTTGACAGCAGATTGCAAGCGACATTTGACAAGAAAATGAGAGTTAACTGTGTGAAATCTGCCCCTTAGTCTGTGCACCTGTTTTTGGTCCCTATATCTAAAGAAAAGACCATTTAGCAAGACTTGGAAATTCAACAAGGTCCCAACAACCTGTATTTCAGCGTATCTGAATGGCATCCGATATCACTACCCCAGGGGATGGGGCATGTGTTGTTTCCCCTCCCACCTAAAGCAAAACTTGTCAGCCGCATGGAATACGTGCTGAAGGCCTGCTGCAGCAGAGAGACCTTTATAATGTCAGCTCCCTCCCAAAAAAGGCTCAAAGTTTTGTGCCGTTGGTTACTGAAACAGCAACACTTTGGAAATAAAACCTGTCTTCTGTAGTAAAATTTGAGAATGGTCTACTTTTTCAGCAATCAGCCAGCGAGATGCATGATTGCTTGCTAAAGTTGGGATGGAGAGAGAGGCCAGGGCTGTCTTCGACCCGTCCCCTGAACAGTTCCTGCCCCAGCAGGCTCTCTCCCTCTTCCCTCCTGGCGGGACTCAAGAACAGTCAAGAAGTATCTCAGGACGGATGCAGGACTCACAAGCTGCTCTGGGGCTAAGAAGGGAAGTTAAAACATCTGAGATGATGGAACAGGTGACACGCACCTTACTAATAGTTCAATGAATCTTCCAGTTCATTTCTAAGAGAGGCTCTTTTATCACAGATGATTTAGCCGAGAACAGCTTGCAGACTAGTTTTTCAAAGTACTTTCAAATTAGTTTCTCTTGTAATTGTGACCATTTTTCACCCCATCAAGTTATCAACAGGATTCACTTAGAGGAAGAGGACCAGGGACAACCAAGAGGTAAAAGGTAAACAGCAACCAGACAGTTTACAAGCTGGGAAGAATGGATGTCTCTCTCTCTCTCTCTCTCTCTCTCTCCCGCCTCCATATTCCGGGATTCCAGTCTAATACTCACAGCTTAAGATCAGTCCACCAGCAGGCTGTTAGGTTTTTGCCCCAGCACAGTTCATTTAAGTCTTTTTTTTCTCCCTTCCTTCTCTGTCTCTTTATTATCAACCTGCAGATATGCATTTTAATGCAGCGCCAAGAGAAAACTTTAAATGCCAGCTGCAGGCCCTGTAGGCTGTGAGGAACAAGCTGAATCCATGGACCCACACAGGTCCACGGGCACCAAAGGCCAAGGACGGTCCCTCTCTGAGTTGAGAATTGTCAGTGTTCTGCTCGGTGCCAACTGCTTGGCAGCAGGGGCAGCAAAGGGAAACTGCACCAGGCTCAGGGGGGTCAGTCCTGTGCCCGCCTAGGGCAGGTCAGAGAGAACCAACCTTCTGGCATCTTCTGGAATGCGACCACCACATTCTTGACTGACCACAATAAATGCTCCAACTGCAGTGAGATCAGCCCTTTGAATAAACAGAAAGACTGCCATTTTCTTGGGAAAAATGCTTCGCTTTCCAAGAGAAAGACGCTGAAGGGGCATCAGAGGTCATCTAATCTAGCGCCTTGCTTAAAACGGGAGGAAAAAATTGCTAAACATGATCCTTAGGTTAGTTTCATCACTGCCGTTTTGTGAAACTGTCTTAAAAGCAGCGGAGGGGATTAGAAAAGTTCAATTTCTTCACGGCTTTTCTGCTCAGTTCTGCCTTTTATTGGGTAATACTCCTTAATTCCAGTTTTAGCAGCTGAATTTTTTGTGAGAGAGGAGTCCCTGCAGCGTCCCCAAGGGAACTGCCCATTGTCTGGATCCTTTTCCTTCCCACGGGTGCACATATGTCCCCTCCCTGAGAAATCTCCCTGACGCTTTCTAGTAAAGGCAAAAAATCTGCGCTTCTTGCCAGGAACTAATTCCAGGCGTTCAGTGGAGCAGACTGTGATCCCCCCAACACGACGTGCTAATAAGTCGGTTAGTCCCCAAGGTACCACAGTAAACCTTTACTGTGCAGCTGTTTTCACACAACACACACAGCTTAGTTAATGTTAGCCTTGGCTAGCTTTTGATGACTTAATATATTGTGCAAACTCCGTCTTTTCAGTTAGTTTCAGGCTAAACCTCCTGAGCGCACCTAGAAAATGGACTGGTTTTGTAGCCAGATTAAGCACATTTGGCAGAGACGGCCTGTGTTGGTTCTGCCAGAAAGAGAGGGCAGATGACGAGGGTAGTGGGAGAAACAGAGCCCCCGCTGAAAGATGGGACATAAATGTAAAAATGCAGCACACGGAACGGCAAGGAGGAAAAACGGTGTCACAATCTGGCATCCCTGGAGCTACATTCTGGGCTTTCGTTCAAAGTGCGAAGAGCAACATTTCCTGTTATCTCCCACTCTGTTCTTCAAACGTATTTTTGAAATGCTCTGGCACATCCTCCCCGCTGTAGTCCACTGATTCGGCTTCATCATCTCGGAAGGAGATGGTTCCCCCCAGAGGATGCAGCTGTCACCAACCAGAGCCAACCCCATCTTCTCCCGCGCCGATCCGGTTTTGGTTCAGCTGACGTCCCTCTCCTCCCGGTTTCCACCTCCGTGCGAACAATTCCAGGGCAACTCCCGCCAAGGCCGGGATCCGCATCCTGAGCCGCCGGCTGCCCCCTTGGGGGGATGGAGGCCACAGCAGACCCTGGACAGAATCCCGCCCCGCGCGGGGAGAGCGCAAGCGAGGCCGAGGGCGCACGCGGGGATGCCGGGCGAGGGGCGGGCAGGGCCGGGGTCGCTCCAGCCGAGGAAGCCCCCCGGGGACCCCGGCCGCCCCCCCTCCCCCGCCGCCCAAGAGCCGCGGGGCGGGCGGCGGCGCCGGCCCGGCTCTCCTCCTCCTCCCTCGGCGGAGGCGCCCCGGCCTCGCCCTCCGGCCCCGGCTCCCCCGGGCTCTCCTCCCGCCTCCCTCGGCGGGCCCCGGGGGCGCAGCGGGCAAAGGGGCGCGAGCACGCGGGGGCCCGCACCGGGAATGGCGGACATTCAGAGAGGGAGGCCTCGCGCGCCGGTCAGGTCCCCGTCCTCCCCACGAGCACAACAGCCCCGCGAGGTGGGCCGGGCCGGCGAGGGGAGCGGAGGGGAGGGGAGGGGAGGGCGCGCGTGGGGGGCGCGACCGGAAGCGGGGCGGCGCCTGGGGGGGCGGGCGCCCCGGGGAGGGGGGCATCCCGCGGGCGCCCCGCCCCGCCCGGCCCCTCCTCCGCGGCGGACTCACCGGCGCCGTCCCTCCCCGCGGGCCGCCGTGAGGGGAGAGGGGCGGGGCTTCCGGCCCCTGCCCGGCGTGGCGTCACTTCCGGGGCCGCCGCGGCCAAGATGGCGAGCGGAGGGGCCGCCGGGGGCCGGGAGCGCCGCGCAGGTGAGCCGCCCCGCCCGCCCCGGGCCGCCGCCGCCGCCCCCTCGCGGGAGGCCGGGGTGCCGGGGGGCGGGCCCCGGGGCGGCGGCTCAGCCCGCGGCCTCCCGCGCCGCCGGGAAGCGCCTCCCGCGCCGCCGTCGCCGGGGGGCCGGGCCCGGGAGGTGGGCGGCGGCGCTCCGGGGCGGCTGCGCCGAGCCCCGCTCCTGCCGGGAGCCGCGGGGCGGTTCGCCCTGCCGGCCCCTGCCGGGCGTCCCAGGCCGGCCCGCCTGGCGCTTCGGGGCGGGGAGGGCGCCGGTTTGCCCCGACTTGGGCCGGGGGCTCCAGGCCTGCTACCCTCCGCGGGCTTCTCGTCCTTCCCGAGATCTCGGCCGGAGGAGGAGTTAATAAGCGGGGCAGAAATTAACTCGGCAGGCTTTTCGTTAACCGAGGCGGACGTAATCTAAGCTGGCCGACGAGGTTCCAGCCAGTTCAGGGTCGCCAGAACGACGGGAATCTTCTCCCAGGGCGGCCCTGAGGACGCATTGGCAGCCCTGGGGATTGTGACGGGGCCCGGGGGGGGGCTCAGTAACGTTACAGCCATTTCAGAAGCATTTGGGGGGGTGCCATTTGGTCCGTCAAGGGGCCGGCCATTCCGAGGTCATACTCTGGAATAGCCAGACGGTTGGAAGGCAGAACGGTCCTTTCCGCGGTGAGAGTGTCCCCCGATGGAGCATCATCCCATGCGCCTCTTTTGACCCTTGCAGAGAGACCGGTGGGCGTGTGGTCCCTCCCACTGTGGCTGGTCAGCTGCTTTCTGG
Organism: Candoia aspera; assembly: GCF_035149785.1. Lineage (NCBI taxonomy): Eukaryota > Metazoa > Chordata > Lepidosauria > Squamata > Candoiidae > Candoia > Candoia aspera. The sequence continues at coordinate 9,797,603 of NC_086170.1, forward strand.
CTTCATGAGATGCTGAGCCTAGCTTTGGTTTCTGCCCACCCCCCACAAGGAGCCCATCGTCTCCCGTACAAGGCGGGCGCGTTGTAAACACTACAAGCGGGTGGTGGTGGCGGTAAACGGATTTAACCTGTGCCTCCAGTATAGTGCAGGGCAGAAACTGGATGAAGACTGGTTGTACCATCCTACAACTCATGCTATTATATAGAGTGCGTTATGCTGCATAGCAATGCCTGTGGCACATCGTTCAATCACTTCAAAGCCCTGTGCAAATATTAATTCCTAATACGGTTACATTTTTAATTATATAGATGAAATAATGGGGCGAGAGACTTTTACAATTACTTACTTAAATCACTTTTAATCATGCGTTTAGATGCATACGGTATGACAATTACCTGTTTTTCATTTTAGGTTTTGTGTAATGCCAGGCGTTCCTTTCTATATAACTTCTCAGAGCCGGTCAGGATTTCAGAATGAATCAGGTGAGTTAAAATGTAAGATTATCTCAAAATTAGTTTCCTCCTGGTAGTATTAATTCTACAACTGAATTGGAATCCTCGTTATTCAGATGCTGTTTGTATTGGGCCACATCGTGTGCGTCTTTCTGGTGACTGATTTTCACTTGCTTGTGTGTAGGCACGCGTTCATACTAATCTGCTTCTAGATTCATTCCAGCAGGCCCTTTTTCAAGAAGGCTCCTCCAAGAAAGCTTGCTTGATGGTATATAAACAACAGTTGCCTGTAGGCTGTTTGAAAGTTCACAATCTCGAGTTCACTTCCTTCTTCTGAAATTTCAGTTCCATGGTTTAAACTATGTATATTTGAAAAATAGGTCTGTGTGAGTGTCAACGCAGACTCTGACCTGGAATAAACAGCCTTCAGCTACCGGTTCTTGAATGAGATGGTGTCTTTTTTAAAGTGGACAATCCAGTCCTTTCACTATTTCTGTAGAAGTCGGTCATTTCCTCTGAGAGCAGCGTTCTTCAGCCATTCCACACAGGAATGCAGCCTTGACTTAGGCCTCTTGCCTTTTGGGTGGCTACATTTGCTCTTTTCTATACGCCTTTGCGAGGGCTCTGGTAACTGCTAAGACTGCATGTCACGGAATTCCCGCTTGGTGGACACCACCCCGCCAATACCCGGCATGTGCCTGGGGGCGAACGGAAAGCCTGTTCTTCTCAGGTGTTCCATCTTTTTCGAACTAAAAGTTGTGTGTGTGTGTTAGTGCTGAGTTACAACTGATCTGTTTTTTCCAGTCCCTCTTTTCTGAGCTGAGGGGGGCTCTGCCCTCCCACATGGGCTTCACTGGTGCATCAGTTGAAACTGCAGTTTGGGAGGCAGAGAATTTGGGGAGGGTGGGCTGTGCTGGTCTCCCGGGAGAGATTTGTACAAGTATTGTGGAACTTTCGGATTACTTAAATTGCTGGTGGGGCCTCCTCTGAGAGAAATCTTCCCCTGGAATAATTCACACCGGTTGGATTGTATAAGAGCTGGATTACATGCCATTTGCCAGCCCTTAAGAGGATGAGCTGTGACATGTCCCGAATGGTGGCTGGATCTGTCGCTCTGCTAAGGGGTCCTCAGATTGACCTTTTTGCTGGGCCTGTCGTCGTGGTCTTTGTGGTAGAAGACGGAGGCTTGCCTCAGTGTGTACAACTGCTCATTTCAAATCAATTTGTAAGCCAGGGCAGCAGTTTCTAAAGTAAAAAACTAGGCAAAGTTTGTGCAAAAGAAAAGAAAAGCAAGTACCATGTTCTTAAGAGGGCCCAGGAAGGGTCTTTTTAACTGTCCTGCAAGGTGCAAATAAAAGTGGCCTTTGCCAGGGGTTGGGGCTGGGGAGCCCCAGGGTGGGCATTGTAGTTGTCTGACGCTGCAGGTAGCAAGACGCCATCCTTCTCTCCCAGGGTGGTAGGGAAGCCTTCCGAAGGGGCAAGACCCTGTTGCCCTCTGACCATGCAGAGTTTCAGGCAGCCTTCTGCCTAATCCTAACAGCTTTCTGCAAAGGAGCAGTTGAAGCTGCTCGCCAGACCGCTGTCCCCCTTTTCACAGCTGACCGCCACTGAGCGACCCCAACAGACAACCAGAGTTGGGCAGTTCTTGAATTTTAAAGAAAGGGTCTCCTGTCCCGGCTCGGAAAGTCAGTCAACAGCAGATGCTCTTGCACAGATTTGTTCACGTTGGTCAGTTGTGGAACAAAACAATGAGGAGCATCTAACATTCACGGTTGTTTACAAGCCAGCAAGGTGCCCCTTCATTTTGCCCTGCTGCTAGGCAGTTAAATGAATCTTCTGGGTAGTCTTCCCAAGCAGTCCGTGCCGGGACCTGGGGCTGGCTTAACCTCAGAAGGGCCCCTGAGGGCAGTGTGCCCCAAGGCCCTTCAGCTTTCAGACTCCCAGGCATCGGGGCCCTTCTTGTCCATTCTGCGTGTTATAATCTTCAGATTTCCTTCACCCTCTGGCCTCCTTCCTTCCTGGTTTTCTCCTTTGTGGCCTGGTCTCATGCCCTGGACCTGCTGCTGCATCTCTCCCCGCATTGCCTCTCTGCCCCCTGTGCCACTTGCTGCTCTTCTCCGAGGGGCTCAGCCAATCCCAGCCAGGGACCCTTCCCTGCAGCTCAGGAACCCACCGCCTCCGAGGATCCCCTCACCGCAGAACCCCAGAAGCGTCCAGGAGGCAGAACTCCCTTTGCGTTCAAAATGTTTTCTGATGATTCACACCCAACTTTGGTCTCAGCGTATGTTAGTTTTGCTGGAGTTAGAAAGTAAACAAGTAAGTTCTGTTTCTCCAAAATTAAGTGTTTGGCATCAACTCTATCGTGTTCTTTTCTTCTTGTCTCCTTTTTCAGTGCCCTTTGTTGACAACTTGTAATGCCAGGTCTGTATAAACTCCTGCCTTGGATGCTTCTACCAAAACATCCTGCAACACCTTATATTTCATCCTTTCTTTGCTTTTAACTGCTGACTTACAATTCAGCTTTGCTGTGATCCTGGTTTATACCAAGGAGGCTTATTAATATCTTACTCCACAACATTCTTGGAGGAGACTTGGAAAATGGCTGGATTAACAAGCAGGCTGCAAGACTGACAGTTGCTGATTGGTTATATTAATTGATTTGAAACATTTCACTCAACTGAACCTGCTTCCATGTAATTGCTTGGCACAGGAGTAGGCAAAGTAGCATCCCTGAAAGTTCTGAATGGCCCCACCGAACTCCCGGATTAAACTACAATTAAAATATAGGGGTCGAATCTCACAAAACCATCCGCATTTGTGAGATAAAAGTATTTCTGCAGGAGACGCTGCAGTCCATCATTGTGTGATGGCCCGGCTGCTTCTAAACATGCCATCTCCTGGTTTAGCAAGTCTTCAGGTTTATATAAAGTTCATTAACGGATGTGAGTATTCCCAAAACCTGCAGGTGGCAATCTCTACCCTCCATTTCAAAGAGGACTTTGAGAAAGGAACAATGCATGTACGAACCATCCCGAAAAGAACAGTTTTCTTTCTTTCAAACAGTTTTCGGTTTGGCTGGGGCTCAGAACAGACCGCTTCTTAATTGACCAATTGACCCAACTGACCCGGATGCTTGGTCGCATGTTGTACGTCTGAACCATAATGTGGGGTTTGGTTGCTTTTGTTTTAGCCCTTGACCTTTGTAACCCGGGGTTTATGGCTAAGCAGATCCAGCCACACGGTGCCAGCCCTGTGGTTTTTAATTGGGGCCTCTAAGGAAATTGGAAAATTATAGAATTGGATTGGTTCATTTACATTAGTTGTAAACTGAATGTAGTCATTTTTAAGCACAGGCATAGCTTTCTGAAATTTTGTTTTGCTGTTGGATGGATAATACAGTTTTTTTTAGGATGCACACACACACACATCCGCACGTGGACATTTAGAGAGGTAAGCTTGCAGAAACTGTAAACTTCAAACCGTACTTGCTGTATTTCAGGTGTTTTTAAGAATGTGTGGAGTCCAAATTGCATGTTGCTTTGAGAGGCAAGCTGGGGAAGGAAGGATGTGCATGCAGACGGAACAGCTGTCCAGATCTGCCCAGCTCCATCCCCAGCCTTTTCCTCCCGCTGACACTCCTTAAAACGCTTTCAAGGAATTGATGTTTGAAAGATGTTGTTGAAGGATGTGGTTGAGGTGGTGAGGCCCAGAGAGACAGAAGCAGTAAATGTGCTCTCCCAAGCCCCTTCCCCACGCAGAATTGGACAGAAGGGAATGGACGCAGCTACCTTGCTGACACTCGGCAGGCTTGGGGCTGGCTGCGCTGAATGGGGGACTGTGGCCCTCCAGGGTGGGGAGTGGACACCCCCACTGTCCCTCGCTCCTGCTGTGTTGGCAGGGGCTGGTGGTGGATGGCTCTGAACTGATGGAAAGCCTTCGCTCGGGCGGAACAAAGTTGAGAAGTACATTCCATTAGCACAGCTCTGCGAGGGAGCTACCCTGTTGGCCAGTCCCCTGCGGATGCGCCCACGCTTCCTCTGCAGGTCGCAGTCCCTGCTGGCCAAGCTCTCCTTTTATTCCTCCCGCCCAAGAGAAAATATACCGAAGGTTGCAGGCCACCATGTGACTGGGCAGAGATGCCTGGCTGAAACCGTGGAGCCCTGGGTTTGCTTAGACGGCCTGGCTGGGTCCCGTGTGGCTGGCCTCCCCATCCATTCCACCCGGACTCAGGGAGGAGAAAAATGTGTGGTAGACCTCCTCGTTCCCTCGGGGAAATCTTTGCCCTCCTCGGAGTAACAGGGCCCTCGTGGAACGTGGAGGCCATCCTTCACCAGCCTGGCACCCTCCCACCTGATGGTGCAGCCCCCTGGTTCCCAGCCTGTGTGGCCATTTGGGTCTGCTAGCTAGGAATGGTTGGAATCAAAGTCCCAACAACCCTGGGCAGATTTGGGGCCAGGGACACCCCCTTTTTTAAAAAATGCATTTTGGTTCTGTGGAAACCGGGAAAACAAGTTGAGAGGTGCATTCTCTTCTCATTCAACAGCCAGCTTTACATTTGCACCTGCCTGCCTTTTCCCCTTGGCTGCCGAAAGGGCCTGGTTAGCTGGGGATCGGGCTGGGCTTTGTGATTTTGCCGGTGGAAGTCCCCGCTTTCTTGCCCGAGTCACGTGCCAGGAGAATGGGCTCCAGGCCACACGCAGCCGCACGGCCCGCAGGCCCTGCCCCGTCCCCAAGCTTTTCTTCCCCCTCCCCACCGCCCGCTGAATTTGCCTCCCTGCTGCCTTTCCAGAGGGTTTTCTGCTTTTTTTCTTGAGAAAATCGATCTGTGTGGTCGCCAGGAGTCGAAAAGTACTTGATGGCACCTACAGTAATCGGTTGTGTTTTTTTCCTACCCCCAATGCTGCTTTCCCCGCCTCGGCCTGGTCCATCCTAGCCCACCCAGCCTCTGCAGCCTCCCCCCCGGTGGCCCCTGACTGCCCCCCCCCAGTCTTTCCTTCCCCGACCTGCATTTTCTCTTTTTCAAAACAACTGCTGTAGCGATTTTCCCTTTGACAGAGGGAGCTGTCTGATGGGGGGAGACCCAGCAGTTCCCCACCTGCAGGTAGGAGGTGAAGTTGTAAAAAGTTCTGGACGACGTTCCCTCTGATTTGCAGTGCTTTTAATGGATAGGAAGGCCCTCGGGCGGCTTTGGTGACCTCGCCTGCGCGGTAGCTGAAAAGCCGGAGTGTGGCTGGCGCTGGTGGAACGCGGAGCAAACTTCAGCCACGTGGCGCGGAAGGAGGCTCTGACAGGCTTTACTTAAAAACATTTGAAGGTGTGTCAGCTTACTCAGCAGTAGCGCCCAAGTCTGAAGCAGCTGGATTTTCACAAGCGTCCAGGAGAGGCATCTTCCCCTTGGGGCGAGTGAAGCCAGCCCTGCCAGAGATGGAGAGGTGACCTGATGCCGCCCAAGGAGCGTTGCTGTTTTCCTCGGCGAGCGCACAGCGGGCGGGGGTTACGGCACACTAGCCCACACCGTGGCCCAGCAGAGGCATCTGGGAAGAACTTAAGCTTTGCTCGCTCACGAGCAGCTGCCCCCGTGGTTCCCTGGCAGCACGCAGCGGTCACGGTTCGTAACCCCCAGTCGCCATTTCCTCCCTGAATTTGCCTCACTCCCTTTCCAGTAAGCTCAGCCAGCCGCCATCACGGCCAATGGTGACGGCGGATTCCGGAGCTGAACTTTGTGTTCTGCAAGGAAGTCCTTCCTGTGCTCAATCTGGGATCGCTGTGCATTTAGTTTCCGTGGCTTCCAACTTAGGGAGGGGGGAAACATCCTCCTCTCCATGGGATTTCATTTTATTCCATTTGAGACCTTGCCCGTTTTCTCTCACATTAAAGCTTGATTGGTATAAACAAGGTGAAGCAGGAGGAGCTTCTGCTGGCCTTGGTTAGGACGGCGAGTCCAGAGTCCCTCTTGCGTGCTGCAGCAGATGCCTACAAGAGGGCTACGCGTGACATCTGCCGCCAGCGGCGGCGCCTCCGTTGTAACTCTCCCTCTGAGGGAGCCCTCCAGGAGTTCATGCCATGTTTGCAGGGGGGGGCTGGCTCTGTGGGGCAGGAGGGTCAGAGAGGATCTGTTGAGTGGGAACTCAGAAACAGCGGAGAAAGTGACTTGTCAGTGCATTGTGGCACGTCATGCCCCCTGATCTGCAGAATGCCTTTTGCTGGATTCTCTGCGCCTTGCCTGCTTTGCCGACCTAGGCATTCCGTTCTCAGCAGCCCACAGTGCCACGGTGGTCCCGATCTTATGCCTTCCTCAAGAGATCTGGTCCTCCGAATAGGCGAATTTTGAAGATGCACTTATTCGCAAGGGTTCGCCTTTAATAGCTTGCGTGCGTGGGTCTTCCTGAATTCAGAGGCATTGGCTGCTGTCCGGGCAGAGTGTTTTGCTTGGTCCCTCCACCCACCTGATCCTCCGGTGCCATGCTTGCCCCGTTTCGGCTCTTCTGGAGCACGTGCTGAGCTCTGCGGGTCAACATACGTTGAGCAAAGGAAACTCAGTCTGTTGCTATTCATTTCAACGATTTATATGGTTGTCCACGGCACAGATGTAATTCTGATGAATGCCTTGTCAGGGTAACATCTGTAGGGACATGTTCCAGCCCCCCAAAGGTTGCAGTTTTAAGCTTTGATGGAAGAGTGAGAACGTGAGGGAAAGATCAGACGCAAGGAGAAAGAACGGGCTTTGATGCGGATGTACCTGCGTTGGGCCAGTTTCTGTCCAGTTGAGGCCTAATGGAAACGCTCTTGGCCCGTTCAGTGAGATGATTCCAGGCATCTTGTAAAGAAGAGAGAGAAGAATTACGCAGCAGGCCTCACTTGGTGGGGGTGTCTCTTCCCTCCTGCTGGACGTGTCTGTGAAAATGGAGATGGCCTTTCCACCTGATATCCTCGCCCTAAGTCAGTTTTACGCTGTCAGGGATTCAAGGTCTGATGTGAAATGGAGAGGCTTGCTTGAGGCTCCTGGCACAGTATTGGTGGCGGCAGCATGGGGGGCTTCTGCAATTCTCCTGTGTGCTCACCTGGGCCCACTTCTCTTCTTTTCTGTTTCGATTCGCTTTGTAGAACTCAGTCGGACCTTCAGGATCAGTTGAGACTTTGGGCGACGTACCTGAGCACATCCTTAGAGGGCTTCCCGAGGAAGTGAGGCTCCTCCCGTCCACTGTGGACAAGACCCGGCTTGGTGGGTGAACCCGGCACAAAGCGCCCGAGGCAGGATAGCTCTGGCTTCTCCGCCGTTGGGGAAGGTGACAGAGGCGGGTGCTTGACAGGGTGCCCAAGGCTTAGCCCCTTGGAGTGTTGGGTGCAGCAGCTTCAAAAGCTGTCAGCAGATCTAATTTTTCATGTGACAGGAGTGTGAAATGATTAAAGCGTTTGTGAGTAATTATCAGCCTGTATTTAATCAGCTAAAATTTAATTAACCAGCGTGGTTTTCACCCAAGTCCCATCCACTTGTTGGCCGGTGGGCCCTGGAGGGAGGACGTAGCCCCCAGACCAACAAAGGTCGCCCAGCACTTATAAAGCCAAATGCCACACTCTGGTGGAGAAGTGGAAAAGCATCCTAGGAGAAAATGTCTCAAGGGAGGCAAGCAGCCACCCCCAAGAAGACTGTGGGGCGTCCCCAGGGTGGCTTTGACACAAACTTCATTTCCTGTCACTCTGAAAGCTCCCCCTGCTCTCTTCCTTGTGGGGGGAGCTTTTTTGGCAACATAGCCCCATTGGCAATGCTCACTGGCCCTGGTGCTGCTGCGCTTGATTCTCACGGCCTTCTAGTCCTCAAGTTTTAAACTGCAGCAGGTCCCTTTAGCTCTTTGTGCCGCTGTTGTCTCCTGCTGCAGTCTATCCTGTAGCTGCATCAGTTTATCCTACATTTTACCATGCCTTGTTTTGCCTGCCGTTTCACCCCTCTTTCCATAAACCCAAAGAGCTCCAGATCCTGGGAGGTGTATAAGCTGAAGGCCATAAACGTGGCCTGCTGAATGAAGCCAGACGCTTTCTTGCTGCAGAGTTTGGCAGGGAGGAAAGACCGCACGATGTACGGGGCCTCAGCCTGGCTACTGTTCACCCATCTTTTTTCAGCGTGACACTTTCTTACGCTCTGTGGCTCCCCGGCCCTTAATCCCAGATCTAATTTCTAGGCACTCTGGAGACCCCGTTTAGGTGCCGGTCTCAATTCAGGCCAGTTGAAATTGGGCTGCAGGCATCCTTGCACCCTGCCTGTGCTTCTCTACCGCCCCGCCTCCAGCTGCCACTGCAGCACTCTCTGAGACCTCAGGTCCTGCTGTGGACCTTCCCTTTCCCTGGGCCTGAGGTCGCTGGGGAGGAGGAGGGCCGGTGCGCCCCTCTGGGTCCCCTGCTGGTAAGCACTGACGCATCTGGGGATGCCGACGTGGGGCAGAAATAACAGCTGCCTGTGGAACACGGAGAACATCTCGGTGTTCGGACACCATCTGCAGAGTGCTAAGAAGCTGCCCCTTTCCCTGGAGCTCATCAGCCCTGGAGCCCTTGGCAGTCCAGTTTGTCTGGAAGGTGAACCGGTGTCGGGGAGGGCCGTTTCCGGGACCCCTCCGCCGCCCCCTTTCCACCATCTTGGCGCAGCCACCTGGCCGAGGCTGAGGGGAGCTCACTGCTCTTCTTTGTCTGTTTGGTCTTCAGGTGTCTGGGCCACAAAGCCCATTTTCAGAGGGAGGAAGTTTGGCCCCTTTGTTGGCGACAAGAAGAAACGGTCCCAAGTGAAAAGCAATGTGTACATGTGGGAGGTAAAGAAAAGCGGAGGATGGGTGGCGCTTCCCTTCCTTGGCAGTAGGCCCCAAAGTAAGGAGGAAGCGTGGGTGCAGAGGAGGGGCCCAGCACACCTCTTCGCTCCACAGCCCGAAGGGATGGGGGAGGTCCTCCCAGGGCAGCGTGTCTCCCCCCTTCCCCGGTCGCCGCGTGGGTCTGAGGCTCCGGACGAGGGAGCTCCGATGATAAACCTGTCTCTTTCTCTCTCCTCTCCTTCTCCTTCTTCTGCCTGCCTTCCCCCACTGCAACGTCTCCAGGTCTATTACCCAAATTTGGGATGGATGTGTGTTGACGCCACGGACCCAGCGAAGGGGAACTGGTTGCGTTATGTGAACTGGGCTCGCTCAGGAAAGGAGCAGAATCTTTTCCCGCTAGAAATCAATCGGACCATTTACTACAAAACGTTAAAGGTAGCTGTGCTTCCCTGTCTCTCTGAGTGGGTGTGGCGGATTCTCCGATGTCGAATTCCTGTGCTCTTGTGAGAAATGGGGGAAGGCGGCCTTGGCCGTTTCCAGTCCGGAGAGGGTGGGAAGAGCCCGCCCTGGGCCCAAGGGGTGGGCGGTCGTCAGTCCTTTTTAATGTCTCTTGGGGAGGTTTTAATGGGCAAAACAGTTCCCTTGCAAAACTCCAGTTTTGTCCCTTAAGACCTCTCCCAAGTGGGAAAGACTGGTCTGGGTTTTGCAGGCCATTAGGGGGCATCTTGGGTACCTTCTTAAAGGTTTGAGAGATCTGGTTCGCCCTTAATCCCACGCAGATAAATGGTCCCAGAAATTTCATCCCGACACACTTGGAGCGGGAGGGTTGGGGGCCGTGGTCCTGGTTGGGGAGCAACGGCCTTAATCCCCCCAACTTGGATGAGACCCACACAGCAACAAGTTCTTTGTTCTGCCCTTGACTGGAAACACCCATTCTGCTTCAAAATTCAGCATGCCCTTTCAGTTGGATGGGTCTAGAAAATATTAGAGATTTTTCTGAAAAAGATTCCGAGGATGGCAGCCTTTCGAGACCTCAGATGCAAGTGCACAATGATGGGCATAGAGACAAAAGCTGCTTCAGATATCCCAACACCGCTAGATTGGAGAAGCCCTTTTGCAAAACACCTGCCTTTTGTGAGCTCTCCTCTGACATTTTGCCTAGCTTGGCAGTACAGGTAGTCCTCGTTTACGGACCACAATCGGGACTGACAACTCTGTCGCTGAGCGAAGTGGTCGCTAAGTGGGAAGTCACGTGACCTTGAGTGTACTTTCCTTTTCCCCTCTTCCCCCATTTGGATAGAGGGCTTGAAACTGACAAGACGAATCAGTTTCACGCCTTTGGCTTTTGTTTGCCCCCTAGACCCTCCCCTCTTTGGAAGACTCACTGAGCTCATTATCGAAAAAGGAATTAATGTTTGTATTTACATTCACTGCAGAGGAACGGATTACAAAAGAGTAAGCAGGCACACCATGGGGAATACACCAGGCTGTTTGCAGAGCGTGCTCACAGCTGCCGGCGCCAGCGCATCGCTTTCCATGTATATTCCCCATTGTGTGCCCGCTTACTCTCATGTAATCCCTTCCTCTCCAATCTCACTGCTCTGCAAGGGGGAAAAAAGAAAAACGACAGGCCAGGCACAGGACAACGCGCCCTGACTGTAATGGCAATCGCATGATGAAGGATGCTGCGAAGGCCGTAAACGCAAGCATTGGTCATAACGTTATTTTTCAACACATAACTTCGAATGGTTGCTGAATGAGGCAGTTGGTAAGCGAGGACTACCTGTATTTTTTAAAAAGGCCCGCCACTCGTAGGCACTCCACCGTCCACAGTCGTATCTCTGGCCTCCGTCTTTTGTTCTGTTGCAGCTTCTGCAGTTTGTCGCACGGTCTATAAAGTTGCAATCTCGGTACAGTTGCTGTCTGTAATCACTTCCCTGAGAGAGAAGTTCTCTAAAGCTGAGGATCTGGAGGGTGGGTTTCCAGAAATTGTCAGGTTAGGGCAAGATCTTGGTCTGCTTCACTCATCGACTGCTCGGTCTCTTCCCATCCCGGCAATGCTTGTTTAGTCTCTTTTTATAAATATTTGTCTTCAGGAGTCTTCATGCTGCCTACCCGAGTGTCCTAACAGTCAGAAATCACACTGAGACAAGGAGTAGGTCTCTAGTGTTTATTACTGCTTCATTAGACAGAAAATCCTAACGAACTGAAGAAGCGTGGGAAAAACCCAGGCAGATAAACCCCAAAAGTCAAGGCGGGTCTGATCTGTGTCTCTTTGAATGGCTGCTTAATGCCTCAGTACTACGCATGCGTTTTCCCCCCTGGATAGGGGCCCCCTCCTGCTCGCCATCAGTGCGCACGACATCGAGTGGCCCTAGGTGGCTCACTGTCATGTATTAAAGCAATCCTTAATTATTTTGAATTAACTCTAAATATTTATTGACTTTATGCTAACATAGGCCCTAACAAATACCAGGTTTGGTTAATAAGTTTGTAAAGCAGGATCATTTCAATATTTGTGGGAAATGTGGCTTTGGTATTAATATTTCTTTCTGAATGCTTATTGAAAGCCGTGTGTGTGTATTTGTGTGTTTTCAAGACTGTTCAGGCTTTTCAAATAAAAACAAACTCCGCAGCCGTTACAAACTCTCTGAAGGCTTCCTGCCCAAATTTAAGGCAATCTTGAAAACTAAGGGAAGTGGCTGTAGCATGAAAATGGCAGGAAACTGTGGTTCTCTTCATTTGAGTGGCAGCCGCTATTCTCTCCTCTCCTCTCCTCTCCTCTGTCCTGCATGTTTTCAGATTTACAGTCTGAAGGCTGACACATTTTTGTTTTGCTTTATTCTTATTTCTGAGAGCAGGTTAGAAGGCTTGGCTTTGCTGTATGGAAGGAGGAGATGTGGGTCAGATGTTCCTGCCAATTGTGTTTGGAAAAAGCACAGGGTGCTGGCCTTGTCTGAAGGAGTTTCACATGTTCTGCAACCCTTTTTGTGGCAGCGTTTACACCCGCGGGGGATGCTCAGGGGCAGAAGAAGCCGTGCTCCGACACACGGGGGGACTTTTCTGAGCATGGTTTGCGAGCAGCGGCGTTCTGGGAAAGTGTGGGCTGGAGGGGCAGGGGAGACCCGGCGTGCCGTGCGGGAACGTGGCTCCAGCATATCCTTCCCTCGGAAGGCAGCGTAGCTTTTTCTCGGGGGTGCCCAGAAAGCTGGTCTCTGCTGGCCGGGCTTGAGCATCACACTCACCCGTGGTTTCTTTGAGCGTAGTTTACCCACGAACGACCATTTGCGGGGTTCACTGGCAAGCTAAACCGCCCGCTGCCCCTTTCCTCTGTGCCCCTTCGGAGTGTGTTGATGCCAGTCTGTGCTGGGTAAATGAAGGCAGCATCCGGTTTGTGCAGGCTCCTCCTCTGGTGACTCAGCTGGCAAGCCCAGGATCTCCCTAAGTGTGCAAGTCTCAGCCTTGTCCTGCGGTCCTCCCTCCAGCAGAGGCGTTGGACACAGCTGGCCGGCCTCCCTCCCTCCCTCTCTCTTTCTCTCTCTCGCTGTCTCGTTCTGGTGCCCTCTCTGACGCTGCAGCTGGGCCTGCTCTGCTCTGCTCGCGAGGAAGCCCCGGAGCGCGAAGGAGTCCTTCCTGTTTGGCTGGCCAGGCCCTCCGAGGCCTCTTCCCAGCCGGAGAGCGCAGGCAGAGGCGGCAGCTGTTGGTGACCTGCCCGGAGCCCCCCCACCCTCCGGCCGCCCGCCTGCTGCCCCCTCCCTCCCCCCCGCGTGGGCCGGTGAACAACCCCCAGCGTGATTGGTGTCCTGCTTTTGTCTCTTCCCTCCCGACAGCCAATTGAGCCTGGGGACGAACTCCTGGTCTGGTACAATGGGGAAGAGGACCCGCGGATAGCAGCCGCGCTGGAGGAGGAGCGCACCAGCCACCGCGGCAAGCGGAGCTCCCCTAAGGCCAAGAAAGGTAAGGCGGCCCCTCCTCCTTCCGCCCCCCCCCGCGGGCAGCCTGGGGGGCTCTCTCCACCCGCCCGCCCACCCAAAAATAAGGCCCAGCAGGAGAGGGTGAAATGACAAACTCCAGGGGTGGGCGAGGGTGGGGGGGGTCCGTGTACCCCCGCCCACCTGCCTTCCGCCCGCCAGTTCCTGCTTGCGGGATCAAGAATCGTTTCGCTCCGATGCCGGCTCTCCTGGCTTGCTCTGCTTGCTGTGCTGCCTCTGGGTTTGCCCCCCAGCAGGGCTCCCTCCCCCAACCCTGGCCTCCCAGCCCTCTCTGCCCCGTCCCCCAGGATGCCAGCCTTCGCCCCCTCCCTCTTGGCACCCCGAGCCTCAAGCAAGAGGCTGGCTCCCCGGCAGCTGCAGCCAAAAAGGAAGTCGGTGTCTTGGGTGCTTTTTTAAAACCACCCCTGGGAAAGTCATTTTGGGTCCTTTGTGGTTTCTTTTTGACGATCTTTCTGGCGAGGTGGGCTGTCCTTCTCACCCACAAACTGCCTGCCAGAGAGTTGGCCCGCCCTCCATCCTGTTAATGATCCCAAATTCAGGGCGCAAATGACATTTCCGTGCCTACCGAGTGCTGAGGGCTGGATTTGAAGAGGTCGTGGTTAGGATCACATTTCAGGATGGTGTTGAAATTTGGGCAGTGAATCATCAAGTTTTCAGCCCTTGATTACAGCAGGGCTCCTGACAATGCTGCACTTGAGAAAATTAGGCCTGTGTTCTACATTTCTTGTGAGTAAGATCTTTTTTGAAATGTTGAAAGCCTGCCCTGCGAGGCTGTGACACATCCTGACAGCAAAAATCACCCTGCGTTTATGGGGGAAATGCAACAAAGGGGTGCATAATATTGAGGACACGTTTTAGTTTATTGTGGGATGATTTAAAAAAAAAAACTAAGGGAAGGTAAGAAGAATGAAATGGCAGCATGTTCTTCTTTCAAGGGTTTTTTTAAAAAATCTCATAGCAGAGAAATTTTCAGAAAGAGAAGTCAGCATTCTTAGGGTATCCCTGTTTTTGTTTATCTTCAAACCTTGCTTTATGCAATGGCTGGAATTGTGGGTGGCTCTGAGGCAGGGTGTGCCTTGGACGTTCTGACAAGGAGGGTGAAAGAGCAGCTCAAACTTGCCCAGGGTTCTGCCTCGAGGTGGGTCACCGCAGGAGGGCAGGGAATCCGAGAGTGGGACGGAAACGGGTGGGTGGGTGCAGGGTTGGCTCCAGGCTTGGGCATCCCCGGTTGCTGGGATCCCGTGGGACAAAGCTGGGGCTACTGCATGGTAAGCGTCAGGCTGGCTCGTCTGGCACCCTGCACAGCAATGCTGGGCCCACTGCCTGCAGATTTATGGTTGAAAGGGGACAGTAATACCGGGAGAGGAACTGGTGTGAAGGGAAAAAGCCTCAAGCGGGAAAATTTCACGTAACGTTACGTCCCATCCCCAGCCCAGGTTCAGGGGCACACACCTCTTGGTTGTGCAGGTCTGAGCCCCACTTCTAATAAGCGGCTGTACTGCCCTGCCTTCATCGGCCGGGAACCAGCTTTGGCTGATCCGGGGAGGATGCTTGGAGGTCACCCTGGGAAGCCTGCATGGCCGTTTTCTAAGGTCTGGGAGCAGGGCGCGTCCAGAGAATGGCCGATGAAAGGCGGGGGGTCCTGGCTGGCAGCATCCTTGTGGTGCTGAGGTTGAAGGAGGCCCGGGCAGCTCTCTCAGCTTCGTTCCTTCCTACAGCCCTGCAGAGTCCCAGTGGAGCGGGAGGTATCCCAGGTGGGATGAAGGCCTGTCTCCCACCTCCTTTGGATCTACCATATTGTTCCAATCCAGGGAAGGGCTTGCCAAGAAAGCCCATGTTCCTCAAAAAGCGCAGGAAAAGCAATTAGGAATCAGTGGCAGGGATGCCTTCCAGACTTCAAGAAGGGCCTGGCTTGGCTTTCGGGGGTGAAAAGGGTGAGGCCGCCTCAGAACGTGGCTGTCTGCTGTGTGCAGGTTCTGCCAGTTGTGGCTTCTGTGAGAACTGGTCCAGCACAGCAGGATTATAATGGGGGGTGCTAAACTTGGGGCTCCTTGGTGCCCTGGCCTCGGTGGGGTGTCTGCGTTTTTTCGGTTCCTTGTTGATCGGATGGGACCAGCTTTCAAAAGGCTGTGTTAGAGCTTTGGATAAGCTGAGGGGTTTTCTTCGTGATACCTCAATATCCCATCTTTTCTAAGGCCATTTTCAAGATTCTGTATAGGAGAAGGGTGAAAAACGAAACAGTCCAGCTGAATGCAAATCTACGGCCAACTTTCAGTAGGTTGTATTTAGCTACTTGGCAAAAGAAAGCCAAAACGGGCCCATCGTGTAACGGGGTGCAGTTGGACGTCGTGGTTGCCCCGGTCACCTCCCATCTAACCTCAGCAGGCAAGCTTAAACCCCAGGCCAGGTTTCTGCATGAGCAGGTGATTTTTGAGATGCAGCGTCCAGGCTGGATCGGGCTCAGGTGGAAGTCTGGTCAAGGAACAGAGTGATGGTTTCTACATAATGGAGGAAATGGTTTGTGCTGTTTCTTTGTCTGGGCTCAGCTATGCATTCAGCTAACATGTTGTGCCCAGAACAGAGCGTCAGTTGTGACTGACCTTGAGTCCATTGTTTCATGTGAGTGGCATGGCCTGATTTCATCCGTGTTTCCTCATGAGTAAGCCCCCAAGTGTTGGCTGCCCAGAGGAAACCGGGCAGGTCTATCCAGCCGGTAGTTTGACCTCTCCTGGGTGGCACACTCGAGTGCCAGGGTCTGTTTTATGACAAACATTTTTGGGAATGGAACTCAAAGTCTTCTGAGCTCATTATTCAGCGGAATTTGTTGTACGGAAGAAAAGGGGGGAAGGACTGCCCTCCTGCACTCATTTTCTGCGGGGTTTTGACTCCCTTGCGCAGTGCAGCCCAGGAGGAGGACGGGAAGGTGGTGGCTCTGTTTAGCTCCTCTCACAAATTCAGTTTCCTTCTTTTGAAATCACACAATCTTTTTTCAAAAAACATGCTTTGGAATCCAAGAACGGCAGAAGTTAAAAAACTGCTCCGCTGCTCTTCCAGCCTGAAGTGAATGGTTCCAAACAAGGTTGCTGGAATCGCACGATAATTATGGAATGAAATTAAGGAGGAACAGGAAGTAATTTACCCATGGATAATTCTTTCACATGTATTTCTCATTGCTCACAGAGCTTTTAAAATCAGCGGCCTTATTTTCGATAATTTAATTGCTTTCTTCCCACCCCCAGTTCATTCACTCAGCATTTTAAAAACCCAGGCTAAGGAGAAACATGGAGGAAATGGGAATCATTCTTAGCTCTGGAGGAAGTGTGTTTGCCCCCATGCCCTATAAACCATTCCCGTTTTGCTCTCACCGAATTGGTGGGCAACTTTCAGATAAACAAATAAGTTGGCGGGCAACGGGTTGGCATCTTTCAGGTCCTGCTGGGCTTACATCCCCCTCCCTCCCACTGTTGGCCGTTGTAGAAAAAGGTTGTTGGGATGGGAGTTCAGAAACATCCGGATGGTCATGCATTGCTCCTGGAGAATGGGCTGTTCCACGTCCGAAGATCAACAACTGCTTCTGGGACAAAATGCTTCTTGCAAAATATCCTTTGGGCAGAAAGTTCAGGTGTTCAAGGAACAGCTTGGAGATTAGCCGTCTTCCGGAGGCATTGCTACTGACATGCAAGTAACGATGTTTATGTGAAGGGGAAGAGAAGGAAGGTGCTGCTTTGCTGGTCCCTTGCCCCCCAAGGTGCAATGAGGGTCCTTCAAGAAAATGGATTACTAATTCAGGCCAAGACAAAAGATCAGAAGGGCTCTGGAAAGCGTCTGCCTTTTAATAAAATTTGTCGGTCAGAAAAGCTTCCAGGCTCCTCTGGCTTTGACTAACGCGGCTCCCCTCCTCCACGTCAAGACAAAATGTGAAGTGCTTCACGTAACGTGTAATGAGTTTATGTAACCAGGGGTTCCCGGGTGGTGCTGTTCATTTGCTTATATGGGTTTAAAACTAGATTAGGCAAACGAGGGATGAGGGTAGACCTGATCAGTGGCTGTTAATTACAGCGGGGAACGGGTCCTCTTGTTTGGTGGCTGCACGCTGCGAAATCCCCCTCTGAGGGGAAGGGAAAGGAAGGCAGCCTTCGCCACCTGCCCTCTCTTCCTGGAGGTGCCCGGCTGGCCCTGCGGAGGGCGTCGAAGCAGCTGGAGCGCTGCCCGACCCAGCCAGAGAGTCCGGGAGAGGGCTGTGCGACCTTCAGCCAGTAGACCTCGCATCCCGATGGCGCATCGTCCGCTTCGGCCAGCGTGTCCGTGAGGCTTCCTTGCTGGAAGCCCTCTGGCCACAGAGTCCCCCTTCCCTCGGAAGGCTTTGCGGTGGCTCCTGCGAGGCTCGTGCCGAGGGCACGTAGGAAGGGGGTTCCCAGTGTATTGCGGGATGGGTGGGCTCAGGACAACGGGTGCGTTTGGAATTGGGCACCCGTGGGGCCGGCCATCAGAACATGCTGTGGGCGTGGCCGGTCATAGAAGCCCCCAACCCTTTTGGAAGGCAGAAGGTGCGTTCGCTCTCCTCAAGCCCAAAACTGCGGCGTCTCTTCCTGGCTCATGCCGTCTCGGGTGTTGAGCTGCTACTGCTTTTTGACTGCAGTGGGGGGGCTGTTGATGTGGCAGTCCCCCCCCCCTCCTCCCAACTAGCGCTCCTGGGCCAGGAGGCGCTTGTGGTTGCACTGAAGTTACGTCTTTGTGACCGTCTCAACTCAGCTCTGTGCGATTCTACAGGAAGCGTGAGGCGAAGTCCCGCAGCAAGAGAAAAGAGACGCTTTGGCTGTTTCTGCTGCTCCTTGGACTCTGATCCAGCAGATCTAAAATTACATTTGCTCTCAAGTTGTCATTCTGGCTGTTTTTAGTAAGCAGAGCAGCTGCTGGCTGAGTCGCCTCGGCGAGGGTTAAACCCACGTTAAGGTCACCCGTGCCAAATGCCAGAGCGGCCGCTCGAAGCTCAGAGGTTCTTCAAGAAAGGGCCAGCGGTCATCTCCTGCAGGAGCGGCCGGCCTTAAGCCAGAGGCCCCATGGAGCTTCTGCGCCTTCAGGAGCCCCGCAGCCTGGGAGCCCTCGCTCATCGCGCTGAACGCCACCGGCTTGTTTGGTTGCGGTGCCTCGAACAGTCCGCAGTGGACTGCGGGGCCCTCTGTGTGGTGCCTGCGTCTGGGCCCTTGCCACAGGCTGAGCCCAAGCTGGGGCTGTCCCCGGGCAGTGCTGTGAGGTGTGGTCAGCGTGATGTGCCCAAGGACCACCACAAGCATACCGTCCTGGTGCTTTGCTCACAAGCCGGACTCTTTAATCCGGAGGGGGAGATGGCTTTTTTGTCGGGCTTTTAAAAGAGCTTTTAAAGTTAGGCAGAGGAACAAGGTTGGATACAAGGTTTTTTCAGCTCTTTTTCTGTTCTCCCCGGGCCGAGTCAAGCCCCAGGGCAGCGAGGTTTAAGTAGACTGGTTTCATGGCATCTGGCTGGTTCTGCTTCGGGTGCATGTCCTGAATTTTTATTCTTTTCTCAAAAACAACAGGATCTCACAAAGGTGCCTCTTGCGTGTGCCAATTCGTGAAGGCGTGACTTACCCCCTTCCTTCCGTTGCTGACTTGTGCGTTGTTAGCTGTGTGCACACAAGCAGATGAGGACCAACACCGGCCCCTTTGGGTGGCATTGCCTGCTGTGCAGACCATTTTGTGCATTTATACTTCGGTACCATGTGAACACCCCCGACCCCATCATGAATTCAGTAGCAAGTAAACTTTGTTGTGCAAAGTGCATCGACAGACACTCTGCTCCTCAACCAGCCCATCTTTATTTCCACCGTGTCTCTATCAGACACGCAGGCTTCCCTCTGCAGCCATTACAGGGTAATCCGGGCTCCTCGTCTATCTCCTATCATAGAGATAGATGAGCAAGAAAGAAAATAAATCGGTGGTGTGGTGATGGTGATGTTTCCCCTCTTGCTTTGCTGTAAAAAATCCAGCAGGGAAAACAATTAAGGATAATTAAACCTCCCTTCCTTATTTGTCAGGTCTCTGGGATTTTGCTCTAGAACGATGGGCAACACATCCTTTGGGCAGCTGCCCGTTTTGTAAGTAAAAATAAAAGGCCATAAACAGACCATTCTCGTGCCACACCCCTTGTCGCTCTGCTGCGTTCCCGTCTCTAGAGATCCAAGAACAGGGCCACAGGAGGTCAGATGACAGCTCACCTGTAATTATAAGCGGTCTGTTCGCTTGGAGGCACGGAACAGCCCCCCCCCCTGCTTAATTTCGAAAGGGTCCCAAGAAGCGGGTGGAAGAGCTCCAGCTGTTCGGCCGTGTGAGAATTCTGACCAGGCAGGGTCCCAGAGCATCAGTAGCCAGTGCCTTGGCAAGGGCTCGAGATTAGAGGCTGTTCCTGGTAGACAGGGGTAGGATGGGGGATATTATGCATGAGAAAAAGAGAGAGAGAAAGAATGGGGGGGGGGGTTAGGAAAGCAAAATTGCTCTGGGGGGGTTATGAAACACATAGATTCTTGTCCAGAGCAGAGGGGCCAGCTGGCTGTGAAGACCTCCCAGAAGTTGAAGCGCGAAGAAGCCGCTGCGGAGCTTTGGAAGTGGCCGAAATGCCCGAGCCCAGGATGTGCGTCCTGCACCCCAATTCCTGACAGCCTACCCCTGACAAACTAGCCAGCATCAGCGTCCCTTCGTTTAACTGAATGTGGCCATGTTTTAGTGCTTGAAGGGGTCATAGAGAAAAAAGTGCTAGATTTAATTGTCAAATTCTTCCTCTCCCCCCCTTCTCAGGAAAGAAAAAATCCCAGGAGGCTAAAAGCAAAGGAAAGAAAGCCAGGGACAAGAAGCGGAGGGCTCCTTTGGGTCTGGATTTAATGCCTTTCGATATGAGGGAGACCAAGGAAGGTAAGTGGATGTCTGTCTCCTGCACGTCTCCTTAAAAGCTCAGGTGGGCGGGAGCTGAAATGGGGCGGGGGGGTTGCAGGGTCCCTAAATACAAGACGGCGTTGGCATCTCAAGCTTTGCGAAGGACCGAGTTCTTTAAAAACATGAAAAAGGAGAAGATGGTACCCCAAACAACTCAGAACTGACCATGCATGGAATAACTGTTTTAAGGGAGGATTAAAATGAGTCCCAGAGGAAAAGTGACATGCCCAGAAGGGGGGCTTTTAGGAGGGCAGGGCCACTGGACAACACTTGGTACTGTATTTTGTGGTGGGGGAGCAGGCTTTTAAGGAACTGGACCAAGAAATCTATTTTCTTTAATAAATAATTTTGAATGCATTTTGCTTTTATAAGGGCAGTCCACATATCTGTGGCTTGCAGAAGGGAATCATCCCAGACATGGGGAATATTCCAGGGTGCTGCCTTTGTTTCCTCTGTCTCCAGGCCATAAGCCAGAGGATGAAGCCCCCACCGTCTCTGCAGTTTTGCCCCTGGACCAGGCTGCTGTCATCCAGGAGATGGTGAACCAAGATGCACTTCCCCGCCTGCTCATCTCCAGCCCAGCCAGCGAGCCGCCCGCCACTCCTGAGGACAAGCCGGAAGGGCTGTTGTGTGGGTCCAAAGACCTAGAAGAGGACCCCGAGGAGGAGGCTGAGGAAGAGGAAGAGGAGGAGCCTGTGGAGGAAATGGGGGAGGAAGAGGAGGAGGAAGAGGAGGAGGAGGAGCCTGAGGAAGAAGAGGAGGAGGGGAGCTTATCTAAAGAAAACCCAGATGTGGAATCCCCGTCCGCGTGTGAAGACAAGCTGGAGTCTGTGGAGGAGCAGAGCAGCCTGTCCGAGGGCTCCCCCGGAAGCTCTCCCAAGAAAAAGCCTTTGGTGAGGTTTCCCAGAGCGAGAGGCGAGTCTGGCGGGGGCGCCCCGGGGGCGTCCATGTTCCCCTGCCAACACTGCGAAAGGAAGTTCACCACGAAGCAGGGCCTGGAGCGCCACGTGCACATCCATATCTCGGCCATCGGCCACGCTTTCAAGTGCCGCTACTGTGGCAAGGCCTTTGGGACGCAGATCAACCGCCGGCGGCACGAGCGGCGGCACGAGGCGGGGCCGAAGAGGAAGCTGCTCCTGCCCTCAGCCTCCGCCCAGCTCTCCGGAGGCAGTGCCCAGGCTGCCGAGGGGGGCATCCAGGGCGACGGCAAGGTCCGACAGGAGGCCCCGGCCCCGGAGGCCGAGAACGCCCCTTCCAAAACGCCGCATCTCCCGTCTTTTGAGGAGAGCAAAGAGCCCAAAGAGTCGCACCCGTGCCAGTACTGCAGGAAGGTCTTTGGCACCCATACCAACATGCGCAGGCACCAGCGCAGGGTCCACGAGCGGCACCTCATCCCCAAAGGGGTCAGGAGGAAACCGGAGGAGCCCCAGGTGCCGGCCGGACAAGCCCAGCACCCCTCGAGCGCGTACGTGGCCAGCACGGACCTCGAGGAAGAAGGGGAAGCCGACGACGCGTACGTCATGGACGTTTCCAGCAACATATCCGAGAACCTCAACTACTACCTTGATGGCAAGATCCAGTCCAACAGCAGCACCAGCAACTGCGACATGATCGAGGTGGAATCTGGCTCCGCCGAAGTCTTCGGCATCAACTGCCTCCTGAGCCCCGTGGCAGTGGAGATCTCCCCCAACGTCAAGGCGGTGCCCGTCCGCCTGGTGGAGGGGTTGAAAGAGTCACCCGTCGGCGGACACCCGGAGGCCAAAAAGCGGAGGACGGCGAGCCCCCCGCTGCTGGCCAAGATAAAGACAGAGACGGAGGTGGAGCCGATCGCCTCGCTGTGTTCCCTGACGATTCCCCTCACCATATCGACGGTGGAGAGCTTGCCGTTCCCCAAGGAGAAAAGCATTTACCTGTCGTCAAAGCTGAAGCAGCTCCTTCAGACGCAGGACAACAACAAAGTGGCCCCCTCTCCCCCGTTGTCGGCCCCGGGGGAAATCCCAAAGCTGGGGCTCCCTGCTGCATCCTCCCCTCTGCTCCCCGCGACCTCGAGCAGGTTCAAACGGCGCACCAGCTCCCCGCAGCACAGCCCGGGCCTCCGAGACCCGGGCAAAGCCGGCGAAGGCCAGCCCGCCTGGAACGAGGCGGCCCTGAGCGCGAAGCTTCCCAAGCTGGAGAGACGCAGCGACTCCCCTGCGTGGAGCTTGTCCGGGAGGGAGGAAGGAGAAGCCACGAGTCCCCTTCGTCCAGAGGAGTACCCGGCATCGAAGGAGTGGGCGCCAAGCCCTCCGTTCGGGAACGTGTGCAACCAGCAGCCCTTGGATCTGTCCAGCAGTGTGAAGCAAAGGTCGAATGGGAAGGGCAGAGCTCAGGGGCCCTGGGAATCCGTGCTCGACCTCAGTGTGCACAAGAAGCCCTGCGGCAACAGCGAAGGCAAGGAGGCCCCCTCGACCCCGCCAGCGGGGGGCGCCGTCAAGAAGAAGCCCACCACCTCCATGTTGCAGAAGGTTCTGCTGAATGAGTACAACGGGGCCAGCTTGGCACCCGAAAGCCCCTCCCCGGACACGAGCGCAGGTCCGAAGGCCCACAAGCTACCTGAGGCGCAGTCGCCGCCAGGCCCTGCCCCCCCAGCCCCCGCCGTAGAGTTGGGCTGCCCAGGCCTCGCCGCCGAGATTTCTTTGCCCCCAGCGCCAGCCTGCCAGGCGCCATCGGTCTTGGCCCGAACAGCTTCTCCTTCCCACCCTCCGTGCCCTCCCATGCTCAAAGTCCCCACCCCCCCACCCCCTCTCCTTCCCACTGTTCCTTCACCACTCCCGGAAGACCCCATCAGCACCTCTCCAAGTTGCTGCCCCTCCCCCCTGTCGAATGCCGCTGCCCCCTCCCCCCTCCCCATCCTTTCTCCGACCCTCTCGGCATCTCCGGTTCATTCCGCAGAGCCTCTCAGCTGCACTTCGCCTGGGCCGCCCACCCTCTCCTCCTCCTCTCCCTCCTCCTCGTCCTCGTCCTCCTCCTCCTCCTCCTCCTCCTCCTTTTCTTCCTCTTCCTCATCACCGTCCTCCTCTCCTTCCCCCCCTCCTCTCTCTCTGGTTTCTTCCGTCCTCTCCCCTGGCGAAAACCTGGAAAATTCAGCCCCCCTCATGACCTTTAAGCAGGAGGAGGGAGAGACCCGGTGTCAGAAGCTGAGGGAGGACCCCCACCACCTGAGCGCCGCAGACGCCCTCCAGGAAGGCTTCAGTAGGAGCTTTGTGTGCAACGTCTGCCAGGCCCCTTTCCTCGCTATCAAAGATCTCACCAGGCATCTGTCCGTTCACGCCGGGGAGTGGCCCTTCAAATGCGAATTCTGCGTGCGGCTCTTCAGAGAGAAGGCGGGCTTGTCGGAGCATCGCTCCCGGCTCCACGGGGTGGGCGACATCTTCGTGTGCTCCCTCTGCAAGAAAGAGTTTGCTTTCC
Organism: Candoia aspera; assembly: GCF_035149785.1. NCBI lineage: Eukaryota > Metazoa > Chordata > Lepidosauria > Squamata > Candoiidae > Candoia > Candoia aspera. The sequence goes on from NC_086170.1 coordinate 9,821,234, forward strand.
TGTGCAACCTGCAGCAGCACCAGCGGGACCTCCACCCCGACAAAGAATGCACCCACCACCAGTTCGAAAGTGGGATCCTGCGACCACAGAACTTCACAGACCCCAGTAAGGTCGACGCGGAACAGATGCGGGGCCTGCCCAGCGTTGCTTTGGAGTCCTCTAAGGAGGAGGAGGAGGAGGAGGAGGAGGAGGGCGGGGCGTTGAACGACTCCTCCGAAGAGCTCTATACCACCATCAAGATCATGGCAGCCGGAGTCAAGCCCAAAGACCCAGACATCCGCATGGGCCTCAACCAACACTACCCAAGTTTTAAGCCCCCTCCGTTCCAGTATCACCACCGGAACCCCAACGGGATCGGGGCGACGGCCACAAACTTCACCACTCACAACATCCCTCAGACCTTCTCCACCGCCATTCGCTGCACCAAGTGTGGGAAGAGCGTGGACAACATGCCCGAGTTGCACAAGCACGTTTTGGCTTGCGCTTCAGCCAGTGACAAGAAGCGGTACACTCCAAAAAAGAACCCCGTGCCTCTGAAACAGGCGGTCCGCCCCAAAAACGGGGTGGTTTTGCCCGGCCCCGCCAACCACAGCTTCCGGCGCGTGGGCCAGCCCAAGAGGCTCGACTTCGGCGTCGAGGTGAGCCGGATGGCCTCCGACAAGCTGAAGCTCAGCGCCCTGAAGAAGAAGAACCAGCTGGTCCAGAAGGCGATTTTGCAGACGAAGAGGTCGCAGCAGCGGGCGGAGCTCAGGAACAGCAGTGTGGAGCCCAGCGCCCACATCTGCCCCCACTGCAGCAGGGAGTTCACGTACGTCGGGAGCTTAAACAAGCACGCCTCCTACAGCTGCCCGCAGAAGCCAGTTTCCTCTTCCTCGAAAAAGAAGGCCAAAAAGAAAAGCAGCGGGATGTCGTCCCCCAGCAGCAACAAGAGCGGCGCCAACCCGCGCCGGCGGACGGCCGACACCGAGATCAAAATGCAGAGCGCTCACGCGCACCTGGGGAAGACCCGGGCTCGCAGCTCGGGGCCCGCGACCGTCCAGCCGCCCCCCGCCTCCTTCAAGCTGAAGCAGAACGTCAAGTTCGCGCAACCTACCAAGTCCAAGAAGGCCCCCCCTCCGCCGGCAGCGAGGAACATCGGCCCAGCGAGGGTGGGCAAGGCGGTCCCGCTGGAAGGGAAGCGGAGCAAGGGAGTCGCAAAGGGCGGCTCCCCTGGACTGCTCAGCAAAGCCTCGCGCAAGCTGCACGTCCGCATCCAGCGCAGCCAGGCGGCCCTGGCCAGCAAGAAGAAGGCCGACCGGTTCGGGGCAAAGTCGTCGAGGGAGCGGGTCGGGGGGCCCGTCACCCGGAGCTTGCAGCAGGCGACCTTTGCCGAGGCCACGGAGAACAGGAGGGAGGAGAGCTTGGCCCGGCCGGAGCCGAAGGACTTCAGGTGGGCTTTGCTGCGGGGCGTTGGGCCGGCCGCGCGGTCCTCTGGGTCAGGAGAGAGGAGGCAGGTTGGGCCGGCCGGAGTCCCAGGCTCCCTTTGGAGGAGATGCAGCTGCTGGGGCTGGACCTCTCAGCATCTTCTTGTGCTAAGCCCTGGGCAGGGTGGGGGCTGAACGTAGATCCTGCTTTAGGCAGAGCGGGGCCACGCTCATTCCGTTTGCAAATCTGGCAGGGGGGGCGGGTTGGAATCGGCTCCCGTCTCAGTTCGTTGCCCCAGTGGCATAGGAACCCTCTGCAGCATATAAGAAACCGCTAAAAAACCAGAGGGGGCGAGGAGCCCGGAGAGCAGAAGGCAGCCGGGGCAGATCAAACTCTCTCGAGGCCTCAGCCTCACGGGTGGATGGCAGATGGAAATAGGAACTCCTTGAAAAAGGGGGGCACCAGAAGGGCCCCCTTCTCCAGCCCCCAAGGCCGCTCCCTGGGGGGGACGGGGGGCTGGGTGTGGGGCAGGCAGCCCTGCAGCAGAGGAGGGCAGCCAGTGGTCGGGTGGGCGCTCGGGGCAGGTGCCATTCCTCGGGGTTGACCTCCCGGACTGGGTCTCTCTCACGCACACCGCAGCCAGAGCTCAGTTAAAAGGGGGGCTTAGCCTGGTTTGCTGTAACCAGCCTGGTTCACACGCAGCATTAGGCCAGAACCCCACGCTAAGGCAAAAGAGAGTCCCATGGTGGCTTATCTGCAGACCTGGTCAAGGTGTGAACAGCAGGCCGTGCCATGCATCGCGTTACCACGTCGGCCATCGCCTGTGGCTGCTCGCTTCTCTCTGGCTTTGGAGGCTGGCGTTCACCCGTCCTGTGGATTTAACCCCTCCACCTGCCACGTCTGAAGCCTCAGCATGAGTATTCCTGCAGTCGCGTGCGCTTGGCTGACAGACCCAAAGAAAACTGCGCTGTAGCCCTGGAACAAAAAGCTCATTTCTCAACCCTGGAGCTATCGGCCACTGCTCTTATGAACTCTGGACTTGGCGTCAGCCGTCCACTGGTCTCTTGAGCCGAGGGCGTCTCGCATCGGCCCTGGCGGAGGGAGAGGACGCTGTCCAAATTCTGAACAGGTTTTTTCCCCCAGCAGTTGCTCAGCGGGACGGCTTGGCCTCCTGAGTCCCAAGTAGAGGGGGTGGATCTTGCAGCGTTCAAAACAAATGTGGTGTGGCAAGGGAGGCTTAACTCTTTCTCCTCTGCTGTTACCCACTTGAACCCCCCCCCCCAAAAAGGTTGCTGTTGCCCCATAGGGGGAATGCTTTTCTCAAGTGAAATAAGCTCTGAACCACCCTGGGTCTGCTTTCACGGGGGATCTGGGGAAGAGCCCACGAGCTGCCCTGCGGCCAGGAGCAGCCGTCGTTCCAGATCCTCTTCTGCCTCAGCTGGCCGAGACTCGGTGTTGCCCGCATTTGGGGCCCTCTAAAGGTGCCATGCTTCTGAGCAGCAGGGGAAGAGAGAGGATGTTCCTTCCTTTTATTTGGCACTGAGAAAACAGGCATTTTAGCTGGTGTTGAAGAATATTTCCGATGCATTTCAAAGCACCCCGAGACAAACAAAATCCTTTGGTTGCTTCATAGAGCGCATTGTGCATGATGGGGCTCACTCAAAAAGCTCTGGTTTTCGCTAAGCGGCAGCCTCTGCGGCCGACACTTGCTCTGCTCCGAGGCCGGCCTAGCGTTGGGTGGTGTCTCCTTCGGCAGCCCCTTCTCCCCAGCAGCGGCAGGGCCTCTGCCCCGACCCCCGGCTCACCGGCTCTTCAGGGTTTTGGGCCCATGTGTGAACTCCCGAGATTGGAGCCTGGGGCCGTGGCCGGCAGGGCAGGTGCTTTGCCACCCGCGTGTTCCTGCCTCAAACTCAGAAAAGACGAGTGTGCAGCTGCTGATAAGCGTGTCTCTGCCCAGACTGAACACTGGGCATTTGTGGCTCTGCGTGTCGCATGAACTCAGCCGGTTCATTCAGTTACAGTGGAAGAAGCAGCGGCCTGGTGTGGAACATGAATCAGGTCAAAGACTCGATTCTTACGCAGTAGGTCAGACTGATTTATCCCAGAAGTGGCTGTTTTGAAGCATTTGCCACCAGGTTTTTTTCTCCTCCACCGTCTCTCCTTTGTTTTCTTTCTTCCTGTGAACCTCGGCTTTTGCTTTCTCCCCTGCAGGAACCTTCTTTAAGGAGACGACAAGCCGAACCCTCCGCGTGTGTAAATGAGATTTTCCAAGCGACGGGCTCGAACCATCTCCATCCTGCTCAGCGCAGCAGGAGGCGCACAGAGGCCCCGTCCTCCGGGCACGAACGGCCCGGGCAGAGCTGAGGAGGCCGCGGACCCCCGCTGACGTGCTGCGCCGGAGCCAGGCTCGGGTTGCCCCAGACAAGCCATTCTTAGCTGCAGAGACAAGACTCGCAGGGTGCGGTTGCCCCATTCTCCCCTCGCCCCCGCCAGCCCTGGCTTTTTTATAAAGCAGGTGGTCAGACTCGACGGGAGCAAATTCCGCCAGGGCGTTCCTTGCTTAGGCGCCTGGCTTTTCTCTGGTGTGGCCAGGTGAGACGCAGACGACAGCTCAGCTGAGAGCGTTGCCAAACGCACTGAGAGCAGAGCTGCTCAGAAGGCCCCGGCACGTGTCAGGGATGACAGACAGCTCACGCTGCATCCAGAATATTTCTGGTCACCCCTCCGGTCTCTGAAGGCCTTTGTTTTACACCAGCCGGTGCAGAGACCACCTGGGATTTCTTCCTGCTCCTCCACCTCCACACCGCCGCCGCCGCCGCTGCCTCACCGGTTTGGTTCCGGTCCCTGCTTTTCCAAAACAGCTTCTTCGCACTCTTGGGGAGCAAGAGAAACGGTGGTGCGGCCAGCCTTAAGGATACCGATATCCAAAATCCTCCAGGGTGGATGAGGCATCCACAGCTTCTTGTGAACGAATTGCTCACCACAGAACACTATAGCACAAAGAATGCACAGAGAAACGGCTGTTAATTGGCGGGCTGTGGGCAAAGCGAGAGCTACTTTTTTCCCCTGTCGTGAAGCAGAATCGAATCTCCCACCCCCACCCCCTTTCCTGGGGTACAGCTCCCTTTTTTCCAGAGGCGTGTTCTGAAAACTTGCCTTTCCATTTCGGCGAACAGCAGTTCTTTCGTTTCACTTAGGCCACCCCCCCGGTTTTTCAAAGCTATTTGTTCTTGACTTAAAAAAAGAAAAGTAATCTACCTCTTAAAATTTGAAGTTTCGATGTTGTTTTGGTGGCTTCATGCCACTTTAACCGCCTCTCGCTATCATTCCCTTTCATTTGTTTTCTTGGTTTATGGGGACATCTACATGAAACGGTTGTACAAAGCATTTGTAGCAAGTTTGGAGAGGGGGGATGAAATATTTAAAATTATTTAAATTGTTTTTGACACCTCGGTTGTATTATATGTGATTTACATTTTACATGAATTTGTTTATGTGGGGGAGAGGAGAGGGTCTTTATCTGAAGATGGCTCTTGTATTAAAGTTGGCTGTTCCGTAGTTCTTCATTTTTCCCCTTTTTCTCATTGGAGAGTGATGCAAAGGCTATTCTATAAAAAACATTAAAATTTCCAATTTGCCATACAAAAACCAAAAGTTTGTCGTTGCTTTCGAACGTCGTGTTGGCACGATACGAGTTTGCAGCCAGCCTTGGGAACGCAGCCACCATTGCCAACTGCCCGCTTAAAGAACAGGACGTCGTTCTTTCTGCAGCCTTCGCGTTCGGGGGGAATCAGACTCCGCATCCTCTGCATTTCATCAAGAGTAGCTGGTCGGGCTGTAGCCCAAAGTGCTCCCTCAATATTTGTGAGTACCAATAAAGCGCTCCAGAGGGGTGGAGAGCGATTATGCCACAACGTGGCACGGGTGATTTCTGTGAGCGGAAGAATTAACCTGCCTTCAATTCCAGATGAGCAGCTGAGGCCCTTCTTCGAAGCCTCTGGGCAGGAGAGCAGCCTCGTCCGTCTTCAGAGAAGACCAGCGGAGGTCACTGCGTCCCCTCCTCGAGGGTAAGTCGGAAAAGGCCTGTTTGACCGTGGAGGCTGGAAAGGGGCGATGGCATGGCCGGACTGGCCGTGGAGGCTTCACGTTGGACGAGTGCAGAGGTCCCGGTAGAGACCAGTGGACCCCTGGCTTTGGCCCGGGAGCACCTATGAGAAGAACTTGGCACGTACTGATCCCAAGTTGAACGCGAGGCAGCGAGAGGGCAAGGCTGGAGAACGGGCACATGCGAAATTAGTCTGCAAGAGGGTCTGGAACCCATAGAGCAACATCTGGCTGCCTACAGGTTTAGAGGTGCATCAGTAGAACTGCAGTTCCCAAGGCGCTGGCAGTTTGATCTCGCCTCAACTACTTTGCCCTCCTTTCAAACCAACCAGAGAGGCTGTTCCAGGAGAGACTGAGTCTGGCAAGGAGAGGGGGGATGTTGACTGTGTTGACTGTGGAGGGGTGGAACAGCGCTTTCCACGTACCTAAAGAGGTATCGGGAGGAGGCCTAGGTGGTCCATCATCTCAGAGGGCAGGATAGGGACTCTTTGGGAGGCAGATTCCAGGTGGGTGTTAGGAGACACTTCTGAAGCCGCTGTTGCCAAAGGGCTGGGGGGCATATTCAGGCAGAGACTGGACAGCCCACCGCCGCTTTGACCTGGATTTCTGGCTCTGATGAGTTGGGGGGCTCCTTCCAACTCCTTTGGTTCCGTGATTCCGGATTTTACGTCCATTTCCAGGTTTTGCAAACGGGTGTGCCTGGATGTGCCTGCAACGTCTCTTCCCAGCCCTACACGTCAGCGGTCAAGGGTCTATTTGTATTCACCATCAAAAGATTATCTTTTCTTTGCACTTGCAGGAATCTAAGGTACTTAGCTCCAACCAGCTGCTAGACCCACGTATGCAAAACAGCTAGTTAGCCCTGCACATTAAGTGCTCTCTCCGCGCCTGTTTAACATCTGCATGGAACCGCTGGTATCATCAGTATGCTGATGATCCTCAGCTGAATTAAGCGATGCTGTGGATGTCCTGTCTCGGTGCCTGTAGGCTGTAGTGGTCTGGGTGGGGAACAACAGGCTTCAGCTGAACCCTGGCAAGATGGAGCGGCTTTGGGCTTTAGGGCCTACTGAATCCAGAACTACCATCTTTGGTGCTGGGCGGGGTGGCGCTGACCCCAAACAGACCCGGTGGGCAATCTGGGGGTCCTCCCGGACTCACAACTCCTGCTCAAGGAGCAGGTGGCAGCCGTGGCCAGGAGGGCCTTTGCGCAACTTAGTGTTGGGCGCCTGCTGTGCCCATTCCTGGATCGTGAGGCTCTGCTCAGCCACTCATGCCCCGCTCACCTCCTGAATGGACTACTGTAACACGCTCTACATGGCAGGAGAGGCCGGCTGCAGGTCCTGCCCGCGAAAGACTTCCATCGAACAGGACCAGCGGGGCTTTTCTGCTGCAGAGGTGAGGTCAGCCCCAACCCTGTGGCCTTCCATAAAGCTCTCAAAACGTGGTTTTTTCCAGCAAACCTGGGGATCCACTGGCAGTAGGCAGCCTGCGTGCTGGTCGTACTGTGCGTAAACATCTTCCCTCTTGTGGTCTTGTTTTATCCCCGTGTATTGTTTTAATGGGTTTGCAAAATGTTTTAATTCCTGGTTTTATTGCACGCCGCCCAGAGTCACTTCAGGCGAGATGGGTGCCCAGACAAATTTGACAAATAGATAAATTCATGTGACAAGTTACTGAGAAGACATTCAACCTTAGTTGCTCCTTAGTGGATTCCCGATTCCGTACCTTTGCTAATGGAACAGAGAGATCCGCAACAGCTTAGAGACCCCCTTTACACGTTATCATGCCCCCCAGCATCAGGAGAGGCAGGATGAGCGTATAAATTCTGAATTTAATGGAGAGGTATAATCCTTTTATTAAAGTCTGTCTGAATGATCCAAATGTTTCCTTTGCCTCTGTTAAGCCAGCCCAAGTGAACTGTGAAGAGGACCCGCTGCCTGGCTAAGGAGTGGGTCAGAGATGCTGTGAAAGGTACCAGGCCTTCCAGAAATTAAAGCTTTGCCCAAACCAGAAACCAGAGGAATGTGAACTCCAAAAACAATTGACAAAAGAGGTGAAACAAGGGGGAGCGTTTGAGGCAGCATGGCAGAGAACATTTAAGGCGATAAAGGATCCCTTCAAATAGGGAACCAGCCAGCCGGCAGCAGCATTCCAGGGGCACGGAAGGAAATAGAAAAAACGCTGAATAAATTGCCTATTTTAGGAGGACTGTTGGAGAAGCCGAGGCAAGGAGCAGGGACGAGATACAGTGTTAGCAGCTCTGTTCACAGATTAAGAAAAAAGGAGTTCCTGGGTTCATACAGAGCTTAAATATGATGTTAGTCATCTCTGGTGAAAACATACAACCCACCTCAATGCTGGCAGCTGTTCCCGAGGACTGGAAAATAGCGCTTGTGGCCCACTTTGCGAAAAGGGGCTGAAAGGTGTTGAGCTGAAATCTGTCCTGTGTTGCAAATAATATTAAAGAGAAAATAACCAAATTCCTAGGACAACCACCATGCGGGAAAGGAAGTGGCGTGGCTTCTGCACTGGTGAGTGCTTTTCCACTGGCTTTCAATGCTGTTTGGTTGACCCAAACTGTGTGGTCCAGCGGTGGTTGCAGACTTTGATTTCCAGAAAGCCTCGCTGAGGTCCCACCCCAAAGGCCCTCGAGCCTGCCCGGGGTGCTCGCTGACGGGCGGCTGGCGAAGAAGCGGGAAAGAGATGGGGAGTTGGCAGTTCTTGCCCGGGAGAGAAGGGCAGGGTGGGGCCCTGCAGGGAGCCCCGCTCAGGGCGTAGGAAGGCTTGTGGGGTGCAAGATGAGGGGGTGGCAAGAAGCTGCAGACAGGTTTTTCCAAACGGTGAATGGACTGCCGAATGGCAGGTTAAACGTAAACCACTGTGAGCGTGGTAAATGGGATCTGTGCTGGCAGTGACTGACCAGAAAAGGGATCGTGGTGGACAGTTGGATAAAAACGCTGACCCTGCGTGCAGTGGTTTAAAGAAATAAGAGAGAGACTGCAAATGCCCTGCTCAGAGCCCTCGGGAAGGGGACAGGAAATGGAGCTGCCAACATGGTGAGGCCTTGAGGTGAATCTGCTGTGGCATGGCCGCCCTTGGAGCACAGCACACCGTTCTTGTGGCTTCCCCTTGGGAAGGGAGCTCCAGAGCCCCGAAGGATCCACGGGGGCACCCCAAATGACGGGGGGGGTGGAACAGCCCTCCCACCAGGAAAGGGCTGCAATTTGGCCCTTTTGCTGGGAACGAGGGGGGGCGGGGGAGACAGAATGGCGCAGCGCTCTGCCTGGTCAGGCCGAGAGCTCCTCTGTGGGTACCCGAGGCAGGGAAGCTGGACCGAGCAGTGAGCACGCAGCCGACTTGGAGGGCTTCAAAGCGAGGCTGGGTGAACGTGAGGAGACGCGGCCTGCCAGTGGCATGGATGGCCGCCTTCTGCATCTGCCGCCTCAATGGCAATGGGCTTCCAGTCGGGTGGCGATAGTGGGCTGGTGAGTGCGCCCAGAGCAGCGTCAGAATCCGGGGATGCTGGTTAAGGGAGGATAGGGAAGGCAAGAGGACCAAGATACGATGCTGGTTTGCAGCAGGGGATGGCCACGGCCAGAGGCTGCAGTGGGTTTTCAAGGCCCAGGAACCCACTTTTTCCTGCTGGCGATTTCTGTCTGTTTTCAAGAGAGTATTTTGCACTACCGGCCGGGGAGGAGGAGAGACTGCAGAAGATGCAGGGAAGGCGACGTCAGGCAATGATGCTCTTTAGCCCCTCCTCCTCCGTTTCGGCCGAGGGAGGGAGGGAGGGAAGGCCGGCGCCAGAGCCGAGGGTAGAGGAGACTGGACCGTCGCGGATGCCCGTCCAGGGCAAGTGGCTCAGCGGCAGTGCTTGTAAGAAGGACTGGGAGCACCAGAGAGATGCGCTAGGTAAGCAGATGTCGGGGGGGGAGGCTTCCCCCCTTGTTTTGATCAGGCTCTGTCCCAAATTGCCAGCTCTTCGCTGGTATTACCACCACCACCACCACCCTCATTTCGCTTCAGCAGTGGTTCCTAAAGAAAGATCCCTGGAAGCCAGACCGAGGGACAGGCTAGCTTGATTGCTCGGCAGGCTGAAGAAGAACACGGATGATGATGTTCTTGATGGGGGAGCCGGGCGTGGTTCGCTGGCTTTAGAAGATCAGCCTAGGAGGTTTGCAAAAGCTGCCTGAGCTACTGAGGGAAGTGTACTGCGAGGCTCCATCAGGAAGTGGGAGTTTATCACCTGACAGGAATCACCAAATTTTTCCAGGAACTGCTGCAATAAAAAAAAAACTGGGTTGGAAGGAAGCTGGGTCATTTGAGAGCTTCTGAAACTGACCACAGTGTAAAACAGCAGTCTGGAGAGACTTGGGATGTATCTGGAGGAGGAGGCGGGGGGGAGTTTGGGTGCTTCAAGTCGACGTGCCACTGCCTGGCGTAGCTGACTTCCTGCTCGTTTCCTTCGCCAGGGGGGAGCAAAGCATCTGCACAGCTAAGCTGGAAGACGCTGCCAAGGCTATGGAGGCATCGTGTGTGGACACCACGAGCCCCGTCACCTTCTCGCAGGTTTTCGGTCACCAGTGTCACCTTTTGGAGGCAGGTAAGAGGACGGCTGGGATGGTGCACCGACAGGTTTCTCGCACTGTACCCCAAATTATTGGCAAACCCCTCGAGAAGTAACACGCGATCCAGAAGTGTTCCATATCCCAGGTCTACGGGCAGGTGGGGTAGAGGGATGAAATACGTGGTTCGTGGCTGCACAGGATAAAACCGAGAGGCGGGACAACCAAAACATTTCCCCGAACAGTCCTGGCTCCCCACAAAAACAGGGTACGTCAATCGACGTTGCTGTGCGTCTGCTCTTCCCTTGCTGCGCAGTGCTTCACCCTGAGGCGTGTTCAGGATCAAGGGCTGCGCCGTGGCTGAGAAGGGGCAGTTGGGTAGGAAATGCTGTGGCTACTCAGAAATGGAAATGGCTTTCGTTGAAGAAAAATCGGTTGGGTGATTAGGGACTGCAAGTGGACCTGAGCCAAAAGGTGTGGCTGCTGCTGCCATCATCATTGTCATCTCCAGCTCCTTTTCTGCCCTTGCTATGAGCCGGGGGCCCTTTAGGGTGTTCCTGTGAACTCCGGCGCTCCCCAGGGCATTCTGTCCCTCTAGGCGGGGAAGCCAGAGGGCCTCCAGATGTTTGGGATTACAGCTCCCTTACCGTTGGCCGTGTAGACTGATGGAATTGAAGTCCGACAGACCTGGAGATCCGGGTCTGTGGCGCTGCTGGTGCAAATCCCTCCCTTCCTCCCACTTCCATCCTCCAAGATGCTCCGATAGTCAAAACGTGGACCGTTCCTGTGCCAACCAGCGGGTGTTGTGAGGCTGATCTTTCCAGGGGGTCTGGGAGAGGCAGTTGGGCATCCCATCTGGCTCTGGTCTCCCTCCACACCTCGGAGGCCCATTGCTGCTCCTTGTTCTGACCCCGCTGCCTCCTTCCTGCTCCAGGGGCAAATCACAGCCCAGCCATCCCGGTCTACCCCAAGAGCCCAGGCTGCCACCCTTCCATTTTCATCTATCTGATAGCCCTGTGAGGTAGGTTCCGTTGGGAGCAGGTGCCTTTGAAACCGAGCGGAGGCCTGAACCCAGGCCTCTGGGGTCCCCTGCAGCCGGTCTTTCAGCAGCATTCCCTAAGGAGGGCTTGGGGGCTTCCAAGGTTTTGAGGGGCCACAGGTAGTCCTAGAGCACCCCTGCTTTGCAAGAGAAGCAACCAGGGATTCCCTCTTGCAAGGCACATAGGGAAGCAGCGTTATTCCCCAGCTCAGTCTTGCAGCTTGGTCATACAGAACCCAGAAATGTTCAGGCCCGGCGGGGGAGCAGGGACTGGCCGAGCCGACACATTGACGTCGCTTCCTGCGTTTGCTGGTCACAAACCAAAGTATGAAACGAGAGACATTTTGCAACGGTGGAAAGTGCATAGGAGCGTCCCTGCGCTAGGAGAAATGCGTTCAGGAATGCTTATATCCAGAGAAATCCACATCCCCAACTGATGGGGGAATGGTTGAGTGAGAATCATGCAGAAAAAAGCATTCCGTTGGGGAAAAGGAATCTCTTTGCCAAAAAAGTTTGCTTTAAGAATCTGGACACGATGCTCAAGATGCGTCAGAAGAGCCCAGGGCTCTCCCTGCCTGTGATTTGGAAGATGTGCCGGTCGCCTGAAGTGCCCTTTTTGCAGCCGCCTGACCCTTCAGCCTGCGGTTGACCTCAGTTTGAGCATCTTTTTTGGGCTGCAGTTTAAGAAGGGAGTGCAGGCTCAGGAAGAGCCCTAACCTTGCGGTGCCCGCTCTGTATCTCCTCCGGCCGGACGAGAAGCCCCAAGCGTGCTTTTGAGCCAGCCGGATGCCCACTGAGTTTCGGGGGCGGGGGCGTTTCTGCCCTCAAGCATCCTACTCAGAATTTGCTGAAGCCGAGCGATGGGATGCCTCCCGCATCCCACAAAGGGAGTTGTGGGACCCAGCCATAAAATTAGCCTGGCAAGATTCCTCCTCCCTCGATCCCTGTTAGGCATGGGCGTACGAAAGTCACTGTGTGCTGACGGGGAGAAAGGTGCGCCAACAGGAGTAGAAATGGTGTGTGTGGTTTTTGAAAACGAAAAGTGTGAAGGGAAAGTGAGAATGGGATGGAGCCAGCTCCAGGCTGAGAAAAGGAGAAACGTCCCAAGTTGGTCCCCTTTGACGCCTGCCTAAGCCCGTGGACATCGCCCCCTGTGGCAGAGAGTTCCAGAGCCTAACTGCAAAGGGGGCTTTCTTTTCATTCCTCTTTCTGAGGGAAAGGTTTCTTTTGCTTTGGCCAAATGGCCTATTATGGGATGATCTCCAGATTCTGGCATTACCGGAGAGGCCTCCCGTGGCTTCCTCATGCCAGGTCGGCTTCAGTTCCCCTTTTGCACAGCTGAATAGCCCCAAGCCCCACATTTCTACTCCCTGGCGCAGGGCTCCACTCCTAAATTGTTCACACTCTCCTCTGCTTTAGATTATCCCGTTTAAGTTTGCTTCACTTCTAATTTCTGTCCACGCTGGAAAAGCTACCAGTTATTTCCACCGCCTGCTGGAAAAAAGATACACACTCTTTAGGAACAGCCAGTCAGTCCCCGGGTGCAGCGCCACATATTTCAGATTTCAGAAGTGCGGGAAAAACCCTTGCCGAAGACGAGGATGTGTTGCTTCTGATCAGCAGAAGGCAGGAGAGGGAGAAAAGAAGAGAAGGCCGAGCAGGTCTGGAAAAGAGAGCGAGGCTTCTGCCTTTTGCCCTGTTGAATGTTGGCCTGATCCTGGACGGCTGAATTGTCTGCCCTTGTTTCCAAGGGAGGGCAAGGCTTTAGGAATCCCCTGGTTTTTTTGTTGATTGCCAGGGCCGTGGAGAACATTTCCACTGCATGTTTTCTGTCATTCCCATTCAGCTTTCTAGTTTTCCTTGAAAAGAAGATAAATTTGATAGAATTAGATAAAACTGCATCAAGGTGTTTTTAATGTTAGGCTCCTGCATATGTGTATAATATTTTACATTAAAAAATTTGAACGTAAAGGCATGGAGAAATAAAACACGTGTTGTAAAAAAAAGCCACGTGTGAAACCCCACAGGTAAACCCCCAGGATCCTGGAGCAGGAAGGGGCCACCGAGTCCAGCTCCTGCCCAGGAACCCCCATTAAAGGGTCTCTCTCCACCAGGGAGCTGAACCCACCCTCAGAGGAACCGGGTTGTAAAACCCCGTTGTAAGAACCTAAACGTCAAAGAATCTAGGAGTAAAATACCACATTCAGAGGAAATCTGAAGCTGGCGCATCATGAGATCTTGGTCGTCAGCTGTATAATGTTAACAAATAAATAAAAGATGACTTCGTGATTGCTTTTTGGAAGGAGGGGGCATTTCCAGAGAACATATGGCCGGGGGCGGCAGCCGACAACGGTTCCTATAGCCTGGAACGGCATCTTGCCGGGCTCAGTTCTGGGCCCTGCGCTGGCGCTTGGTGGATTTGTAAACGGCTTAGATGGGTATGGGATTGGCAGGTGAGATGAAGGTGAGGAGTGGCAGACCCCCTTCGAGGACAGAGTCGGGGCTCAGGAGGATCTTCGCCGGGGGCAGAAACCAGCAAGATGAAATCTAACACAGACCAGGCAAATCCCTCATTTGGGTAGGAAAAGGGCCATTTTGGGGGGTAGTTTGCTGGCTGTCAGATTTTGGCGCTGTAGTAATTCTGGGGACCGTGGTTCCAAATCCCTCTGGATGGCACCGGGATAAAGAAAATCTAATTTGGGTCGTTCTGTTTATGTGGGAGAAAAAAACAGTAAAATCAGGAAGGGAATGAGGCGAGGCCAGAAACCTCCTGACACGTGCTGTGGGGGCTTGGTTGATACGGTGAAAAATGCCATGTTTGAGCCCCAAAGTTCTCTCCCCTCCTGGTTGGGTCTCAGGGCCCCTGGTGGTGGGTCTGTGGCCTCTCTCTTGAGTTGCAGAACTGCTTCCCCCCCAGTAGGAAGGAAAGAGCGTGGATGTATGTGTGCTAAATGTGCAAATAGTGTCACCTTCGTACTCTTCCAGTGCCCATCTCTTGTGAATTGGGGGCAGGGGGTATTTTTTTAAAAGACAGTTCAGTCAGTCCCTGAGAACGTGGACCTCTGCATTTCTCCCTGAAGAACTTGCAGGAAGCCAGCAGCCCCGGGAAGCTGCTTAAGGGTGGGCGGGGGAGAAAGAAAGCTGGCAGGAGGGAAGATTCTCCTTTTTAGATTCCCTTCAAAACCAGGAATCAATATTTATTTACATTTCTTGTTTCGTTCCCACTCAGAATGTTTCTGCCTCTAATAAATCACCAGCTCTTGGCAGGCTGGGCAACGGGACGGTGCGGAGATGGTGTTCTTGGCTGGTCTGGATCACGCAACCTGAAATGGATGGAAGGATTGACGAGAGCCACCGGTCTGTGTGTGTGTGTGTGTGTGTGTGTGTGTGTGTCCATCCATCCGTGTGTGGAAGAGATCCAGTGATGTTTCAGGGGGAACTCAGGTAGAGTCGGCGTCCTTCTGCTCTCGTCCCCAGGCTCTTCCTTGAGGGCCGTGACCCGTGGCCCCACCTAGCCCATCCTTCCTTGCCAAACTCCCCGTACCCTGAAGATGTTCTTCCTCGTGTTCACACCAAGTGCAGCCCCTCGATTCTTTGCCCTGCAAAACGGGCCCCACAAGAACCACTCAAGAGACGCATCTTTTCACCAGTTTTCTTGGCACAACCCCGTAGGTTGCTGGCTGGGAATGATGGAGAGAATGAGTCCGTCACCTCTGGCAGGGAAGTCACTGTATGCGTTTGCTTCCACAGAAGCAAGTGCTCTGCTGTTTCCTGTTAAAATCCAGTCCCCTCCCTAGCAGAGGAACCGATTCAGGGGGAGAAAACCACGCATCTCACTAAAGAGCGAGTGAGCGTTTCTGGCACAGCAGATTCGAAAGAGGGGCCCGTCCCTCCCTCTTCACCTTAGAAAAAATGATGCCAGGCAGTTGATGTCTTAAGGGGCCCTTTTCATTGCCTGAAAATTGAAAGAGGCACTGGGTTTTTCTGGTGCTACAGAAACAAGCTGTGGACGTGGGGCTAATGGGGCTGGCCAGAGAGAAGCAGGGCTCAGTGCCCGCCCCTGCAGGCCGCCAAAGGGGTCCACGGACAGAGGGCGCGTCATCCCTGTAAGGGCTGTGCCTGGCTTTCTTGCGGATGCTTTGGCTCGTTCAGCCGGATGGAGGGCTTTCCTCTGACAGCCCTCCCTGTTTGGCCGCGCAGCCGTGGAGCCCCAAGGGAAAGCTCTGTGGGTTTTAGTGGGCCAGCCAGGGAGGCCGGAGAGGGACATTCCATGGAAAATGCAGCAAGGGCAATGTTCCTTCAGGCCCAGGATCCCGGAGCCCTTTTCCATTGTGCACACTTGGCCCAGAAAGGGCTGCTGCCTCTGTGTGCTCCCCCCCCGCCCCCGTGGGAGGGCTCAGAGGCAATTCTTCCCCCCACCCCCCAGTCCACAACAATAAAGCATCCTCCCCTGAACTAGCTGAAGGCTTGAAACAAAACCCAAATTCACCCACATGCCCATTGACAAGCATGTCCCTGTACGCTGATGTGGTCAGAGATCCCTAAAAGCTAAGGTGAAAATGAAGACATTATTTTGATGCGCTGGGAGACCCTCCAGGCTTCATGCAGAAGAGAGGCACCAGATAGCAGTGCTCTAGGTCTTCGCTAGATGTAATTCCTGAGGGGGGGGAGTTATTAAACATAATGGCCTTGCTTAGCAATAAATGTGCCTGGGATTGTGCGATAATTTATTAATGGATGTAGTTGCCTTGTGGTTGAGGTCAGGCTTATGCAGTGCTCCAGTCTAGGCCACCAGGGTTAAGCCCAGTTGACTGAAGTGACTGGGATTGGGCAACATGCTGATCTTGGGGTGGGGGTCATAGGGTTGTATTTGGTGCCCCCTCCAGGTATACTCTGGCTGGAAGGGGGTGTGAGAATAAACTGGACATGAGGGGTCCCAGGAAGGGGCTGCAAGCAGTCATACCCACCCCCAGAAGAAAGAGGCTCCACCCTTGCTCTGAGATACGGGAGACCTTTTAATCCACCCCTTGTTGCAGTCTGCAAATCTGGCTTGTTTCTAAGGCCTTTCTTCAGCCAGCCAGCCACCTTTTGCTTGAAGACCTCCATGGGTTTTGTCCTGGACAGTCTAACCTGATGAAAATACCGTTTTGCACCTGCGCAGTACTTCACCAGCCGATGCACGCCCTCTGCAACACAGCAAGAGAATTATTGCCGGGTGCTCAAATGCAGAGTTTTGCTCCTTTATTCCATTGTATTATTGGGAAAGACGATCTTTGGTTGGTGGAAGAGAAAGCTGCCAGCAACCTGTGTGTGCCTTGCATGTAAACAATTCAGAGCAGGCACATTTGAAGCTGGGCGCTTTGTGGCTCAACCGCTCTGCCTCTCCCCAGCTGGAGCAGTAAACGGAGCAGGTTACTCTGGCAGAGAAGATGCCAAGAAAGGTGTTGCTGCACTGGAAGAGGAAGGGAGTCAAGTCTGAATGTGCTCTTTAAAACAGGGTCCTCTGTTGCCTCTTCTCCTTAATGACAGGCAACAGATACTGAAAACCAACAGCTGCAAAAAAGGCATGTTCAGCCTTCCAGGACCCCGTGCTATTATTAATTGAAAAACAGAATTAGCAGATTAGATTTTGTTCATAGGAGACCCAATCAAGATCTGGACATTTCCTCTGCTTTGTTTAAAAATGATATATATCTTGTGAACAGTCGCATCATGAAACAAATCCAACCAGCAATTAAAAATACTTGACAGTTAAATTGTTTCTAACCAGTACAAATTCCTAATTGAATGAGAGTTGCTAAAACAAGTTGTTGAAAAAGTCCTTTCCTTTGCCATTAGATCATGTTCCTGCAGTGAGCGGGGGCACCTGGAGAAAAGATTCAGCAAAAGATCTTAACAAGGACAGGCTTTAATTTGTGCATGCTAAATTACGCATAGGAGAGCTGGTGTTTGCATAACTCACCAGTTGCTGCTGCTGTGAATTCTGTTTAACACAGAGACATTTAACACACGGCACCTCCTTTGCTTATAGAGAAACATCAAGTCATACGCTTTCTGCTTTGCAATCTTGCATGCAGCTATCAGTGGGATATTTTTAAATTCCTCTGTGGCAACCGTGGGAGTTACGTTCACGCATTTGATAGGTGGGCTCTGCCCTTAAAAGCACCAACAGATTGGCGCATCTTCGGTTTAGTTTCTGCTATGACTGACTAATGGAGCTTTCTCACTGAAATTGTTCAGAAAATGCACATCCTTATAACCAAGCTTTGGTTTGCTTTTAGGCACCATGCTTCTGATCTCTGGTGGCCCAAATCCAGCAGCTGTGTTGAATGCCAGAGACTCCCCTGCTTTCATGTTGCCATTTTGAAGCCTGAATTAATCCAGTTTTGGTTGGGCCTTTGCAGTGCTGACGGCTGCACTGAACTGAGAGAAAAATGATCAGTGGGAAACAGAGCAGAGGGTGGCAATCCCCCCGCCCCAACAACATGGACCCTCTAGAAAGATCCTTTCTTGTATCCCCGCATATTTGGTCTCAACCGACCTCAATGGCCATGTTTCATCCTGGCTACCACCCTTTAGACACTGGAGCGGTGCAAAGAAGGGCGGTGGGGGTGGCCAGGGGCCTGGGAAGGACATCCTCCAGGAGAGAGTGAGGGGGCTTGGTATATTTAGCCTTGGGAAGAGAAGACTGAAGGGGGATGTAATAAACCTCTTCAAGTCCCTGGAAAGATGTCACACAGAGGAAGGTCAAGGCCTGTTCTCTCTTGTTCCAGAATGCAGGAAACACAATAGTGGGTATAACTGAAGGAAGGAAGGTGCTAAGTCCTAAAATAAAAGCAGTTCAGAAGGCAAACCAAAGGAGGAGTGGGTTCCTCTTCACTGGATATGCCCAGATGGGTACCAGACAGCCCCCTGTCTGGGATGCTGGGGCTCCGTGCCCCTCCTAACGCTATAGTTCTATCACCTTGGCCTACACGAAGCTCACGCTGGTTCGAGATTTGAACCAGAGGAACAATAGAATAACCCATTTGAGGTGAAGCAGGCTGGGGTACCAGCCCACATTGGTGCACCAATGTGCTTGCAATCAAAAGAACAAGCCAGCATCAGAGAGGAAGAACCCACGTGCACCCTTGAAGGAAAAGCAAAGACCCACTGTTGGTCAAAGAACTTTCCCGAGAGACCCTGGACATCACCTTCAAGAACTGACCGATGGGGCTGAACTCTGGAGGTGAAGCGTAAATGAGAGCCATGTGCAGATCTTCTGGGATGCAAGGACAGTCTCTTCAGGACTGTCCCAGATAGCGTTAACGCAGAACCTGGTTTGGACCAGCCATTCCTCAGATGCAAAGGGGCATGCGATATCCAGGGTACACCAGAAGAGGGAGACAGAGCCTGGCTGGAAGCTGAGGTTGTGCCGGCTTCTGACCTCAAAGATGAAACACGCTTCTGGTTGAGATTTGATGTTCAAAAACATCCAGGCAGGTGTAGCAATTTCAGCATCTCTTGCTGCTGGGGGCCCGGAGTAGTGAACCAAGCAGGTCCCCCCGATTCTATTCCTACCACGTCTGGCTAGAGGGTGCATTCAAAACGATACCCGCGGCAGAATGCCAACTCCGGTAACCACGTTCTGCCAGCTGAGCCTCCTCCATCCACTTTTTCCATCAGGCTCATAGACCAAGGAAAGGAACTGGCTTTAGATTAAACGTTCAGCTCCGTGGCAGCGGACCCATTTTTTACAAGCACAATTAAAGATGTAAATAAATAAGTGTATGTATGTAGAAGGAGAGCAAAGGAAAGGTGTTTCTTTTCTCCCCCCTGCCCCAACTTCCATTTGGGAATAATTTCCAGCCCAGGGAAGATTGCAAAAGCATGCTTTGAAGCCAAATGAAGGATATTCATTTCCAGTATATTTTGCACGACTTTCTCCTAGTGCTGATGTGTTGACCACACGCTACGTAGTCAAAGGAACTATCTGGGGTTCAGGCAAGAGTTTCCCCACCTTGCCTGAGATCCTGAAATCGAACCTGGGGCCCTCTGTGGGCAGGATAGGGGACTCACAACTGTGCCAGGCTGCGTCCCATCACAAGCACTTCTTATACTGTCTTGGATCGCTTGTCAGCCTGGCTCGGTGTTTTTGGCCCTGGTTTCAGGCTGGAGTTTTTCCGCCCCGATCTGGAATGTCAAAGATTCGGCCCAACTGTGACACTGAGCTACCATCCATCGCTGCTTGCCCGTCCCGAGTTCTGAGGTGGATTGGAGAAGGTCTCCCCATTCAGGTGGGAAGAAAAAGCTAACTAGTTTGCCCAGTAAAAAGGAGGGCCTGGAGAAATGGTAGCACCCCTTTGCTGGTGGCAGGAAGATGCCTCCTTGGGAGATTTGGGGACCATTAAGACGACGACAACGTCTGCTGCGTTTCCTGGCCGCGCTTTGACTCCTGTTCCCGCTGACCTTTCCCAACCCCATTCCAATTCAATCAGCTGAACACACCCAGGTAAGAAGGATAATTGTGGGGGAAGATGATCCAGGTCCATCTCTCAAACAATTTTTCCCCATTGAGAATAATAGAAACTTGGTCAAATGTGCTGTAATTCCTCCTGTGGGACTCTTCTGAGCCTGCCCGTGCCTTGATCTTCCAGGAAGGATGATGAGGGATTGACTACTAAAAATGGCTGTTCTTGCCTTGTTCATAACTCATTTTGCCCTTTACTGTCAGGGAGAGCCAACTGCCCATTGCTCTCTCGAAAACTCAGGAGAACTGACCTTCGTGTCAAGAAAAATGGCTCCATATGGTAATGGAATTCTGCAGAAGAAATGTTACTATGTGTACTTCATCCCATCCGGAAATCTTAATAGGAAAGTCGTCACATTTAAAAGACAAAGAGGGGTGCAATCTGAGGTTGTACATTTACACACGCACCCGCTGCCTGGTGGAATTCTTGTTCTTTAAGAATGCAGGTGGTGATCTGAAAGATTACCCCTACTTTCTGCAGGATGCTCTGGTTACAGCAAGACGGCTACTCCAGAGGACCAAGCTGTGGGGCCTGCGCGGAAGTTACGCATCGTTTACACAGGCTAGTGGAGGCTTATACAGAACCCTGGGCAAGGTCTTTCCCAAGGGAGACTGCCTTTTTTAAGGAAAAAAGTTCTCTCCGCTAGTTTAACTATCGAAGATGTTAGGGAAGGAAGTCTGGGATCTGAACCCACAGCTGGCACAGGTTCTCCATGCTCTTTCCCTGTGCCATGCCCATTGAGCCTTCTGTCCCCCCACCCACCCAGCTCTAGTGCGCTTGCTGTTATCTTCTCCTGGTGGGCAGGGGAGGAGACCCTCCGTGGAGGGCTGCCCTTCCAACGCTCGCTGCTTTTAGATCCATCTCCTGTTCGTTGGTGTGTCTGGTGGGAACTTCTGTGGAGGGGCAGCTTCTGCCTCCCCCCAACAAAATGAGTATTTGACAGCGCGTTTGAATCCTCACCGCCACCACCCCCGCACGGTGCTTCCGGCTATTCTGTCCCCCTCCTCTGTAGGTCAGCTTCACTGGGGGTGCCTGGTGTCCTGCCTCGGCTGAGGAAGAGAATTCCAGGTTTCTGCATTCTCCTGCGCAATCTCCGGGTGATGCTCTTGGATGGGAGAAGGTGGCCGGCCCTGCCGTAAGCAGCGGCTTTGTCTCGTTGCTAGGAGTCCGGACGGCCCCCCTGCAGAATCTCGTTGCCCCCGTCTTGCTTTGCATCTCATCTAACAGGGTTCCTTCCATCCCAGCCCATCGCCCTGGGGGAGGTGTCGGAAAAAGCCATGCATTCGCTTTCGGAGCCAAGGCATTCCTTGGGATGGGTCCAAGGGGAAGACCAGCCTTCCTTGGCTGAAAACTCGCTCCTTTATGGTGGGCTCTCTGCTTCTCAGATGCTAAAAGATGTCTCTTTTAAGCAACTGCAAATCCGCACCCAAGGGAATTTTGACATTTTGTGGGGGGAGAAGGCCGCATTCATACCAGGCCTGGGAAGTCAGCCCCTGCAAGCTTCACAGAAGCTTCCAGAAACCATTAATCTGAAATTAACGTCTATGGATAACTGGCTTCGTATCATGTATCACCCCCCCCCCCCCCCGCCAAAGGGCAGCACCAGGTTTTTTCCCTGATATTAACCAAGCAAGAGCGAGTTGCTGGCATGCAAGGCCTCCGCCAGGGGACTTGGGCCTTCTGAGCCTCTCTTCCGGCGGTGACTGATGTTCCCACAATGGTTTTGGTGGGCTGTTCCCTCGTTTCCTCTCCCAGAATTACATGGCTGTGGGAATGGCATGAAAGCCCAGATGGTGCCCTCCAGAAGGACCCTGCCAGGGTGTCCTGCAAGCCAGCAGCCTTTTCTGCACTGGGGCATCGCAAGCACTGCCCCTTTTCCTAACCATGGACATTGTCTGTACTTGTGCACAGTCGCCAAAGCTCACCGGGCACCCACGCTCTCCTTCCCGGGATTCCCTGCGGAAACCAGTGCAATCTGTGAGGTCCCCGTGAGGCCTCCGTGGTCTTGGGAGGTTTCAGCAGTACTTTAAAATTTGTGTCCAGGCATACCCGCTCATACTCCTTCGGGTAGAGACGTCATTGCGTTTTATGTTCTTAGGCAGGAGATCCTCCCAATGGGGGCGTGGGGGGGAGCTGAATCGTATCCCAGGAAAAGGCAAACCACCCATGAGCTGCTCCGGCGGCGCTTTGCTCACAGGCAAGCAACCTGGGGATTAGCTGAGCCGCTCTCACGGAGCAGGCCGCCCAGCGTTCAGCTAGCTAAGCCGTGCTTTCATTCGCTGATTTGCAAAATAAACCACAATTGCCTGGGGTTACGTGGCATGAGCCATTTTGTGGTTTAGCCTGGTGTGTGTCAAAACCGCCTTTCCAAGTGATGCTGCAGTAGGTAAGGCTGAAGAAGGTAGCCAAAGGCTGGGGGGGGGGGCATTTCAGGTGAGTTGGGGGGGGGCTCTAGTCTGCCCCCCAGATCTGCCCTACGCTGGTGCTAAGCCAAGTCACCATGGATGTGCACTGGGCAGAGCTTATTTTTATTTATTTTTTATCCCTTCATAATTTTTATAAATATCTCAAGGCAGCGAACATCCCTAATTCTCCTTCCTCCTCCTCCTTTCCCCACAACAACAACCCTGTGAGGTGGGTTGGGCTGAGAGAGCGGGACCGGCCCAAGGTCGCCCGGCCGGCTTTGTGCCCAAGGCAGGACTCGAACTCGCAGCCCCCTGGTTTCCAGCCCGTCGCCTCCAGGGGGCGCGGGAGCCACCCGGGCGAGCCCCAGGCGATAGTTCGCGGCCGGGGCAGCCACGACGGGGCTGGCGCTCTTTGCTCGGAAGCAGCCCTGCCCGCGGGGGGGGGGGGCGCTCGCTCGGCCGGGGCGCGGGAAGCCTTCGCGGCGCAGCCCCGGCCCCTCCGACGCCAGCCCCAATTTCCGGGGCCGCCGTTCGGGCTCCCGCAGGGCAGGCTCAGCCGCGGGAGAGCGCCGGCCCGGGGCCTCAGGCGCGGGGACGGAGCGGAGGCGGCAGGTGCGGCCGCCGGCCTCGAAGCCCCCCGGGGGGCGCGCCTGGCCCTGGCCGGTGGCCGCCGCCGGGCTCGTCAGCGGGCAGGACCCGTCGAGCTCCGGACGCGAGGCCAGCGAGGGAGCCGGTGAGCCCCGCGCGCCCTTCCCTTGGGAGCTCGCCGCAGCGAAGGGGAGCCGTCGGAGGCGCCCCGAGGCTGGCCTGGCTGCGCGGGGGCGAGCGCCCGGCCTTCCCCGCCCGGGAACAGCCTGGCAGCGGCCGCCTTGCCCGGACTACGGCGCCGGACTGGGCCTCCGGGGGGCAGCGGACGCGCGGCGCCCTCCCCGCGGCGGCCGCTGCTCTCCGCACTGAGCCCCGCGGAGGAACCCGCCCGGCAGGCCCCCGAGGGCCCCAGCGGGGAGGGGGAGGGGGAAGGGGAGGCCTCGCCCGAAAGGCCGCGCCTGCCCGCGGAGGCGAGACTTGGGCTGGGCGCGGGCCTCGCCCGACCCCCGCCGCGGGGACCGGCGCTGCGGCTCGGAGGCAAGCGGGGGCCCCGGGGTGGAGGCCGCGCCTTCCCCAGCTTGCGTGAGGGCGGCGGCGGCGGCTCCCCCCTTCCTGGGTCGGGGTTGTCGGGAGGCAGGGGACCCCCGACCCCGAACGAAGCCCCGCGCCCCCTCGGGACGGGCTGAGGGCCAGCGCTGGCCGCGGGGCGCCGGAGAGCCCGGCCCTGCGGCCTTCCGAGCGGGCTACCGCCTTGGGCGGGCGGGCGCCTTTCCCGGCGGGTGCGGCCGCGGCCGGAGGCGAGGAAGCGATGGCGAGAGGGACCGGGTTGGCCCCGGCCAGCCCGCCCTCCTGCGCTTCGAGGGGGCTCGATGGCCGCGCCGGGCTCGGGCAGCCGCGCCCCTCCTCTGAGGGCAGCCGGGCGCGCTTCAGGGCCGGCAGGGAGGGCCGCGGGCCGCCTTCCCCCGGCGGGGCCACGGCGGGCAGAGGGGCCGGCGCAGCCGCTTCGCCCCGGGGCCTGGCTTCGAGGGAGGGGCTCGGGCTTGTCTCCGCTTTGGCGGTTGCGAGCTCGCTGGGTTCTCCCGAGCGGGCAGAAGCAACGCGCCCCGTTGCCGTGAGAGGGTCGCCAGGCGCTGCCCCGGAGGAGCGGCTCCGGGAGGCCGGGCCCCCCCGCGGACGAGGCAGAACCCCAGCAAGCCCTGCGGTGGCGGAAGCTCCTGGGCGAACCTAGCCGTAGCACGGCTTGTTTGGTTTGGGTGTAACGCGTTGCGCGATCCTGGGCAAGCGTGGCTAATTCAGCACGCCGTGACATCACCCGACACGGGAACGGTTTGTGAGTGGCCAAAGTGTCCGGACGGGGGCAGAATTCACTAGCCTCCTGGTTAAATTTTGCAAGCTAGTTTTAACTCCAGACGTGAAAAGCGGAAGGGGTGTTGAGGGCACAGCTCAACTTCTGCATCGTGGCCAAATTCCTGTTTGTCCGTAGATCCTTGAAAGCAACGGCTGCTGCTGTTTGCAGGGTTTTCCAATTCCTCTTTGCTCTTTCTATCAGTAGGGAGAAAGAGTGGTCTTGCCTTGCTGGGGGTGGGGGGAGGGAGAGCAGTGGGCACCTGGGCATCGATTACAAAACAACTTGAAAGGCTTGGTGTCCAAAGTGGGTTTTACCCCACCAGCAGCCAAGATGGAGCTGAAGCAGGATCCTCTCGCAGAGATGATTGCTCCTTGACCCTTCCCCGCACAGGCCAGAGCCCAAGATCCTAGCTAGCTAAGGGGTGGTGATGGAGAAGCAGGGGCTCCTCCGAGGACCTCTCTGCCCTTCCTCTGCTGCGTTTGCAAGGTGTGGAGTGGAGAATCTGCATCCCTCCAGATGTTGCAGAACAACAGTCCTTCCAGCTGGGTCTCTTGGGCGTTGCTCGGCTTCTAGAGGCCAGGTTCTCCATCGCTGAGGCTGAAGAAGAGTTTTCAAGGGCTTGGCTCTCCCCACCATCCTGTGCCCTGGAAATAGCCTCGAGGTTCCATTTCTCTGCTTGGTTTCTGATTTCTTTAGCATTTCTCTGACTTCGTGGTTGAAGGTGGCAGGGAACGCCCACCCGTCCCCAGCTCTCGAACCCCAGCTCCCGCCTGCTGGAAGTGACCCCTCTTTTCTCCCTTGCTCCTCAGCTGTGCAGTCGCTCCACACTTTGAATGACCAGATCTCCGACTTCATCGTCCACAAGGCCAAAGCTCTGGATGAAGACAACCACGCCTTCCTGCCCAGTGAGAACAGCACCCTGAAGAAGTCCATGTCGCTGATGACGCAGCTCCTGATGGACGCCCAGGTAAGCGGTCCTCCCTCTCCGTGACTAGCAGAATGCCGTAAGGTGCTCTCCACGTGGGTGGAGTCCTTGCTTCATTCGCCACACTAAATCACCGTCTGTCCAAATGTGCCACAATCAGCCAGCTTCTCACAACATGCTAAACCACAGTTCTGAAACCAGACTGGCCGGGCTCACACCATGAGCTAAGCTGAAGCCAAGCGCATCCCCTCACGGCGTAGTGAGTGGCGACTAAATTCTTTCTAATTTCCGTGCATTGCTCCACATCTAATGCTTCTGCAGCAAAAGCTGTTTTGGAAATCCATGCAGATGGGACCCCAGATTTTCCGTTCCCTTTGCCCGTTCTGCCTCCCCCCCGCCCCCCGTGCTGTGACATTTTCCTTGAGTGGGATTTACAGTGGCTGAAATCCACATGAAGAGAATTGCTTCTGCCTTTACCGGCTCTTGTGCATAGCCTTGAACAAACGGTTCTGTTTTCCCAACCGCTGATGATTTGAAAGTGCATCTAACTGCTTTTTATAGGAACAGAGAGGAAATCTGACCAGGTTTCTGCATGCAGGTTTGCGATATCCCTCTGAACAGCGAGCTTCTGCCATAGGATCTGTCATTCTCCAGCCAGTTCTTTGTCTGGGAGGCACCTGAAAAAGCATTTGTGGTGGTTAGGTTCAAAAAGAGAGGGCGCCGTGCAGGTCTGTGTGCATGCATGTGTTTTTTATAGGGCGATGCATCAGGAGATGGCATATTTTAAAAACGTACCTGGGGAAATCGGCAGATAGAGGTGGAGATGATTGTTGGGGAGCTGACGTCAGCCACAATTACGTTCCGTGCTCTGAGGCTGTGGGGGAAGCTGCAGATTGGAACGGGAGTGGATGTCTTAGTCCCTTATTTAAAAAGCCTCAAACGACAGGGGTTGGACCTGATGTACCAGCTGGCCCTCCTGGCGTCTGCCTGCCTGGAGCACAGGGGAGGGGGCACGGGATTGTGCCCTCACGCTCGGCCCCGCCCACCCTGGGACATCCCGGGTTGCCCCCCGCCTGGTGCCCAGGCTCTTCCCACCATCAGAGCACCCGCAGCCGTGTTTTGTAATCCCCCGCCCACCCCCCACTCCCGGTTCAGCCGTGGCACAGCCGAGCTTTGTGCAGTAGCTCAGCTGGCCAGTGAGGGGGGTTGCACACACACGCACACAAGGACCCGTTCTCCAGATTATCATCCTGCTGGAGGTTAACACTGCAAGGCCTAAAGGCTGTGGCCCTGCTCCGGCTTGGGTTAATACTTTCTGGGACCCCAATTTCCCTCCTCAGTGGGAAGGCTTTGGCCCCGGGCTCTCCCTGCAGGCCGGTCACGAATCCCTGCTTGAAGCCGGATCCCGTGCGCAGCGAAGAGACGTAGGTTTAGCAGCGCGAATTCTGCCAGGGATGATCCAGGCGCAGAGACCCCTCTCCTTCCTCTCCTCACCTCTGTCTTCCCCCTCCCTGCCCAGAGTTCAGGAAAAACCTACTTAGATTCTCCAATATATGGTTTGCAGCCAGGAGTTCTCATCAGTGGCAAGATAAGCGTCCCGGTGCCTTATCTCTCTGCCGCGCAGTTGCGCTTATCTCTTTCAGCCTCAGAGTCAGTGTGTTGATAACCAGCTTTGCAGAAACACACACAACACACCCCTACGGGGTGGGGGCTTCGTTTTGGGGCAAAGGTGTTCCAGCAGAGCTCCAGGACCACCTCTGCTCCCCAGCCAGCCCTGCAGCTGCAAAAGGCAGCTGTTCTTCTCTCCCCTTCGGTTTTGGGGTGCGCAGATGCGGCCAGGCGTGTCTGCTGCGGGCAATAATGCAGCTGCTCTTGGGCGGCGGCTGCGTTAAAGCAGGTCCTTCCAAAAGGAAGGCTGAAAACTCGGGGTTGCACAGCTTGCGCTGATGGAGTCCAGAACGGCTTCAAGTCGGGCCCTCGAGCAGAGGGGCGCAGATCTAATTAGCCTTGAGCGTTTGAGGAGCGCGCCTTCCTCAGAAGAAAGCTTTCTTGAGCTGTAATAATGCCCCAGCACGTCCCAGGATGAGCCCTCTGAGACCTTGGAGCCCAGTGCCCACCTCCTTCCACTGTGCTGACCGGGGCTCGGGGGTCTGGGTACTCAGTGGCGTCCGGTGCCCCCGGAGCACAGTGGGAGAGGCTTATGGGGGCTGTGATCCCAACCACCCTCTCTCTGCTGCTTTTGTGGTGGTAAAGCCAGGCCGATTGCCCTCCTGTGACCGGGCAGCAGAACTGGGCTCCTGGATGGGGATGCGGTGCTGGGGAAGAGTTGGCAGGCCCACGGAGATCCTCCGAGCATTGGGATTAACTTTAACTCTCGCATGGATCTCAATTTTGCTCAGCCCTGGTTGGCTGGAAACGAAGAGGAGAGCTATCTGTTTCCTTGGCCTACACACATGGGATGTTGTAAGCTCTTGGCTGGAGCTGGTGCTAACTGTCTGCGTCAGCGAGGAAGGGAAGATGGACAATTTTGCTTTCTGATGGAAAAACCATTTAGATGTCCACAGAGCCATCTAGACATGGTAGGAGAAGAGCCAGTGTTGGTCCGTGGTAGCCCAAAATTTGGTAACTTTTACAGAAGCATTTGTGAACCACAGCTACACGTGGATGAAATCAGCTGTAGCTCACAAAAGCTTGTGTCGCTTAATAACATTCGTTTGTCTATCTAGAGCCATTTTAGCTTTATGTCAGGTTAACCCTCCTGGCCGGTGCCACCTGGCAGCCCAAGGGCAGCGTTACGCAGATGGGCAGAGCAATTTCCTGGTGCAGAGGCCTCCTCTTTGCTCTTCCCCACCTGAAGGAAACAAAAGCATGCAATTGAAATCCAGCCAGATTCGGGGAGAGACGTCACTGTGCTGTCCGAGAGAATCAGGCATTTTGATGGACCCAAGCTGTACAACCGCATCTCGTTGGCCCTTACGTTCCAGCTGTTCCTGTATCTGAACGTTTAAGGCTGTGCTTCTCACCCCAGGATAAATCACAGCTTTCCTAACCATAGTTTATCAACTAAGCTGTGCTTCTTGATTGCATGCAACACAAGCCATAACCATGATTTACCAAGAGCCACTCTTGGGGTTGGTTGGCTCCCTAGTCCTGCCGAGGCCGGTCTTTTTCCCCTTTGGGTGGTATTAGATCTGCCATTACTTGGATCTCGTTGTTGTTTATTCGTTTAGTCGCTTCCGACTCTTCGTGACTTCGTGGACCAGCCCACGCCAGAGCTTCCTGTCGGTCGTCAACACCCCCAGCTCCCCCAGGGACGAGTCCGTCACCTCCAGAATATCATCCATCCACCTTGCCCTTGGTCGGCCCCTCTTCCTTTTGCCCTCCACTCTCCCCAGCATCAGCATCTTCTCCAGGGTGTCCTGTCTTCTCATTATGTGGCCAAAGTATTTCAGTTTTGCCTTTAATATCGTTCCCTCAAGTGAGCAGTCCGGCTTTATTTCCTGGAGGATGGACTGGTTGGATCTTCTTGCAGTCCAAGGCACTCTCACAATTTTCCTCCAACACCACAGTTCAAAAGCATCTATCTTCCTTTGCTCAGCCTTCCTTATGGTCCAGCTCTCGCAGCCATGTTACTATGGGGAACACCATTGCTTTAACTATGCGGACCTTTGTTGTCAGTGTGATGTCTCTGCTCTTGACTATTTTATCAAGATTGGTCATTGCTCTTCTCCCAAGGATTAAGCGTCTTCTGATTTCCTGACTGCAGTCAGCATCTGCAGTAATCTTCGCACCTAGAAATACAAAGTCTTTCACTGCTTCTACATTTTCTCCCTCTATTTGCCAGTTATCAATGAAGCTGCCAGTTATCAATCATAATCTTGGTTTTTTTGAGGTTTAGCTGCAAGCCAGCTTTTGCACTTTCTTCTTTCACCTTCATCATAAGGCTCCTCAGTTCCTCTTCGCTTTCAGCCATCAAAGTGGTATCATCTGCATATCTGAGACTGTTAAAGTTTCTTCCAGCGATTTTAAATCCAGCCTTGGATTCCTCAAGCCCAGCACGTCGCATGATGTGTTCTGCGCACAAGTTGAATAGGTAGGGTGAGAGGATACAGCTCTGCCGTACTCCGTTCCCAATCTTAAACCAGTCCGTTGTTCCGAGGTCTGTTCTTACTGTTGCTACTTGGTCGTTATACAGATTCTTCAGGAGGCAGACAAGATGACTTGGTATCCCCATACCGCTAAGAACTTGCCACAATTTGTTATGGTCCACACAGTCAAAGGTTTTAGAATAGTCAGTAAAACAGAAATAGATGTTTTTCTGAAACTCCCTGGCTTTTTCCATTATCCAGCGGATATTGGCAATTTGGTCCCTAGTTCCTCTGCCTTTTCTAAACCCAGCTTGTACGTCTGGCAATTCTCACTCCATGAACTGCTGAAGTCTACCTTGCAGGATCTTGAGCATTACCTTCCTGGCATGTGAAATGAGTGCCACTGTTCGATAGTTTGAACATTCTTTAGTGTTTCCCTTTTTTGGTATGGGGATATAAGTTGATTTTTTCCAGTCTGATGGCCATTCTTGTGTTTTCCAAATTTGCTGGCATATAGCATGCATTACCTCGACAGCATCATCTTGCAAGATTTTGAACAGTTCAGCTGGGATGCCGTCGTCTCCTGCTGCCTTGTTATTAGCAATGCTTCTCAAGGCCCATTCAACCTCACTCTTCAGGATGTCTGGCTCTAGCTCACTGACCACACTGTCAAAGCTGTCCCCGATATTGTTATCCTTCCTATACAGGTCTTCCATATATTCTTGCCACCTTTTCTTGATCTCTTCTTCCTCTGTTAGGTCCTTGCCAACTTTGTTTTTGATCATACCCATTTTTGCCTGGAATTTACCTCCGATGTTTCTAATTTTCTGGAAGAGGTCTCTTGTTCTTCCTATTCTATTGTCTTCTTCGACTTCCGCGCATTGCTTGTTTAAAAATAATTCCTTATCTCTTCTGGCTAACCTCTGGAATTTTGCATTTAATTGGGCATATCTCCCCCTATCACTGTTGCCTTTTGCTTTCCTTCTTTCTTGGGCTACTTCTAGTGTCTCAGCAGACAGCCATTTTGCCTTCTTGGTTTTCTCTTTCTTTGGGATGTATTTTGTTGCTGCCTCCTGAACAATGCTGCCAACTTCTGTCCATAGTTCTTCCGGGACCCTATCTACTAAGTCCAGTCCCTTAAATCTATTCTTCACCTCCACTGCATATTCCTTAGGAATATTAGTGAGCTCATCTAGCTGATCTGTGGGTCTTCCCTAATCTCTTTAGTCTGATCCTAAATTGTGCAATAAGAAGTTCGTGATCGGAACTACAGTCAGCTCCGGGTCTTGTTTTTGCCGACTGTACAGATGTCCGCAACCTTTGGCTGCAAAGGATGTAGTCAATCTGATTTCGGTGTTGCCCATCTGGTGAAGTCCACGTATAAAGCCGTCTCTTAGGTTGTTGGATGGATCTCATTACATTTTATAATTATTCATTGATGTTGATATTTATGGATTAATGATATTATTTTTGATTTTATTGAATTTTAAACTGTTTTATTGTGAACCGCCCAGCTGCTGGGCTTGCTGATCGGAAGGTTGGTGGTTCAAATCCGCGTGATGGGGTGAGCTCCCGTTGCTAGTCCCAGCTCCTGCCAACCTAGCAGTTCGAAAACATGCAAATGTGAGTAGATTGATAGGTACCACTTCAGCGGGCAGGTAACGGCATTCCATTTAGTCATGCCGGCCACATGACCACGGAAGTGTCCTATGGACAACGCCGGCTCTTCAGCTTTGAAACAGAGATGAGCACCGCCCCCGAGAGTCGGACACGACTGGACTTAATGTCAAGGGAAACCTTTACCTTTACCTATGTGTGTATGTATGAATGACAGGCTCCGATCAAGGAAACCACATACTGGAAGATCGGTCTCAACCAATTTTCCAGACGTTTCCAAATTTGTCTTCTGGGATTTTCTGTGGATCTTGAATGGGACCACAGGCTCTGCCTTTCAGCGTGGAATCAACCTGCTGGGGATTGTCCGTTTGGTTCGACTTTTTCTACGTCTGAATATTTTTCGTCCAGCGTGCAGAGGGGGAAAATGTAATTTGGGAACGGTTGTAACAGGCTCGGTTGCAGGGGATTTCTCCGAAGGTGCATTAAAACGTGAAATGTTCTGTTTGAAGCCATGAGGTTAATAAACATCAGCGCGTTACCATAACTTGCGAATTATAGGCCCTAATTTTCACAGTTGGCCATCAAGATCTAATTAAGGCCACTAGAATAAATCAGTGTTTGGAGAGCGATTGTTTTGATTAATTTGTCAGAGATATTTGCCACCTTAATTGAAAAAAAGAGGAAGTGTCGACTCCTGTAATTTTTCAGATGGAAGACTTGATAAAGGATAGTAATGTGTTTGGTTCATAATCAAGCGAAACTTTCTGACTATTTTAGACTGTTCGGATTTCTTTCCAGCAAAGGAAGCCAAGTAAAATTGCGGCACCAAAGGGGGCAATTTGTCCGTGATTTTGGGGGGAGTCACTTGCAGTGAAATCGACCTTGCGGGCAGGGCTGGTATGGACTGTGAGGCTCTACCCTCCTCCTGCCCTTCTTTCGCCCATGTGGCTGCAGGGCGGGGCCCCAGAATGGTGCACCAGTGAGAGCCGCAGTTGGGTTCCTATCTCGTGGAGGCTGGGGTGGGGGGGTGCTGAGTCCCAGGATTCCCACCTCATCCTGCCGTGCTCCCATCCCTTGCGGGAGAGCCAGGTGCCCCCGCCCCCAGTGCTGGATGCTGCCCCAGATGTAAGCGCCTGCAAATTCCGTGAGTTTCCAGAAGTCTTTCCCTGGGGCAGCAGCTCTGGCCCAAAGAAACAGAATTCATTTTCAAAATAGCCACCAGTGTGGGGGTTCCCACAGAGCAAGCACGAAAAACAGAGACAGATGGTTGTGGATGGATGCCAGCCTATTTTGTTTTAAGGCAGAGAGGCGCTTCCTGATGTCTCTGTCGCACCAGCCTTAATGAGCGCCTGATGCTTCGCTCTTCCTGCCCCTTGCAGGGAAGGCCATCCAGCAGCTCCCGCGTTCCTGGAAAGCAGGTTTGCAAAAGCCCCCCTTCACCCAGGAGGGCCCTGTTGGGTGCTGGCTCGTGCTTCCAGGGGTCAGAGGAAGCCCCCCAGTCTCCCACAGCTGCATCCCAGAGGACCTTACCTCCATGTGGTGCGCCCCAATATCTATAACTCTCTCTGGCCGAAGAGCGTTGACGACAGAGCCTACCGGCCCCAGCCTGACTGAGCAGCAGAGGAGGTGCAACCTCACGGAGCGCATCTGGGCACCCTCTGCCCTGGGGCGAAGGGACCTGTGCTCCTGGTTGGCCGCTCCCGTAGCCTTGTGCCCCAGGGTTGGTATCCACGCCTGTCCTTGCCCCGACTCGGTTTGAGGAGATGCTTCTCCATCCAGGGACAGATGTTTGGGCTGGATGCCAGACCCCTGGGGTGCCCCCTGAGAAACCTTGAGAGTATCCCACAAGCCTGGGGAGAAGACCCTGCCCGTCCGGGTCCTCCGCCAATCCTGGGTCACCCTCCTGCCCCAAGGAAGGCCAGATCTCCAAATGGTGCCCTGCCCAGGGGAAGGGGGCTAACAGGCCTTGGCTGCAGCGACCGGAAGGGAGAGGGGCTGTCCCAGGTGAGGTGCAAAGGGAGTCATTGCTTGCAAGGCAAGGCAGTCTTCTCCGACTAGTCTGGTCTCCCTCCCAGAATTCCCAGTAATGGCCATGTGGGCAGGGGGCATCTGGGTGTTGAAGCCCACCCACACGTCCAGGAGGTGCTCAGAGGGTAGGAGGGACCCTCCTTTTTCTCTGCCAGAGGCCACGTGCTCCCAGGTGGCTGCATGGAGGTCTCTTGAGGATGTGGTGGTGGGCATCGAGCTAGATGGGAGGATGTCTAAGGTCCCCTCCGACCCTGGTGATCTATAATCTCGGGAGAGCCACAGGATGAGCAGAGCGGGAGCGATGTCTCCCTGGTGCCCCTTTTTTCTGAAAAAAACAAGTTGGGAAAAAATCCTCATTCTCTGCTGAGCTGCCGCCTCGCTTGGGAGTTAACGTTTCCCATCCCTGCTCCTTCAGAGCCTTCCCCGATGGCTGCTTCTGTGAACGTGTCTGTTCGTGCAGCATTAGTAACAGTACAAAGAATTAGGGGGTGGTTTTTCTTTTCTTAATTTCACAAAGTGCCACTTAAGATTACAGCCCTGCGGGCGGGAATCACTGTTGGGTGTTTTAGATCTTTGCACTTTGCTGCCCTGGAACACCTTCGGTGCTTCGTAAGCGCACACACACACACGGGGAAGGGTTGAGGAGTCGAGCCTCCTGCCAGCAGAGTTGAGTTTCTTCCATGTGTTCAGGAGCGGGCAAGCCTGCTGGGTTCAAGGCCCGCCCTGTTTCCTCTTACTGCCTTTTCACCCCTAACCACAAATCAGCCCCTGTGCTAAGTTATTCCTTTCCCTGGCATCATCTGAACCCATTTGCTGCTTGTGTGGGGATGGAGACGCAAGAGGATGCCGGATGGATCTCCCTTCAATCTGCATCTCTTAGATTTCCACCCAGCACTTCTCCAGGACTCAGGCTGTCTTGCAGGGAAACCTCCCCCCAATTCACTCACGGGGTAACCGCAGTGGGGTAGGGTGGGCTGAGGGAGTCACCCCAGGAGTTCCCACCCGGTTGAACCCGGGTCCTCCCGGCCTCCGTCCAGTACCTGCCCACTATCCTGGCTAACAGACTGGCACGGCCGTGGCTGCTTTTCTGCTCCTTGAAAAATACTCCATTTAGCCCCCAGGATGGGGAGCATTTCCAGGGGAAGGGGGGTGTCCATAGCATGTAATCAGGGGTGTCGTGGTGGTCATGTTTTGAGCCCTCTGCCCCATCCCGGTCTGCTTTCCTGCCCAATCCAGAGCAGTGAACCGTGTCCTTGCCAAGGAGGAGATCTGATCTGTGCCAGGCGTGGCAACCGTTCCTTTGACCCAAAGGCCAAGTGTAAGCCGGCGGGCAGCAAGGCTGCTCCTGAATGATCCGCCTGGTCCACAGTCTTCGCCTTGGGGCAGCCGGGGGTGTCCTGCTCCCCCTCCATTCCTGAAGAATACCCGAACTCCAGCGGGAACCATCGCTGGTGCTGCTTGGCCGTATGGAATAAGGCCGCCTCCTCCTTCCTGGATCCACAAGAGATAATGGCTGCTGCTTGAGAATCCACCTGCGCTGAGTATCTGCAGCCCCTCCATTAAAAAAAGAAGGCCTTGCCGCAGCCCGGCAGCTGCTGGACTTTCCAGAAAAGGGCGCGTTTCTTCTCTGGTGGTAGAAGAGGAGATATCTGGCTATCCGGAAGTTATTCCTGGACCAGCTGCGTTTCACATCTCATCCCCTGCCGCGCATGTGTCATCTTGTTTATTTTCCTTTTCTCTGCTTTCCTCTCTTGTAAGCAAAGGAAAGTATGCATCATCTGGCCAAGTGTCAGGTTTTAAAATTTTACTCGCGCACCATAATGTGAATAATGATGATGATAAAAAGGAGTTCAAAAGCCTAGGAAGCCCCTTAACGCAGGGGAAAAAATCTCCTCTGGGTTGTCATAACAACAAACAATGATTTGAAATGCAGATTTGGGCTCTTCAGTCTGCATTTCCGAGACGAGCAGCAAAAAATGGAGAGAGATGTTCAGCGGCAATTGGGTCTCTGAGAATGGGGCGGTGATCGTCACCGAGGCTGAAGAGGTGGCGATGATTTATTAAGGATTATGGATGC